>NC_140495.1:103739993-104487493 GCF_964271855.1 Acomys minous
CAAGAACCGATGGAAAAGATTGATAAAGCCAGGATTGCTGGAAAGAGAGTTGACTGGTCAAAGGCTGGTTTGCAAACCTGCTGATATAAGCCAGATGCAGGTGGTCATGGTGTGTGGACAGTCTGAGTTTTGACTGAAGTTGCCTTCTCATCCCAGGGGTGGGTGCTGGAAACTGAACCCATGTCCTGTAAAGGAGCAGCTGGTGAGGCTCTCAACTGTTGAGTCATCTCTCCAGCCCTGCTCACAGCCCGCCTTAAAGGGTGTTACTGGAACTTCTCTCTCACCTCTCCAGAGAGTGTGTACAGGGAAGGCTGGTGGTGCTGATGCAGCCAGTGAGGCACCATCACCTGGCAATACCCAGAATCCCACTGGATCACCAGGTGCGCTTGATCCCAGCCTAGGGAGCCAGCACAGAGCCCATGGGGGTTGGGGGAGTGGGAGTGGGGGGGCAGTAAATCACAAGTCAGCCCTTCTCTTGGTACTGAGAGCAAAGCCCTCACCCTCTGCCAAGGGGCGACTCCAAACCCCAGGAGCCAGAACAATGAAGAATATTAATTCTCAAGCTGGGCGTGGTGGCGCTCGCTTTTAATTCCAGCACTTATGAGGCAGAGGCAGGTGGATCTCTGTGAATTCGAGGCCAGCTTGGTCTACAAAGCAAGTCCAGGACAGCCAAGGCTACACAGAGAAACCCTGTCTCAGAAAAACAAACAAACAAACAAACAAGAATATTAATTCTCTGTGAAATACTTTTTCCTGCGCCAGCGTGAGATACAGTAGGAGGAAGACTGTCTGCTGAGGGAAGGTGCCCAGCAGCTCACAGAAGAAAAGATCTCATCAGTATGGGGACTTTTGCTTAGGAAAGTTTGCACACAATTTGGCATATTCACCAGAATAAGAATTAAAAAAAAAAAAAAAAAGAGCCAGGCATGGTGGTGCATGCCTTTAATCCCAGGACTCGGGAGGCAGAGGCCAGCCTGGTCTACAAAGGGAGTCTAGGACAGCCAAAGCTACACAGAGAAACCTTGACTCAAAAAAACAAAAACAGAAACAGAAACAAAAAAACAACAAAACAACCAAAAAACCAAAAGAATCGAAAAAAGAATTTTTTTGATGACAGTGTCTCATGTAGCCCAGGCTAGCCTCAGACTCCCTGAGTAGCTAAGGGTGGCCTTGAATTTCTTCTCCTGCCTCCACTTCTCAAGTGATGGGACTAAAATAATTCAAGGATAACCGGGTAAACCATTGTCTCCAAAGAGAATGAGAACACTCCCCCTCCCCCCCCCCCACCTCCACAGCCCCCTGCACCCCCACCACACACTCTCACCCCCATCACTTCCTTCTGTCCTGGGATCTGAAGAGGGCGTGGAGGGTGGGACAGAGGGCCACTTGGCCACCTGACGAGCCTCTGCATAACTCCAAGTTGTTTCCACAAAGCTTGCCTTACTTTCCAAAGGGAGGAGGCCAGGCTGACACCTCCATTTGAAAGATGACGGCTTCTTGGCAGAAATGAGCGAGTGAGTGAGCAAACGCGTGGATACGTGTAAAGAGAAAGCACTGACAAGCTCCCTCACTTTCCCTGAGAGTTCCAGCCTGGGTAGCGCCAGCATGCTCCTATGGAGCTAATGGTGCTCTGACTCAAAGATTCCATTTGGGTGTCAGCTTCCAGGCGGAGGAGGAAGTTCTGGACAACTTGTCCATAAAGTCAGATAAGATAGGGGTAGACAGCCTGCCCCGTGGATGAGGTGCCCGGAGAAGGAACAGTGGCTGCTTGTGAAAACGCTTCCTTCCAAGGCTAGTATTCTCAGAAGGAAAAAAATATAACAAAGGTTATGACTGTTACCTTTTCAATCTCGACAAGGCGCCGTTTGATCATTAACCTGCTAAACAGAGCCAACTACTGGTCACATGTCATTGTACATTTGTCCAGCCCCACAGAGTGCCGGATGGAGGGCGAGTCTGAGGGCAATCCATGCAGTCATTAGTAAGAACGTATTCGTATGCGCTCAGCGCCTTGCCTCCTATGAACCGGTGGCATGGAGTCACTCACTGGCTTCTATACACCTTTAAAAGAAAACCTACTAACTTAAAAAAATGTTAAGAACTCCAACCACAGCCCCCTTTTCTTTAATAAACCTTGCAGGTTTCTCCTAAAACAACGTCAGTCACCTTAGCTGTCAAACTTGAGGGAGTCCACAGGCAGGTTTTGGAGGGTTGGCGTTTCAGGAATTCTCTGGGTGACTGCTATGTTTCTGGGTGTTACTGAGCATCATGTTAGAAAGCATACAGGACATTTTCTTCCAAAGGACGTCCTTCCCTTGGGTTGTAAAGACACCTTCTATTACTCTTCATGTGAGAAATGCTTGCTTTAACCTGCATTTTATTTGTTTGTTTATTTATTTATTTATTTATTTATTTATTCCTTTTAATTTTTTGAGACAGAGTTTCTCTGTGTAGCCTTGCTGTCCTGGACTCACTTTGTAGACCAGGCTGGCCTCGAACTCACAGTGATCCACTTGCCTCTGCCTCCCAAGTGCTGGGATTAAAGGCGTGCGCCACAGGGCTGGAAAGATGGCTCAGTAGTTTAGAGCACTGCCTGCTCTTCCGGAGGTCCTGAGTTCAATTCCCAGCAACCACATGGTGGGTCACAACCATCTATAGTGTGATCTGATGCCCTATTCTGCAGATAAAACACTCATATACAATGAATAATAAATAAATAAATATAAAAAAAGGCGTGTACCACTATGCCGCATTTACCTTTATATTCTTATTTGATCTCATTATATCACTGGCATTCTCTGAGGCCTTTGAATTTGTATGTTGATAATATTAATGAGGAAAAACCTGTTCAGCTTGAAGTCTGAAGTTCAAAACCACCCTCCTCACCACTTCCGGTGACGAGGCTGATAAAAGCAACTTAAGAGGGCTGGTTTTGGCCTACAATCTGAGACTATAAACCATCATGTCACGGAAGTCACAGCAATAGGAGGCGAGGCAGCTACTCATATTACATCCACAGATGTAAATATATGTGTCAGAAAAATATATGTGCAGGCTGGAAAGATGACTCAGTGGTTAAGGGCACTGACTGTTCTTCCAGAGGACCCGAGTTCAAATCCCAGCACCCACATGGCAGATTGCAACTGTCTGTAACTCCAAGATCTGACACTCTCACATAGACATACAAACGGGCAAAACACCAATGCACATAAAATAAAGGTAAATAAATGTGTGTTTGTGCATATGTACGTACGTGTGTATATGTACATGTGTGCGTGTGTGTGCGTGCGTGTGTGTGTGTGTGTGTGTGTGTGTGTGTGTGTGTGTGTGTGTGTAATGAATATATGTGCTCAGCCCAGTTTCTCCATTTTATAGTCTGGAATTGTGCCCCTCACAGTGAACTGCTCTTCCTACTTGAATTAGCCTAATCAAGACAATCCCCCCCCCAATGACCCATCTTTTGGGTGGTCCCATATCTCATGAAGTTGACTTGTTGATGTTAACCACCACACCAGGTACCGCAAACACCCTGGGGGGGGGGGGAAATCACTGACCAAGGACAGAGGCTGGGAGCAGTTCTCAGGGCCTCACCCTGCCAGACACCTTGAGGAGTCTCAGCTGAGGCCTTAGTCCCTGGCAGATGGCAAACGGATGTGCGAGTGCCCACAGGGCAGGCAGCCCTGCCTCTGACATCTCACCAGATTCCTTGGACAGCTGGGAGGCGTGTGCCTTCCACCTCCCTGCCTAGCAAAGGAAACAGATGAACAGAAGGAAAGTTGATATCATAGGAACCATGGGAGGACATGGGGTCTGGGAAGAGGCAGGAAGAGACAACCGAGAGATGGTTCTCAAGTGTGGGGCTTGGAGGAGATGAACAATGGTGCGGATCAAGGGCACAGATGAGTCCTCCAGAAGCCCAGAGAGGCTCTAGGACGTGGAGAAGAATCCCAGAAGCTTTCCCCAACAACCCCTGCAGGACCAAAGGGACAACCGGACCTCACCATGGCCTTTTGGGATGAGGCAGTATGGGCACAGGCACCGTCCAGTGCATGCCTGCCTGAGGGAGAGTATGAGCCCTCAGTGGGACTGCATCCGAACCCAGGTTCCCATCAGAGCAGGTCCCCCTAGGCCAGGCTGCAGATCCTTGCCTGTGTCAGGGACACAGCCAGGCATCGCCATATGTCTAAGGACATGGGAGCATTGAAGGGGACACTGAAGATTGTGGGCAGACATAGCAGCCAGGGACTGCAAGCTCGGCAGACTCCAAGTGCCACAAACTCCAACAGTAAAGACAGACACTGTGACTGGCTATGCACTTTCTCCTAAAAAAACCAAATATCAAGGTCCTAACTCTCAGGACCCCAGGATGGCATTGCTTTCAGAGATGTGGTGCTGAGAGAGATCGTTAAGGCAAAATAAAGGGTTCATCACGAGCCTGTTTGTGAGGTATTCACCAGCAAAGACTGCTGGGATGCGGAATGAAACCAACAGAAAGTCTATTTGCCCGCCCGTGACTACACTGGGCATTTGGGTTCCCACTGCAGCATTGAGCCTTTCCCAGGGGAAGCTCTGAAACACAAAAACCATGTTCTGGCTTGACATATTTCAGTTAACCAGAAGTGGAACTACAGAAGCCAACAAACAAGGTTAGTCCAGTCAGAGACTTTCCCAGAGCTAGGACTTTGATGGATGAGGTCTTGTTTTAGTTTTGGGCAGGTGGTGCTGTGTATGTGCTGAGTTTTATAGTCTGAATGGTACTTCCATCATGGAGTCAGTTGTGCTAAGGTCTGGGGGCTTTGCTATAGGCCTTAATCCAATATGACTCTGTCCTAACCTGAAGAGACGGAGACACAGATGCACAGGGGGACAGCCACCTGAGGACACAGAAGAAGACATCATCTACGAGCCAAGGAGAGAAGCACCCGGGAGGACCTACCCTGTGACATCATAACTTTAGACTCCAGACTCCAAAGAGAGAGAGCAAGTGAGTATATCACTGAGTATACTCACAACCTGGGGAGGTGGGGGTGGGGCGGGGTCTGTGATGCCAGCTCCCAGAAATCCAGTTGGGTGGTCTGTTATAAGCTCTGGGATCTCAAAGTGGTCTCGGCTAAGTCACCAGCAGATGGAGACATGTAGCCCATGTACCCCACAATCCGTACAGTGTTTACCCCCAAAGAGATGGAGACAGCATTTGCCCATGGCTATCCCCAGAACCTTCATGAACCACTCACTGCAGCTTTATTTGTCATGGTGGAAAAATGAAAATATTGAAGTCTCTGAGTATCAAACTCTTCGCTGGTTAGTTTTTTGTTTTGTTTTGTTTTGTTTTGTTTTGTTTTTTGTTTGGTTTGGTTTGGTCGTCAACCCCACATAAGCTAGAGTCATTTGGAAGTGTGACTCTCAAGTGAGACAATGCAAATCCCAGCGCTTGCAGAGGCAGGTGGATCACTGTGAGTTCAAGGCCAGCTTGGTTTACAAAGTAAGTCCAGGACAGCCAGTGCTACACAGAGAAACCCTGTCTTGAAAAACCAAAATAAATAAATAAATAAATAAAAGAAAAAGGAAAAAGAAAGCAAGCTAAAGCTGGGCATAGTGGCACTCACCTTTGGTTCCAACCCTTTGGAGACAGAGGCAGGCAGATCTCTGTGAGTGGTCTCCATAATGAGTTCCAGGACAACCAGAGCTACATGCATAGCAAGACCTTGTCTTTCAAAAACAAAACAAAACAAAAACAAATTAGAAATAAAGAGCTGGCTGAGCACGATATTAGTCAGCATTCCTCCATGGCTTCTGCTTTGGTCCCTGCCTCCCCCCCATGATGATGGATGAACTATAACCTGTAAGACAAATAAACCATTTCCTCCCCGAGCTGCTTTTGGTTGTGGTGTTTATCATAGCAATAGACAGCACAGTAGGACAAACTGTCAGGCCCATCTGTCAGCAGGCGTGACTCAGGCACAGAAAAGGACTCCACAGCCGGCGGCTCAGAAGCGATTAGCTGAGTGAAAGGGGCACTTAGAAGAGAGTCACAGTGAGGACAGACTAGTGGATGCTAGAGGCAGGGTGGGGTGGGGGTGGGGGGCCAGGGGTGGGTGGGAAGTGAAGGTGACATATGGGGATCTTTCTGGATCCAGGGCTGCCCTGGATCCTGGCTGTGGTGGCACAAATCTACCATGTGTTCGAACCCATAACACCGTCCCAC
This sequence comes from Acomys minous, assembly GCF_964271855.1. Taxonomy (NCBI): domain Eukaryota; kingdom Metazoa; phylum Chordata; class Mammalia; order Rodentia; family Muridae; genus Acomys; species Acomys minous. The sequence goes on from NC_140495.1 coordinate 103,746,199, forward strand.
AAGGAAAGGACTTTGCTACTCAAATCGCCTCTAGGGACCCTGCTCCTGCTCCTCACAACATGGGTTCTGGGTGTTACACGACCGTTGTATTTTGGCCGGATACAGATTCTGCATTTCTGTTTCTCCAAAACTCACTGGCTTTCCAAATGTGGCTCTGACAAACCGACAGGCAAACCCTCAAAGAAGAAAGTAGATACCCATGAATACCTTCTCCCCAGGGGATGACTGATCGTGACGCGTGTGCCTAGTGAGACGGGAGAAGCATCAAGCATCTCCTCAACAGAAGGACTTGGGACTTGAGATCAAGAAACAGTATCATAGCAGGGGGTGGTGGCGCATGCCTTAAATCCCAGCACTTGAGAGGCAGAGGCAGAGGCAGGCGGATCACAGTGAGTTTGAGGCCAGCCTGGTTTACAAAGCAAGTCCAAGACAGCCAAGGCTACACTATGAAACCCTGCCTAGAAAAAATAAAAAATAAAAAATAAAAAAAGAAAGAAAGAAAGAAAAAGAGAAGAACAAGAAAAAAGAAATGGCCTTCAAATAGTTTTCCCTGAGACACACCTGGTTCTCCTGTGGTTTTGAGGCCCTTCGAATGAGGCTTGCTGTGTCCCTGAGTCACAGGACTCTGCCTCACTCCCTGAGCAGAGGAAGGCAATGGCTGTCAAGGTTACCAGGGTTAGGGAGGCAGCTCGGTGCTCCCAGCATGACCTGACTGCAGGTACCCTGCCCTCTCCCTTGCTTTTCCCTTTAAAAGCTCAGACCTCGAAGGGCATGGTGGTACACACCTTTAATCCCTGCACTCAGGAGGCAGAGGCAGGTGAATCTTTGCGAGTTCAAGGCCAACCTGGTCTATAAAGAGAGTTCAGGACAGCCTGGACTACAAGAGAAACCCTAGCCAGGTGGTGGTAGACACCTTTAATCCCAGCACTTGAGAGGCAAAGGAGGCAGATTGCTGTGAGTTCATGGCCAGCCTGGTCTACAAAATGAGTCCAGGACAGTCAAAGCTACACAAAGAAACCCTGTCTCAAAAAAACAGGAAAGAAGAAGAGGAAGAGGAGGAGGAGGAAGAGGAGGAAGAAGAGGAAGAGAAGAGGAAGAAGAGGAAGAGGAAGAGGAAGAAGAAGAAGAAGAAGAAGAAGAAGAAGAAGGAGAAGAAGAAGAAGAAAGAAAGAAAGAAAGAAAGAAAGAAAGAAAGAAAGAAAAGCTCAGAGCTCAAGGTTAATTGTGACAAGCCATCAGCCAAGTCTACATTGAAGGGTGTGCCACAACTTCCGAAGAGCTGCTCAAAGGTAACAGGATTCAAGAAAGACAGAAAACACCACCTACGGAGGGGGCAGAGCCATCCTGAAATGCCAGAGACACCTGGCATCTAACAGTCTGTGGTTTGCTGAGTGACGACCGCTCAGCTGTCATTTTCTGATTTTGACAAATGTTCTGTGGTTATTCGGGACACCCCATCATCACGGCTGGAAGGACACCGTGCAGTCTTTTCAACCTTTTCCTAAATTGAAAGTTATCTCTTAGACAGCATGTGTTTAGGGGGACCGTCTCTGATCTCGTGGAGTTGGCTGGCCGGGACAATAAGGGGAGGTCTGTGTTCCCATGGACAGAGGCAACTGGAAAGGAACCCAAAAGGATTTTGTACCGCAAGAGCCAAAAGCCACATTTTCCAGCTGCACCTGAAAGTCTTTCCTGTGTTCTGGAGTTTCCCAACAATGAAGTAATTATTTCCCAACCACCGCACAGGCGGGACCTGAGGCAGCCCCCAGCCCCGCATCAGGCCCATCCTTCCAGACACGAGTGCCTCTCCTAGGTCCTGCACATCACACTGTGGGCTCTGGGTACCAAAAGGTCTTTGTCCTCTGCCAAGATACGGACTCTGCACTTCTGTTTCTCGAAGACCCACCAGCTCTCCACAAAGTGGCTCTTCTCAAGCTAAGCCCTCTTAGGCTGTCTGCACTATGTGCCTGTCCCGCTGGCCACCTGCCACGCGTGCCCATTGGCTGACTGCCCACCGGTCAGCCGATGAGCTGGGAGCCTCACTAGGACAGCTGCAGCTTCAAGGCCTCCAGGGCACCAGGTAGGGTGCGCCCAGGGTGGGTGCTGCTTCCCCCTCTACTGCAAGCCCGCCCCCACCCGTGAGATAGTAATAGAAATACTATCTCCTCTTCCCCTCCCTCTCGTCTTGCTCCTCTTTTCTCACTCTTTCCCCCCCTCCCCCACTCCATGCCCAATAAATCCAGCATTACTGTCTCATTTCATAGGTGGCAAGAAGGCATCCTGAAAGGCCAGGAGCAAAAAGTTTCAAGCCCCAGGGATCTGCCTGGTAGGGATGTGTGTCTTCCTTTAGTGGGGTAACTCGTAGCCTTGTGTGTGTGTGTGTGTGTGTGTGTGTGTGTGTGTGTGTCTCAGGGACAGTGCTAGCCATCTATTCTCTGCAGCATGCCAAGATCTATGAGCACGGCGGGCACTTCAGACACTTTCAGAACACCGGACACAAAGTGACATACATGTCTTCCCATGATCTTACTGCTGTACTAAGATACAGAGAACTGCAGGGTTGGCATGAGGAGTAGTGCCTTCTGGGAGAAGTGGCAGGGGACAGGCTGGTCTAAGGTGGGGGAAACTCAGGCAGTGGAGCAGCCAACGGAGGCTTGTCACCCTTGTCGCCTCTGACTGGGAAACAAAAAGAGGGTCCAGGTGCATCCCAAGGAGCCAGCCAGCGTGCCCAGGGTGGGTATGGGAGCCCCAGAGATGCTGAGAGGCACCCCACTTGTGGAAAGCGTCTGAGTAACCCCTGTGGGGTGGAGAGGGTAAGAGCTGAGAGGAGAGGATCAGAGGGGTCCTGGCCTAGAAGAGAATCCACCCCTGTATCTAAGGCTGAACAGGGGGGGTAGGGATCCGGGGAACTGAGCAGTAAGCTCTGGGTTTCAGGTCCAGGCTGGGATCCAAAGATGGAGGTGGGATGATTGGGCCACGAGTGTTAACATTAAGTATGGCATTTATTACAAAGCACAGCCACTACCCTGAAGCAAATTAGTGAGTGCTGATGGTGGCTATAAAAGCCAACCAAAACCCAGGTGGGGCTGGCTGGCAGCCAGGGTGCTTCCGTGTGGTTCCATGGTTCTGTGCGCCTCGGCCTGGCCACAAGATGGTATGTCGGAAAGTTCTGGATGTCAGACAAGTCCTCTGGGCAGGTCCAGGACAGTGGCCAGGCAGAGAAGTATCCCTGTTTGCTTTCTATTGCTGTGATAAACACAGCGGCCAGAAGAAACCTGGGGAGGAAAGGGCTTATTTGAAATTACAGCTTAGAATCCATCAATAGGGTAAGTCAGAGCAGGGACTCTCAAGTCAGGAACTTGGAGGCAGCAACTGAAACAGAGCTCACAGAGGAAAGCTAATGACTGCCCTGCTATGTCTTTATATATTATACACACACACACACACACACACACACACACACACACACACACACACATATTATGTATATAGTGCTCTGCCTGTATATACACCTGCAGGCCAGAAGAGGGCACCAGATCTCATTACGGACGGTTGTGAGCCACTATGTGGTTGCTGGGAACTGAACTCAGGACCTTTGGAAGAGCAGACAGTGCTGTTAACCGCTGAGCCATCTCTCCAGCCCGACTCAGCTTGCCTTTTTATACAATGCAGGACCACCTGACCAGAGGCGGTACCACCCACAGTTAGCTGGGCATCTCACATCAACTGTTTGTGGCCCTGCTTTTTGGCTACTCTATTAGGTTCTTATATCTACCATCTCCCCTCCCCCCATCTCTCCCAACACCCAGATATTAAGTAGGTGAGAAAGAAAGTTAGAGGGAAAAAGGCGCCCATAGATCTCTTTAGACTACTTCCTGCTGATTAGGGTCCCTTTGGGGTAAGTCCAATCTTCATTGTCAGGAATCCAGCAACCCAGCAACCCAGCAACCCAGCAACCCAGCAACCCAGCAACCCAGCAACCCAGCAACCCTCCAATCCACCAACCCAGCAACCCACCAACCCAGCAACCCAGCAACCCACCAACCCTCCAATCCACCAACCCACCAACCCAGCAACCCAGCAACCCACCAACCCTCCAATCCACCAACCCAGCAGGCCAGCAACCCACCAACCCACCAACCCACCAACCCACCAACCCACCAACCCACCAACCCACCAACCCACCAACCCAGCAACCCAGCAACCCACCAACCCAGCAACCCACCAACCCACCAACCAAGCAACCCACCAACCCTCCAATCCACCAACCCACCAACCCAGCAACCCAGCAACCCAGCAACCCAGCAACCCAACAACCCAACAACCCACCGATCCACCAACCCAGCAACCCAACAACCCACCAACCCACCAACCCACCAACCTAGCAACCCACCAACCCACCAACCCACCAACCCAGCAACCCACCAACCCACCAACCCTCCAATCCACCAACCCAGCAGGCCAGCAACCCACCAACCCACCAACCCACCAACCCACCAACCCACCAACCCACCAACCCAGCAGGCCAGCAACCCACCAACCCAGCGACCCAGCAACCCAGCAACCCACCAACCCAGCGACCCAACAACCCAACAACCCAGCAACCCACCAACCCTCCAATCCACCAACCCAGCAACCCACCAACCCACCAACCCACCAACCCAACAACCCACCAACCCACCAACCCAGCAACCCAACAACCCACCAACCCACCAACCCACCAACCTAGCAACCCACCAACCCACCAACCCAGCAACCCAGCAACCCACCAACCCACCAACCCACCAACCCAGCAACCCAGCAACCCACCAACCCACCAACCCACCAACCCACCAACCCACCAACCCACCAACCCAGCAACCCACCAACCCAGCAACCCACCAACCCAGCAACCCAGCAACCCAGCAACCCAGCAACCCAGCAACCCACCAACCCACCAACCCAGCAACCCAGCAACCCACCAACCCACCAACCCACCAACCCACCAACCCAGCAGGCCAGCAACCCAGCAACCCACCAACCCAGCAACCCACCAACCCAGCAACCCAACAACCCACCAACTCAGCAACCCACCAACCCTCCAATCCACCAACCCAGCAACCCAGCAACCCAGCAACCCAGCAACCCAACAACCCACCAACCCACCAACCCAACAACCCAACAACCCAACAACCCACCAACCCACCAACCCAACAACCCACCAACCTAGCAACCCAGCAACCCAGCAACCCACCAACCCAGCAACCCAACAACCCAGCAACCCAGCAACCCAGCAACCCACCAACCCACCAACCCAGCAGGCCAGCAACCCAGCAACCCAGCAACCCAGCAACCCACCAACCCAGCAACCCAACAACCCACCAACTCAGCAACCCACCAACCCTCCAATCCACCAACCCAGCAACCCAGCAACCCAGCAACCCAGCAACCCAGCAACCCAGCAACCCACCAACCCACCAACCCAACAACCCAACAACCCACCAACCCACCAACCTAGCAACCCAGCAACCCAGCAACCCAACAACCCAGCAACCCAACAACCCAACAACCCACTAACCCACCAACCCAGCAACCCAGCAACCCACCAACCCAGCAACCCACCAACCCAGCAACCCACCAACCCAGCAACCCACCAACCCACCAACCCAGCAACCCACCAACCCACCAACCCACCAACCCACCAACCCACTAACCCACCAACCCACCAACCCAGCAACCCACCAACCCACCAACCCAGCAACCCACCAACCCAGCAACCCAGCAACCCTCCAACCCACCAACCCTCCAACCCAGCAACCCACCAACCCTGCAACCCAGCAGCCCAGCAACCCATCAACCCACCAACCCAGCAACCCAGCAACCCTCCAACCCACCAACCCTCCAACCCAGCAACCCACCAACCCAGCAACCCACCAACCCTCCAACCCAGCAACCCACCAACCCAGCAACCCAGCAACCCACCAACCCACCAACCCACCAACCCACCAACCCACCAACCCACCAACCCTCCAACCCACCAACCCTCCAACCCACCAACCCACCAACCCAGCAGCCCAGCAGCCCAGCAACCCAGCAACCCAGCAACCCAGCAACCCACCAACCCACCAACCCACCAACCCTCCAACCCACCAACCCACCAACCCAGCAGCCCAGCAACCCAGCAACCCAGCAACCCAGCAACCCAGCAACCCTCCAACCCACCAACCCTCCAACCCAGCAACCCACCAACCCTGCAACCCAGCAGCCCAGCAACCCACCAACCCACCAACCCAGCAACCCAGCAACCCTCCAACCCACCAACCCTCCAACCCAGCAACCCAGCAACCCTCCAACCCACCAACCCTCCAACCCAGCAACCCACCAACCCTGCAACCCAGCAGCCCAGCAACCCACCAACCCACCAACCCAGCAACCCAGCAACCCTCCAACCCACCAACCCTCCAACCCAGCAACCCACCAACCCAGCAACCCACCAACCCTCCAACCCAGCAACCCACCAACCCAGGAACCCACCAACCCACCAACCCACCAACCCACCAACCCACCAACCCAGCAACCCAGCAACCCTCCAACCCACCAACCCACCAACCCAGCAGCCCAGCAGCCCAGCAACCCAGCAACCCAGCAACCCAGCAACCCAGCAACCCAGCAACCCACCAACCCTCCAACCCACCAACCCACCAACCCAGCAGCCCAGCAGCCCAGCAACCCAGCAACCCAGCAACCCACCAACCCACCAACCCACCAACCCACCAACCCACCAACCCACCAACCCAGCAACCCAACAACCCACCAACCCAACAACCCACCAACCCACCAACCCACCAACCCACCAACCCACCAACCCAGCAACCCAGCAACCCAGCAACCCACCAACCCACCAACCCTCCAATCCACCAACCCAGCAACCCACCAACCCAGCAGCCCAACAACCCAGCAACCCAGCAACCCAACAACCCAACAACCCAGCAACCCACCAACCCTCCAATCCACCAACCCAGCAACCCAGCAACTCAGCAACCCAGCAACCCAGCAACCCAGCAACCCACCAACCCAGCAACCCACCAACCCTCCAATCTACCAACCCAGCAACCCACCAACCCAGCAACCCACCAACCCAGCAACCCACCAACCCAGCAACCCACCAACCCACCAACCCACCAACCCAGCAACCCACCAACCCACCAACCCACCAACCCACCAACCCACCAACCCACCAACCCACCAACCCACCAACCCAGCAACCCACCAACCCACCAACCCACCAACCCACCAACCCACCAACCCACCAACCCACCAACCCAGCAACCCAGCAAAAGCAGCAGCAGGGGCAGCAACCACTGCTTCTCTCAAGGCTCTGGCATTTCTTTGTACGCTCACAAGCGTTCCCAGAATTAACGTGTCTGCAGATGGCACAAATCCTGCCCCTGCCAGAGCATGAGGCACATTATAGTCCGCTGCTGTGGGCAATCTGAAGTAGCCCCATATCCCACACCTGGGCTTAAAACAAAAAACATGCTTACATAACACGACTGGGTTTGTTTGTTTGTCTTTGTTTTTGAGACAAGGTTTCTCTGTGTTAGCCTCGGCTGTCCTGGATCCACTTTGTAAATCAGGCTGGCCTCGAACTCACAGAGATCCACCTGCCTCTGCCTCCTGGAGTGCTGGGATTAAAGTGTGCACCATCATGGCCAGCTTTTCATAACTGTTATTGTTTTGTTTTGTTTTTTAAGAAACCAAAGTTCTCACTACAACCGATAATCGAGAAAAATGCCCTACAGCTATCTACAGGCAATCTGACACAGGCATTCCTCAATCCAGAGGCCCTCTTCCCAGGTGACTTTAGTTTGTGTTGAGTTGACCAAAGTCTAGCCAGCACAGAAGGCAGGTGAAGAGAGCCCAGAAGGGGCTGGCTACACCAGTCAGCCAGTTCTGTGGCCTAGAGAGACAAACCCCGTAGAGAGAAAGCCAGACCTCTCAGAGAGCCACAGCTGCAGATGGCCCTCCGAGGCTCTTAAAGAGAACAAAGGCCTTGTGTGTCTGTCCAGGGTGAAGCCCTTGTGGAGGACAGAGCCCCTTTCAATGCCAGCCAGCTCCCACCAAGTCAAGGCCGCCTTGGCCTTAGGGGACAGGGGCAACTCTGATGTGGCTGACGCAAATGGGTGACTCAGAACACCCAGCAAGGTGGCCATGGCTGCTGGGACTCCCAGAGGACAACTTCAGCTGGCTTTACCTAATCTCGACTCTGACTCCAGGCCTGGAGCCCAGGGAACGGGCTGGCCAGAGCCCCACGGGTGCAGATAAAGCGCTGTGACAACCCAAAATGTATCAGATATAGCCAGCTGCAGGTGAGCTGAGCCAAGGCCAAGGGTGAGACACAGATGAACTCAAAACCAAAAGGACAGTGGGATAAAGGCCTATTCAGCGCCCTGGGAGGGCAGATGATGGGTCACAGCATCACTATAGGGATGGCAGCCCACAGGACCATAGGTCATGGACCACAATGAATGATGGTTACAGCCCATGGGATTATAACCCATTGAGACAAACCCACAAGGATCACAGCCCACAAGACCACAGCCCACAGGAACCACACAGCCTATGGAAATTCAGCATTCTGTAGCTAGGTGGAGTCAGCTGAGAATCTGGGGTGCAGTGTCCCCCTGGATCCCGGAATACGACAGACAGGCACTCAGCCAATCACATGCTCCTGGCTGTGGTCAGCTGGGTATCTCATATCTAAGACAATAAGAGCAGAGATTGGCCGACAAGCCAGATGTCCACCAAGATGTGCCCTCTGTGTAAGTTGTGGGGGACCTAAGAGCGTGCCCTCTGTGTGGGTAGACCAGAGCAGGGTCTGCCTCCCACCATTCCCTGACCTCCCCTCAGTTCCTCAGCCAGCATCAGCCTAGCTGAGCTGGCCAATAGACTGCAGCTGGAGAAAGGGGAGGCCAGGGTGGTTCTGGGAAAGTCATGCTCAAGAGCAAAGCTCTGAGAGGGCAACCTTGGGGAACACTGGAACTGAGAGGAGGTGCTGACTGGGCCAGGGGACAGCTTCCAAGTCATACTGGACTCTCTGGAGAGGCCAAGTTTAGAGCCATGTCCAACTGCCTGCCTCTCAGACATGATAGATCCTTTAGTACCTAGTGTGTCCCTAATTTTGAAGCAGGTGTCCAGGGCTAAGTGAATGTGGCAAGGCAGTGCAGGATTTAGAGGGCTACTTGGGATGTGCCATGAGGTGTCTCTGGGAAAGATGATGTACATGCAGGCTCCACATCGCCCAATGGAGAAAAGTGGGACCAGCATGCCTCACGCCTTCAGCCGATGCCTACCCAGGTCCTGGGAAAGAGCATGTGGAACTTTCTGGAGACGACAGAGAAGATCTGGAGACAGCAGCCTCCAAGAAATAGGGGTTGGGAAACTGGGAGAGACCAGCGGTGTGTCTGCTCAGCAAGCAGGTGGCTGAGATCCTAAGGGCCCCACAGGGACCCCTTGGGAAACAGGGGGATTCCTGCACATTTTCTGCAGGTGGCCTCTCCACTGTAGCCTGCGCAGCGGGTTCCCTAGTTGCCCCAGGAGATGTGTTTGCCCTTGGCCTTGAGTCTGACCAGCTTCCTTTATCTAGCTGGCAGCCCAACTGTACTGTTTCCAGGCCTGCAGATTGTACTGCCTGGTGGGCAATACCCAGGGCTTCCCAAGGCTGCCTGGTTGCATGGTGTCACGCCATAGAGATACATGGCAACAGTGAACAGTGTGAGGCTGGGACCTGACTTGGACGGCAAAGTACAGTTGTCAGCGCCATTATTTCCATGGTCATCAGGCTCAGTGGGGACAGGGAGCAGCTGGGTCCAATACCCACCTTGTCTACAGATGCCTGTGGCTCTGAGGGTGAGGCGTTGTGCAGGAATGGGGTCAGGGTGAACTCACCCACAGAATCTGCATTTGGAGGCAGCTCCAAGGTACTCACTGTGGGCATTAGCTCCTCGCCTTGTCCACTGCAGGACGATTGACTGAGAACCTACCACATGCAGTTTGGTCATCAGACTCTATCATGAGTAAACCCGATGGAGACTGAGATCTCTCTCTTCCCTGGATCTGTGGTCCCACAGAGACCCAAACAGAGTGGTTGTCAAGATAAAGAGGCAAAGCTTACCTCGTGTGCCGCTACTTTTAATGTCAACTTGACACAAATTAGCGTCAACAGGGAGGAGAGAACCTCAATTAAGAAAAAAAAAATGCCTCCATAAGACCATCTGGAAGAAAAAAAACAAAAACAAAAACAAAAACAAGACCATCTGGAAGGCATTTTCTTAGTGATGAATGGGGAAGGGCCCAGCCCACTGTGGGTGGTGCCACCCCTAGGCTGGTGGTCCTGGGGGTTATAAGAAAACAGGCTGAGCAAGTCATGAGGAGCAAGCCAGGAAGCAGCACCCCTCCATGGCCACTGCATCAGCCCCTGCCTCCAGGTTCCTGTCCTGCCTGAGTTCCTGTCCTGACTTCCTTCAATGATGAACAGTGATGTGGACGTGTAAGCCGAATGAACCCTTTCCTCCCCAAGTCGCTTTTGGTCATGGTGTTTGATCGCGGCAAGAGAGACCCTAACTAGGACACCATGTGTCTATGACTCACGCTGAAGAAGAAAGACAAACTGGGGTGTAAGTCATGGGGTCAGGAAGTTGGAGGTGGCGTGCTGAGGAAGGAAGGCCGCAGTGCCGGGCAGACAGATCAGTGAGAGTGGGTGGGCCAAGGAGAATGGGGGACCCCAGGGAGGCCCATGCAAGTAAGTGCTGCTGTGAGCACTGTAGATGGTAACATTCTCAGGGTCACTAAGGAAGCCATCTGAGGGAGTGGCTTCATTTAGGGAGGACCATGCACCAAGGAGGGAGAGAAGGGAGGACTCAGATGATGATTGACGGTGAGAGGAGGGCCAGGGCCCAGCTGTGACAATGTGAAGAAGAGGAGGAGAGGGAGGTGACCAAGCTAGAAGGGTCCTTTAAATAGAGAGCAGACGCTTGATAGACAGCCCAAGGCACCTGAGATGCCACGCGGTGCAGATCTTAGTGGAAAAGGAAACACACACACACACACACACACACACACACACACACACGCACGCACGCACGCTAGTTCAGGGACAGACAGCAAGTTCAGACTAACCCAGGTAGGAGAGAAGGTACATCCAGGGTGGCCAGCCAGGGGACTTGTATCGGGGATAGCCCTCATCAGTCTGATTTGGGGTGCTGCCTGGGACAGCTATAGGTCTCAAACTGGGCTAAGCATCTAAGTACCTTCCAGGCCACCGGCACCATATCCTCAGAGGCTCAGCTCTACACACTGAAAGGAGGTGTGTCTGAGAGAGAATATGGAAAAGGAAGTGGTCTTTTATCTTCTCTCTCTGCACTAGCGGTTCTCAATTTGTGGGTCACGACCCTTTTTTTGGGGGGATGTCACATATCAGATATCCTGCATAGCAGATATTTACATGACAATTCATAACAGTAGCAAAATTATACTTATGAAGTATGTATCCATGAAATCATTTTATGGTTGGGGGTCACCACAACATGAGGGGCTGTATTCAAGGGTCACAGCATTAGGAAGGTTGAGAACCACTGCTTTAAGGTCCTCATACAATGTAGGGGCCCTGGCCACACCCAAGGTAGTGTAACTTCATCCTCCTGTGACCCAGTTATCCCAGCATGTAGGATCAAGGACCACAGCTGGAGGAGGAGGAGGAACGGCACTGTGACAAGTGGGGAAACCCGCCATTCGCCATTCCTCTTGGGCACTGTGTCTTAGGGTCCTCCCACTTAGACCTCAGCAAAGCTGAGGGGAGAGGGGCGGAGCTGGGTGCTTCCCTCACACCTCTGAAAGGCCATCTCTTCAGAGAAGAAGGCCCCGAAAGGCGGAAGCCTGACTAAGCTGAGCCCAGCCTGCCTCCCCACCTTCACATCAACCATAGAACTGCACACTGGGCCGTCCAGCAGCCAACAGGGCTTTGGAGAACCCCAGGCACCCCCAACTCTGTCTTCAACACTGTCTGTCTGTTTAACACTGTGTGTGTCAGTGCATGTATAGGTCTGTGATGGTGCAGAGAGGGGACAGTTAGCCAAAGTCATGGCTCCCGAGGCTAGCATGTGCCCATGGCCCCTACTGAAGAGGGGTCTTCATGCTACCCTCTGAAAAGGACAGGAATGACCAGCGCCCACAATTCTGAGTGAGTCCGGGGCACCTGTGTCGCACAGACCAGGAGGAAGTGCAAGCTGAGGCACACCTGGGGTTCTTTCTCTCCGTTTTGTGCTAAAAAAAAAAAAGTTTTATTTTTGACTACCAAACCTTATATATAATCTAGGCACACTCCAGATAAGGGGCTAGGAACAGCTAAAAATAAGTCCTCGCCACTGGCTCCCAGTATGGTGAAAACTTGTGCCTCTACAATGAGGTCATGAGGCTCCGAGCTCTGTCCCTCCTCCCCACACACCCCAGGCCAAAGTGTCCTCCATGTCACAGAAATCCAAGGGACATTCCTAGGAAGCAGGAAGAAGGGAGGGGTGGCCTTGGTAGGAGCAGATGGCCATGTTCTCAACTGGCAGAGGGCAGGCTGGGCCGTGGCGCTCTGAGAGCACCTCAAGGCTGGACACAGCCTTTTAAGGAGCCCCTGGTCAGGGCATAGGCACCAAGAATAGCCTCATCTGGCCTTTGGACGGACCGGCGCCAGGGTCCCAAGGAGGGCGCCAGGACAGCCAGACAGGCTGGTCCGGCCCTTGATGCCTGGTTTCCTTCCTGCTGACTGCCCAGCATGGCTTCCCTGAGGCTGGGGGCTGGGGCACACAATGCAGGGCAACTGCTGGCCACAGATGCCATGGCGACTCACCTCAACATACACTTCAAAGTTTCATGCTAAGGAAGCTTTCCCACTCTCCCACTCCCCTCCAGATGAGGGCGGCCCCTCCCACTCACACCCAGCTCCGCTGGTCTCCCTCGGCCCCTCCCACCCAGCTCTGTCTGGTCTCCCCTGTACCTCCCCCCTAGAGGGTTAAGTGTCGGATTGTGCCCTTTGACCTTGACCTGACTCAGAAATGAGTCATTAAAACCCTGCTGTCTGGAATCTGTGGGACTTCTGGCCACTTCCCATCGGAATGACCCTGGGAGGCAGTGGGCAGCCACCTCTAAAGGCGATCCTATTGTTCAGCATGGAAGACAGCCAGGGCGTAAGTGTGGCCTGCTGGGTCCCAGAGCAGGAGGCAGGGGAGTGGATGGCAAGGTGTGGGAGGGTTGAAAGCTGGATTGGGGGTGGGGTGGGGGGATGAGAGGGTGGGTGTGAGTGAGTGGGGTGGGTAGGAGGTGGGGGGTGGGGGGATAGGTGGGGTGGGTGGGTATGCAGGTTGCTGCAGGGCCACTTTTTCTCACACCAGGGCCATGTTATTTTATGGCAAGGGCCTGGGTTAGCTATCCTCGGAGGGTGGGAGCCCAGCATGAGGAGACAAGGGTACTCACACTGGTCCCCTGGGATTTGGGCATTGGAATGGACCCCAGTCGGCCACCGTAGGAAGATCAACCCCATACTAGGTTAAGCTGAAGATAGGAAGGTGGCTCAGGGGACAGTTAGGGGTACAGTGTCTGGTGTAGGGACCTTGGTGCTGGAGTACCGAGCAGAGACTGGTTTTCCTTGTAGGGAAGGCTGGATGGAGCGGAAACCATCATCCAAGCCTTGGGGACCTGCACACGAGGTTGGAGTTTTATGAGGGAAGGAGTGAGTGCTGCCTTCCCACAGGCTGCTGCTGCTCTCAGGTGTTTTTCAAGTCCCTTGGCCTCGGGATTGTGCCTCTAGCATCCAAGTGGGGTGGATGTCCTTGATGGCTGTGGAGACACGCATGTCTGCTCTCCAGGGCATTATGTGCAGGAGAGATGGGGCCTCTCTACCGACCTAGGTGAGGTAGAGGGTGGCTCAGCCTGAAACCTGTGATACTGACCTGAACAGGTCGCAGGTGGCTGTCCCAGCCTCCCTGGGACTGGGGACATTCACCTTCTGTCCCCTTCTTCCATTTTTCCTGCCTCTATGGCATCAACGATGTCACAGGTGAGTGACCTGACATGGGACACAAAAGACTGCATAGGCACGAAGGACAGAGGGACCCTGCATTGAGTTTGAGTCTAGGGAGAATGTCCCAGGGCTCATAGAAGTTAAGGCCCAACTAATGTCAAGACCCCTTGGGAAAGCCAGGTGGTGGTGGTGCACGCCTTTAATCCCAGCACTTGGGAGACAGAGGCAGGTGGATCCCTGTGAGTTTGAGGCCAGCCTGGTCTACAATGAGCGTCCTGGACAGCCTAGACTACACAGAGAAACCCTGTCTCAAAAAACAAAACAAAAAACCAAAAAAAACCCCACGTGGGAATGGGGGCAACATCCCTCCCTAAACCACTCCAGGGTGGAGACACATCCTGGGACTATTTCTTCCTCCCTTTCACTGGAACACCATATCCTTACTGCTGAGTGAGAGAGACAGGCAAAGTGAGTGCAGGTCCAACACTACAGCCCCCACAGGCATGCTGGGTGCCACTTGCCCAGCCTCACTTTGCTTTGGTACAGTGCTAAGATGTTAAACAGCTGTTAAGGAAGAGCCACGGAGTGGCCCAGGCAGGAATGAGATGCTGGGCTTCAGTCTGGACCTAGACATCAGGAGCTACACTCACACAGAAGGCATCCATCCTGAGGACTGTGGAAGTTTCCATCAGGTACACTCAGGAACGCTGCGCTCAGGACACTTGTGCACATCTGAACATTTTTCACACAGCGTGTAGCTTTTTTGCTGCGGCATCCTAGGTCTGTGTGGGTAGAAACTTTATGTTCTGAAACTACCCAGAGGTGGGTGGGGACCGACTTAGCTCTCCAGGGCTGGGAGACAGGCCTGGCAGCTGGGGAGAGGCTGTGGCTGGCAACCAGCAAAGGTTTAGGTGCAAGCACAAAGCCGGCTGCACAGCCCCACCCGCGCTGCACCAGAGAGCCCAACAGCACTCTCACGGCTTCACTATGGCTGGTATACAGTCTATGGGTTGGCACAAATAAACAGTATATCTGCGGTTACTGTGTCATAGAACAGCCCCCTGACCCCCGCCCCAGGACCCCGAAAATGCAACCCCCATAATTCCACTCCACTTCCAGAACCCCAGATCTTCTCCCCGTCCCCCACAGTCTTGTCATTTTCAGAGTAGTGTCACACTGTGGGGGGTTCTATAGCCTAAAGCCTTTTGGACTGGTTCACTTAACACCATTTAAGGCTCCTCTGTCTTCCTGAGCCTTGGTGGCACATTGCTTTCCAACCCTGAATAAGCATCATTGTGGGTGTGTCCTTTTATTCAGCCATTCGCCCAACTAGCTAGGACAGCTCTGTTGCTTCCCACCTCAGCTGTTGGGAATATGGCTGCTGCGCACACCTGTGCAGAGGTTACTCCTTCCGGTCCTGTGGGTAACTACGTGGAGTGCATTGCTGGGGTGTCCGAGAAGACTGCTGAGTTCTCAAGAAACTGCCCAGCTGTCTTCCAAGGCTGCCGGGCCATCCCGCCTCCTCCTCTCTAGTGATGAGAGTCCCTTTGCTTCCTAGGCTGGCCAGCTCTTGGTGACATTAGCATAATAGGAAATTTGGCACCTCTGATTATGCAAAGTGATAGCTCATTGATTTAATTTGCATTTGCCTGATGTTGCTGGAAATGGAGCCTCCTTTCACCTACTCGTTCGGAACCCCAGTGCTACTGAGAGGCGTGGTATTCAGGCCTTTGGTATATTTTTAAAATAATGTCATTCGTTTTCTGATTGTTGGGTCTTAACAGTTCATGGCATATTTGGGGTATCACGTGTCATTTGTGAAGATTTTCCTCCTAGCCTGGCTTGGCTACTCCTTCTCTCACCAACGTCTTTTACGGAACACAATTTTTGTTTAGATTTATTTTTCTATTTTTTTTCTTAATGTATCTGTGTCTGAGGGTGTTTATACATGTGTGCACACGGGTGCCCTTGGAGGCCAGAAGAGGATGCCAGACTCCCTGGAGCTGGAGTTACAAGTGCTTACGAGCCACGGTTCTGGTTTTGCTTTCTTTTGCTATAATAAAGTACTACCCAGAAGCCACCGGGAGAGGAAAGGTTTTATTTCATCGGACATTTTCAGCAAACAGCCCACCATTGGAGAAGTCAAGGTAGGAGCCTGGAGGCAGGAACTGAAGCAGAGCCCGTGAAGGATGCTGCTTACTGGCTTGCTCCCCATTGCTCCCTCTGTTTGTTTTCTTATAGAACCCTGGACCTCCTGTTGGGGGCCACAGTGATCTGGGCCCTCCCACATCAAGAAAATCCCCCCATTGATTTTCCTATAGGTCAGTCTGAGGGAGGCATCATCTCAGTTGACATTCCCTCTTCTCACATGACTCTAGCTTGTGTCAGGTCGAAAAAACACACACACACACACACAAAAAAACCCAAAACAAACAAACAAAAACAAAACAAAACAAAAAAACTAGCCAGCGCATCCATCATATGGATGTTGGGCACCAAACTCAGGTCCTCCGCAATAGCCGTATCTCCAGCCCCAGAACAGAAGTTGTTAATGTTAACAAGGCCTAGCTGGCCATTGGTGGAGCATGGCTTGCGTGTTGTGTCTATAAAGCCGTGACCACACCAAAGCTGTTTGAGACTTCTCCTGTTTGACAACCTAGGTGAGTTTTAGCTTTGTATTTTTTTCATTTAGGTCTGCAACTCAAACTAGAGTTAATTTTCAGCTAAGATTGAGGATTTTTTTGTGTGTGTATGGAGCCTCCACTCCCCCGCAACCCCTGTTCCAGTGTCACTAACTGGGACAACAGTCCTGCCCCAGCCTCCAAGATTCAATCAGGTCCACTGTATTGATGAGGAAAATGGTCCCTAAGAAGTTCACCCTATCAAAATCGTGTCGTCCAAACACATGCAGATCTGCACATGCAGATCAAAGTCACGTTCAACCAGTTCCCAGAGATCCAGGGACCTGTCAAGTGGATCCCCCCCCCCCCCGACCCTGCTCTGGCTTGTTATCCTGACCTACCTGCCTACTTCCTACCCACACTCTGCACATCCTCCTCCTCCTCCCCGCCCCACCCCCACTCCCCTGTGGTGCTGGCCTCCTCAGTCATCTTTACCATCCTAGTTCCTCCTCCTCGAGTAATCTCAAATCTCTAAAGGACTTGAGGAGCCCCACCCCAACAACCATAGAAAGGGTGTCACGCAACCCCAGCACACGGGGTAGAAGTAGGGCTCGGGGGCTGGAGAGATGGCTCAGAGGTTAAGAGCACTGACTACTCTTCCAGAGGTCCTGAGTTCAACTCCTAGCAACCACATGGTGGTTCACAACCATCTGCAATCCAGTCTGATACCCTCTTCTGGCCTGCAGGTGTACATGCAGGCAGAGCACTGTATACCACAATAAATAAATACATCTTTAAAAAAAAAAAAAGTTGGGCTGGGGTTTGGAGTTACCAAGGCAGGATTTGCACTGGTAGATTGGTTGGGCGCAGACTCCCCTCAGACAGAGACCTGCACACTGCTCCCGTATACCTCAGGGCGGGGTACAGCTCTCCTGATTGGCTCTGGATACCAAGCACCAGTGTCTAGGATCTCAGCATAACCTGACCAGCTCACCTGTCTTGTAAGCCAACCAGTCAACATAGACAATTGCCTTAGAAGGAAGGCTGCAACGGACTGCTCTGCCCTCTTGTAGCTTCTAGGTTTCTGCAGGGCTCAAGTCTCCTGGGCAGAATGTCCTTAGAGTGACCTGGCTCTTACTGCCTGCTGGGCCCAGAGGAAACCAGCTCAGCTGCATGGCTTTCCCAGGGACCTTAGAAACCAGCTGGTTGCTCCACCCTCCAGAAATTGGAGCCTCTGCCCTGAGCAGACCCTGCGTCCACAGCCGACCAGCAGCTGATGGACATCTATTTATTTTGGCCGAAAGGGTTTTTCGGGAAACGAGAAGTGTTTAGTCTCCCATCTCTCTGCTGGCTCTGGGAATGGCCAGGGTGCCCGGCTATGAATCGGGGTCAGTGGGCTGCGGGAAGGAAACCTCTGTCCCTGGAGCCACCCACTGAGCTCTGAAGACGAGGCTTTCTTCCGTCTTTACTTTGGGGAGGATCCAGCACGCAGATGTCCAGATGGCTTCCGTCATCCTTAGGCTTAGCTAAACACGGCCCTACCGGCCAGGTGCAGAGGCTCACACCTGTAATCTCAGCACTCAGGGAGGCAGAGGCAGGCAGATCTCTGTGAGTTCGAGGCCAGCCTGGTCTACAAAGCGAGTCCAGCACAGCCAAGGCTACACAGAGAAACCCTGCCTCAAAAAACAAAACAAACAAACAAAAAGTTACCTTCAGCCGAGCGGTGGTGGTATATGCCTTTAATCCCAGTACTTGGGAGGCAGAGGCAGGCAGATCACTGTGAGTTCGAGGACAGCCTGGTCTACAAAATGAGGCCAGGACAGCCAAGGCTACACAGAGAAACCCTGTCTCGAAAAACCAAAACATAAAAAAAAAATTAAAAATTTACCTTCAAACGTGGCCGTCTCTTACCTGCCCATCTCTGACCTGCTGGCTATCCCCCAGCACACTTTCGCTCATATTGTCACTTGGCCTATGGTTTAACTTAGTTTCCCCCCCTCATGTTGCAGTGATAAAATACCATGAAAAAAGCAACAGAAGGGAGAATTTTATTCTGTCCACAGCTCAAGGGTACAAGTCGTCAAGGCAGGGAATGGTGCCACCTACAGTAGGCAGGCTTTCCCAGCCAAATTAACATAATTAACTCCCCTACCAGCACGCCCAGTGGCCCATCTCTTAGTGGTTCTAGATTGTGTCAAGGTGACAGTTAACACAAACCATTACAGCCTGGGATGTCCTCCCGTCCCCTCCACTGTAGGTGTGCAGTGTGCCTAACAGCGGGCACATGGGAGAACTGTGTGAATACGCACAGGTCGATGGCTGCTGACTATGCACGTATGTGGAAGTATGCATGTGCCACACATCTTAGAGAATTGTCATCACCCAGGCAGGTGGCTCACAGGACATCTGGTCCTATCCCCATCCAGGGATAGCCTCTTTCATCACTGTCACCCTGGCTGACCCACCACCCTGGGAGTGTGTTTCCTGACCACACAGAATGGCCCTGAGGAAGAGAAATAGTTATTTCTTGTGTCCCAGGGCATTGTGAATGAGCGTCACACTGTGGAGGGAGGCCACCAAGGATCTCCCTTTGTTCTACAGGCCAGGCCTGAGCCTCAATACTTGGGTCACAGCACTCTAAGCTCTGCCTCTGACATCACAGGGTTTCTGGGTCTGGTTTTTTCCTGTGTCCTTTCCAAGAACGCAGTGGTGTCGCGTAGCTACTGCTCAGACAGTCTCAGAGATCTCACCACAGAACCTCAACGACCACATTTACAAAGGAGGGCTCCACAGTGGATCTTTGTGAATGCATAGTTACGAAGAGACCGTGTCTTTCGGCCCACACAGACGAGCACAGAGGCACAGTCCCCTGCTCACAGGCATGCAGAGAGCGAGCTGGAGAGGGCTGCTGAGGTCTGTGAGGAACCCCGGCTAGAGCCAGTACCCACAGACATCAGAGAAAGCAGAATAGAGATCAGGCATCCGTTGCTCACAGCGAGCCCAGACTCCTTGGAATCTCCTAGCCATAGTGAGCCACGGTCCAGCAGGTGTCACGTGCAGAGGCTCTGCCTTCTACAAGCTTGTGCCCACTGGGTCTGCTGAACACTGCCCCTGAGAACACAGGTCCTCTCTCCGCTGCGGACACTCGGAAACATGATTTTGCAATTCTCCAGTGTTTACAATGGATTCTTTTCCATTGCTTCACCACACTGTAAACACACAGGGCCCAGCTCTCAGCTGCGTAATTGTGGTTTTAGAGGACAGTTCCAACAACACTCTCCAAAAGCCACGATGTCCACGATGCTGTTGAACTATGTTGCAGCCGTAGGGTCGCCCTCTTATTGGTCCTCCAAAAGTTGCAGACGTCTTCTTTGGGACAAGGGTGACTACAGGGAAGAGCAGGCAGCTCCCCGACAAGTCACATCCATGTCCTCCCTGATATGGGGGCTCTCAAGAGCTGCCTGTGTGTGTGTGTGTGTGTGTGTGTGTGTGTGTGTGTGTGTGCAAATGTTCTCAGGGATGGATTTGCAATGGTAGAATTCTATGCACAGCACTTCTGTGTGTGTCTAAAGTGCTCATGTGTGTGTGCTCACATGTGTGCCTGCAATTTTTGCACCCACATTTGTGTGTGTTCCTGGAGAGCGTGTGCCTGTGCACACACATGCGTTATATATACACATGCACGTGTGTGCTCATGACCTATGCCCATCTTTTTGTTACCTTCACCCACCAACTTCCCAAGGCCAGCCTTGCCTGTTCCCAGTGGAAGTCGAAAACTATGTGTGCTGGCACAGGGGCCAGTCCTACGCAGCATGTGAGGGCTGCCTGCTCCTAAAACCAACTCAGTGGTTTGTCTGGAGAGGCCCCTCCAGTCCAGATGCTCCCTCCCTCCCCCCACCCCCCCCACCCCGCAGTGAATGTCAAATGTCAAATACAGCCAGAGGGACATGTTTCCCACATTTCCTCATGTCCAAGAGCAGCCAAGACCGGGCCTGCAGGCGTGTGATGGGCACGCACAATGGCCCTTTGTGTAGATGGGAATCTGTAGCTGCAGCCCGAGGCTCACGGATGGGTGTCTGGCTGTCCGGCTGCCCCCGAGGACAGGGCTTTACCATTTGCTCCCTCAATTGCCCAAGGCGTATCCTGCCAAAACCCTGCGCTCTGTCCTGGACTGTTGCGGGTAGGGGACTCTGGCCTCGGGGGAGGCCATTCTTCTAATAGAACATTTTTAGGCCAGCACACTCATAAATAGAATAATTTGCAATGACTGCTCAGAGCCACTGGAGCACTCACAAGTGGGTCACGGACGGCGGCAGCGGCGGGCCTAAGTTGAGCCTGGTGCCTGAGCTGAGCCCTGTTGCCTGAGCTGGAGAGAAGCAAATGCAAGCTCAGAGCAGCAGGGCCGTGAATCTTCCGGCCATCTGATGGGTTCCACTTCTCCCAGAAAAACCTTTTCCTGCTGGTACCCTAAGACCCGCCCCCCAGGAAGTAGGAGGACCCTACAGTCTGTTCTATGACCCATACTGCCCCCCTCACCCTTTCTTCCTGAGGTGTCCCTTCTTCACAAGAGGGTTGCCTTGGTTTCAGAGAGAGCCCCTCTCCTCCTCCTTCCCACACAGTCAGTAAGGCTGCCTGGAATTGTGGGGGAGGGGTGAGTGGCCTGCAGGGTTGCTGTCTCCAGGATGAAGCCCAGGGCCCTGAGATGGTTGCCCTTGAGCTTGTGAGCCGGTGTGTGGGTTACCCTTCGCCAATACTGTGACAAAAAATATCTGACAGAAGCATGGTTGGTGGCAGGGAGCTTTCGCCTTGGTGGCAGGTGGGTCTCTGGGTTCCAGGCCAGCCTGGTCTACAGGTCAAGTTTCAGGATATTCAGGGCTACACCAAAAAACTCTGTCTCAAAAAAATACATAAGAGAGAGAGAGAGAGAAGGAGGGAGGGAGAGAGAGAGAGACAAAGACAGAGAGAGAGAGAGAGAGAGAGAGAGACAGAGAGACAGAGAGAAACAGAGAGAGACAGAGAGAGACAGAGAGAGAGACAGAATATGAATCAGTCAGACAGGGCTCATGGAAAAAAAGACATGTTTCCAGAAATGAACAGGCTTAGGCACCTTCACCCTAAGGCAGATCCCTTTAGCTGTGACGTCCTTGTATGATAAATTGATTGTGGTGGGACAGACAGACAGACAGACAGACAGTCCCATCCCCAAAAGAAGGAACAGGTAAGAAGAAAGGGGCTACAGATCCAGCAGGCCCGACACCATGGGACTTGAAGGCTGACAAATGCTGACAGCTCCTGCCCTGCACCTATACAACCCTCGATGCCTGCAACCCTGCTAAGCTGGCCTCACCTGAGCACTGCTGAGACTTTGTACTCAAACCCCCTGAGGACTCTGTAGCTGGTCCTGGTTATGGGCACCTCAAGGGCTGTGGCTTACACAGAGCTGTCTCATACACAGCAGGTGTAATAGGTGTTTTCCCCTCTGTGCCTCTTTCTCCACTTCCTAGCTCCTGTCTGTCTGTCTGTCTCCATCAGCATGTGGGCCCACACAGCTTCTCACACGCCTAGAGCTGCTTGACATCCTTACTTGTAGAGAGCCTGCCTCCTTCAGCCTCCCCTGCAGGCACCAGGTGCCTCAACTTTCCCTGAAACTGAACACCCATAGACTTTTCCAGAAGCTTGAGGACCCCCCCCCCCCAGGATTAATGAAAATCAGGTTGACCCTAGGTCTGGACCCTGTTCCATAAGCCCTGAACATAAGCTTCTGGGGAGGGGGCGGTCCCCGGAAAGTGGGAAGAAACACAGTGTCCTGTAGAGGACTTGGAACAGTCTAGCACAATTACATGGGGACCAAATTACCCTGGTTCAGGGATCAGTCTCCCTATGCCTTTCCTTCTGTCTGTGCCTTGTGATGCACAGCTGGCCATGTAGGGACCCCTCCTTGCTTCATGAGGCAGGACGCTGGAGGCTGAAGCCTTGCCAGGTGCTGAGTGGACAGCAGCTGATCTACCTCTGGTCAGGGTCCAGGATGAGAGACATCTGGGGAATGTTCCAGGCGTACAAGAACAGAAAGAAAAGCTATGGGCCTCAGCTGAACCCTCTCCACATGCCTGCCTCCTCTGGTTAAAGCCATAGCTGGCTAGGCATGGCGGTGCACACCTTTAATCCCAGCACAGGGGAGGCAGAGGCGGGGGGGGGGGGATCACTGTGAGTTCGAGGCCAGCCGGGTCTACAGAGTGAGTCCAGGACAGCCAGGACTACACAGAGAAACCCTGTCTCGAAAAACAAAACAAACAAACAAAAAGCCATAGCTGGTTTCCCCTGTCGCCCCCCTCCCCCCCGCTGGCCAGGGGCAACCACAGACCCTTGGGGTATGAGGCTAGGGCTGAGGAGTAGGTGACAGTTTCCTAAGCGGACTGGGGTGCTTCTTCTGAGAGAGAAGCTTATGGTCTGCCTCAGTGTTGGGGGAGAAAGCTCAGGGGGTGTATGGGAGGCACGGAGACCCAGCAAAAGGCAGAGGAGTCGAATTCAAAGGGGGCAGATGTGTAGTGGGTGATTCTATGGGACCAGAGCTATCCCTTGGGTGCCAAATGAGGGAGGAGGCTGGGATCTGATCTGATCAGAAGCGGTGGGATGTTGGGAGGCTGTTCTGATGCCAGAGCACCAGGTGGTGATGCGATGTCGGGTGTGGTAAGGCAGTGGAGGTGCCGGAGCAGAGTGGCTCCAGGCACTGGCCAACCCCAGCCACCCACCTGGTGTTTGCTAAGCTCAGAGAGCCCCCTTTCCTGCCTTGGGCTTCTGGCTTCTGGAATCTAAGATGGAAGGCTGCGGTTTGTAGAGCCCGTCGGTTCGATGATGAATTGACATTCCGTCCCTCAGAACTGTGTGTGGCTCCAGGAACCCCAGCTGTGTGGGGAAATCTCTCTCAGTCCTGGTGATGTAATGCAGAGACAGGGGATGGGGACCACACTGCCCTGTGGCCCAAACTCCCAACAGGTGCTGCTGGGCACCTAGGCACAGAGCTCCGCCCTACAGTGCGGTATGAAATCTGAATTCCAGCCTCAGCTCTGGCTAACAGGGCTTGGTTATTTCAGACATGCTCGTACCTTCAAACCAGGTGATGGCCCAGCCTTGCACACTCTGCCTCCTGCACTCCACGCAGCCCATCTGCTTTGTCACTAGAAGTGTGCATGCCCACACGCTGAGGGAGGGGCCAGACAGGGACTGGGAAATGGAGAAAGAGGCACAGAGCGGGAAGAGAAGCATCAGGGCCCCCCAGACTTCATCTCTCTCCCTTCTCTGGCTGTTTGCCTCTAACATTCAGAACATTCTAGGCCACGCCCTGAGTTCACTACTTACTGGTACAGCCGGAAGCCCTGGAGGCATGGAGACATGGCTGCCCTATGGAAGTGTCAGCTCCGCCTGGGCCCGTGAGCTGCTCTAACCTGGGTGTTTCGGTATTTCACATTTAACATATATTCCACCATGTTGTGAACTCCTGGTATTCTGCCTCGTAGTTTTGGTCCTAAACCCTTAGGATATATTGCCCTTATGAGACAAGTTCCCTTGAGGCCAGAAGTGTGTGTGTGTGTATGTGTGTGTGTGTGTGTGTGTGTGTGTACTTTATGTTTTATTTTAAAAGTTATTTTTATTGTGTATGATGTGAATAATGTATGTATTCTTACATATGTGTGCAGGTGTATGTATATGCATGTGTGAAGGCCAGAGGTCACACACACACACACACACACACACACACACACATATATTTGTATATTTTATCTACTCTGTTCCTCTCAAGAGCCCTGCCTAATATACTAGTTATCGACAGGGGACCTATGATGATGGCCAAAGCCCAGCGTTACCTCAGCTCTACTGTGATTCCTGGAAGGTTTGGCATTATCCAGCCAGGCTGAGCCCTAAAAACACTACAGCTAACCACCAACAGACGCAGACGGCCCCCTTCCCACGAACCTCAGGGGGATGTTGGGTCCAAACTATGTGTCCATCTACTGCTCAGGGCTGAGGCCTCCTTTGCAGAGGCCGCTGTGGGCTGCGTCACTAGCTCAGCCCTGTAGGAACACATCCTCCAGAACACCAGGGACCAGAGCTGCTGGCTCAGTCTGACACTCTGGGGAAGATTAAACTTGTTTTGTAGTTTCATGTATCAGGAAAAGTTGAGTAAGGATGTTAACAACAGCAAAACAGAAACAGGATAGCAAGCAGTCTAGTGTTGGGGGACAGAAAATCGTGAGAGCTTTGTCCTTAGAAGGATGCCAGGCCATGAAGTTCTATGTGGGGCAGACCTAACTCTTGGAAATAATCTGCTATGGAGACAAAGTGACCAACAGATCCAACAGGGAAGTGAGGACCTTGCTGAAGATCTAGGTAAGTCATTTCTCAAGACTCCATAGCATCTCAAAGCCAACGTCCAAGGGTCAGCAAGGTTCTAACAGAACTCCTGATAGGGCGCATGTCAAAACTCCAAAACTGATTCTAGGCTTTGCATAGAAGGGAAAAGGTTGGAGATTTGCAGAGAGGGTTTCAAGGGCAGCAAGGGACTTGCTGTGAAATTGCTTCCCTGTGTCACTATGCGGGAGACCGCAGAGGCCTGTGGGTGAGGACTGAAGCCAGACAGAGAACCAAGTACACAGGGGACTCACCCATGCACTGAAGGTAAGACATGGTGTCACTGTAGTTAGAGGGACACAGGTGGACAAGGAAGGTGGAAGTGGCACCCTGAGATGGCTGCTGTCTGTTCCCAGAAGACATTTTCAGGAAAACCATTAGGAAGGCACAGGGGTGAGTATCCAAACAGGACCAACAGGGCAAAGGGGCCCAAGCAAGGGTCTGTTTAGTGGGCATGCAGGCTTAGGCTTCCCCTCATCCCTAATGCATGGAGTGGTTGCTTTCCCTTTCTTTGCAGCCTGCTCCTCTGTCTTTTCCAACAAACCCCAGACAAGTATTAACTCCACGGTTACACTTCAGAGGTGCTTTTGGGGAGAGGCAGAGATATGGCTCAGTTGTGAGAGTGCTTGCCTAGCATGCACAAGGCTCTGGGTTCGTTCTCCAGTACCACAGAAACAGGGTGAGGTGGCATGCCCCTGTAATTTCAGTACCTCAAAGGGTCAGAAATTTAAAGTCATCCTCAGCTACGTAAGGGGTTGGAGGCCAGCTTGGGATACATGAGACACTATCTGAAACAAACAAATAAAAAACAGTTTTCCAATAAATGTGACACTGGCTGTACTTAAAAAGACAACACAAAACCCGCCTTACACAGCCCAAGGGTAAATGGAGGGTGTTTTCTGGCCCAAGGCCACATCCCTTTTGAAATCTCTAACACAGACACACACACACACACACACACACACACACACACACACACAGAGAGAGAGAGAGAGAGAGAGAGAGAGAGAGAGAGAGAGAGAGAGAGAGCGCACAGACCACAGACCAGAGCCACACATCACATCTCTCTGTCCACAGTGTGTCTCATGTTCAGCTCTCTGAGACTGGGACGTTGTCGCCTGGATGACGCTGAGACCCTAGTGACAAGCTGGACAGGTGCTGAGCCCAGCCCTTCAGAGTCCGTGTCCTGAGTTGGCTACAGTCTGTGTAGGTTTGAGCGGTGGCTCTGGGACTCTGGGGAAAGTGGGACGTGCTTATCTCCCCATGTTTGCGTTTTCCGGGGCTCTAGTCTTTAGGCTTCCTCTCCCATTCCTGGATCTTTCAGAGAGAGAGAGAGAGAGAGAGAGAGAAAGAGAGAGAAAGAGAGAGAGAGAGAGGAAGCCAGCATGTTGCTCAAGGCTCTGCAGTCTTTGCTGGGCCTGCATCCTCCACCTACAGAGCCCCAGGTTGCGTGCAACTGTGATCCTACAGTGGACGGGGAGGTTTCTTATGAATCAGAAAAGCTCTGCTACGCCTCATTCCAAGGAAGACCGGCCTCCACCCACCCTGCCTGTCTCTCTGCATTGCTGTAGAGAGGGGGAGAAGACTGTCCTTGAGCCCAGCGCTCCAAACACCGCAAGCAGCTTGTTTAAATAAGGCAAATTACGCACTTTGTGACATTTGCCAATGTTTGGATCCTGGATAGCCTTTGCGATGGATTCTCACAGTCCTGAGCAACTTCTACTCTTCCCCAGGAAAATTTGCTCCACACACCAGCTCCAGGACAGTACCCACTGGGAAGGCTAGATTTCCTTTGTTGGGGGGAACCCTGTCCCATGGCTTACTCTAGCTGTGCTGATGCAGAGGCCCTCGAAATAAGGGGAGCCCTAAGTGCAGGGGAACCCCTGGGTCCATGGGCATAACTGTTACTATTTGTCCAACCCCCGCCCCCCCAGGGCCTTACCATGTAGCACAAGATCCATGTTCCATGCTATACCCTGACTGCTGCACCCTCCCTCCAAGCGAACCCCCACACTGGTCACATCTCGGTTAGTTGATGGCCTGGTTCCGTGGGCACCCCTCCGCTGCAGAGCAGGCTGGGCCATCTCCAAGGGCTCCCTTGGCAGGCAGCCCCAAGCTCCTTTGAGAAACCCTTTTGAGCATGGCCTCTAGCCACAGACACAAAAACCGGAACTCCTTGCCCTGCTGGTGACTCACGAGGCAGTCACCTTCCAGCAGATTTCCAGGGACAAAGCCAGGATTTTATTACCATAGAATTATGATGAGCGAGGGGGCGGAATTCCACACAGAAGCCCCAAACTTCAACACGTGAATCCTGGTAACTGACTCAGGCCGGTACGTGCGTGTCTGTGACCACAGATGAAGGTCCCAGCGTCTGGACACCTGGTCGGTGGGCAGCCCATTGTTCCCACCATCTGGCTCTGTGTCCAACCCTTGACCTTCTTCAACCCTTGACCTTCTTCAACCTTTGACCTTCTTCATAGCTGTGGTATGGTCTCTAATGGGCTATCACAAGGTTCCTAAGATGCCTTCCCACACCTCTGCCCTTACCTTCTTGTGGTTGGCTCAGGGTGGCTACCAGTTTAGTCCCTACTGCATACCTCTCAGCCCACTCCTATAGTCCCTATTGGGTGTCTGCGCCCATGGCTTCTACATGGTAACATAACTGCATGGCTGTCCTCAAGCATGGCAGGAAGCCAGCTCCTTTCTGTGCCCTCCCCTACTTGTTCCCTGACCAAAATGTCCCACATCCCTACCTCCACGCCCATCCCTGCACTGAGGAGCCCCAGCTTGCACAGGGGTCCGCCTGTTCGAGAGGAGAACCTCCCCGTTGCTGAGGCAGGAAGAGGGCAGCAGACCCAGGACCTGTTCCGTGTACTCCTCACTTCAGGGCGTTGGTCTCTCAGGGAATGGGGTGCCTATACTGACACTTCTGTTCTCTGTGAGGGGATAAATGAAACCCTGAGTGCCAAGGGGAGGGGGTGAAACGTTGGACGTTTCTAAGTGTGGCCGGGTGAACTACAGTTTGTACCTCCCTAGGCTGAGGGCCAAATGGGGCTTCCATCTCTCCTCTGGTGAGGCTGTTAGCCCTGTCTCTGTGGGACCTTTATGACTCAGAGGTCCAGCACCAGCTGCATGGAAGATCAAGGCCTGATCTTGGGGTTCTCTAGGGACGAGACTGGGTGGCCCTGCCTCCCTTTTGTCTATTTCTGGTCTCAGTCCTGGCCTGACCACTACTCTTCCCATAGCCTGTGCGGCCTGCTGGTATTTCCCAACTTCCCTTGGATAGCAGCGGAAGCGTCCAGAGAAGGACTCTCTTGCCCTCTAGTGGCTGCATCGCTGAGGTGAGGTGCAGCAGTGTTCCAGCGAGCTCCAGCTCCCCTGACAACCAGAAGTTACCATCATTGGTGGTCACAGCAGACAGATAGAAGGAAGCTGGCCCTGCTTTTCTTTCCTGGGGCTTTTTCTTGTTTTTGCTTATGTGGGTCCTGTTTTGTTTGAGACATGGTCTCATGTATCCCAGGCTAATATATAGATATATATCCTTAGTCAGCACCAGGGAGGGAACCCAGACCTCAAGGGGGCTTAGGTGGAGACATAGCTCTAGTCTCCCATGGTGCATATGGTGGGGGGTGGGAGGTAGTAAGGACGAGATTCTAAACCATCAGGGTTCACATTTGCAAATAGCTAGGTGGCAGACTTCCTCACCTGGCCTTTACCTAAGCCACTGAGCATGTGCGAGAAAAACAAATGCAGAGAAGGGAGAGATACAAATGGAACTGACAGATGGACAGGTGCTATGTAAATGCTCTATGACGGGTCATGGGCCTTGTCTTACGATTACTCCTTCTGTGATGAAACACCGTGAACAAAAGCAACTTGGGGAGGAAAGGGTTTATTTGGCTTACACTTCAAGACAGGAACTCTAGCAGGGCAGGAACCTGGAGGAAGGAGCTGATGCAGAGGCCACGGAGGGGTACTGCTTATTGGCTGCCCCCACCCCCCGCATGCTCAGCTTGCTTTCTTATAGAACCCAGGACCACCACAGTGGGCTGGGCCCTCCCCCATCAATCACTAATTAAGAAAATGCTCTCCTAGCCAGCAGCATGGGCGTTGTGGCCCTGTGCTTTTTTGGTCCTTCCTTGGCTCCCTAGGCTGCTCTGAGGATGGGGAATACTTTTTCCTTTCTTAATAACAAGTCTTTCTATTTCTGTTGCTAACCCTGTATCCCTGGTGCAATCCTTTGCCCTGGGACACAAGAGTTTGAAACACGGGTGACCTCAGAACTCAGATTCATGGCTTAAGCATGCTTTTTTCTTTTCCTTGTCTCTTTCCCAAATGCCAGTCAAAACCCTAAGCATGTTTTCCCTAACACCCTGGGCTTCCTCACTTTCTTTGAAGGCCCAACCCCCTTTTCCAGCATGTAGCTGCTTGCCTACCTCCAGTGCAGAAGGCGAGGCTTTTTCTTTCCTCCATCTCCCTCCTCTGGGAAGCTGCCAAGATTTTAAGCTTACCTGCCCTGTTATTTTTTTTTTCTCTCTCAAACCCCAATAAAATTGTTTTCAAGCTTTTCCCAGACTATTTCAAAACTTCTATTATCAAGACTAAGAACTTGAAAGGGGATCTCAGTTTCCCCTACGACACCTGGGCTTTTTGTCTTACTGAAAACTCAAATTTCCTCAAGGGCATAATCCAGGGGGCTTAATAATCAACTCCAGGGACAGAGGAACAGGAGCATGGAGGTGCCCTGAACGGGCGAGGCAGGGCCGGCCATCTGCACCCCAAAGCACAGGAGCCTGGAATGGAGGCTGTTAGTGGTAAAGCCGGCCCACGGCCTCCAGGCTGTCGGCACATGGATATTTTTCACCCGGCGTCTCAAGAGCTACCCACTGTAATGCTGGAAGACTCCACTGGGAATGGGTCCTTGAGTAGAACCAGTGAGCCAGGATCCTCAAGTGTTAGAGGCAGAGCCATTGCCACCCTGTGCTCGGCCAGGTTCCGAGTCTTGGTTTCGGGCCACTTTTGTGGCTCACCTTAAGAAAGACTGGCTTCCACGTGGGTCATTCCCAGCACACCAGTGTCAGGCAGCAGGAAAGTGCACCCACAGCCCTAACGTGGATCTGAAAAACTGTGTCTCGCCTCAGAATCAGTCGCTCCTTGGCCATGAGTGGCCAGGTAGGAGAGCCTTGAAATGGAGCTGTTACTACTAGTAGCTGGGTTTGGGTGTTTCCAGGTTCTTGGCCTCTTAGTCTAGGAGTTGAAATAAAGGTCCACATGGGTCCACAGAAAATAACGAGAAAAGTATTTAAAGCACAGAGATGTCTGTGTACGCCAATCCAGTTCAGGCCAGGTTGGTGCTTAACTGCCTCATACCAGGATGTACTGGAAACACACTGAGACAGTGGTTCCTTTGCTGTGATAAGACACCGTAACCAAGGCAACTTCTAAAAGAGTCTGTTGGGGCCTTACGGCCTCATAGAGTTAGATTCTACAACCATCATGGTGGGGAGCACGGCAGCAGGGAGGAAGGCTGGGCGTGGGAGCAGTAGCCAAGAGCTCACATCTGACCCATAGGCACGAGGCATAGAGACAGGCAACTTGAATGGCATAGGCTTTTTTGAGACCTCAAAGCCCACCCTGGTGACACACCTCCTTCAACAAGGCCAGACCTCCTTTTTTTTTTAAACACTTTATTTATTTATGTATATATTATGTATATATTATTTATTTATTATGTATATATGTATATATTATGTATATTATATATTTATTATGTATATATTATTTATTTATTATGTATATATGTATATATTATGTATATATTATGTATAAGTTCTGCCTGCATGGGTGTCCGCCCACTGGAAAAGGGCATCAGATCACATTATAGATGGTTGTGAGCCACCATGTGGTTGCTGGGAATTGAACTCAGGACCTCTGGAAGAGTAGTCAGTGCTCTTAACCACTGAGCCATCTCTCCAGTCCCAAGGCCAGACCTCCTAATCCTTCACAGTTCCAACTGTAGACCATGTATTCAAATATATGAGCCTATGGGGGGGTCCATTCTCACTCAAACCGCCACAAATAGAAACTGTGTGTGTGTGTGTGTGTGTGTGTGTGTGTGTGTATGTGGTAGTGGGGGTAGGGGTGTGATGGTCATTGAGAGAAACGTATGACACTGTTCAGAGTGGGATGCATATAAAGCCAGATGGATGCCTGTGGAGCTGCCTGGGGTTGCTAGTTGCATTGCTGGGTGGACAGCGTGTATGAAGAATATATACAGGTAAAGGAGGCAGAACGCCAAGTGCACGATTACAAGAGATGGTGCAGGCATAGCCCAAACAAAACACGGAGCCCCTACTGCCCCACGGGTGTGCTTAAATGTGTTTCCCAAACCCCTGCAAAAAAGGTCTTCTTGCATTTTGTCTGGGAGAGAAATGCTAGTCCTTTTTTAAAATATTTAATTATTTTTATATGCATGGGTGTTCTCCCTGCATGTTTGTGTGAGGGTGCCAGATCCCTTGAAACTGGATTACAGACAGCTATGAACAGCCATGTGGGTGCTGGGAATTGAACTCGGGTCCTCTGGAAGGACAGCCATTGCTCTTAGCAGCTGAGCCATCTCTCTAGCCCCGAAATGCTAGTTCTTAAGGGGCTGAAGACGCGGTACTGCGCCCACAGAGCGGGCAGTCCTACAGCTAGCCTCCAGCAGGCCGGCAGTGTTAAGGGCCATGCTGGAGACTTGCTGGGGTGCCAGGTGTCTAGTTAGACACAACTGACTGCTTTTTTAACAGTCTGAGCCAGGAGCTCATGTCCTTTCACAAGTACCACGTTTCCCAGGTGAATGCAAGGGTGGGGTGGCTTGTTGGACTGCTGGTGTGGTCTTAGTTCCATGAGAAACTGCAGGACTCGCAGCACCTCCTTCTCCCCGCATCCTGACCCAAAAGCACAGACGACTTGACCACACTGGACGGGGCCAGCTGCAGCTTTCTCTGCCAGCTTGGATTTAAGCCATAGTATAAAACACTGAAGAAACGTGTTCCTCACAAAGTCCACAGCACCTGCCCCCTGCCCCCCGGCCCCTCCATTCCTCACTCCTGCCTACAGGATACATCAGGTAGACCATCTTACCCTCCAGCCTCTCTGCCCTGAGAGCATGCTGCAGCTCAGCACCATCTGGCACTTAGAATCGCTGACACCCCAACTGGCTCCCTCATGGGATGATTTGGGGACACCCCCCCCCCCCGCCACTACTTCCCCTGTTGCAGCTGGAACAGAACAGAAACTGTCAACCAACAGAAACCGGTTCCAGAGTGGCATACCACCTGCCACGCCTATCACAGTATGTGAGAGTCCCAGTTGTCCCACAGCTTCACAAAGGGACATTTCCCAAGCTCATCATGTTAGCACCCCAGTATTTTAGCATCCACTCTTCCAAGACCTATGGGTATGAACCAGCCTTCCCAGTGTCCATGTTTATTCTCTCTCTCTCTCTCTCTCTCTCTCTCTCTCTCTCTCTCTCTCTCTCTCTCTCTCTCACACACACACACACACACACACACACACACACACTGGGTCATCTGCATCTTCTTGAGGTACTCTTGAACTTTAAAGATCTTTCTGGGCCTGGATATAACTCTCCTCTATTCTCCCAGGCTCGGTCTTTTCTTTTTCCTACTCCTGCCTTTCAAAGACTGGGTTTTACTTTTTGATGAAGCTCAACTTGTCACTTCAATGCTATGCTTTCTGATTTTTGGGGCCAACTGAGGCGCGCTCTCTTACCCCCACCCCCCCATCAATCTAACTGTTCCAGCACACAGTAGTAGTAGCTAGCGAGTCTCCGGTTCTCTGTCCTGAATCTGTATGTTAGTCTTTTGCATGTCACACTAACGCCAATGGAGGCTGCACAAACACTGGATTCTAGACACTTCCACGAGGATGCAGCTTAAAAACAAAGCCACAGTCACTCCACTGACGAACAGGCTTTTCCAGAGCTCGGCGGTCACCTCACTACTTCCTCGACCCCAAAGATGTATAGCGCGCCCAGCGCTATAGCCCTCGGATCCGGCGTCCGTCCCCTCTCCAGAAGGTCAGCGCTCGGTCGGTCCTCCTTCTTGCCTAGGAAGACCGCTCACCTAGCGTCCTATTGGACCAGTGCTTATGGCCAGCTCTGCCCAAACCATGGCTATACGACACGCGGTGACCGGAATGCCTGGCATCCTGCTGCTCAGCAGGTACCGGGTGAGACCAAAGAGAGCTTTCCCTGCTCTCGGGTCAAACTGCGAGCCAAATTGCGAGCCAGACCCTGAGTGAGACTCGACCCAGCTCAGCTGCCGCGGCTCAACCCACAACTTGGAGACTAAGCCGGAAGCGGAATTACCCTCGGGCTCCGCCCCGCCCCAGGCCCCACCCCCCTGGTCACGCCCACATACCCACCTCCGTACGACGTGAGGCGCGTGCGCACCGTGAGCCTCGCCGCGTTGCTATAGCTACTGGAGACGCGTTCGGCGGGGCGGACGGGCGCTCTTCCGGAGCGGGGCGCGGTAGCCGGAAGTTCGTGGCCGCCAGGGCCATGGCGGCGCTCAGCGTCGTCTGTCTGCTGCTGGCAGCGGCATCCTGG
The DNA here is from genome assembly GCF_964271855.1 of Acomys minous. Lineage (NCBI taxonomy): Eukaryota > Metazoa > Chordata > Mammalia > Rodentia > Muridae > Acomys > Acomys minous. The sequence continues at coordinate 103,779,887 of NC_140495.1, forward strand.
CGGCCGGTCTCGGCTTCAGGAGAGGAATTCTGGCCTGGCCAGTCGGCGGCGGACATCCTGTCGGGGGCGGCATCCCGCAGACGGTAAGCACGTCCACGCCGTGTCGGACCGGGCATCTGGGACAGGGTCAGCCCTGCCTGAGGTTGGGGCAGCGGAGCCCGGGCTGCGCGCGCAGGCTGTAAGAGTGCAGCCTGTGTGGCGAAGGTCGCTCTGGCCTTGGTCCGGGCTGGCCCGCTACTCCTGATTTCTACCAGAAGGTCCAGGAGCGGAGGTGGAGCCGGCTCTGGCCACGCTGGCTGACCCAAGTGTCGGCTCAGGCGCCTTGTCCCGAGGCCCTTCTTAAGACAGAAGTTTGTGTGAGCTGCCCTAGAGATTTGCGTTTCCTCCGCGGCCGCTGTTCCTCAAACTGGAGGGTAAACCAGGGGTCCGGTGCAGACAGAGCCAGCGACAGTGTGCGTGAAGACTGCCTGGGGGGTTCCGTAGAAAGGAATCTTGCTTTGGCGAGTCCCTTAAAGTTTTAGAATCGTTTTCACGGAGATTCTACATCACTATTTGACTTTCTCGAGTGTCGTTTGTGAACTGTGGAGTTTTTAACAACGGCCAACCAACCAGGCCAGTGATAATCACAGCAGGACTTAATGCAAAAGCAGTCCTGAGAACCCAGGTATGGCCAGACCTAAAATAAATTTTCAAAAATTGAAAGTATTACCATCCTGTCCTCTTCACTCTTTTCTTATTTTCAAAATGCTCATTTAAGATAATCTTTGTTCGGGCAGGAGAGATGGCTCAGCGGTTAAGAGCACCAACTGCTCTTCCAGAGGTCCTGAGTTCAATTCCCAGCAACCACATGGTGGCTCACAACCATCTATACTGTGATCTAATGTGTACTGTGTACATAATAAATAGATAAATCTTTACAAAAATAATCTTTGTTAATATACTGGGGCTGTTACTTTAAAGTGAATGCATGAATACTTAGAGCTTTAGCTGCCACTACAGGAACCGCCAATAGATTTAATTCATAAACCACACGTGTCCAACCTGTGTCCAACCTGCGTCCATTGGCCACACCGTCTCAGGATAGCTATGAATGCAGCCCACCATATTTACTGACGACAATCTCACACTTCATTGTTAAAGGTTTGGCACCCTGAACAAACAACAGGCCTAAGTAGTTGTCCAGAGTATGGTGGAGTTTTCAGACACAACACTGTAGGGATGGCTGCAGTTCCTAGTCTCGGCCTTGGCCTCTCAGGTTCCACTGCCATTCCGAATTGTCGGACAGTCCTTGTCTGCTGTTTGCACGCATGGCCATTGTCCCAAAGTAACTGCCCTGTCTGCAGGCTGGGAGTGGGTGCCCCGAGAAGAGGCCTCCCAGTTCAAAGCCCGCGTCTTGCTCCGTTCTCAGGTACCTTCTGTATGACGTCAACCCCCCAGAAGGCTTCAATCTCCGCAGGGATGTCTATATCCGAGTGGCGTCCTTGCTGAAGACGCTGCTGAAGACTGAAGAGTGGGTGCTTGTCCTGCCCCCGTGGGGCCGTCTCTATCACTGGCAAAGCCCTGACATCCATCAGGTCCGGATCCCCTGGTCTGAGTTTTTTGATCTTCCGAGTCTCAATAAAAACATCCCCGTCATTGAGTATGAGCAGTTCATTGCAGGTGAGGCGGGCATCGGGTTGGGAGGCTTTTCTGATGCTGATGTCAGGTGGCCTGGCTCAGCCTGCCTGGCACTTTTCCACTCAGCCCTGCCGTAGCGCTGGCTTCCATTACTTCTCTGAGGAAGCGGGTCCGAACAGCCGTGGCAGGTGTGGTCAGAGCGCTGCTGAGAAAACAGCTGAGAGGCCATCTTAACTGAGAGGTGAACGCCTGCCTGTGCGCTGCCCTTGCGGGAATCACACCACGATGGTGAAGGATCTGTGAAGGGGCCTTTTGTTTGACCTCCTCCTGCTTTCACTTTTGGAGAGGAGTCACGCTTTGCTGAGTACAGAGGTGTTTAGAGTTGACTGCAGCTTCGGTTGGTTGGAAGGCAGACGCTTTCTTCTGCCCTGGAGGCCCAGGAAGGAAGGGGTTCCTTTGGTACATCAGATCGTTACTCCACCATGGCCTCTGCCTAGGATTGCTGCCTCAGGAGGTTCTATTAGCAGGATGTGTTCTGTAGTATAGTCAGCGCTGCCAGCAACAGCAGTATTTTTTTTTAAAGATTTATTTAATTATTTATGTATACAGTGCTCTTCTCTGTATGTACACCTGCAGGCCAGAAGAGGGCACCAGATCACATTATAGATGGTTATGAGCCACCAGGTGGTTGCTGGGAATTGAACTCAGGACCTCTGGAAGAGCAGTCAGTGCTCTTAACCTCTGAGCCATCTCTCCAGCCCTGCATAAGCAGTATTTTTTTTTTCCTCACTTTTTCATTCAGGCTGACGATGCAACGTCACAGCATTGTAACCTCACGCATAGAACGCCCCCTTCCCTGGCTCAGCTCCCAAACTTGCTCGTGGCTCCCGGAAAGCAAGAGCTGGGGGATGGGCTTTTTAGGGTGCAGCACTCACCTGAGATAGCCTGACCTTTGCCTGAGCCTCAGGCTCAGGTGCCTGGAGAAGCTGCCCCTGCGTCTCTGAGGGGCAGGGCCAGGGGATTCCTTACTGTGGGAAAAGGGAGATGATGAGGCCGGTTAGTGTGGCATCTGGAGGCATAGGGCTGACTCTCCTCCCTGCTGTCACCAAACCTCCCTCCCTCCCTGCAGCTGGAGTAGGTCTGGCGAAGCCCACAGGGAAGCCGGTGCCCATGCCATGGCCTTCCTGGGAAGACAGTGGCTTTATTCACTCACAGAGCAGACTGGCAGGATAAAACTGTGCTGGGGCCAGCCTAGCCCTTGGCGAGTGATGAGTGTGGGGAGAGCTGCTTTAGCTTGGGCCTTGGGTCCATCCGCCATGTGCAGGCCCCAGGCAGTGTGAGTTTGGAGCTGCAGAAACTGACTTCGTGGCTTGTTGTAACTGGGGCTGTCTTCTGGACAAACCCCAGTGAGTTCCCTTCCGCTCCATCCCCACCCCCACCCCACCCACCCCCACACGCGCATGCCAGTGAATCCGCTGTCGGCGCTTTGGAAGCTTTTCCAAACCTTTGTGGCATCGGGAGGCCGTAAATCAGTGACAGCCATCCATCCACGGTGCACAGTGACAGCGCTCGCTCACGGTTGTGTGGCACTTTCTCTGGGGTCTCTGTTTCAGAGTCCGGTGGGCCCTTTATCGACCAGGTGTACGTCCTACAAGGTTACGCCGAGGGCTGGAAGGAGAGCACCTGGGAGGAGAAGGTGGACGAGCGGCCCTGCATCGACCCTCCGCTGTACTCGCAGGACAAGCATGAGTATTACAGGTAACACCGTGGGTACAGGCTCCACACGGTTCACAGAGACTGTCGTGAGGGGCCGACCCTGAGCCCTGGTACATTCTGGTATAGATCCCCTCACACGGTTAGACAAAGATTGGGCTGGTTTCTAAAGCACCTCACCAAGCTACCCTTACTTTTTGCTTGCTTGCTTGCTTGCTTGCTTTATTTATTTATTTATTTGTGCTATTGGGGGGTTGAACCTAGGGCCCTCTACATGCCAGGCAGGCCCTCTACCACTTGAAGTACATCTCTCCAGTTCTTTTGTTGTTCAAACACAGGGCTCACTACATATCCCATGGTGCTCTTTGCTTTAACTCTTCCTGTCTTAGTCTCTGAAGTACTGAGCTTATAGCCATGCACCACCACGCCCGGCCCCCCTCACCGTTTGTGTACACCTGAGCATAGCGTGGGAATGGCGGTCTCAGCCCCAAGCTATCCAAGGGCCTGGCTGTCACTTGGCACCTTCCATGTGTGAGGTGTGGTATTTGGAGAGCATGGCTCCACTGTCCATCTCCTGTCAGTGACCTGGGGAATGTTGAGTTCTGTGGGTTTTCTCAGAGGTCTCACAAGAGCCTGCTTGTCCATGATACTAGCCTGGGAACAGCAGAGTCGGGGGTGGGGAGTGGGGCGGTGTCAGCAGAACTGTGCTCTGACATGTACGCTCACCCACGCGCTTTTCTGTTCCTGGGTGAGAGCACACAGGCTGACCGACGGCTGGACTCGTGTTTTCCAGAGGCTGGTTTTGGGGTTATGAAGAAACGCGGGGTCTGAATGTCTCCTGCCTGTCCGTCCAGGGGTCGGCTTCCATCGTTGCACCTGTGCTTTTAAAAAATACGTCTGCTCGGTAAGGGCCCGGGCCTTCCACAGGGATTGCTTTGTGTATCACCGTCCCAATGCCTCACTTAGGCCCCCTCCCTGCACCCCAGCATTTTTGATAGTACAAATATAACCGTTTTGACTCTTAGAATCGTTTGAAGTCCTTTTTCCCTTATTTAAATGCAGATCTGTGATGTTGGACCGAGCTGAAAACCTGCTTCATGACCACTATGGAGGCAGAGAGTACTGGGATGTGAGTACCTCACAGCGGCCTCTCTGCATGTGCTCACGTTTTGAAAGCTTTGCTGACCGAAAGTGTGGGCCGTGTCCAGTGGGCTTGTCCCACCCCACAGCAAGCTGTGTGCTTTCGCTGTAGGACCCACTGTGGGGCTGAATGTGACCCCCAGCCTTCCAGTGCTCCGTTCCATAAGCGTAGTGGTCTTGCCTTCTCTACTTCTGTGGGTGGCTACACTCACTACTTCTCCTTTGGGTTGGGCAAGGGGACGTTTTGTACAGCAAACCCTAACACCGTAAGCCATTTCTGCTTGGAGGAGAGCGGTCGCCTGAGGACACTGGCTAACCTGACCAGGTCTCAGGCCAGGAGCAGTAACTAAGCATGTGGTTGGCAACAGAGACACAAGCATCCAATTCAGAGAGGTTAGGAAAAATGAAACCTAAATTAAGCAAAGTATAAAGCTAGGAGCTGGGCAGACACCAAAGTGATGAGGCCCCATGGCATTGCTGGCCAAGGGCAGTCTTGTAGCCTAGACAGGCCCAGCTTTGGGGCTGGTTGGGGTGCCCCTCCCTGAAGTGGCCCCATATGAGCCTTTCCCAATCTCTGTGGATGACATCACTGCTTCCTGAGTGGCAAGGGATTAACTAGAGGCCCCATAGCTGGTGGTGGTGTGGGCAGCAAGAGTCACGCAGGACCCATCTGGGAAGGCTGAGGAGCCTTGCCGGTGGCGCCCGCAGAAAGGAGCGGGCAGGTGGTGGATAGTGAAGCTGTGACTACTCATTCATCCCAAGGCCTCGTGACACTCAGCTCAGCCCTGTCCGTGCAGACCCGGCGCAGCATGGTGTTTGCAAAGCACTTGCGGGCCGTGGGAGATGAGTTCAGAAGCCAGCACCTCAACTCCACAGATGCCGCTGATAAGATGGCCCCAGAGGAAGACTGGACACGCATGAAGGTAGCCGTGCTGCTCTTGTCTGAGAGGGAACCAGGCATGGGCTCATCCCTTAGGCTAGCAGTATGTCTTGCGAATACTTTATCCCAGACATGAGTGACACTCATCATCTGATCTTCAAGAGTCCTCCTGATGCAGAGTCAGGGACATGACTCATACAATTTTCTATTTAGTGTGGGGATATTACTGTTAACCTAAAATTGGATTTTGTTGTTTTGCTTAACGCCCAGCTCTATTTTGTTTTGTTTTGTTTTGTGAGAAGGCCAAGTGTGGTGACACACACCTTTAATCCCAGCACTTAGAAGGTAGAGGCAAGCGGATCTTTGTGAGTTCGAGGCCAGCCTGGTCTACAAAGCAAGTCCAGTATAGCCAAGGCTACACAGAGAAACCCTGTCTCGAAAACAAACAGAGAAACAAAAGACTGCAGATTCTGCCCAGCATGGTGGCACATGCCTACGACCCCGTCTTCAGAGGTGGAAACAGGAAGAAAGAAGGGAGGAAAACTCAAAGAAGTAGGCAGTGAAAGCTGAGCCTGTCAGCATTTCCTGTGGCCTCTGCCCAGCAGAGCGGGAGCAGGCCAGCCCGCCTGCCCCAGAGCCCCTCAGACCTCTGGCCACACATTGTCCTCTCCTTGCTGTATGAATATTTTCTCCTCAAAGCTGGGTCTCCTGTGGTCTTTTCCATTGACTGGCTGAGCACCAGATGTTGGGACTCCACTGTTCCTGTTTGGTCTGGGGCCATTCTGGACTGCTTCCAGGGGCTGTTGTTCAAGCAATAATTCAGTGGCTTAGATGGTCTTGCCTAGAAGTATTAAGTAGCTTTCTTTTTTGAGTGTCTTATTTTATAATTTTTATTTCACTTATGGAGTATTTGCGATAATTGGTTACTTCACAGTCTTCTTGAAAAGAGATCCATTTCCCCCCCCCCCCCCCAAGAGATTTTCCGTGAGACTCAGCTGGGCCTGGAAGGACACTTTAGAGAACATGTCTGTCCACTGCTGTCCAAAGGACCCAGGTGAGCTGTGTTCAGCATCTTTTCAGCACGTCCTTGTCTTTTGTAGGTCAAACTGGGCTCAGCGCTAGGCGGCCCCTACCTTGGAGTCCACCTGAGAAGAAAGGACTTCATCTGGGGCCACAGGGAGGATGTGCCCAGCCTGGAGGGGGCCGTGAAGAAGATCCGCAGCCTCATGAAGACCCACCAGCTGGATAAGGTGTTCGTGGCCACAGATGCCATCAGGAAGGGTAGGCAGTTGGACACCCAGACTTTGTCAGGCCCCTTACCCCTGGCTGGATGCTGGGCCGGTGTAGGCATTCATCGTGACCCTCGACGGCGCACTTGTTCCTTCTGGGGGGTCAGCAGCCTCCCCTTTGCCTCGCAGAACAGGAAGAACTGAGGAAGCTGCTACCGGAAATGGTGAGGTATGAGCCCACTTGGGAGGAGCTGGAGCTCTACAAGGATGGAGGCGTTGCCATCATCGACCAGTGGATCTGCGCTCACGCCAGGTGCCTGTCTACCTTGCTGCGGGAGGGGTTCACACTGCTGTCAGAGGCTCCTGTTGCGCCGGTTCCCACCTTCTCTGTCCCCATTTGTGCTTCATTGCTTTCTAAACTGTAACATCCAGCCCAGGCTTTCCTTGGACTGCTGTGAGCTGTGGGGTCTCGACCCTTCAGGTCTCTCACGCACACATCCTCCATGGTGTACGCTCAGGCCTCTTCTGCTCCTGGCTGCCCAGGCTGCCTGACCTCCTTGGTCTGTTTGTGCCAGTGAGTTCATACACAGGGCTGCCTGGGGCAGAGGCCTATGTGTCGCCGCTGCTCCAGGAGACCACTGGAGGTCAGCTGGCCTCATAAAACGCTTCTGTACATCAGCTGTAGGAACCTCGGGGTGGGCTCAGAACATGGGTAGAGTGGGGACCAAGGCAGAGTGTGTGACTTTCCTTGTGGCTCCAAATGCTGAGGTGCTCGGTGTGTGCACATTTGAGTGCTAGAAGGCTGGTGTGTGTCCACCTTGCCCTGTTGCTTTTTTCCCCGTGACTGCTGCTTTTCTGCTGTGCTTTGGCCCCTGAGGTTCCTGCTGAGACCATCCCAGCACCAGGGGTAGATAGGTGAGGGCCTTGTTCGTTCTTAATCTGTGCGGTCCCCTCCCAGGCATGGCTTGGGCAGTGTGCATGACGGGGAGAGTGGCCATGTCTCTGTCCCTGCTAGTGCTCTCTGAGGAGGCTCTGGGCTTGCCCTTTCTCTCTGCCTGGGGTTTTCCCAGCATCTGGACACAGCTGTCTCAGGAACTGACTGCAGTTCCCAGCTCAGAAGGTACCTCATGCAGCGGATTGTAGCTGCCTCTGCCGTCAGCACAGCCCACTCTAATACTTGCCTCCACAGAGGCCAACCGAAGGCCCCGGAGTCCCAGGATAGTCATGTGGTGTTGCACTCCAGAACTTCTCTTGGATTAGTTGGTCACCCAAGTGCCATCAGAGGGCCAGGGTACAGGAATCAGGGCTGCCTGCATCGCTCCGTCACCCCAGGAACCTGAAGGGCCCTGGAAAGGGGGCTCCTTTAGCTATGGCAGCATATGTGACTAGTCCCTGCCACTGCCAGTATGTCAAGATGGACTCGGCCTGTGGCATTCACTGTAGAGCCAGGTGGAGGTCTAGCCATCGTAAGGGAGAGCAGGAGGTCTGCAAGGCGCGCAGTGGCTGCTGAAGCTTGGCCTGACCTGGGCAGGTGCCAGTGCGGCCGGGCCAGAGCCTCTGGTAGGCGTGTGTGACCAGAGCACCCATGGCTGGTCCCAGGTAACCTCTCACTACTCTACAGGTTTTTTATTGGCACCTCAGTCTCCACATTTTCTTTTCGGATTCATGAAGAGAGAGAGATCTTGGGGTTGGACCCCAAGACGACGTACAACCGGTTTTGTGGAGACGAGGAGAAAGCATGCGAGCAGCCCACACACTGGAAGATTGCATACTGAGGGCCACCTGTCCACCACCTGCCAGTCACGCGGTCACAGGGTCCCAGAGGAGGCCCCCACTTGGGTGGCAAACATCTAAAGCCCGTGTCCCTTGTGTTCATGGGCCAGCATCTACCAGTGTCTAGGTTCTGCCACCTTCAGGATTCACAACGTGTCTTCTCTCAGGACCTGAGGACCCACATCCCCATCACAGATGTAACGTGTGCTAGCCCAGAAATTCAAGAACACTGGGGATGGCCAGTGAGTGTCAGCCCTCTCAGGTATGGATGCTGGCTCCTGAGATGTTGGTATGACTGTCTACTGAGATCGCTTCACGCGTGTCCAGTGTGAGCAAATGCCAGGTTTTGCCTCACCCCCCACCGGCGTGGTGCCCCAGCTAGTTTCCAACTGAAGGGGACGACTCAGCCACTGTCCTCTCCAGAATGCTGGGAACCTTAGGGCAGCCCTGGAGCCGGGCCAATGACTCCCTCACCTCACATGGACCCCGGGCTCACTGCACACTGCTGAGAAATAGAATTGAGGAGTGACAGAAACACATCTGAGACAGGCCACTGCTTTAGGGAATCCTTTCCCAGGCCTCGTGCTGCCCCACAGGAGGCAGAGTCAGCAGGTCCTTGACCTTACTCATCAATTCACCCTCTTCCCCAGCCCCCATTCAGCTACTGCCCAGGTCTCCTTCCCAAGCACCAAGGTAGAGCCTGAGCACAGACAGCGTCCTGTGGCTCACTCAGCTGACCAGGTAGAATCATGTATTTATTCTTTGCCATTTGTACATCCAAGTGTATTAATAAAATACTTTTTTCAAGAAAGCTGTAATAGAAACGGTGCCTTTTAAGTACTTTGTGTTTTCTTAGATCGGGAGCTGGGTCAGGTGTGTGGCCTTCTGGGAGCATGAGGGCTCTTGCCACCTGGCAGTCTGCAGCATGGACCCTTGTCACGTCTACAGAAGGCAGGCTAGTCAGGTGTGACAGGACAGTTCAGACAGCCTTGTCACTGTCCACCACAACCTGGTTCTCCGTTGGCCTGTGCAATAGGACTGTTGGGGGAAGGTGTCCTCTAATTACAGAAAATCTGGAAATCCAATCTTTTGGAGTCCAAGGAGAAGGCAGTGTGGCCTTCATGGGATTTATGCTTTCTAGAGAAGTGGCCAGTCCATCTGATGGAAACACTGGCAGCTACAGCAAGTAAGGAACACCTGTGCCAGGACAAAGCTTCCCACGTGACAGTGGCAGCCAGTGCCAAGGACCTAGGGGCATGAGCTGGGGCAACAGGATGATGTGAGAGCCACGTACCATGTAGCCACGGTCTAAGCCAGCAGGCCATGTGGCCACTGACGGAGAGCAGTTGATGTAAGCAAAAAACAATGGGATTGGTCAGTCTCTGGGCCAAGGGACATATCAGTGCCTGGTGCTGTGGGCAGCAGCATCTCTGGGCAAAACTGGGAGGTCTTGAACCAGCCTGTCTGGTTGCTGTGATAACCATCTGTCACAATAATATCAGTGAGCCTGTAGCTCAATTCCATACAAAGTTACATTGCAGTTCACTATGAACAGAAGCAGCTCTAAAACAAATTCAACAGGAGACTCAGGAGCCAGCTAGATCCAGGGGCCAGAACGCCACAGCTGAGAGCAGTTCCAGCTACCCAGAAAGATGATAAGTGCATTTGGGTCAATGTTATTTTTTGTGCAACTCAGATGGATTGCAATGGCTGCTTAAGCCAAGGAATATGCCACAGCGCCCTTTGGCCCCAGCTGTCACACTGCCAGGATGACACCTGTGCCAGGGACTTTTTAACTGGACAGTGGACCTGACCTCTGGTGCAGATGACACTAACAAGACAGACATGGCTGGTAAACACTAGTCTGCACTCAGCCCTTGTGTTTTGTGCAGCTTCTTTTGTGTATTTTCAGTGACCCAGCTGTGACAGCTCATAACTCTCCCATTATTAACTCTTCCCTGCTCTCAGGATGTAGCAAGGTGAACACAACAGCCGTTCTGGACTTCTCTGGGGTCCCCCCTCAGTGATCCATCTGAACTGTTACATGTTGCAGGTACCCTGCATCAGTCAGGTTAACGGGTCCTTTATAGACTACTGACTTCTGAATCTACTGTCTAGAAGCCTTAGCCCTAAGTCATCAGTCATATACCCAGCATTTGATGACCTAGGCCCTGCCAGGAAGTCCACTACCAGGAGAGAAAGTGAGTATAGCATATCCCATAGGCAGGAAGGATATGCTGAGGCAATGCTGAGGGTAAGTTGGACTCAGGAAGCTGATTCTTATAAGCCACAAGCTGGGAGGAAGGCTCGTGGTCAGAAAGAACAACAGGACCATAGGGTCTTTGGTATCACCTGAAGAAGTCACACCTGGGGCCTGCCCAGAACAGCAGGACATTGCAGGCACATAGCGGAACCCACAATGCCTTCACCAGCACCAGCAGTGCCATCCAAAGTGGGCATCACAGTGCTAGACCAGCCCCCTCGGGGGCTCTGTGCAGAGACCATGTGGATGACAAGTGGCTATCCTTGGTGAAACCAGAGGGCCATTTGTTCCACAGCAGTGGCTAATTGGGACACCTAAGGCTATAAATCAGACACACACGCTGCCCAGGGCATCTGGGACAGAGGCTTTATAGCCTCTGGGGAGTTGTGCTCATCCATTTTGAGAAGAGGTTTATTTAGCTCACAGCTTTGGAAATGTCATGGTGCCAGCTCCTCTCTGCTCCACCTTGCCTGCAATAGCTCATGGGAATGAGCCATGCCAACAGAAGCAGGAAGCTCATCCACCACATACAGGCTGGGAGCTGAGCAAGACCGAGGTATGACTTTCAGGACCCTCTCAGAGGGTGACAGAGGCTCCTTAGAACCATCTAACTCTTCTGTGAGAGCAGAGGACCTAGCTTTAAATATGCCACCACTTCTCATGGCACTACCAATGTCACAGCAAAGGGCCTTGGGGGGTGAGTGCATGCCCAACCACAAGCTAAACTTGACACTGTCCTCAGATCCACACCAGACAGCAAGCCAAGCTCTCCATAGGACCACTGCCCTCACACAGTCCCAGAAGGTGACATTACAAGACCATGGGGGGTGGGGGGACGTGTCCACCTTCTGCTTGGCTCACCCCCACACCCCCATCAGGGGCTTATGTAGGTGTCCTTGCTGCCAACTGTTAAAGTAGGACTTGGGAGGGCAGGGGCCCAGTGTATTCAGTCACAGAACAACAGGAAGCCATCAGGGACTCCAGGGGGACAAACACATGTGACAGGTTGACAGACAAGAGCCTCAGACAAAAGTTCCATCTGGAAGTGGAGCTCCAAGATTCATGTAGTCCTTGGCTTGCAGGTGGCATCTTCTCCCTTGTCCCCACAGAGCCATCCCTAAGTCCAGTCTCCTCCATGGGGACATAGTTGTGCCGGATTTGGCTTGTTCTGCTGACCTCAGTTTACCCCAGTCATCTCCATAACAGCCCCATTTCCAGACAGAACTTTGTTCAGATGTACTCGGTTTAGAGCTGAGTAGAGTTTGAGAAGCCACTGAGGCCTGAGCCCTCACAATGCGACACATCACTCCTGATTCCAGAAGTCAGGGCTAAAGCCCAGATCACTTGTCTACTCAGAGCCTGCTTGCCCTGGAAGACAGAGTAGCCTAGAGCCCACATGGTTGGAGAGTCACAGAGGTAGTTTGGCCAGGATGTGCATGGCAAGTTTGTGACAGGACATATACCAGAATGGGACAAAGAGATGTTCCTGAGACCTGCTGCCCAGGGCATGGCTGGACAGCTAGGGCCACTGTTCTTGCTCCCCATCTACCCTCTGTGGGGGTCTATGGGGAAGGCTGAGCTGGCATAACCCTGGCTGGACTGGAGCCTGCCTCTTTTTGGAAGGAAGCCAAAGCAGTCTGAATTCAATGACCTGGTTGCTACCCTTCAGGGAGAAGTGGAGGGGGGGGGGGACAAAATGGGCAGGGAACACATTTGGGGACTGTGTTGAATCACACCTTGGCTGGTTCCAGCGCCATCTGTCTTGGCTGTGCAGCTCTTACTCCTTGCTGCCACATCAGCTAACTAATGAAGGCTAGAGGCTGCAATAAATGGCCTGTGACAAACTCAACCCTCAGCACTAAGGAAAAGGCCGTTTCAGGACAAAGCAGGACTTCCTTATCTTGTAGATGGCCACTCTCATACCATATAGATGGCAGGCAAGCCTTCAGACCTACAGAACACATGGCACCAACAGCGTTCCCTACCTCAAAAGGAACACAAAGAAGCTCTCTACCACCCCCTGGAGTCTGTGGGGCAGCAGCATCTCCAATTGGTCACTTTTAGAACATACACTTGCCTGCTCTTGAGAAATGCAAGCGGGTTTATAGAAGAAGCCCAAAGCAGAGTCACAGGTCCTCAGAGGAAGATACCACACATCCATCCTGTGGGAGTGGCAGGTTCAGTAGTGGGTAGGAAGGGGGATATGTACCATCTGGAACTTTCCCTTGTCTCAGGAAATGACAAGGAGGAATGGACACACCCAGGTGGCATTAATGAAAGTATTGTTGCTGAGAGAGACAAAGGTCTGATAGAGACACAGCCAGGGCTGAGGAGTGGCTGATGCTCCACGTCCAGTCTAGGGACACAGCAGGGAACTCCAACCGAGTCCCCAAGGGCACATAGCTGTACCTGCAGACAGCCTCAGACTCTGAGTAGGAAATGAACTTCAAAGGGTCTGGAAATTTCAGTGACTGAACTTGTAGCAATGTTGGGATGCCAGCTCCAGGACTATGGAGATGGGGCTCCTCACAGAGGATCTCTAGACTTGGAAACCCCCAGCAGGGCCATTTGGAACCCATTTTAGATACAAGGCCGTGATGGGAGGGTTGGCGGGCTCCCTGAAGCAGGGATTATGGGGGGAAAAAAAAGAGGCTCCACAGAGTGGCAGGGTAGGTTCCTCACAGGATCCCGGGCTTAGCAAGCCTCAAGTGTGGCAGGAGACAAAGGAAAAGGACAGGGTAGTTATGATGTGGACCTCACCTCTGGGCAAGAGAGAGAGAGAGAGAGAGAGAGAGAGAGAGAGAGAGAGAGAGAGAGAGAGAGACAGAAAGAGACAGAAAGAGACAGAGAGAGACAGAAAGAGAGACAGAGAGATACAGAAAGAGACAGAGAGAGAGATAGAGAGAGACACAGAGACAGAGAGACGTGCTTGCAATCCCTCCTTCTCTGGCGCTAGGCAAGCACTCTACCACTGAACTAAATCCCTGTGGGGAGAATTTCTAACCGCAGGGCATTTGGAAGTAGAATTAAAGATGCCCTTCCTCCCCAAATCAATAAATTCCCCTCCTCTGGAGGAATCCACCCTCAAATGCCTTGCAGGATCCACTCTCATCAACACGATCAGGGGCCATGTGCGCGTGGTTCGGTAGAAGCAGTAGCACACTACAGACACACCCATGGCCCTACAGAAAGTGAGTGGTTGCAACAGACCTGAGGAAACTTTGGTTGGCCACGTCTACAGAAGTGACAGAGGGTGCTGGAACAGGCAGCCTGCATAAATGAAAATATAACGGCACATTAGCAATTCAAACGGCCAAACAGAAGATTCAGTACCTAAGGAATAGGTACTGAGGGTGGCGGTCTGAGGGTGCCACAGGGCACAACACAGAAAGCCAAAGACTGAAGAGGTAAGAGAGGTGGCAGGGCCAGAAGACAGAACGGGCAGGCTGATGCTATCTAATGAGCAGCCTAGAGAGAGAGGACAGACTGTAGGAAAGTTCTGTTCAAGAGATGTGGGGTGGAAACCTTCCAGACATTACTCTTCGTGTTCAGAAGGCTGAGGACTCTCAAGAGGTGAGGTGCAATTCAGCCCTAGGGGCCTGCAGGAGCAGCAAAGGTGACCACAATCATGTAGAAGCAGCCCTGTGCTGCTTGACACCAGAGGGGCCAGAGGGCAGAGGACAGAATGCATCCAGACCATTCTGCCCCTGGTTAGTGACTATCATCCTGGCAACATCATCCCTCACAGATGACAGCAGAGATATTCCTCTAGACAAGGAACCCCCAAGCTGTTCACCATGAACAGACTCTAAAGGCAAGGGTGGGAGGTCATCACACGAAAACAAACATGACTAAGCCATAAGTGGCACAGCACGTGATTGGCCATGTGCTTTCTGTCCATGCCACACTCTTTGTAAGAAAGGAAACTTTTGTTTTTGTTTTTGTAGACAGGGTTTCTCTGTGTAACCTTGGCTGTCCTTGAACTTGCTCTGTAGATCAAGCTGGCCTCAAATTCACAGAGATCCATTTGCCTCTGCCTCCCAAGTGCTAGGATTTAAGGCATGTGCATCATGATCACTTGGCAAGAAAGGAAACTTAACATTTTAACTTGCCTGTCTGAGGTGTCTCAAGTGGTGGTTTTAGTGGAACTTTTTTTTCCTTTATTTTGTTTCTTTTTATTTGTCCTTTATTTTATTTTATTTTAGTCAGGGTATTGCAAGGCAGTCATTCTTGGCTTGGTCTGGAGCCCTGCAACTCCCTATGTAGTCCAGGCAGGCTGGCCTCCAACTCATAGAAACCCACCTACCTCTGTCTCCTGAGTATGGGGTTAAGGGTGTTTGCCACCATGCCTGGCTAGTTTATGAATCTGTGTTGGTCTGAGAGACTGGATTGCTTTTAAACTACCCTTGCTTCAGAGAGGGCTCCTTTAGAGGCCGTTAGTGTTTGGGAAGCATAGCAAAAACCATAAAGATGTGCATGTGCCATGACCCAGCAATCCTGTTCCTGGGACTTCAGCTTCGGAAATGGAATCTGGCTCATATAAAAAATCATACAGGGCGTTGCCATTGTTCTTAGTCGCCCGCCATAACTAGATGTAAGACCCTATTGCTGAAGGCACCACGAATCTTGGGCTCAGGACACAGAGAGATCAACCTCTATTGTTGGCTATGAGGCCTGCTCCCCAGGAGAGATTTTATGCCTGGTTCTGTAGCCTGGTCAAAAGCCCATGACTAGACTAATTGGACTCAGAGGTTATTAATAACAATAACATCAACAAAAACAAAATGGATATGAGATTGGAAGGATGACATGAGGGAACATGAAGAGCCGTCAGGAGGTGAAGGTGGAGGGTGACATGAGGGAGCATGAGGAGCCGTCAGGAGGTGAAGGTGGAGGGTGACATGAGGGAGCACGAGGAGCCGTCAGGAGGTGAAGGTGGAGGGTGACATGAGGGAGCACGAGGAGCTGTCAGGAGGTGAAGGTGGAGGATGACATGAGGGAGCATGAGGAGCCGTCAGGAGGTGAAGGTGGAGGGTGACATGAGGGAGCACGAGGAGCTGTCAGGAGGTGAAGGTGGATAGATATGATCAAAGTACATTGTATAAATGTATGAAAATTTCAAGGATAAAATAAAATATTAAAAATAATCTCTGTACTTGTTCTCCCCCCCCCCCCTCAGATAGACTCATTCTGTATAGTCCTGGTTAGCCTTGAACTTGTGGTGATCTTCCTGCACTAGCCTCCCAAATGCTGGAGTTACAGGTGTACAATACCACACCTAGCTCCAATTACTGTACTTCTCATAGGAAGACATCACGTGGTATTGGAAAGCATAAATAAAAAGGCTGAACTTGGGATATAAAATAGTGGCTTCCTATTTTTAAAAGATATTTTATTACTAATTAAGTGTGTGTGTATGTGTGTGTGTGTGTGTGTGTGTGTGTGTGTGTGTGATTGTAATGCTCATGAGACTATGAGGCATCAGGTCTCTGGAGGCAGAATCACACGATGTAGGAACTGGGACTAGGGTCTTCTACAAAAGCATCTTCAGCCCTAGCTTCCTATTTTTAAGACTGTAGCAGCCACAGGCTTCCTTGCTGAATAACTCCAGCTATTTTTAAAGATGTGTTCTAGCCACCCCCTTTACAAATGACCTTGGGTCTGGATGGAACCAAAAAGTCTTCCAAGAAGAAGCAGACCCTGAAGAAAGCGTCACAGTGTCTCAGGACCCAGATTAGAAGCAAGGGTACAATTGACAGTGGCCAAAGACTGGAATCAGAAGAGTGGACTCTCTCCATCTTTCCAAAGTGTTCCCAGTTTCGGTCTGGCGCCCTGCGTGGGGCAGACATGGCCCGGGGCTACAACCAACCAGCACCTTGTGTCTCAGCATCCTGACTTCACTCTCGTCTCACAGGGAGATAGCCTCGAGCTGTCTGCTGTCTACAATAAAGCCCTTTGTTCTCCCAAAACCTGGGATCCAGGTACTGGTTTCCACATGTACCATGCAGTGGCTTTGCTTGGCATCATTATGAGGCATATGGAGAGGTATTTGGTTTAAAGGAGAATAACAGAACTATGATTCAATGTAAGTAGAAAGCTGACAGTGTTAGCCTCATGCCTGTAACCTCAGCATGCAGAGACAGGAAGATCAGGAGTTTAGGGTTATCCTAGGCTACAGAGCAACTTCAAAGGCAGCTTGGGTATGAGAGGCCCTATCTCAAAAAACAAACAAACAGGGCTGGAGAGATGGCTCAGAGGTTAAGAGCACTGTCTGCTCTTCCGAAGGTCCGAGTTCAATTCCAAGTTCAATTCCCAGCAACCACATGGTAGCTTACAGCCACTTGTAATGAGTTCTGGTGCCTTCTTTTGGTGGGCAGGCACACATGTGGGCAGAATACTGTGTAAATAATAAATAAATCTTAAAAAAACCCCAAACAACCCAAACCAAAACAATAGCAACAAAAGATGTTCAGCGTTCTATCTGGGAGACATGGGTGCTCAAGCTTTTCTCTAGTATTTCTGACTTATTTCAAGAACCTTGCTGCTTTCTAGTGAATGCCCTGGGGTTGCCACTGCCCACGGTGTACAGAGATGCAGGTTAATAGAACTTCTCTGTCCCTGGACTGGCTACCTTTCCCATGCAGTCAGAGGACACTGAGCCTCACAGGGTCATTTACAAGGTCATCATGTACAGATGTGCATGGTTGTTAGACCTTCCTCCCACAAGAGAGGAGAAGAGGGTTCGGGACACGGGAGGTGCCATGTCTCCTTTAAGCAGAGCAGGAAGGTGAACCGCTGCCAGCTCCATCACTCCTGAAAGCACCTCAGGGAGGAGGCAGTGTGGCTGCTGCAGGCCGGCTTGTCCACCCCATTACCCTCACTGGTCATTAGTGAGGAGAAGTGGGGCTCGACTGCACATCACATCCAGGTTTCTGTAAATAACAAGTGTCTGTTCTCAGCAACTTCCCCGCCATGAACTCACAGAGTGTCTGCACCTCACTGCCGTCCCTGACCCTTCACATCAGCACTGAGTTCTGCTGCTGCTGAGGGCTGGGTGCTGAAGTGCACTTCTGCCTTCTGACTGGCCATCCTCAAAATGTCCATTCCCAGAAGGGTCAAAGGTCAAGGGTCAATTGGTGATGCTTAAGTGGTTTGAGAAACTTCAGGGTCTTCCCCCTCCTCCCCTCCACAGTCACATCAGGAAGTCACCTTGCCCCACTGAGACGGAGCCTCCTAGTGCCAGGAAGGGGACAAACTGATGTCACAGCACAGTGTAACACTGGGTGAGACAAGCCTTGTAAAGGATTCCTCACAGCATCAGGCACAATGTGCTAATCATAGTGTGTCCTCCCACCCCACTCTTGCTCCTGCACAGCCCCCAGGCTCAGCATTCACACGCCTTACAGAAATCACTGAGGCGGTCTGCCTGTAGCACCCTGAAAGACCCATGCGAATTTTCACAACAGAGAAAGAGACGTGTGGAAGGTGTCTGGAAAGCTCTTTGGGAGGCTGAGGTAGGACTTGGACATCTATCTACCCATGTGTGGAGGAGTCTGAAATGAAGGATTGGTGACCCTGTCTTGATGACAGAGCTGGGTCTGATGCCCCCAGGCAGCCAGGCAAGCCCAGATGTTCCTCTGGCCACATGAGCACCTGAGAGAGGTACAAGTCTACATCAGAGGATGGTGAGCCCAGAGTACTGTTGAAGAGCCCCATGTGTACATGTCCAGACACACACACACACACATGAACACATGCATGCACACATATAAAAACACGTGGTAAATTAGAAAAAAATGATTTCATAGAAAAACTTTAAAAGATTTAGAGACAAAGAATATAGGCTTTTTTATACTCTAGAGATGTTTCCAGTGTCTGGCTATAGAGCCTGTTGGCTGGGACGGTATCTGTTCTATCTGGTATACAGAGTTGATATTTACTTAAAGACTTACAAGTCAGGCTATGTGCTAAGTGCACATACCTGGTGGATTTCAATGAGTTTATAATTAAGTGTTGAGGCATTTTCAGAATCTTGAAATTCAAAATAAAATCTAATCTGATTTTTATTGTCTTTATCTCAGGCCTTAAATAAATAAAAAGAAGTAACAGTTGATCTTAAAAAAGTGCTAACAGAAAAGTTTATGGTCCCTGGGATGTCATTCTATATCAGCCTATGGATTATGCTTTCATTATAGATAAAGATATAAACACATTATGAATGTTCTAAGCCATCACCTGTCTATAACTCATAAAACAAAGGATATATATGTTTTGGGGGCTAAGGAGATGGCTTAGAGGTTAAGAGCACTCTCTGCTCTTCCAAAAGGTCTTGAATTCAATTCCCAGCAACCACATGGTGAATCATAACCATCTATGATTCTGGCACCCTCTTCTGGCCTGTGAGTGTATGTGCAGGCAGAACACAGTATAAAATAAATAATATAAAAATAATATAAAATAAAATAATAAATGCTGAAAAAAAGTTAAAGGATTTTCTAAGATCAAAAGTTAGCACGCAGGTATTCTCCGTCTTCATCTAGATGTATATGAGTGTTTTTGCCTGCCATGTGTGTATGTGCACCACCTATGAGTCTGGAATATACAGCGGCCAGAAGATGGCGTCCAAGACCCTGGAACTGGAGCTACAGGTGATTGTGAGCCACTGTGTGGGTACTGGGAACTGGAGCTGGGTCCTCTGCAGGGGCAGCAAGTGCTCCCAGTTGCTGAGCCATCTCTCCAGCCTCTCTACACTTCTTTTGTTGTTGTTGCTCAAATTTGGCAAAGGTGGTATTTTTTATACTACCTTTACTTTCTACATGACATCAGACCGGCCCAGTCATGTCATCCATGCCTGTAAGTAATCAGTAATGTTGTCAGAGAAAAGGGGCAAGAACTGAGCACCTTACCAAAATAAAGAACTAGAGCCCTGGGGATCATGGAGGTGCTTGTGCATGTTACTATTCCTCCACTAGGTGGAGCTGTTGCTTACCTTTTCCGCCTTGATCCCCATTTGAGTTCTGCTCTTGGTCTTGATGGGTACAGGAGTGTGGTTCCTTTTTTAAAACTCACGCTCCTGAACTCCACATATCAATCAAATGATAGACAACTAGGAGACAGTGTCCCAAAGTACTGGACAAGAAATGAGCTGGGGAGACTCTGATGGGGACCTAGGGTTTAGAATCTCAATAGGAAATTGCAGATGGCAAGCCCAGCCTCTGGAGAGGTAATCTGGTCCCATAGCTGTCTGTATGCACTTATGCTTCTGGCTTCCATTTAATCTTTTCTGAGTTGTAGCACTGTTGTGGGCAAGGCAGAAACAAACTGGGAATTTCATGCCTGAGTTTTGCAAAACTGTAAATAAATTTTTTTTTGCCCCCCATATATATATAAAACGTTGCTTTCACACTTTGTGGTCAGGGGCTAAAGTAAGAGTTTTGTGCCCTAAAAAACTGTGTACTTTGCCTAGTCATCCCTCCCTCTCTCCAGTTCTGGAATCCCACAGATCTTCTTGCTGTTTCCATAGTTTTGCCTCTCCCGAAATATCATAGTTATGCAGCATGCAGCCTTTGAGATCAGACTGTCATTTAAGGTTTTTCCTTGCTTTCTTCAGGCTTGAAGACTTGTGTCTTTTTAGCACTAATTCATATCCTTTCACCTGGATGCTCTGGTTTATTCACCCATTTGTCTACTGAAGGGCTTGTTGGCCCCTTCAGTTTGGGGCAATTATATATAAAGTTGCTATTGTTAGCAGGGCCTACCATTGATACTGCTCATCACTCTACCCAAAGCCAGGAGGACAATAACTTAACCAAAGAGAGGAAGTAAAATTGGGATGGGTGAAAAGGCATAAGGAAATCCCTTTCCCTCGCAAGTCTCCATCTAAGGGGCAGTGTCAGGTCTTTTCTTCCACATGTGGGCTCCAGGGGTCCAACGCAGGTCTGACGTCACCCCCAAACTAGGGTCTAAGCTTTTCTCCTATTTTTTTTCAGGAGTTTGTTTTGCATTTTACATTTAAGTCTATGATATAACTTTCGTGATGGGTTTATGGTTTGCTTCTAGATTCCGTTTTACGTGCGTGTGTCCGGTTGCTTCTGCCCCATTTGCTGAAGAGACCATCTTTGCTCTGTTGTGTTGCCTTTGTGCCTTTGTCATGAATCAACTGATGATTATCAGTTATCAACAGGGTTCTATTCCCTTCCACTGATTTACTTTTTCCTTCACATATGTCACAATGGCTACCTGGTAACTTTAACGGGTCACTACTCCAGCTCTCCTCCTTGGAGCCTCCTGCCCCTCTTGGATTCTCAGGAGTTTTCATTCAGAGTGGAGAGGCCCTGGGTGTGAGCAGCTGGCAGTGAAAGCACACATTCCTCCAGGCAGGCAGTCACTCAGCATGTTTCTCTGTTCTGTAGTCTCTGGCCACTCTTTCTTCCACTGAGCTACGAAGGGACCACCACAAGTAGACTCTGGCCCTTAACCATGTTATCCAACTAGGAGCATACATTGGGCAGCTTTGTCATCAAACACCAGATCAGGCCCCGTGGGGTTCAAGATGGCCACACAAATGACAAAGTCAACAGAGAGTTGTTACTGTAGAAGAAGAAGTAATTAAGCTCTTTGGCTTCACCTGCTCAGGGGTGACCCAAGGATTAGGACAACAGCTGCTTAGGTACTTTGCAGAAACTTGAAGGCTGCTTTTGAAAACAAAGCAAAGCTAACCCACTCGCTCTTAAAGCTATAGCTATCTGATGGGTAACTATGGTGGAATAAAAGGCACACTGTGTCTTTCCCCTCTGCTGTTTTAAGTCAGGCCAGTCTCTGCTCAGTTTTGCATGTAAACTTATCATTTGAGGAGTGTTCTGCTGAATACTAACATGCAGTGAGCTTGGCTGTTTTCTGGTTAGAGTGAATGTTTCTTCTACCCTGCCATGTACTTTCTTTGCAGCTCTAGCATCTATAGTCCCTCAGCCTTATCCTAAGATAAGCCTTGAAGCCAGAACAGTTCTGAAGGTGAGGCCAGCTGTAGCTCAACAGTACCCAGGCAAAAATGATGACATACAACAAGGAAAACATCTTTTGTAATCGTGCCCATGGGAAATTACCAAAATCCTAGTCTACTCCAGATGATCAAATAACTGCTAGCTGTTCCCTCTGTTGAATGGGATGGCCAGATGATGTCTTAGCTCTGTCAGCGCCCTCTGCTCCCAATCTGAAACTCCACCCCATCATTACTAACACTGCTTGCTGGCTCATATATGTGGCTTGAATTCATTTCTGTAGTTTCCATGTCACAAGGTCCCATTGTGTGCTATCAACTTTTTTCCAGTCTAGACCAGACTCAGGCATGAGTACAAGTTCAACCCTGACCCCAGATGACTAAGTAAGAATTAGCTACCTGGTCTTTACTTTGTCTTGTAGAGAGACTTGACTGAGATAGGGGAGGAAAGATTTCAGCCTGAGTCCCTTGTTTCTTTGACCAAGGCCTCTGATCTTCCCTCTGAGAGGTGGACAGAGTACAGGGTCCTTTTCACCAAACTGTCCCAATGTGCTGAAGAGCCTCATAATCTTCCTGTGATGGAATGTGTCCTGTGGGATTCCCAGGGCCAAGGCCTGACATGGGCTCCCAGGCCATCTGGACAGTAAGGTGAAAGAGCCTGCTATGGGGCTGGGAGCACACTGTAGTCTCTCATGGTTGCTACCAAAGTAAGTGCAAAGCTGAAAACAACAACCAAACAACAGTAACAAGCATCAAAATTCTTATATGGAACTCTGGTCATCATCAGTAGCTGGGTCACCATCCTTGTCACTAGCTATCAGCTATTGCCACTGCTTCAGTAGAAGCAGACAGGTAGTTCTAAAGAGATTGCCTTCCCTTCCATTCACAGGGAGCAGGTGATGGGAGCTGATAGAAGTGTGCGGTAGAGCCTCAAACAGGTGCACATTTAGTCAGAGAAAGATGAAGGGCTAAGTGACAAGGCTGATGGTGCCCTGCCTGGCAGGTGACAATATCCAGCTGACAGCATTTTTGCTCTGTAACAGCTAAATAACAGGAAATCTGACAAATGCCTGAAGACAACTTTCAACTATATCCTTTGAATGGTTTTCTGAAAAAGAAAAAAAATTTACTGCACAGGTTACTGAGGTGATGCTTAATAGAAAAAGTTCTAGAATGTGTAACAAAGTACTATAAGAAATGCTTTCCCTCTTGGAAAAGGCAAATTCGTGTCTGGAATGGATTCTGATCTCATTGGAACACCCAGGCATCCACATTAAGTTGATCACTTCAAGGTGAAAACAAAATAACAAAACAAAACAAGTTTGAAAGCTGCCCTCTTCTGACTTTGCTTAAAAATATCCTAATCCTCATCCTCTCATGCAACTTCTCCACTTTGTTTTGCTGAGGAGCAACCCATGTGCTTCACTTTGAGACAGGGGTGGAGGGGCGGGATGTATTCACAGCAGAGGGACCCTGGCCTTAGAAGGTGCTGGGTCTGCAGCTCCGCAGATGACATGCTGCTTCAGTGTGCGTTCTGCAGTCTTCAGAGCAGTAGGATCGGCAGGAGCGCTACCTGTGGGGTGGCCACTTTGCTAACAACACGGTTACAAGTCCTATCTCCCCCACCTACACTGGAGGTCCTGGGCAGGCTCAGGAGAGGCTTGCAGCAGGGAGTCTTGTTCATTTCTCTTTTAAATGTTTACATTTGTAGCTATTCTGACCAGTCCCAGCCTCCTCCTCCTCCTGTGTAGCCTCACTTCCGGTTCAGCACATGCACTCTCTTTGCACCCCTACTTCCGGGCACCTCCCCCAGGTTTCCAGCTTTGGGGCCACTGCTTGGGTTCTCCCTGTATCCAGCTCTTGCTTAGGAAAGGGCTCCAGAACATCTGTGGAGGTAGAAGTGACTGCTCTGCTGAGATCTGATTTAGGGTGCATGTCTCCGCACTCTACCCTCGTCTACCTCCACTTAGCAGGAGAACCAACCCTTGGCCCTTCAGAAACCTGTCTTTCTCTAATGGATTCTACAACTTGATGGAGAATTTGACCCCATGTAATGTTTTTCTTCTCAAAGTTGTGATCATGCAAATTCTCTACAAGGAAACAACTTATGAGTCAAAACTTAAATTTACTTTGGCCAAAGGCTTTGTTAAGAATTATGTTTTTTTTTTTTTTGTTTTTTTTGTTTTTTTTGTTTTTCGAGACAAGGTCTCTCTGTGTAGCCTTGGCTGTCCTGGACTCGCTTTGTAGACCAGGCTGGCCTCGAACTTACAGCGATCCGCCTGCCTCTGCCTCCCAAGTGCTGGGATTAAAGGCGTGCGCCACCACGTCCGGCAGAATTATGTTATTTTTACACATCAGTTTTTCAAAAACACAAGTAAGGTGGTAACTAAATCTCACTGACCTAGTACCTCATCCAACCTACATCCAAGGATGAAGAGGCCCCGTTCCTTTGTGGCAGAGTTTAGCTTTTGTTATATTCTATATTCTAGTTTTGCTGTTGTGGGTGTGTTAGAAAACTGAACGAGCTTTTTAAAAAAAATCACAGCAATAATCTCAACTGTATTCTGAGTTTCTAAGTAATATCCCCCAAATCCAGTGGTTCCAAAATTTAAAGGTTATGAGAATGGATTTAATGCTTCATCATCAGCTGTCAAATCAAGGAGGTTTTTATTCAAGTGTTTTACAGTAAAGGATTATAAATCACTTGGCTTGTTGAAGAATCTGTCATCCTGTCACCCTCAGTCACAGTGTTTATGACACAACTTATCAAGGGGCTGCCAATTACCTGTGATTCTTTGTCACCTTGTTAAACCTAATATATTCAGAAAGGGTCTGGGACATTGAGGTGCAAATTTCAGTCCCCCTCCTAATTTAATATTGGTAAAATGCTTTCCCTACATCATCGTTTTAAATGTACTTTCATTGCAACTCTGCGGTTGCAGAGCTGGCGCATTCTATTTATGGCATATGTCCTCCATGTAACCTAATCCTTCTTGTCACACCAGTGAACCAAGTCAGACCTATTTTCTATCAGAAGATAAAAAAACTGGCCTACTTTTCCAATAGAAATAAAAGTGTTAGCAAGCTTTTCTAGGGATATTGAAAAAGAAAACCATGAGAAATGAATTATAGTAGACAGCTTGGAAGAGAAATTACTGAAGGCAATGAAGTCAGGATTTTAAATATGTAGATCTAATATAGTTAGATGACTCACATTTAAAGAAAACGAGCCTTAATTTGTAACAACCTCACGAAACATGCAGGTGAATGTTCAGGTTACACACTGAGAAAGAATGAGAAAAGACTTGGCCTTGTGCTTATGGCTCCTAGCTTGTTTTCTTGCACGGCACACTCTCTCCCTCCCTCCAGTTTCTGTGGTACTGGGGGTGGATGTCAGGGCTTCTCCTACGTGAGGCAAGTGCTTCCCCTAACAGCCTTTCTCTTGTTAGCATAATCATCAAATGCTTCATATTTACAAAAAAGGAAGGGACAGATTGCTGTTGGAACACAGCCCAAGAACAGAGTTCCAAGAATGTGGGGCAAATTCTGAGTGCTTTTGAGAAAGTTCTAAGAAAACAAGACAATAGTCACGTGACCTCTGTTGCTTCAAAAACACAGGTTGGTTCTTGGAATGCTTTCCTGCTCCTCCCAGGTATACCAGATAGGAGTGAGTTCACTTCAGCTTATTCATTACAACTGGCTCTTATTTGTTTAAATGCCTCTATAGAAAAGAAGAAAAACACCTCATGCTTTTGCCACACGTAGCTTGTCCTAGTGATTGTACAGCTTGGACTCGTGAGAACTTTGCTCATGTGACTGAGGGTTCAGAGTATAAACTGTCTGATGCTCTGAACAAAGTTGGCTATTGCATGAGACTTTAGCTCACCTCATTTTTAGCATCCATTCTCCCACGCTCAACTGCCAGCTAGAGTGGTAAACAGGCTGCTAAAAAGCTAAGTCAAGTAGGTGTCATATCAGAATATGCATCTGCACTACTGTAAAGAACATTCAGTTCGTTCAGAGGGAACAAAAGACACACGTAGAGACACACACTGCCTAAGACCTGGCCAAATATCCCTCTTACCCTGGAGAGGAGGGCAGCTGCGTTTCCTAGGTCATACAGGTTAACACTTATTTGCCTCCATTTTGGTTTCCCTGTTTTCAGCCCGAGAAAAACAAAGACAAACATGTTTAACTTAGTCAATTAAGCCAGACTCTCAGCGGAACTGGTTTCACTACCTGACCAGTTCCAAAGCAGAGAAGCAGGTCACATCTCTGACCATGCTGCTTTTGAAAGCTCCATAAGCCTCTTTAAAAACACTTCTACGATTATTTTATGTTTAATTACAGAAATATCAACCAAACAGGTGTTTTCAATAGGAAAACTAAAACCAAAGCCATTTTCAACTCCACAGCCGTAGTCCCTTCCCTCACATGGTCCCTTACATGATGCATACACATTCTCTTAAGATTGTGCTATATAAACAGTTTTATAGCCAGCTCTCCCCAAATCATGAATGCCCTTCCTGCCACAGCACCCCATATACTGGAGCAGAGCCCAAATCTCTCCAGGAAGACACAGAAGTCAGGAGAAGGAACTGAGGGGCTCTCAAGGTGGATAAACGCACTGAGCACTTGGTGCAATGTACAAGAGGTGGCATATGACCAGACACACTCAAGACCCACAGCTCTCAGGTGGCAGCTAGCCAAGCCTTTCAAAGCATGATGAAGAGGTTTTGACTCTAGACCTGAATTGGAGGCAAGGACAAAGGGAAAAGGAAAATATACGACAAGTCATAGTGAAACGTCTTAGTCTTTATTGAGAACATCTCAATCCTTTGTCTACATGTGACAGCATCTCATGCTCAGTTCCGGCTGGGCTCGGTGTGAGAGGAAGCTCATGCAGGCTGCAACATGTGGTATATACATAAATATACATACAGAGAACACTGAGGATTGTATCTTAGCAACACGTTTCTTGGCTGAATTACATTCATGTAAAGTGTCCAGATCCTAAAATCAAATTAAAATATATAACTCAAAGCCTGGAAAAGCAAACAGCTTTTAGGGGCTTATCCTTTAACATTCCACAAACTGTGCTTTTAACTCACTGTGTTCCATTCAGAAGAATGGCCCATCAGTTCCTTAAGTACCATCAGCTCCTGCTGTGGCTACAATTAAGTGCTTCTGAGGCTGGGCACTTGTCATTCAAACAGCAAACAGAAAGTATAGGCACTACCACAGAAAGTGTACTGAGGAGCCAGTCCTGATTGGTCAGACCTATGTAACTAATTTGCTCATGGTCCTTGGCAGGTCCCTAATGCCCCAGTGTGGAGCAGTTCACAGCTGTAGAGTGGGTAATCACCCACTCAGCCTTGGAGAGACTGTCACATGAAAGATAGAGACAAGGACACACACAAGCTGTGCACACTGAACATGTACACTCTGCCCTTCCCGTGATATAATCTGGGGCTGACAAGATGAAGGGATCTTCTGAGAGGTTCCCTCATTTTGAGAACTTACAGATGTGAATTTCAGCTCATTTGATTTCTTTCTGGATCAAAGTTATGACTGGGCAGAGCTGACAAGCTGCTCCTACACCGTGTGAATTTACTCTTAGCACAGGGTGATGCGCAGCTCACCCCACATTCCCGATCCTTTGGTGGCTGCCCACTTTTGGTGCACTTGTCTGAAACTAAAGGGGAGATGTGAGTTTAAAAACCAAGCGTCAACTAGAGGTCAGAGGAGCTGGGGGTAAAATAAATAGAGAGCAATGCCTTATGAGATGATGGCTTGAACTTATTTTCAATTAAAAAAAACCTGAAAGTTCAAAATAAGAAGAATGGTGAAAGACTCAGATTCATACTCAAAGTTCTTTGGTGTCCCTCGCTGGGAGAGGTGCTCCCTTGGTGTCTCTCGCTGGGAGAGGTGCTCCCTCAGTGTCCCTCGCTGGGAGAGGTGCTCCCTCAGTGTCACTCACTGGGAGAGGTGCTCCCTCAGTGTCCCTTGCTGGGAGAGGTGCTCCCTCCTGATACCATTAATGGACCAGGCCTAATGGGCACAGACATCCACCTTGCCTAGATCAAAGTGGAGAGCCTTGGCTCGGCACAAATGTGCTAGCCCACCAAGACTCCCTCATCATAATGACCTCCTATTTTGTAGCTAAGTTCTGTCAAAGTTGGGCCTGAATAATCCTCAGGGACACTATTTTGTGTTAGCTAATTGCACACAACCGAGAACCTCCTGACCTTTACCTGCTGAGGTATCCAGAACATTTTCCATCAGGTTCTTTATATGTCAAGCTTTCTGCTGAGTCTGTTACATTTAGGCCCTGGACATGGACTACCATCACGATGTCACCATGGTGACCTTCAGGAAGGCTTCAAAAAGCTGAGTGTCTTTTTGTTTTGTTTTGTTTTGTTTGAGATGGGGTTTTCTCTGTGTAGCCTTGGCTCTCCTGGAACTCTATCTGTAGACCAAGCTGACCTCGAACTCAGAGATCTGCCTGCCTCTGCCTCCCAAGTGCTGGGGTTAAAGGCCTGTGCCACCATGCCTGGCTGAGCTTAGTGTCTTAAATCAACATTTGCTTCCCTTTCCTCTGGTCACAGGCTGTTTGAGCTGCCATATCCCGGGAGCAGGGGAAGGTGGTACACTCCCATCGGCCTACTTCTCACCGCAGGATGCCTTCCAGGCTGTCTTCCTCCCTACCTCCAGGGCCTAAGTCAAGTCTAAGCAGGACCGGCCCCTGTGGTTTTAGATGCTATATGTTGTAACATTCACTTCCTGGTTGGGCACCCTTGTTATCTGACATGGAAAGCCAGGCATAAGACATGGTTTTTAGTATATGTGGGATATACTTTTGCTACACGTTAAAACCAAGATGTATTTTAAAAAACAAACAACAACAACAAAACAAAACAAATAACCCAACTAAATCCATCTCCCCATCTCCACTAGAAAAAATATAGTTTAAAAACAAGAGTAAGAACCACACCAACATAGTGCTTTTCTTTCTGGAAACTGCAAGAGCCTGTGGGGAAGGGGTGGCACTATGATAAAATGAGACCCCTTCTCTAAGGAGCCCCAGTGCCTTTCACCCAAACAAGGCCCTGCCCTGCCATAGCACGCAGGGCCCTGCAGTCCTGACTGGGAGGGCTTGCTCTTGTCAGGAGGGCAGATGGTGAGCGGGAGATACCTGTGATAGCACGTGTCAGTAGGGAGTTCTGGTAGGACCTTCATGCCATGATGGACAAGCCCCACAGGATGAGGATCATGTGAGATACTCACAAGGACAGAGACAGGGCTCCTGACACGGATATACAAGTAGGTCTCACTTGAGCAACAACACACAGCCTCTTGAGCCTGCTGGGCATCTGATGGAGCCCACAGTGGTTATGCTCCTTCTGGTTTTTCTCAGTGTGTCAAGGACACAAGCGCCTGGGTGAACAGCTCAGAGCCACGCAGCTGTCAGTGCTCTGGATGTGGCTGTGGTGGATGTATGCCGTGGGATGGGTCTGCACCTTCTCTGCTCGTGACCCTGAAGCTCTTCAGAGCAACCTGCTGGACCAGGCTGGCATGTTGAGCTGACAGCTGCAGCTCCTCCTCCCTCTACTCCTCCCTAATCCTGAGTGGAAGCAACAAGGCACCTGGGGCAAGTCTGAGCACAGGAGGTCCAGGCGGTCCATCCAGGGCCCTGGGGCCACCCTGTGCATAAAGGGTGCTGAGCGGCATCTTGGGCTTCAGCCACAAGATGCCAGTAGCACCCAGGCCTGCCTGTCGAGACACCAATGTCTGGTCTGCAGCGCTCCAGCCTCACACTGTCTTACCAGCTTCAAACCTGAATATTTTCCTTTTTCAAACGCATGTCTGATAAAGCTGGAAGGAATAATTTAATAGTATGCCTTACCTGGCATGCTCCAAGAATGGCACCTGCTTAAATAACTCTTTCCATCCTGTGATGCTTTCTGAGTAGCCAGTGGTTCCCACCCACCAGATCCCACAGAGGGAGCAGACGGAAGGAAGGCTGTGCTCCGTGTGCATAGCCACCCTATTGAGTTCTCCTAGTCACAGACCTCTCTGGTTAGAACTTCCCAATGATGGCCAGCCTGTGCAGGCTATGGACATATTTCATCTTCAGTTAACCAGAAGCAGATCGAGTTTTCCATTATTTGAGCCTAACCAGGGGCATGGAAGTTTCTAGAGGCAGCTGAGGCGGCAGATCCAAGGTCATTGACTCTGTAGGACACAGCATCCCTGCTGCAGGGCTAGTGTGTGCCAAGCTCATACCACATCATGCTGGGGTCACCCCAGGAGAGCTGTTGAAACCTACTGTGAGAACCTAACTGTGAAGGACCTACGGAGAGGAGCGGCCACGCACAGATGTGCATGTGATGGTTCTCTTCTACTTCCTACCTCTAGAGTGCTCTTTCACATATAAACGCTTTTTTTTTGCAATTAAAATAATGTGGCATAAAAGTGACCTGACATAATTACTTCTTATTTTATAAATCTCATTCCTAGCTCTGAATAAATTACTTATTCAAGAATCTCACACAAGGTAATTTCTATTTTCCTATACTCGAGGAAGCCCTACTCAGTAGAACTCAATGTCTAATGTAAACTGAGATATAAAGCGGTCACTGGGTAGCTCAAGAGGGGAAATGTGTGGCAAGGGGTGGTGATGGGCCCCTGTGCCCCCCATGCGCCCCCACTGTGCACCTGATCCCCATTCACAGATGTGAGGTGCCCGGCACCCTACACATCCCCATGCTGCCCTGTTGGAGTGAGAGCTGCTGGGGATGGTGCTTGGTGTCCAGTGGTTCCCCCAGACTCCCCATGCCCTCTCCAAGGTGCACACCTGTCCCAGTTCAGATGCAAGGCTCTGGGGGACGATTCGGCACTGCAGCCTCGCACTCTGTGCTTGACACCCGCCTGGCTCAGGGAGTGAGAGAGAACTGGTCCTGCTCTGTGGGCTTCTCCACCCAGGCGCCCAGCCCTGCCTTGATGAAGGCAGTGAACAGACGTGCCTTGGCAGCCTGGTACTCCTTCGCTGCCAGCTTGGATTCGTGGTATGTGGTGGGTTTAGTGATCTTGGTGCGCAGCAGGTGGGGGGGAACCTGTAGAAGGACACATGCACACGTGAAGCAACTGTTGGAACAGCAGCAACAAAAGAGAAAGAGACTAGCATGACGGTCACACATGATGCTCAGGGTTGTGCTAGTTTGTGAAAAAGCAAACAGAAGGTGGTGCTCTCCTAGATGGTACCCACGAGAGGCCAGGCCTAAAGCTCAGTTTCCTGTCTAAGCAGTGGCCTGCAGGCCAGATAGATGGCTGCAGGACCCACGCTTCTGGTAGGTCCCCGGGGACAAATTCCCAGAGTGATATATGCCTTGCCATGTGGCAGAGGCTAGATGTGTCCTGCAAAGACCTTGGGTCACCATGACAGTGGTTGTCTGTCCCCATGAGAATGGTAGAGTTTGTCTAAGTCCCACACCACTGCTCTGAGCTGGCCTCCATGCCCCCAACAAACACTTAGACAAGAACGAACGTTATCCTGCCTCATTATCTGATGTTTTGCTTGGGGGGAAAGGGCTCTGCAGCTAAAGTAAGTTTCTGACCCTTGATAAAGGGAACAGAAGCCAGCATAGCACTGCTCAGTGGCCGCCCTTCTTTTTCACAATTCCCAGCACAGTGGCACGAGCAGTCTCCTTCCCCCGTGGCGGGACAGCAGCTAAGACTGCAGGGGTTGGGGAGGAAGCTGCCTGTGAGGCAGCCCTCAGGCTCCTGGAACCAGGGCCATACTTCTAAGCTAACAACAATCTGAAGAAATAAGAGTTTTCGAGTGATCTTGTGAGGAAGTTGCAATGACGACATGATGATGAAAACCATGAGGGATGGAAGGAATGGAAACGGACACGCTGGGGGAGGTAGGCCGACACCCAGTGAGGGTGCCTCAGTACCTTGCCGTGGACACGCATCCAGCGACAGTACAACGCGTGCTTACACAGGCGGGATGGGCGGCCTAGCTCGTCCTTCCCTGTTGTGGCATTGATGACCTCAATGGCAGAGTCGCCCACTGTCCAGTTGACACTGAAGTTGGGTGCCTTCCCTGGCTGCCGTGCCTCTGCATTGCTGATGCCTGAAATTGAGAAGATACAAGAGGTGATTTGAAGTTCTTGTTTCCCACCGGGAAGAAGGAGGTGCCCAGCACAGCACACAGTTCAGAGCTGAGAAAGTATATCATACCAGGACAAGGCACACAACTGTCACAAGGAGGCAGCTGAGCCTCCCAGTGTGCTGGGACTCTTGGTGGCCCAGGAAAGGATAGAGCTGAGAAGGCAGAATTGATACATAAATATATACTTGTCTGCTTGTCTGTGAGGGGCAAGAGGACAGCATCTGATAGAGCCTGAATCTATAAGATTCCCTACCAAGCATGTCTTAGCTCTCCCTAGGGGCCTACAGGGTTAGAAACCTTGCCAGGGACACAGGGACTCAGGTTCTGTAAGGTGGAGCCAGCAGGGCTGCTCAAACACTGCATACAGTCCTGCCACTGAAATGCCATATATCCAGGCCATTTGGTCTCACAATCCAGCACTCCAGGTGTGCAAGGAGCCCTGGGACTTAGCAAGTAAGCACAGGCATAACCATGTACTTAAGTTATTTCATTGTAACTAACCACAGGCTTGATTTGAGGAGTGAAAGGGAACTGAAACCACACATTTAAATCCTTATGCTGTACCTTACGATACAGGACATGTAGACGCTGTGGCCCTCTCACAGCCAGGGTTACTGAGAGAGAGTGGCATAGGGACATAAATGCAGAGGTAATTTGAAGACGGGAGAGTGCCCCTGAGCCGGAGGATTCATCTCAGCATGCTTGTTACTCAAGACTAACGACTTCTTAGAGGAAGAAGTACCTTGCACACACACACAAGACAGAGACAAAGCCCTGAACCAAATGTCTAGTGAGGAACCAGTGTCTGAGACTTAATCACAGGATGCAAAGTGCACAAGAAAATACCAGAGAACCCTAGATGTGAGGATAGAAGCTACTCAGAATGAATTCACACACACACACACACACACACACATACATGCACGCACATGTACACAAATACACACATACAACACATGCGTGTGCGCACACACACAGGCACACACACACACGCATACACATGCACACACATGTACACAAACACACATACACACACAACACACGCACATGTGCGCACACACACAGGCACACACACACAAGGGGGGAGGAGACAATATGAGAATAGGAAATCATCAAGATGTGAGACAAGCATCAATTCTATGTGTAACTAGATTTCTTAAAGAGATGAGGCACAAAAAATAGGAGGAGAGATGAATAAAATCTTCCCATATTCTAAAAAACTGGCAAACTACAGAACTAAGACACCCAGCAAACCCCAAGCATAGAAATAGGAAGAAAACCACATCAAAGCATGTCATGATAAACCGCTCATCATCAGCATAGAGTGAAATCTTAAGCTCAGCCAGAGAAGACACACAGAGGAACCAAGATGGGCTGGACAATGCAGATAAGACCACGGGGCAATGGCTCTTGAGTTCTAAAAAAAGCACAAAGCCCCTACCATCTACAAAAATACACTAGCTCAGCAAAATGTATTTAAAGATGAAAGCAAACTACACTTTCAGACATACTGACGCTGAATAATTAATTCATTGTCACAAGACTCTTAAAAGGAATGCAGGAGAGTTATCCAGTCAAAGGGGGAGATGATGGCAAGACCCATACAGTGGGGGGAGGGGGAGAGGGAGGGAGAGAGAAGGGAGAGGGGGAGGGGGAGGGAGAGGGGAGGGGGAAAGAGAGAGGAGGTAGAGGGAGAGAGAAGGGAGAGGGACAGGGACAGGGACAGGGACAGGGACAGGGACAGGGAGAGGGAGATAGAGACACAGAGATAGGTAGAGAAGAGGCGGGGAGAGAGAATCCTCTATCATTTAAATGCCTTTAAATGTTAATGGAATCTTGAAATTAAAGTAATTGTGTGGGATTTTTAGCACACACAAAAAATAAATTGTGACAATACCACAAAGGCTGGGGGAAGAGAAATGGGAGCATCTATTGTAAGAGTCAAGGGGTTGTTTCTGTGTGTAAACTAGGTCAGTATCACTTGAAGGCAGACTGTGGTACATTAAAGATGTATATTATACCCCCCCCCCCATTTTCTTCCAAAACAATGTTTCTCTGTGTAACAGCTCTGACTGTCCTGAAACTCACTATGGAGACCAGGTTGGCCTCAAACTCACAGAGATCCCCCTGCTTATGCATACCGTAGTGCTGGGACTAAAGGCGTGAGCCACCACCATCCAGCTCATAAACCCTTTAAAGTTATTAAATCTACAAAAGTAACAGCTGAAAAAGTAAAAAGGAGCTAAAATATGATCAACAAATACAGTATTATGGTAAGAAAAAATGGAAAGGAGCAACAAGAAACATTTGGACAAACTAGAAAATAAATAGCAAAAATAACAGAGTTAATATAATCACAATAAAAGTAAATGATTCAAACACCGCAGTGAAAGGAAGAGATATCATGTTTAAAATAAAAACACTGAAAATATACATATGCTATCACTAATCAGAAGAAAGTGCAGGTTGGTCACAAAGCAGATCATAGAACGAAGGACATTTCCAGAGATAATGGTCATCAATGATAAAGGAGATGGTTCATTAAGAAAAGTCAACAACTCTAAACTTTTATGCATTTATCACAGAGCTAAAAAATACATGAAGTAAACACTTAAGTTAGCAAGAGAAATAGACAATCTATAATTCTAGTGAAGATATAGTTAATATCTTTCTCTCATGAACTGTCTGGTCCAGTAGATCAGTAAGAATATGGAAGACATGACAAACTCAGTCAACTTTGTTGAGATGACATTTATAGGTAACTCTACCTAAACAAACAAACAAACAAAAACCAAACTGATATTCTCACAGAACATGTATAAAGACAGATATAAAAAACATATTTATGCCAGGCAGTGGTGGTACATGCCTTTAATCCCAGCACTTAGGAGCAGAGGCAGTAGGGTCTCTGAGTTTGAAGCCAGTCTGGTCTACAGAGCAAGTTCCAGGATAGCAGGGATATACAGAGAAACATCATCTTGAAAACATACATACATATATACATACATGTGTGTGTGTACTGTATACATATGTACATAACAGAACACACATGTGGTAGTCAGAGGACAGCCTGTGCTAACAGTTCGTCTCTTTACACCATATGCACCCAGGGATCCAACACAGGTCATCAGGCTGGGCCGCAAGGGTCTTTAACCACTCGCCATCTCACTAGCCCAATACAGAACACTGCTGCCCTGTAAGTCAATAAATTTATTTTTTATTTTTATTTTTTGAAGTCAATAAATTTAAAACGACCTAGATTATAAAATGAAAGTCCATTTGAAATTGGTAACACAAACACTCTGCAACCCTCTAATATTCTAAAAGTAAACAGCACACTTGCAAACAACCTACAGACAAGGAGTTTTGAAATGATTGAACATGAAAACACAACATAATGATATTTATGAATGCTATAAAAGAGGTAAAAGACAATGACCTCTGCTAGTGCCTTGAAGAACTGAGAAAGAGCAAGCAACACACTGTGTGCACAGAAAATGATATAATAAAGATGAAATAGAAGTAATAAAAAAACCCAAGAAAAAAATAGGGAAAATTGAAAGATGATTGAAAGAATTGATACTGTTAGGCTGACTGGAAAAAGACAACGCAAACCATTTGTCTCAGTTAGGGTTCCTATTGCTGTGGTGAAACACCATCACTAAAGCAACTTGGGGAGGCAAGGGTTTATTTGGCTTCCTCTTCTACCTCACTGTTTATCATGGAAGGGAGTCAGGACAGGAACTCAGGCAGGGCAGGAACCTGGAGGCAGGGGCTAACGCAGAGGCCATGGAGGAGTGCTGCTTACTGGCTTGTTCCTTGTGGCTTGCTCAGCTGCTTTCTTATAGAACCCAGGCCTGCGCGCCCAGGAATGGCCCCACCCACAGTGGGCTGGGCCTTCCCCCATCAATCACCAATCAAGAAAATGTCCTACAGGCTTGCCTACAGCCCTATTTTATGAAGGCATTTTCTCAGCTGAGGTTCCAGTCTTCCTGATGACTCTAGCTTGTGTCAAGTAGACATAAAACTAGCCAGTACAATCACCAGGACCAGGGTGGGACACAGTGCCACTAGAGGTGCCACAGAGATTAAAATGTTAAGATGAATATCAGGGACACATTTATACCCACATTTCACAAATCAGATGAAATGTATATTTCTTCAAGATAAAATCATCAAGTTGGGGCTGGAGAGAGAGCTCAGTGGCTAAGAGCACTGGCTGCTCTTCCAGAGGACCTGGGTTCAATTCTCAGCACCTACATGACAGCGCACAACTGTCTTTAACTCCAGTTCCAGGGGATCTGACACCCTCACATCTATGCACATAAATAAAATATTTTTTGTTTTGTTTTTTTGAGACAGGGTTTCTCTGTGTAGGGCTGTCCTGGACTCACTTTGTAGACCAGGCTGGCCTCGAACCCACAGCGATCCATCTGCCTCTGCCTCCTGAGTGCTGGGATTAAAGGCTTGCGCCACCACGCCCAGCTCAAAATAAATAAAAAAAAAAAATCACCACGTTTACTTAAAGACAAAGATTAAAGAAATAACAGACATTGAATTTGTAACTTCCTGTGGCTGGAGAGATGGCTCAGTGGTTGGGAGTATTAGCTGTTCATCCAAATGAGCTGGGTTCCATTCTTAGCACTCACATGGGAGCTCACAACTGTCTGTAGCTCAGATACTCTAACACAGACATACATGCAGGCAAAACACCAATGCACATAAAATAAAACTAATAAATCATTAATTTGTAAGTTCCTTATTTAAAATAAAATCTCTACCAACTGGCTTCACTGTGAATTCAATTAAACATTTAAGAAAGCATATTAACCCCAAACAAACTCTTCCAGAAAACAAATGGGAAAGAGCCACATCTCAACTCATTTTATGCCTGGTAAAGATATTAAAAACAGAGCTGGGCATGGCGGCACACGTCTTTAATCCCAGCACTCGGGAGGCAGAGGCAGGTGGATCGCTGTGAGTTCAAGGCCAGCCTGGTCTACAAAGCAAGTCCAAGACAGCCAAAGTTATACAGAGAAATCTTGAAAAACAAAAAACAAAACAAAATGAAAAGATATTAAAAACAAAAACAAAACAAAAAAACTACAGCAGCCTTGCAGCTCAATGTGGTAATGTATACCTGCAATTCCAACACTCAGAGGGCTGGGGCAGGAGGACCAAGAATTCAGGTCAGCCTGGGAGACACAGTAAGACCTGTCAAGAGAGTAAAGGGGAGAAGGAGGGAAAGGAAGAGATGGAGAGAGAAAGGCAGAGGAGAGGTGCTCTTACACGCTCTCTAGAACTTTTCAAAACACAGATTTGGTCACCTACATGGCTACCTACAAAACAAGAATGGGCACTGCTCAAAAGGGAAGTATCACAGACGTTACCCTGGACAACTGGTTCAGTGTTACCTAGCAGCTGGCTGCACTGCTTAAGTAAACAAGGTATGGGCAGGGCTCTTGCCAAGAAGCATGTGTGCTGGCCCTACCCAGCATTTAAACAGCTAAGACAGCTTCCTGACATGTGTTCAAGCTGCAGACTCGCTGGACAACTCTGTAGCGTTTTGGGCTATGTACTGAATCAAATCATCTCCTCTGAGAACGACACCCTTTGAAGGTTCTCACATGGATCCTTGCTTCTGACTCGTCTTAGGATGTGCGACTGCTTCTTCCTGGGGTTGCTTCTGAGCTATCCTGCTGCTGAACGGAACATGGCAAGACAGTTCTTTTTCTGAGGGGAGGAGGGATGAATGTCCACTTAGCTGCAGTCTGTGGGAATCTCTGACCATAATGAAACTGGACTGCTTATATACAAATGGCTATTTGTATTGTGTCATCTTCCTTTTCAATTGCATTACTTCTGTGTGACAAACCCAGAATAAAGGACCACTGTTGAACGGAGCCTATGCACTAGACCTGCACTGCTCTACATCAAAGCTAACTGGTCAATTAATAAGAAGTAAAACTCTAAACTTGCAAACTTTGCCCCTTATAGTCTAAGTTAAGTAAACTGCCATCTTTAACAAAAACAGAGCAAATAAGGCAAAAAGAAAATAGCTAGCCCAAGGTTCCAATCTAACTATATACTTTAGCTGAGCAGAAGGCTAGAAATGGTCACATGAGGACATTTCAAGTCTCCGGGGCTGACACATCATGAGAACGGACACCCATGAGCAACTTATCTCTCTGGGGCTGCAAAGAGAGAACTAGGGTAATGAGGTGATCATAGGCCACCGTGCAGAAACCAATAAAACAGGAACGACTTGGCTGGTAATGAGAGTCCCCAGTTGGTGTAAATTAAGTGTGCTAAATAAGAACTTTTAACACAGAACTTGAGTGAAACTGTGAATTAGCCTAGGAGAGATGGCACTGACAGTTTTTCTCATTTGCACTTCAAAGGCACGTTCTAATAAGTTCTTCACATAACTGAGTGATAAGAAATGATATACTTTCACAGGAAATAAGAATTAATTCTCCTACACATTTAATTCTCCTACACATTCTATATGTAATGACCAGTAAAGATAGTTATGATCACTAAGGGTTCATGTTTTAGAAATTATTATTAGTCCTTATTAGTGGATTAAGTAAGGGAAAGTCTTTATTCTGCAAATAAGAAACTGAACACCCCACTCCTTCCTTTCAGGGGACCTGACTGAGGGACTTCACATGGAAGACAAGTGCTCTATCACTGAGCTACCTCCTTAGCCCCAAGGCATAAGCTGTAAGGGAGGTCATGTATCTGCCCATGGTGGCCCAAAGAGCCACCAGACATGGGTGGGAGGGGCCTCTTAGCAGCTGTGTCCACTGACAACCAATTCCTTAAGCCAGGAGCAGGGTAGCTGTGGACTGTCACCCTTACTTTCTTTACAAAAACTGGCTTGGGCCAGGTGTGGTGGCGTAGGCCTGTAATCCCAGCACTAGGGGAGGCAGAGGCAGGTGGCTCTCTTTAAGTCTCTGTTAGTTCAAGGTCAGCCTGGTCTACAAGGCGAGTCCAGGACAACCAAGGATTCACAGAGAAACCCTGTTTTGAAAAACCAAAATAAATAAATAAATAAATAAATAAATAAATAAAATAAAAAAAAAGAAAGAAAGAAAGAAAAAAGAAAAAAGCTGCTTGTGAACCTACCAGGATGAGTACAGCTTCCCCAAGGCCAGGCAGTCTTACTGTCTCCCCAGAGCTCCCTCACACACAGGCTGCCCTTTTGTTTGTCCATTCTTGTGACAATATTGCCCTTAAAACTAGCACTAAGGAGCCCAGTCCATGCCAATACCATACTAGCAGCCTGTCTGTCACCCAGGACGTAGAGTCCTTCTGTGGGGGCAGTCACTACCACTGGACTTCCCTCTTGAACCTCAATGAGGCTTGAACAACGGCCTTGGTCAGAGGAGGATGGAAGTCAGGGAACCTATTGGACAGGAGCGGACATCAGGCTGCCCTAAAACATACATGTGGTGGATATGCAGCTGCCAGGAAAGAGCTGCTGAGAGAGCTGGAGAGGTTGCTGCTTCCAATTACTAGGAAATGAAGAGATGGCTCAGGAGGTAAAGTGCTTTTGCCACAAGCATGAGGGTGAGGACCTGAGTTTGGATCCCCAGCATTTGCAAAAGGTGTGGCCTCATGCCAAAGCCCAGGGTGCACCAGGAAGTTCTCAATGATATATGTTCACAGAGAATAAGGATTAATTCTCCTTACTTCAAGTACACACATTTAAAACAAGGAAAACAAGAAGCAGCCCAGTGGTGTGTGTGTGTGTGTTTATTTATGTTCCTCCCTAAAGATATGGTACATTAGCGGTCATCTCACAGGTAAAAGGGAGGAGGCAGGGTTTCTCAAACACACCACCAACTGTAAGACATGCTTGAACTTTAAACATCTGCGCGGCCTAGCTAGGGGCTGACAGAAATTGACTGCTGTCCCAATTGTCCCTTTGCTCAAGCCACAGTTCTTATAAACAGGGACCTTGACTCTAGAGAACTGCAAAGGCTCTGCTATGACGGGGACTTTCCAAAAGTGTGACCTCACAAATCGAAGAGGATACCAAGTTCTCTGACTGCTTTTGTTTCTGGTGACACCACTATGGTATCTGTCTCCATCTTCACCTCTTCGGGGATCTGATGTGCTATGGACTGTGGAAGCAGGAGTGTCTGCCTGCCCTCTACGCAGTCCCTGGGTCACCTGACTTGCTGTTGGGCCATCCTTTGCCAGCCTCACAGCATCCTCACTCGAGCAATACAGAGGCGACACCCTGCACTGCTGTTTGCAAGGAAAACATTGGAAGCAGCTGTACCTTGCAGTGAAGGGTGTGCTGCCGTGGCTCACACTCTGCTTCCTGAAACTGGGCCGCACTCCTGAAGGATCAGGAAAGGCACCTGGCCCATCCCAATAACTTGGCAAAAGAAGAAACTAAGGCACACAGGATACCAACGAGGCAGCCAACAAAGGGTGGTGACCCAGGCTTTCTTTGACACCTACAAAGTCAACCTTGTTGGCTGCACTGCAGGTGTGGTCTATGGGAATGTAGGTAGGCTGGGGGCAGGGACTACAAAAATGAAGAGTCACGAAGGTCTCAGGGAGCAGAGGTGATGTGAGAAGAAAAGGTGAATATTTTCTTTCATATGCTTTGCACTCTCAAAAACCAGGAACACAATAGTAACTTTATATTCTACCCTGCAGATATGTCATTATATTTTTATGTTTATATGAATTTTATATACATAAAAATGCTAAAACACATCTGACTTTCATAAATGTGGTCCATTCCAGATTTCAGCTCTTGATGGGATGTTGCTTAGATAGTATAGTTAGCTTCTTTGGGGCATCTGGGTGCATTGTATCTTGTATTCACACTCTAAGAATGAGTACAAGAGAGACAACCAGAGCTGAACACTCACTGGGCTTTGGGTCTGGTTGGACTGTGCTCTCTGAAGGCCACGTGCAGAAGCTTGTGCTTACAGAGCTGAGGCTAAGGTGGAGGAACCTTTCAGAGTTGAGGCCTAGTAGAGGAGGCTGGTCACCGGGCACGTACCCTCATATGGGATCAGTGCTCTCACAGAGCCCCGTCAGTTCCTGGAGAGCAAGTTCTTATAAATAGGGGTCCTGACCCTTACCTTGCTCTTGTGTGTGTGTGTGTGTGTGTGCACGCACGCATGCAGGTGGGAAGATACACCCTAGTTGTGTGTGTGCCTGTGGAAGCCAGCAGAGGCAACAGATTGCCTAGACC
The DNA here is from genome assembly GCF_964271855.1 of Acomys minous. Classification (NCBI taxonomy): domain Eukaryota; kingdom Metazoa; phylum Chordata; class Mammalia; order Rodentia; family Muridae; genus Acomys; species Acomys minous. Next base: position 103,820,901 of record NC_140495.1, read on the forward strand.
TGGAGTTGGAGGAGGTTATGAGCCACTGTGTGGGTACTAGGACTGAACTTGAGTGCTACTGACTGCTGAGCCATCTCTCCAGCCCCACCATGGGCTCTGCATGCGTTCGTCTCTCTATTGTGATGCCTTCCTATGCATCCCATGTGAGCTAGATGCTGAACTGATGAGGCGCCTATCTTGCACTTTCAGGCTCAAAAACTGTGAGCTAAACAAGCATCTTTTTATAAAGCATGTGCTCTCAAATATCTTGTTACAGCAACAGCTAATAAAGTTCAACTTAACCATAGGCCTTATGATTTAAAAAAAAAAAAAAAGGACTAAATTGGGAGCTGCAATATTTGACCCTAGATAACCTTCATCTATGTCCTTCCCGGCTGACTTCATATGCTCTGACAGACATGCTGTCAAACAAAAGTCCACACTGCTTTCTTGCAGTTAACGACATGCTAGCAGCCAAGCACTGAGGCACAGTACACATGCACCCCCCAAAAAGCATTTTTTAGTTTAGGATATGGTTTTAGTTTTGAGCTTACAGAAGTAAGTAAAATGTTATTTTTTGAAAGAGTAAAAATACCTTAACTGTGTCCTTTTAAATAAGGGTGGGCTTAGAAGTTAGGACCTTTGAATTCAAAAGCTCCTGTTCACATTACTGTTAGGCACTGACACTCTAAAAAAGAAAAGAAACCAGTAATAAAGGTGTAAAAGGCAGGAGAAGGTACCAGTGAAGGAGAGGCTGGTGTGGTCAGCACAGCTGCCACACTCATGGTTCAGAGGGAGCTGGGTAGGCAGACGCCAGCAGCACGGGATAGCATCTGAGTGAGGGTGGATGGCTGCCAAGCCCCAGCCTGGCTGGTCTGGGGAAGAATGCCTAAGCCTTTGTCACTGGGGCAGGAGTGAATACAAAGTACATAAGAAAGCACAGAGGTGTTGGGCTCCTGCAACCTCTCTAGCCACTAGCAAGGCTCACAAGTGTGGAAAGGCATTTGTCTTGTAGGACTGCCTTAAACAGTCCTGGAGACCAGGCCAAGAGGCTCAGGGACGAGGTCTTGCTCCCATTTTAATGGCTTTTCTGGCTGCTTGGCAGCCATACATTGGCTCCAGGTAGGGTGATGCGTAGGACCCAGACACTTTGAGCTAGGGGCACTGAGGTAGGATGGCGACGCGAGGGTACTTGCCGCTGAGCAGGGGCTTGTTGAGGGTGTAGAGTGGTGGCAGGTCCTCTATGTTGGAGATCCGCTGGTACATGGCCCTGGAGAGGTGGTCCCCATGGTACAGGCTGCCCAAGATGATGCTGGAGAAGTAGATGGGCTCTACGAAAATGCTGAGCAGGGACCCCTGGATGCCTACCACGTTCCAGCTGCAGAGAGAAGAAGCAGAAGATCTCAGCAGACACAGGTAAGGCATCACACACAGACACAGCAGAGACCCAAGCTAATGCTGGAGGAACTGTAAAAGGTGAAGACCACGGCAGTGAAAATTGGTGATTTAGCATCTCAGTTTTTAAACAAAGTTTTATTTAAAAATTATCTTATACCATGAAATAACTCTGTGTCATAGTTTTAGGGTCTCTATCACTGTAACAAAAATGTCACGACTAAAAGCAACTTGGGGTTTATTTCATCTGATAACTCTCAGAGTGGTCACTCGCCATCACTGAGGCAAGCCAGAGCAGGAAGTCAAGGCAGGAACCTGGAAGCAGGAAGTGAAGCATTAGACATGGAGAAAGCACTTACTGGCCTGCTTCCCATAGCTTTACCAAGCTCAGCCTGCTTTCTTACACCATCTGAGACCACCTGCCCAGTAGTGGAAATGGCCCCTTTAGGCTGGGCACTCCCACATCAATCATTTAAAAAAAATCCCTATGGTTTGCCTACATGTCAGTCTTATGGTGACATTTTCTCAATTAAGATCCCCTCTTTCCAGCTATGTCTAGGTTTGTGTCAAGCTGTCAAAAAACTAACTAGCATGTTTTTCCATGACAATGCACTTCCTGGAGGCTATTTCTTAAAAGGTATCAAGAAGCCACATGTTTCTTGTGAAAAACTTTGAAGGAAATTTCACAAGGGCAAATGTGTGTGTATATACATAGATATATGTGTATATCTATGTATATATGTATGTACACACACACACACACACACACACACACACACACACACACACACACACACACACGCTTTCCTTGTTTCTAATTAAATGGCTGCTCAGACAGGGAACAAGTGGCCTGATCCAGGGCTGCAGTCTCAGGTGGAGCTCCTCAGAGGATGGTGCCGGGGTGGGGCACTGGGAGGTGTATGTGGGTTGATAACAACTGTGGTGCACACTGGAGACAGAGAGAGTGGCAACACGCTGGCACTTATTGCACCACTGGGTGACACCTGCAGTGGCAACACTCTGACATACCACTGGCCTACTATGTGCTTGCTCTCTTCACCCCACAGACAAGAAAAGCCGAGCAAGGTGCAAACTACTGCCTACTAAGCAACTTTGTGTGTCACATGTGATGGAAGAGGACAGAAGACACAGCCCAGATGCTGAACAATAAAGCAGCAAAAAGGCAAATCGATGAAGAACCAGCAACTGAGGTACAGGCAGTTCTGTGAGAAAAGGAATGAGAGAGACTACCCGCGTAAGAGGAGGTATCAACTTTAGAGAAGGCTTCTTGAGCTGCTCCTGAGGCTGATCCCTAAAGAGAGAGGGGATGCAGGAGGACATACTGCAGCCTTTGGGACAGGTGGGGGTAACCATGGACAGGCCGGCCAGAGGGCGGGATTGATCTGGGTGGCCAGGAGCCAGTAAGGGGAAGGGTGAGATCCTAAGTGGGTTCTGGAGGACTCGATCCCATTTGACACGGGTGTCAATGGAGAGAGTCTGACTGGCCCTGCATTTTAGAAAGTGATGTCATCAGTACAGGGATTCAGGGAGAGAGGGCTCCTGAGGTACATGTGTCTGAAGCAAGAGTCCAGGTAAGTGGCCGTGATGCTACAAACATCAGATGTGGGAAGAAGAGAACTCCTGACTGGAAGAGCACTAAGACATAACCTTGAACTTACCCTGGATCTACTGTCACTGGATGTGCACTGTATACCCAGGTGACCCTCAGATGAACTTCAGCCTCTGACCTTCAAGGCAGCAGAAGGCAGATGGGTACTTAATGGGTCACAGCTGGTGAACAACAGGGAGGGCTCCACATAAGCAATTGCTGAGCCTCACTCAATTGCTGAGCCTTACTCAATTGCTCACTCAAATACTCAGGTAAAGCTGCATCCAGTCAAGCTTTAGCCTCCTGCCTCCAGCTGCTCAGGCCTGCTAGGTACCTATTAACTGCTAGGTTCTCTCAGCGTCCAGAGTCCCTACTTGTTACAGAGTGCGCCTGGCTGGGCTGCCCTTCCCCAGCTACTCTCCCCTCTGTAACCCAGCCATTTTGGCTGTGTGGTCCTTTTTTGGCCTCCTGCTCTCTTGACTGCTGCTCCTGGTTCCCCTCTCTCCCCTTTCCTCTTCCTTCTTCTCACACGGCTCTGTTCAGTTGGCTGGTTGGTCATCTTCTGTCTAGGTCCTTCTAGATGCCTCTGGCTAAGCTCTCCCTCCTACCTACAACAATCCTTCTCCTCCACCATGCCCTCCTTCTGTTCCTTTTTGTCGTTATGGCTACACCTAGCATTACCTTTATCTCTCCCTTCCAGTCACAGCAAATCTTATGAATTTGCTTTTAAAAATATATCTAGGGGGTCTGGAGAGATGGCTCAGAGGTTAAGAGCTCTGGTTGTTCTTCCAAAGGCCCTGAGCTCAATTCCCAGCAACCACATGGTGGCTCATAACCATCTACAATGAGATCTGGTGCCCCTTCTGGCAGGCAGGCACATTGTATACATAATAAATAAATAAATCTTAAAAAAATTTAGATCTAGGATCTGACCTCTGGTTAACACCATAGCTAGACCAGGGTCAAATGATGCCATTCTTGTCCTTGCCATTGAGCCCCCTCCTGAAGGAAGCAAGAGGTCTGGCCCTCAGTCTCTCCCTGCAGCAGCCCTGGGAAGACACTGACTCGTCTAGTGCACACCCTTGCAGGAACCCCCCAACAGGTTCCCCAGAAAACAGCTGCCCAACAGGCCAGCTCTCTCTTACCAGCCCCCACCCCTCAGGCCTGGGCTCCAGGTTACACAATCTCCCAGCTTCAGCCTAGAGGACTGGGCACACAGGAACCACCACTGAGCTCCCTCATCAGCTTTTCATGTGCCTTATACTTCTGTCTCTGTGACCTCCCTCAGCCCCCACAAAGGAGGTCAGCATGCTGAATGGACAACCTGTAATTCCTAGGATGTACTCTTTCTACCCTCGAAAAAGGAAATTAAACCAGCCTTCTCCATCCAAAGAGAACATCTGAAATGATTCAGCTCTGGAGGCCCAAGGGCTCCCTTCTGATGCAGATGAGAAGCCTGCTGATTTAGTCAGTTTTAGCAGAACTCAGTCCCCTGGGCAGTAATGCAGAGTCTTGCAGAAACCAGCATCTGTCAGGAGTCATTAATTCTGAACACACACTTCCTAGGAGATCCCAGGAGCTTCTAGAGCTCTGAGGCACTGGGCAGAGAACAGAGCTCCTCAGCAAGCTCTGCTGGAGACAAGCTCATGTCAATCGGCCTTACAGAGAACAGTCATGCTTACTTTCCCAGACCACTGACCACTGGGCAAGGATATCACAGATATAGCCAGATTCCACATGGTAACACGTTCACCAAATACCACATGTATGCACGCATGCACCCCTAGAGATGCCTGCCCAGGTTCCATGCCCACCTCTCCCTCCTACCTACAACAATCCTTCTCCTCCACCATGCCCTCCTTCTGTTCCTTTTTGTCGTTATGGCTACACAGCCAGGGCACTAGATGAGGAGCCTCCCTGCTCAGGCCCCAGGAAGGGGACTCATTTGTCACCAGAAGACAATAGATACTCCCGCCTCCTGGTCTTAGGCTTGTCATGCTGGGTTCAGGACTGGTCTAGAGCCTTTTTTGTTTACTTTAGGTTATTGTCTGAGGATGAGTTACACAGTGCTGTTACCTGATCTGTCTCCCCTGAATCTATTGCAGAGCCTGACCTGGCCTGGCCCTGACCACCCAAGGACACTGACCAGAAAACATACAACAAGAGCACTACACTGACCCAAGCATGACCTCTTTCCACAGCCCTCGCTCAGACAAGCAGCCCCTTCAGGACAGGAGTTTGCTCAGTGGGTTCCTTCCTCTCTGCTTCCATGTGACAACTTTCAGAGAAACCACCTGTACCTGCATGCAGGGTGGCTCTTCCAGGGGCTTCCTATGCCTCTGTAGAAGAGCCCTTCCCTGTCCATGAAGCAGCTTTTGCCTACCTACCACCTGTCCTGCATCCTGGGGCAGCAGAGGCCACAGACTTAGCAGTCCCAGGAAGATTCTCCGCCTCTTGATAGGGCCTCTCATTGTCCTAAGCTAAGGGTTACCCTTCTAGGGCTGTCCCCACTGTCGGGCTAGCTGGATGCTATGGTGACCTCCAGTGCCTCTCTCCCCACTCTCAGCCTAGGCCAGCCCTCCGCTCTCCATCTGTTTTGGAACACTGTAGGGCTCTCCCACAAGAGGAACAAGTGGCCTGTTTGGAGGCTCTGCATCTAACTGGCATCTTTCTGGCCCCTATATTATTTTTGGACCATGATTTTTCTGAGTAAGCATTTCTTAGCTTTGTTGTCTTTTCTGAAAATGTATGTCATTCCTATTTCTATCAATTGGTCTTTGCGTTTCGTCAAAGAATTGCTCTTAAATATGACATAAAAGACAAGAGTTTTGAGACTTCTGACTTTGGCATCTGTTTGTGTGACACCCCCCACCCCAGCCAAAAGCAGATTCTCTTCACTCAGCACACCCTGTAAACCGGTGCCTCTGTCTGCAAAGTCAAGGTTGCTCCTAATCTACATTCTAACTTGATGCTGATTGAGGGTTCTTACTACATGCATGGCTCTCGTTTTTATTGGTGTGGAACTTTGGCAAATATTAATAACTTAGGAATTGTGTTTAGCTGAGAATCTGCAGGATCTGGACCACTGTAAAACTCAGCTGACACAGCAGTGAAGGGACAGGAAAGGCAGTGGTGTCTGGCATACAAGGGAGGTGTAGAGTACGGAGAAAACCTTCATGCTGTGGGATAAAACAGGGTAGGTTATAAACCAGCATCTTGCCGATCTGAAGTCTGTCCAGAGGACTGGTGTCCATCGTGGCTGATTAGGCACTGGGACTGGAGTTTAGAAGCCACTGAAGACAGGCAAGCACCAGATTAGGACCCCGTTTTGCTGCCAGGCTCCAGGACACCAAGGAACTCAGAAAAACCAGAACTTCTTAGGAAGGACTTCCTGGCACAAAGTCAATAAACAGCGGCCAGGGGCTGATTCTTGTTCTGAGTGCTCAATCCCAGCTAAGTAAATAAATAAAAGGTACCAAAGATGAGAGCAAAAACATGGACTTAAGGAGTAGTAAGAAATTTCTAGAACCCAACCTTAAAGAAATGCAGACCTATGAGTGGCCTGGAAAATACTTTAAAGTAACTGACATAAAGACGCCTAATGAGCTAAAAGAGAACACAGGCACTGAGCGCCACGGAGAGAGTGCACAGACAAATGAGGCTACCAACACGGAGGCAACTGTATCACTACACGAGAGATTATGAACATGAAGAAAACAAATGAACTGAAAAACTGGCCTGTGGAAATCAACGGGGAGAAAAGCCAGTGATCTTGAAGACTGGCCATCAAAATCATCAGGAGAGAAGATTAGAAAGATGCAAAGAATATAAATGAAGACAGGCCATGGGGCTTATGAACAGCAGTGTGCAGAACATGCAAGTCCTGGGAATTCCAAGAGAGAAAGAGAAAAGGAACCTAAGTTTATTTGAAGAAATGCCAGAAACCACAAGGGAAGAAAGAGAACACATAGATTCAAGGGCAACGAACTGAAATGAGCATAAATATAAGGAAAATGACAGTGAGTACATTTCAATCAAATTGAGTCAAGACAAAAACAATCTTGGGAAGCATCAGCGAAAAGTCAGTGCTCATAGAAAGAGAGTTTATCAGTTTCTCAGTAAAAACTATGAACCAGGAAGGAGTGGGAAAATGTACTCAGTTCCCTCCATAAGACAGCATCAGAACGCTGTGTAAGAACACGAGGCTCTCCTGCAAAGGAAAACATACGAACAAACACAGTAACTTCAGGGGCTGGAGAGACAGCTAAGCTGTTTAGAGCACTTGCTTAGAAAACTGGAGTTCAGCCGGGTGTGGTGGCGCACGCCTTTAACCCCAGCACTCAGGAGGCAGAGGCAGGTGGATCGCTGTGAGTTCGAGGCCAGCCTGGTCTACAAAGTGAGTCCAGGACAGCCAAGGCTACACAGAGAAACCATATCTTGAAAAAACAAACAAACAAAAAAAAGCAAAAACAACCCCCAAACTGGAGTTCAGTTCCCAGCACCCATGTAGGTGGCTCGCAACCTCCTGTAACTCCAGCTCCAAGGGATCCAACCCCCTTTCCTGGCCTCCACATCCACCCTGCACGTATGTCATTCCCTCATACAGACACACACACTCGTGAGTAAAAAGAAATCTTAAAAAATTAACTATTATATAATAAATATTTATGCTTTTTATATTTATAATAAATAATATTATAAAACAGTTTACTTATTTATTTATCTTTAGATAGGGACTATCTATGCAGTTCAGCTTTGAACACAGGATTCTCATGCTTTGGCCTTCCGTGCTGTGGGACTGGGTAGACATCACCATACCTGGCTTGCAATTTTTATTAACTTTGATTTAAATAAATTTGCCTATAGATTTATGTAAGTGGGTATAAAACATGCGAAGACAGAATCTGTGCTATTGACAAAGTATGAGGGAGTGGAGCTAGAAAGGAAGGGTTCTTATATGTATTTGAAGTTACAGCATTACCACTTTAAAATAGAATGCTATAATTTAAGACGTTTTATGTAGCTATAGGGCATTGAAGAGGAGGTATTGCTCTTCTAGAGAGCCTAAGCATGGCTCCCAGCATCCACATCAGGGGCTTACAGCTGCCTGTAACTCCAGCTCCAACGCTATTCCACACTTCTGGCCTCACACACACCTGCATGGACCCCCGCCACACACATGTACATACGTTTTAAAAATCTTAAAAAAAAAAAAAGATTCATAGCAACAAAGGAAGTTCTGTAGGAAACACAAACAGAAATGAGCCTCCTATGAGGCAGTCAGGAAGAGAATAAATCAGTGAATCAATAAAGGGAGAGGTAAAACTGCATGCCACACCAAAATAACAAGCTAACCCCTGCTACCAGAATACTTTATGTGTTAACAGACTAAACTTTCCTGCGAAAGGACCAGACTGACAAACGGATTAAAGCACAACAGCGTGAATTACATACTAAGATGTTTACTTCAGATCTAAGGACATGGGCATGCTGCAAGTAAAAGGATAAAAAGAGGTATTTCCTGAAAAATATAACCAAATAAGCAGGAACAATTAGATAACATAGATTTTTAAATTTAAAAAATCCAGAAGAGACAAAAGATAGTATCTGATGATACAGCAGTCAGCTCGCCAGCAAGAAAACACAGCATATCGATGGGGCCAGCAGAGTGGCTCATGGGTAAGGGCACTAACAACCTGAGTTAAATCGCTTGGACTCATATAGTGGAAGGAGAGAACCAATTTCTGCAAGTAGTCTCCTGACTTCCACACCACTACCTGCCAATGGACACATCAATGTGTAAAACAACAACAACAACAACAACAACAACAACAACAACAACAACAACAAACCAATGACTATCAGACAGCAAGCCACAGAACTTCTGAAAACATGAGGCAAACCATGGCAGATCTTAAGGAAGAAACAGACATGATGATGTTAGGGAATGCCAACACCGCACTCAACTGTGTACACCTCAGAGGGAAGAGCAAAGCGGAGGCAATAGACTTAGGACACTGCAGAGCATCTGGATCTAACACAGACAGAACACTCCACCGTAAGAACAGTGGACCACACATGCTCCCCAAGTGCATCTAGAGCATTCTCCAGGGCAGACCACACCCCAGCCTCAAAAATTTTACAAACTTCAAGAAAAATTAAATCATACAAATATATTTCCATCACAATAGAGTAAAACTATAAATCAAAATAAAATGCAAGTGGAAAAATTAAGGATATGGAAACAAAATGTTATGCTCTGAAGGCATCAACAAACCAAAGTTGCGAGGGAGTTTACATGCATGAGAATAAAAATAAAACATACAAAAGCAATGGGATGCAACAAATTCCTCTAGGAAGCCAAAGCAACTTAGAAAAAAAAGAGAATATAGTTGAAGAGTCCTAGTTGCTGATTTCAAAATGGTATAAAGTAATAGTACTCAAAACACTGTGATCCTGACAATACAAACACACAGTGAGCAGAACGGAAGGGAGAGGCTACAGATAAGCCCTCACATGTTTGGTTACCATCTCCAGCAGGTGACAAGGCCACTCAATGGCAAAGGTCTGGAGAAGGCATGAATCGCCTCAAAGGTTTAAGGATGACAATAATGCCAACCATAAAAGGATCTCTCCAAATCAAGAAGAAAAGGGCATGACTGGAGAGATGGCTCAGCAGTGGACCTAGGCCCAGGCCCCAGCACTCACATGAGCGCTCACAACCACTGTGGTGACTCTAATGCCTTCTGCTGGCCTCTGCAGACCACAACAGGCATGCACGCAGCATACATAGAAACATGCAGGCACTCATGCAAACAAAACATGTGGTACATGCAGGCACTCACACATACAAATAAAGTAAGTAAATATTAAAACAGGAATAAGAAAAAGGCTTCAAACGAAAGCAACCTAAAGACAAACGGGTAAAGGATATAAATATACAATTTAAAGATAGTAAAAAAGAACAATTAGTGTTTCACATCTACTGAAGAAATGCCCCATGGCCCCAGTAACAAGAGAATGCAAACTAAATGCCAAGATGCCTGTTTACAAAATGTGGTGGAAGCAAATATATGTATGCACGGGGTGGGCTGACGCGACAGCAACTTGATATCTTCTGTGAAGTTAGTTATGAGACTCCTAAAGCCCCAGAGGCTCTAGCACAGGTTTTGCTACAGGCTTCCTGAAGTCAGGAGTGCAGGGAGAAGGCAGCTAAAGTGAATCCCGGTGCCCATCATGATGGCAGCAGCCCATGACTAAGTCAGAATACTTGCAAAACTCAGAAATAATGACTTACATAAAGAAAAAGGTCAAACAGCTGAATAAAAAGGAGAAACAAAATGGGACTTAGAGTGTAACAGCACCTCCGTAATTAGCAACACACACACTTAAACGCTGACATGCACAGCACTAGTGGGCCTCACAGCACACGTACACACATACAAACAGAAAAGCATATGGACAGTGAGCTGGAAAGACACATGAAGAGCAAACACGCTACTGCAGGGCAGGCAGCACACTACTAAGGCCCTGCGGGGTTCGGAGCATGTAGGTTTTGAGTTTTCGGTGAGACGTGCTCCATCAGTAGTAGAGCCTCCAAAATATTTCTAAACTCAGGAGCCTCCAAAATCAAGAACACTTTTGTCCTCTGGATTTTTTCTTTCTTTTCTTTCTTTAGCTAAGAGTTACCGAACCTGCACAGTGTTTGAAGAGGATGGTCCAAGGCATATGTGTGATTAATCCAGCTTTGAGTCTTGGGGCTCCCCTATGAAACCCATCTTAGAGAAAAATCAAAGCAAAGAGCTCACAGCAGTTGAAAAGATGAGTGGTTCATGAGTGATGACTAGGTTTTATGCCAGGTGCACTGTGAGACGTGCCTCCCTAAGCCTTGTGAGAACACATCAGGTCGGGCATATGACCCGTCTGATGTGAAGGGGGAAAGATACACACGCACTATGTCTATGCCAGTTCCAAAGCTCCTGGGTCGCCAGCCCAGAACTGCTCACCCTGGGGCCACAGGGGTGTGCATGCTCTGTAGAGAGATTTGATTTTTCTATATGCATTTGCACTTTTGAATATTTTCTATCACTGGCTGAAATACATTAACTGAAACATAAAAACAGGGGAGCCACTGGAACTCATGCTGGCATCTGAAGAAACAGATTTCTAAAATCTGACCTGGATCTAAGCTCCCAAGAGAAGCTGCTTCCCAGGCATGTGGTAACTAGAGCAGAGTGTTCATGGAGCGCCAGCTTTGGCATGGGATGGCTCACATTGTTCTAGTTGGTAAAGATCAGTTATCAAAGTGTTAACTGATGGGCACAGCAGCCATGGGCACTGCGCTCCCTGCTGACAAGGAAATGTTTGCATGTGTTCCTCAGGGAGCAAATTGTGTAAAATATAATCTGTAGAATGCCCAACATAATCAGCGTAGCCCTGATATCTATGTTGAGGAAAACATAATAAAAGGCAAAATGAATGTTCTGAAGCAAGTGGTATGGGAACACCGGAGTGCCCTGTGCCATGGTCTCCCTTGTTGTTCCAGGTTACCCTGGGAGCACCTGTGTGGAACCTTAGTCCTTAGAGAACTCTTGGAGCACAATTCTGAAGGTGGGGAGTTAGGAAAGGGCTTGTAAGAACCCACACATGCACAGAGAGGGGCCCTAGTGGCCTTACCGTGCTATCTTGTCACTGCAGGACATGGTGAGCAGCCGTTCCCCCTGCAGCACCCCATCCCAGGTCTGGATGCTAGCATTTGAGCGCACGGGGATTGTCCCCTCACCAGACTCTATTTTCGTCCGTAGCTGTCCCCTTGCTTTGCGATTTGGATGTCTATCTGCTGGTTCTAAAAGAAAGAAGGGGTTCAAAACACACAGGTAATAAAACAGCTATCTTACTGAAAAGCACCTCTAACATACTAAAATTTAAAGTATAATTTATGGATATTTATGTGAACATTTATTTGAGCCAAACTATACATTCCAGTAAATATGTAAAATTAAACTGAAAAGACATAATACAGACCACGTTTATGAACATGGAAAAAGGTGGTTTACACTTTAGCTGAGATGATTTCCATCGTTAACGAGTGGAAACAAATGGAGAAAATGGCTAAGATTTGCTAATTCTGAGTGACAGATACTTGAGTGCTTATTATATATTAACCTTTATATTTTTATCATCTCAAAAATAAAACAAACACAGAAGTCAACCCATTGGGAGTATGTGAAGATACTGATTAGCAGTGAGGTATATGAATATGGGTGACTTTAATTTTTTTGTTTGTTCATTTTCTGTTTTTTCTAGACAGGGCTTTTCTGCATCGTCTTGGCTTTCCTGAACTCACTTTGTAGGCCAGGCTGGCCTGAACTCACAAAGATCCATCTGCCTCTACCTCCCCAAGTGCTGGTGACTTTAATTTTTTATTATTATTTTAAAATAGCAATTATTTACAGTGAGTATTACTGTTTTTACAACCCAGGAAAATCCATTTGGAATGCATGGGGCTTAGGCATGAGAGTAGGGAGGTAGATACAAAGTGTCACAAAGCCACAGTGCCTGGCTGGCCTCAATTGCCTGTGCCCACCTGCTTCTGTAAAGTGCCGCAGGCTTCAGTCACACACTCACCAGCCAGCACTCACTGTGAATACAGGCATCACTTAGCACCTTCCTCTTAGAATTAGCATTTTTCATTCATTAAAAATTTCAAACTGAATGCTTAGTTGGGAAGAAAGAACATGCACGTTCACAGGACTCTTATCAAATCCATACCTAAGGCTGAATTTTTAAAAACAAAACAAAGGGAAAAAAGAACATTGATGTGGATGTATTCTAACACTACATTATATTATGTTCTCTTAAAAACCTGTCAGCTGGTGAGATTCTGGCGTCATACCCTCTAGCACTGGCTCGTGGGGAGAGAATATCCGGGCATCTCCGCAGGGCGAGGTACTGATGTACAGGTGGAACTGCACGGTGTCCTTCAGCCGGAACCCGCCACGTTCCGACCGCTGAAATATGGACTTTTTCTGGTCTTCTTTGTTACTGCATGGGAAGAGTTACGAGAGACAACTGAAGGTGGGCGCCATCAGCGCGGGGGTCTACTGTGGCTCAGAACGACACAGAGGCCAGGACTTTCAGAGGGGGAGAGGTGAGTTTTCTGGAAGCAGGATCTTGCTATGTACACCAGGTTGGCCTCGAACCTGGGGTTCTGTTGCCTCAGCTCCCCTACTGCTGGGAATTACAGTTGTGCACCACTACGTCTGGCTTGAAGTGGAATCATTGTTACCCCTGTTTATAGTAATCCACAGTTCAGGTCCACTCAGTGTTGTCAACTATGAGTGACCACTCCTTCTCAGGTATGGCTCAAGGGAGAAAGACAACATGGAAGAAATGGCATTGTCAAGAAAAGGAGTCAGGTGCAAGATCAGTTCTGCCCATGCATGCTGACTGAAATGAAAAGGACTATGTTTAGGAAAGCACAGTTTTTGTTTGTTTGTTTTGTTTTGTTATCTTTTTTTTTTTTAAGCTTTTCAAGACAAAGCTTTTCCCTTTGTAGCTCTGGCTGTCCTGGAAATAGCTCTGTACACCCAGGCTGGCCTTGAACTCCGTGTACTGGGATTAAAGGTGTGCGCCACCACCTCTCAGGTAGGAAGGCATGTTTATATTCACAGTGCATGAGACAAAAACCACCATCTTAAGTTATGGACTTGAAATGTGTGATTCTGCTATGTTTCTGTGTATCTGTCTTACGTAAGTGTGTGTGTGTGTGTGTGTGTGTGTGTGTGTGTGTGTGTGTGTTGAGTTAGTCCACTCTAGTTCATATCTGAGCATCATGGGAGAGTGGGACCTGCTCAGACAGCATCAGGGGAGAGCAAGGCTCGGCCTTAGATTCCTCACACAGTTACACTCCTGAGAACTCAGTGCTTACAGAAACAAGTAAAGGCTATGCAATGCTTTCTGATAGAAAGTATTTTTAAAATAGCTTCCTTCACTTGTTTACTCCTAAACTTACTTTAAATAAAGCTCAAGCTGTGCATAAAGAAACCTGAGCAGGGACCTTCGGGAGATTATCTCTGCATGGCAGTCATTTAGTGCGAGGCCACGGTCACTCATGTATTCACCGTTGATACATTTCGTCCCTGTTGAAACACTTATCACCTTGGCATCTTTGACGTCTGTACCTGAAAGACAGGAGAGTGACTGGCAACTAATGATTCTGCCCTGTTTGACATGTGCTCTTGGCAACTGGGCCATTCAGGGTCAGTTGAACACCTGAGCCTTTTTTCGCATGTCTTTTGTGTCTCCTGATTCCTACCTGAGAAACTTGAACCTAATAGCCTCTCCCTGAGCCTCTGTTATGTGCCACTTCCAGGGTGCTACCTTCCCCACTCTGGAGTCTACAACCTAAACCCCATGTGGCCATTTCCACTGGCATGCGTGGGTGTTTGAACAATCACACAAACACCAACTGGCCTGGAATCCGCTCGTCTCTAAAGTAAACTATTAAGGAGGCTAGGAGGAATGACCTACAGGCTCAAGAACACCAAAAGGAAAATGGAATCAGCTTTCATGGGTTTCATTAGCAACTTTTCACACTTACCTACACCAAGAATGAAACCATACACAATGTGACCTTCCAGAGAGGTCATGATTAAATCCTGCAAAGCAGATCTCTGACCAAGACATGCTACAAAGACCTAAATATGGGAGGGAACGTGTCCCAGCGGTAGAAATAGGTAGAACTTAGCATGTGTGAGGCCCTGGGATACATCTCTAGCACAACAAGAACAAACGAACAAGAAATCCAACAGCATCAACAAAGCATTGTGAGAGCAGACTCACAATGACTGAAATAGAAGCGTGTTCCGTGCTGTGAAGGTTAGTGTTAACTGTCGACTTGACACTCTCTGGGCACATCTCTAAGGGGTTATCTTATACCAGGTTGGCCTTTGGGCATACGTATGAGAGATTTTCTTGATTAGACTAATTGAAATGGGAAGACGCACCCACTGTGGGCAGCACCATTCCCTGAGCTAGGGAATGCTCCTGACTGCATAAAAGGGAGGAGAGGGAAGTGAACAAAACACTCATCTTCTCCATGTCTTGACTGCAGATGCAGTGTGGTCAGGTGCTTCAAGCTTCTGCCAAGTGACTTCCCCACCATGCTGGACTTCTCCAACTATGAGGTGAAATACTGCCACCTAAGCTGCTTTTTATCAGGGCATCTGCTCATGGCAACAAGAAAAGGCACAAGGACACAGACTATGTGGGAGACACTGGGCCAGGGGAGTTAGCAAATCCTTCTCACCACTTGCCCTCATGGTGTCCTTCTGAGGAGCTTTTGTTTATATTTTGAAGAGAAGAACCACAGGTTGCAGGGATTAATAACCTGCCTAGGGCCACTCAACCGCTGAGAGCGTGGAACCTGTGTACCTAGCTCCCTTTCACTGGCTTTACATATATATTTTGGCTACAAGCTAACTCAGAAAAAAACATACAAAAGCCCTTGAGGTGACTGGCATTGTTAGTCTTTTCTGTTTTCCCTAAAGGAATTCCTGAGAGAACAATTTAAAGGGGGAATGTTTTATTTTGACTCACAATTCAAGGTTTTAGTCCACAATGGCAAAATAGAACAGAATAGCTTAACTCCTGGTGGCTAGAAGCAGAGAGAACATCTGCACTCATGGGCCTTCCCCTCTTTCCTTTTCTGCTCCACCTGGGCCTCTTCCTGTAGGACAGTACCATCCACATTGAGCCTTAGTCCCCTCTCCACATACCCTCTCTGGACAAGCCCTTACAAAAATACCTAGTCACTTCTCAAATCACACTGACAATCAAGATTAGCCATCCTAAGTCCACCCCTTGTCAACTTGGCAGCCAAACACATCTTAAAACATCAGCTCATCCTTGGCTTCCAAGAGAATATTAATGAAAAATGCATTTACTTTACTTCTTCTAAGAGTACCATAATCTTGACAGTCCCAACACTGTTCAATCCAAAGTCTACCGAGACTCAAGGCAGGATCTTAGCTGTGAGCCCCTGTGACAGTTAAAGCACATTTTACATATTCCCAACACGGGATAAACCTCTCATTCCAAATGGGAAGGACAGGGGCAATAGGCAATGCAGATGAGCTCTTTGCCACAGTGTAACGCAAACTTCCAGCACATTCTGGGTTCCCACCCGGAACCTTAGCTCTGTCCACATTTTTAGTTGTTCTGGTCCTCCAAGCCCCTCAGCATCACTCATTAAGCTGAGCTTACTTCATTCTAGGCCCACACCTCCAAACTTTTCTAAAATTCCTCCCACAAGCCACTTCCAAAAGCCTTTTCTGAACCACAGTCTGTCAGTCACAGCAACAATCCCACTTGGTATCACAGATGGCACCAAATTTCTGTCACATTTATCACTGGTGTGACAAATTCATGAGAAAACTAAAAGGGGAGGTTTTTTTGTTTTTTGTTTTTTTTTAACTTAGGCTGGGTTTCTGCAGTTGCAGTCCAGTGTGTGTGTGTGTGTGTGTGTGTGTGTGTGTGTGTGGCAGAGCAGGTCATATATGGTAGTGACCAGGAAAGGGATTTGTTTAGGAATATGAGTGTGGGTGGGGGGGGGTGAGGGAGAATGAAGGGAGAGGAAGAGAGACTGCAAGAAAGGCAGAGAACGAGAATGACTATGCTTAGATTAATGGGCTTCCCCATGCCCATTTTTAAACTCTTTCTGAACCTCCCGCCTCATATGGGATGCTGCCAGACACAGAGGCAGGTCTCTCACCCTTGTTACTCTCTGGAAACGCCCTCATAGGCACACCTCTGCAGTGTGCTTTACAAACTTCCCAGATTTTCTGATTTCACAAGCGTTTCCCCAGCTCTCCAGAGAAATCACTCTGATGTGGCAGCACTGACACTGAGAAAGTAGAAAAGGTCTACGTTCAACAGAAGACAGAAACAGCAGTAGACTGCTTCCAGAGCACATTTGGTCATAGTGACGTCATGTGGTAATAGACCATGCTCTCTCCAAAAGAAAGACAGGTTAAAAAGCTGACTATCTTGGGGGCCTAAAGAGATGGCCCAGCAGTTAAGAGCACAGGTTTAGCTCTCGGTACCCACAAGGCAACTATCTGTAAGTCCAGTTCTAAGGCAACACTGATACCTTCTTCTGGCCTCTGAGGACACTGTATGATTGTGGTATACTTACATACAAATAGGCAACACACACACACACACACACACACACACACACACACACACAGAGAGAGAGAGAGAGACAGATACACACTTTTTAAAAAGTTGAACATTTTGGAGGAAAAGAGTTTTTTTTGTGTGTGTGGGTTTTTTGGGGGGGAGCAGTTTGCTGGGGATTGACCTCATAAATCTTGACTGTTAAACATGTGTTCTGCCCACTAAGCTATGTTCTCAGTCTTGAGGAGGAAAAAAGGCTTCTGAGGACAATCCCTATACATGTATATGGCAGGTGCATAAAGACAGAGAGAATAAAAAGCAATTTTCTGCTGGTGTCACAAGGCTGTGGATATTTATGGCTGAACAGAATGCTAGATGCTTACCTGTGGTCATCACTACTCCAGAAAGCACTTTTCTTCGTGCATGAGGGGAGGAAAAGTTGTCTGTCAGGTCACTGAACTTACCCAGGACCAGGCGTGAGACAGCATCTGCCAAAACCTGGGTGAAGAGCGGAGACCAAGTTTAGTGCCGGGAGTCAGGGGAGGTGGGGGTGGCACCTGTGGTGGAACCAAGTGGGGGGAGGTGGGGGTGGCACCTGTGGTGTGTGTGTATACATGTATGTATGTGTGCCCATGCACACATTCATGCACAGGGGAGCAAGGAGAAAAGTCATCAGTAGTTTTATCTAGCCATGGACCCTGCATGTCTGGCAACATGGGCACACTAGTGCAACTGCATCATGACTGTTATGGGGTAACCAAGCACTTTACAATTGAATTGCAGGCCCATTCTACAGAAGGAAAGCCTGGCATTGTAAGCCTGGTCCAAAGCCCAATGCTAGGAAGCTTAAGCCATAGAGAGGGAGCCACTATTGATGCTTTGCTAAACAGACATGCTGGCAAACCTCTGCAGGTATTTATGCTTATCCCTAAAGACCAGCGCTGCCCCTTGTCTAAGAGAAGCACATCTTTTTGTAGCCTTGCATCACTGAGTGTAAAGACTCAGTGGGCATGAGCAACTGTTGACTGCTCTGCCCTGAACAGAACATCCATATCAATCCCTGCAAGTCTAGAAGAGGAATAGAAGACATGGAGATGGAGGATGTATAGAAGGGCTGAGAAACACGGTCTTCTAGACATGACATGGCTGCTGCATCCATTACCCTGTCTTAGGAAGAGCATCAGTGGTTACCTGCACAAGACTTGGACAAACATATTAGTTTCTTTTCTTGTTGCTATGATAAAAATCCCCTAGCAAATGCAGGGTGAGAGAAACGGTGCATTTACCTTACAGGCTACAGCCCATCAATGCAGGGAAGTCAGAGCAGCAGGGGCTTGAGGGAGTTGATCACTTTATATCCACAGTCAAGAGCAGAGAGCAAAGAATTAATGCATGTATGCTAGTGTTCAGTTTGTTTTTTCTGGTTTTTTGTTTGTTTGTTTGTGTTTTTTTTATTATTTATTTATTTGGTTTTTCGAGACAGGGCTTCTCTGTATAGCCTTGGCTGTCCTGGACTTGCTTTATAGACCAGGCTGGCCTCGAAATCACAGCGATCTGCCTGTCTCTGCCTCCCGAGTGCTGGGATAAAAGGCATGCGTCATGCTTTTCTGTTCTTAAACAAACTAGGGCTCCCTGCTGGGGGAAGGGTGCTACCCATGTCAGGTGGGTCTTCTCTCCTCATTAATTAGCATAATTAAGATACTTCCCACGCCAGACATGCCCCAGGTCAACCTAACACAGACCATCATTCATTAAGACTGCCTTCCCAAGCTGGGCAGCATAGGGTGTGCACCCCCGCCCCCCTCTGATCCCAGCACTTGGGAAGGCAGAGGCAGAGGCAGGCAGATCTCTGTGAGTTCATGGCCAGCCTGCCCTACAAAGTCCAGAACAGCCAATGCTATATGTGGAAACCCTGTCTTGGGGGGAAAAAACAAAACAAAACAAAAATTGCCTACCCAGAGATTCTAGATTGTAACCATAGTATTGATGAAGGGAGTGGCCTTGAGGCTCCAGCCCTCCCTAAAGAACTATAGGAAGTTAATGGTTGCTGGAGAGGGGGAGTCATTTTCCTGAGTGCTGTAGCTACTGGTAAATTGCCCTTCCTCTAGTAAATAACCTCTCACTTATGCTCATGCAAGCAACCCTAATTAAACACAGTGGGTCACACATGGAAAGAAAAAGATATGAAGGCAGGAGGAGGCTTGTTGGGAAGGATTTCAGTGGGAATGGGACCGGGGAAGAGAGGATACTGGGAGGGAGGAAATGATTAAAGAAACATATATGAAATTGTGAAAGGATGAATTTTAAAATATAAATTTTAGGAGCTGTTATTTCACATAAGGGTAGGTACAGCTCCTATGATTTTCAGAGCCCTGAGCCCATGAAACCTGAGTCAGGTACCTATGGGATGTATATTGCGAGACACAGGCAACTGAAGAACCCAAGTAGCTCTGACTCTCCAAAAGGCCTCAGGGATCTTACCCTGTGTGGCTGGGGCAGTATACAGCAAAAGTATAAAGGCCTAAATGCAGCTGGGTATAGTGGCCTGTGGCTTTAATCTCCCAGCACCTGGGAGGCAGCGGCAGGCTTGTCTCTGGGAGTTCACATCTAGCCTGGTCTATATAGTGAGTTTCAGGGCAGCCAGAGCTATGCAGGAAGATACTGTTTCTATTAAATAAAATAATAAAA
This sequence comes from Acomys minous, assembly GCF_964271855.1. NCBI lineage: Eukaryota > Metazoa > Chordata > Mammalia > Rodentia > Muridae > Acomys > Acomys minous. Next base: position 103,840,753 of record NC_140495.1, read on the forward strand.
TAAAAGAGCCCTATATCCCAACCACTTACCTTCAATGACATGAACAAGTATGAGGACCTGCTTTACAGCTGATGCTTGGCTACTCTACAGTGGCAAGCCTGCTACAGGAGAGTGCCGCAGCTGTGGTATGGCCAACACTATCTGTCTTTATAGCCCCACCTCACACTTGAATATCAGGAAGGCACATAGTTCTCAGGCCAATGATGCTTAGCCTAAGCCCTTTAAGAGATATTTTAGAGAAAAGGCAAAAATGTGCATCCTTCCTGGAATGCAGGTCGTATTCCTTCCTCCCCACCCTGAGCCCTGCCATACAGCCACTGGGACTGACCCTGGAAGTCCACTCTAAGAAGACCTTATTGGCTTCACAAATTTCTGAGCTACCCTGGGGCTTTAAAAGGGGCAGTGCTGATTGTGCCACTGGGAAGAGATGTGAGGACACTGTTCCCAGACTCAAGTGGCTCCAAATTAGAGGTCCAGAAATTGATGCTTGACATCTCAGGACCCAGAGGAAAACAGAATCAAGAGGCAGAGAGGCACCCAGCCTACCTCACCATGACTAGATCCTGACAAATGCCACTTGCCTCCCCAGGTCAGCAGTTCAGTCCTTTCCATACAAAGACACTGAGGCAGCCACTCAAAAAGGCAGGGCTAGCCTTTAATAGCAGCACTCCTAGAGGCAGGCAGGTCCCTGTAAATTTGAGGCCAGCCTGCTCTACATAGAGAGTTCCAGGACCATCAGGGCTCCATAGACTACCCTGTCTCAGAACAAACAAACAAAACAACAACAACAACAACAAAGAAAGCAGGGCTGAGGCCACCTGCCCTCAGTCCCTCTAGCTGCTATCTCTCTATGGGATCTGCAGCATCTGGTAGCAGTGGTCTGGCTACCACCATCAATATTATGGGAAGACAAATCACATCAGATGGTGTGCTGAATTCAGGCCAAAAGATCTTAGTAAATCTAAGCCTGGAAATAAAAGTCACTTGGGATCTAGTTTCATTGATTTGCAAAATAACCAATGGACTAGTTGGTTATTCTTGGAGGGATGTTAACAAGGGACTAATTGGAAAACAGGTACTTGCTTGTCACAGAAAGTCAGTAAAATACCAAGTCCATTCCTGTAGACTGAGCTGTACTTGATTACTTTAGGTAAAGCAGAACAAGGCTTTTATTTTTCATTTTTATTTTTTTAGAACAAGGCTTTTAAAACGAAGATTTGAGTTTAATCCTGACACTCGGGAGCCAGAGGCAGATAGATCTCTCTGAGTTCAAGGTTAGACTGGTCTACAGAGCAAGTTCTAGGCCAGACAGAGCTTTTAAGACATTGCCTTAAAAACAAACAAACAAACAAACCAAAAAAAAAAAAGTAAATTAAAACCAAGAACTGTGGTCACCCCAACTCTAGCTGTATCACAGGCCAAAGAGCAAGGGCCACACCTGAGCCCCAGGAGAATGCAAGCCTTCTTATCCACCACATTTTCTAACTTGTTAATTCATCAAGTCTGGTCAATTGCTTCCACACTAAAGAACATCTTGACAAAAAGAAATTAAGATAGAAGACTAAAAAACAGATCAGTGAAACTGGGGACTCCAACAACCAAGACAAAGCCAATGATCTGGGACTTGGTGAAGACTGAAGGTCCCTTTTTGTTCTTCCTCTTCCTGAGATCTGTCCTGAGCTACCCTAAATTTTCCTTTCTTTAACGTGAGTTTTCTGTAAGGGTCACAAACTGGAGTGGCTATCCACACCGAGATGGAGCAGGGAGAAGTCCACACAGATGTCTCATAAGAAATTTGGCATACAGAGACTCCTAGCAACCAGCAGATTCTCGAGTGTTTATGAAAGGGTTTCTCCTTGCCACACCTGCTGCCCTGCCAGCATATGTTCCCTAGCGCGCTGGGGGTGGGGTAGTGCCCCCTCGACCTGACCTCAACAGGGGCCTTCAGCTGCAGACTAGCCAGCAGCCCTTCTGGGCACAATCTCTCTGTGAAAGACTCAAGGGATGCCCCACTGAAAGGGGACAAAATTCCAGCATTTGGACTCTCTGCCTCATTCCCACTGAAGACTTGCTCTGGGGTGAGAGTCCCTTTAGGGGCATCATTAAATGGAAAGGCAACTGTAGCTGTCCCAGTGAGGGCTCTGAGGTACCCCTTGCTCTACACTGTCATCACCCTAACGAACATCAGCAGACTGAATCAGTGACCAAGTGACCATGGAAACTGAGGGAAAGTGATTCCATAGTCAGACTTACCAGCAACTGCTCCTGCTGGGGACTTAGTAACATAGGAGTCGAAAGCGACAGTAAAGACTGAAGGTTGCTTAAAACGTCATCAAGAGCAATGCCCACTTATTTGCAAGCATACATTTTTCCTCACCTGTGGCAAATGCAACTGAAGACCCTCACTGAGAACAGGCTGGCGAGATGGTGTTTGGTCCAAGTGCAAATTGAAGACAGTAGCCAAGGCAGACTGTGCAGCCCGGGCCTTGGCAAGCTTCTTGTTTCTCCCTGAGCCCTCAAAAAACTGGCCATCTACCACCACGGACATGACAAAGCTCTTGGCATGGCTCTCCCCGCTCTCAGAGAGGAAGTCATACTTCAGCCCTGGGCGCAGCTCATTCAAGATCATCACAGGGTTCTTCCCACTCGGGGGAGGGAATGGTGGTGGGATGGGCAGAGGAGGCTGCGTGAGGCTGGCAGGCACCGGGGAGGCCGACAGGCTAACATCTCCACTTGAGCTGAAGGAGTCATCCCCATTGGAGCCTACGTAGAAGGGTGGCTCGGACTTGTCTGGAGTCTCGAAGCCATTGAAGAGGGTGTCAGGGAAGTCGGCCTGGTCAGAGGTGAAGTCTGTGTTCACAGAGAGGGTCCTTCCCATGGCCAGGTGGGCCTCAGAGGCATTGGGGAACTGGACAAAAGACCTCAGGGCCTTCTCAGCAGCATGGAGTTTTGCCTTTTTCTTTGTAGGGCCAGAGCCCTCAAAGACCTGCCCATTCACCTCCACAGACATGACAAACAGAGGCGCATGCACGGGTCCTGTCTGGGACAGCAGCATGTACTGTAAGCCAGGTTTGATTTCGTTCAGCTGCATCAGGGCGTTCTTGGGCAGAACAGGCCCCGGCGTTTTCCTTCGTTTCTTCAGGCGGTACTTGGAGTGGCCATTGCTACCCTCCTCCAGGGGCCGCTTCCGGCTGGTGCTACCACCACCCCCGTTGGAGAGTGGAATACCTTCGTCAGGCCCGGGCGTGCTGCTGTCCTTGGGGGGCATGTTGTCCAGATTGCGGTTTTCCTTAACATCGGCGCTGCTGGAACCTGTGGTGCCCAGAAAGAGTAACTTACAACGCCTTCGTTGCAGGATCTTGTAAATGCAAAATTTATAGATTCCTTTATCTCTTTGTAGCTGGGTAAGTGATGTGTGTGTGTATTATTTCTTTCCTTAATGCAAATGTGAGGAGCTACACACTGACCAAAGATGCAACTGGGCAGGGCTGGAATGTACTTTGAGATTTTTTTTTTCTTTTTAACTAATACCTATTGCCTTTTCTAGTTAGTTTACCAACTTCCTCTTCATTAAAAGATAAAAAGATTTAAACTATTTTTTATGCTAACGGCATCCTAAATCTTCCTAGCTTATCGAGATGTTAAATGTTAAGTTAATCCCCCATAAGACTCACACCAAGTCTGACGAAGTGGCCTCTGGATCTGCCAGCACACAGGCACTTATTTATCTCAGCACGGCTTCCTGTGCAAGGTCACTGACTTTAGCTGACACACGTTTTAAACTGCAGCACTTCTCAGGAGAGGAGGTGCCATCTAGAAACATGTTTTTACAGCTCACTCGACTTTGAAGTTCCAAACATCTAATCAACATGTGATTACTAGCTTTAGTTTACAAATTGAGCATAGAAAACTGCTTATGTAATAAGGTAAAGTATTATGATGTTATAGAATTTATTTTTGAAGAATGATGTATCCAGTGAAGATTTTTCATTACATTTAAGCCTATTTGCTTCAGAATCCTTAATAAATCTTATGCTAGAAAAAAATATAAGAACAAGACACAGAAGTGGAGCAGCAGAAAGCTTTGCTCCCTAACTTCTTCGTAGCGTGCCGGCAAACCTGCCTTTCTAAAAACAGCTGGGGAGTTTCCAGAATAACGTGTTGACCAAATCTTTTAAATGTTCTGTGCATAGCAAAATAAAAGATACTTTTGGCCTTTCAATGGGAAATAAATGTCAGGCCTAGTGTGTGTATCTGTTGTTCTACCACTCAGAGGGGGGTTGAGAGGTAGAGGACGAACCAGGCTACACACAACGATGACCATGTTTCAACCTCCCACCAAGCAAAAAGACTATTCTTTCAAAGTGGAACATGTTTGATCCTCCCTAGTTTATCAAGCTTTTTTTTTTTTTTTAAATCTTCTTTATCATTCAGTTTTGCAGTCCTGTGCACTGGGCCTGTGCACTGTTTAGATCTCCAACCACTAGCTCCTAAAACCCAAACTAAATCTTAACTGATGTAAGTATTCCTAAACATGGTGGCTCTGGGGGACTATTTCTACTAGGCAACACACCAACAGGCTTTCTTTATGTCTAACAAATTGAAAATGTTCCTCGGTGAGCCCGTGGGCAGGGTTAGTGGCTGGACATCTTGGTCTTTGCTGCCAGTCTCTGGAGTTAAGGATCACTGATGCCTTACTTACTCAGGCCCAGTAAGGGCCATCCTTACTCAGCGGAGACAGCAAAGACTACCAAGATAAACTCAGTCCACGGAAAATCTCATGTGTGGGGTGGGGGAGGGGTCTCTCAACAGACACGCCTCTTCCCAGAACTCTCCTGACACACACACCACTTCTCCCAGCTGACAAAGCTAACGGAATGGGCACTAAATTTTCATTTATAACATCCTCCAGCAAAAGACCGGTAGGTTACTCCTTTCGGTGCTCAGGGAACAAGGGATGAAAAGGCAGAGCAGAGACGGGTAGAGAGGTTAATAAAGGGGAGAACATCGCAGACTACATTCTGCTCACAGTTCAAGTTCTCAGTCAACAGACTCGTCAGCGTAGAAATGCACATCGCCAACAAGGCACTCCGACACACATTTAGCCAAACATTAGTGATGCCCAACAGCAAGGTTATGAGAGAAATATACCTTCTGTGAAAGCTGAAGTCATTCTCAACGCTTACCTCAGAAGCAGAGGCACCGATAACATATTACCAAAAAAGAATAAAAAATTCTCTGAGCAAACAAAAATAAAACACTCCAATTAGAGACAGAGTCCACTCTCTGCGGAAGCAGACAGTCTCTCTGTATACCACCACACTGCTGCGTTTAGAATGTGAAGTGAAGCCAGGCATGGTGGCGCACACCTTTAATCCCAGCACCCGGGAGGCAGAGCCAGGTGGATTGCTGTGAGCTTGAGGCCAGCCTGGTCTACAAAGCAGGGGGAAAAAAAAGAGCCCAGGACAGCCAAGGCTAACACAGAGAGACCCTGTCTCAAGCAAAACAAAATAAAACAAAACAAAATAAAACAAATCAAAAAAAGAATGTGAAGTGAATCACGGTAGAATGTTAACTGCTTTCAAAACCACAAGAGAGACATGCCTGACATTTCAAAATGCACTGGACCCAAAAGTTTATTTTTACAGGAATATTATTTGGGAGGACCTTTCCTTAGTTAAATTACCCAAGGCTCAATGGTTATGGCCACAGCTGGAGACACAACTCACGGTCCCCAGCCAAAATGTAGTTCTGGGGACACTGTCACACATTCCCCAGGGGCGTTACCAGGATGGCATAGCCCTGGCAATACTGTCTGAAATGCAGAGTTTAAAACTTGGCAAAGCTGAGAGTGGTCCTGCCAGCAAAACTCAACAGCTTAAAACATCTCAAGAGCAGAACTGAGGAGATGCAACCAGCGAGCTGTCAGCAGTGCCCACATCAGCAGAGGCAAAAGCGTGCCAGCTACTTACTCAAAATGGCACTGGGCAGCTGCCTCATGCCAGCCAGTGGCCATTCTCAGGGTAGAGGATGTCTGCTGCATAGCCCACCCCGGAACCAGCACAGCGGCAGGGTAAGCACAGACTCACCCCACACAGTGCTGTTAGGCTCTGGGTGTCCAAGTATTGCAGAGGGACAGGCTCTGCCACTGGGCTGAGTCCCAGAGAGCGTGCTGAGCCTGGCTCCCACCGCCATACCACCCCTGGGGAAAATGCCGTTCTGCTGTGCAGCTTCCTTCAGACAGGCAGAGCACTTTAGCTGGGAAAGCAGTGCCTGCCTTCTTCCAGGCACCTGCCCACTTAGACTTGCTCCTCTCTGGGACTGGGGGCGGGGGGGGGGGGGGAGGGCAGAAGTGGACGGTGACTCACAGAGAACAACACCAAGGGAGGAAATGTCGCTGTGCCCGAGGCCCCACACCCGCAGCCCTGTGGAACACGGTGTGGCGAGCAAAAAGAGCCCCAGTGAGGATTTGGTTCACAATAGCACCAGTCGAGTTCCAGTCTTCAGGGACTACGATCATGCGGACTCCCTTCCCTCCAGTGCAGGAGCAGCAACTCTGTCTGAAGGGAGCTTTATGAACTGCTATCCCAGTGACCAGGTATCCGAGTCAATCAAAAAGGTTTTCTTGAGTTTATACTGGTGAAAGTTCAGAGCTTTATTATAAGAACCACAGCTTCACATGAAGCCGCACAGCATTATGAGACAGGCACCTAGAGGCATATTTCTGGAATAAATAGGATGGTCCCAAGAGGATAATGAGGAATGAAAATAGATAGCTGGCTGTAAGGAAAATGTCCAGAGTAAATATTGATGCCCATTATATAAGAACCCACCACTGCCAGCAGCCCACATCTTAGAGAACATCGAACAGCTCTTATTAATCAAATTTACAAAAACATTAAAATTTTAATTGGACATGAAGTAGTTGGCACTATGTGATAGGCCTAGATCTTACTCATATTCTCTTCATCTTCTATATCCATGGTAAAATGCTTTTGAGGGTTTCTTGACTGGCGGAGACCACTTTTGTCTGAAAGACAGCAAGAAACAGTATTTAGTGTGTGATCCTAGCAAAACGAGGTGTAGCGCTTTGTATACTATCACCACATCACTACAATTAAAAAAACAAACAAGAACTGTAAGAAGTCTGTTATTTGCAAAGGGATATCCTCAGTCTCTTTCATCTCCTCCCAGCATGCTCTGGGACTTCTGGGACCCCAAAGGACCCCTGATGTAGCTGGCTTATGTGGAGGGGCACTGGAAATAAGAAAGGGGTCACCACAAAGCAGGCCTACAGCAGGGTCTGGGAACCTCGTGCTCAACTACTTCAGGAAGTAAAGGGCCACTAAGGGCTCTGGACCAGGGACAAGGTGGTAATTCTACCCCATAAGGGCCTGCTGTCAACAGCCATGTCACAGCCGGTCAGAGAACCCAGCAGGGCCCCAGCTGCTTGCCATCTAGCCTCTGCCCTCACAGACCTATGAATGTGTGACGAAGTGACATCTCATAACAAGACCCCCAAGCATTTCACCCACACGTCTATGTATCCCAACAGCATGTCACAGGAGAGCAAAACATGGGTAGTGTGTTACGTCTAACACGATTCAATCTGACATCATCCCTTCGGCACACAGAGCTACCATTTCATTGGTCAGAGAAACTAAGAAAATGCCTAAAGACAATTTTCAGCTGCCCAGTCACTCACTAGTAAACTTGAAGTTTTTACCTTCCTGAATATTTCTGATAAACTACAATTAGGAGAAGAATATTTGCAAATTTTGAAACCAATATTGCATCATAGACAAAATTGGTTTCATCAATATGAATAAAGTAAATTCCTTGTTTTTAGGAAAATGGTGATTGAATATGCTAGGAAGTGCATATATCTCATGAAGCACTTGCATAAAATAAACACAGACTTCATGACAATCACTTGCTAGAAATCTCGCTCTTGCTTTCCCTGGTAAATGCAGTGTTAAACATGGATAGAGTTTCTACACAGAATCCTTTACTCTAGGGGCTGGAGAGATGGATCTGTGCTTACAAGCACTAGCTGATCCTCAGAGGACCCAGGTTTGATTCCTGTCACCCACATGGAGGCTCAAAACTGTCTGTACCTTGTAGGCTTTGAACTCTTTCAAATCTACTTTATTTGGAGTTCTTTAATGCTTATTGCTCCCTTTCAACCCACCTACCCCAGATAGGGGAGAAAAGAGGTTAATGGGAACAGGAGATCAAAACAAAAACATGTTCACATCCACCACAGTAACTCCCGTCCCAGGGGATATGATGCCATCTGTGGCCTCCATGGTCACTACATGGACATGGTAAACACATACATACATACATACATACATACATACATATATACATACATACATAATACTGGAAAAACACCCTCACGTATAAAATTAAAAAGTAAATCTTAAAAAAGAAAGTTTTCCAGGGAGCTTTCACTTTATATTAGGACATACTTTCAGAGTATCTATGATGTTGAAGGCAGAGCTGGGCACCATAAGAACCTCCAATGAACCAGACAGATTTTGCAGCTGAGCAGTCCAAACGCCAGTACTATCCAGACATCTGGCTATAGTAAGGAACATTTGTTAACAGTTATGGGTGTAGAAACAGGAGCTAACTGTTAGAGGTACATACTGAATGAAATATGTACAGATGACACAATGATATCTGGGGCTTATGTCAAAACAGTTCTGTGTGGTTTGGAAAGAAGCAGAGAGACAGCAGTCCTGGGCTGATGACTTTTGCAGGGCCGGAGCACGTGGGTCCACTGCAATAATGCAAATTTTACACTACTCTACATTGTATGACTCGGTATTCTCACTATAGTAAGGTGTGTGTGTGTGTGTGTGTATGTGTGTGTGCGTGTGTGTGTGTGTGTGTGTGTGTGTGTGTGTGTGTGTAGGTCAAAGGGTAACTTTATAGAGATGGTTCTCTCCTTCCATCTTTATGTGGATTCCAGAAATGAACTGAGGTCATCAGGCTTGTGTGGCAAGCACCTTTATCTACTGAGCCATCTCAGCAGCCCAAGACACCATGGAAAGTTTTAGGAGAAAGTGGGGATTTGGTGACATATCATGTGTAGGAAGACTGTAGGGGGCAAGCACACTTAGAAAGCTCAGGAAACAGGGATGCAGCTGTTCATTCAGACAAGTTTTGGCCAGAGGTTGGACCATTAATACTGCAAAGACAGAAAATAAGTGGACGTAGTGGTACAGGACAGGGAACAGACTCCTCTGAGAAACCCAGACTGTGTGGTAAAAGAGAAACATCACAGGAAGCTCTTGTTTGCTCAAGGGAGGTTTACCGCAGGCAGAGGGCACAGAGGCTTCTTTCTGCAATGATCGGTGGTAACAGAGGAGATCTGTAACTGTTGCAAGTACCAAGAGTAAATAACTGCTGACTGCTTAGTCATGGATGCTTAGTCATCTACATCACCCCCAACACACATACACACACACGCTCACACACACACACACACACTCACACACAAGGCTCAGGGAAGAAGAGCTGGAGTCAGGCAGGGAACTGAGTGGAAAGCTGGCTTCCAGGCACTCTTCAACTCATAGCAGCTGTGATTATATGCACAAACAGGACCTATGAACGACCTGTCACAACATGGGGAGGGAATCACGGGGTCTCCCCCTTCACTAAGGATTTCCAGGCAATTAGCAGAGGTGGCGGAGGGAAGTGTTTTCTTCAGTGGTATAGCCACTGGTAAGGAATTCGTGTTCCTGCGAACAATCCTGACGGAACTCTTTGGGTTACTTATAACCAGAAGAGTAGTAGAGACAGGGCTAGTTGGGAAGAGAACGGACATCGGTGGGAGTGGGTAGGGACAGAAAGGATAATACGACTAGAATATGACCAAAATGCAGTGTGTAAAAGATGGAGAAAATATATACTTTACCTTTCCTTCCTGTTTGGTGATGTACAGCTGAGGGCCCAGATTTCAGAGTAAAGAGACAACCAGATTAGGAGGACATGCTGTGCCCTAGAAGCCAAGGTGGTACCCAGAAACCCATGAACCTGAGAGGAAAAACTTGGAAACGGACAGAACTGAAGGACACAGATCAAAACAAAACAAACACAACCAATCAACCAACCAAGAAAACAAACCGGGACAAAGGCAGTTATCTCTGGCGAGAGGGAAAACTCTCAAACAGCACTGTCTACTTCAGCAAAGCCCACAAAAGAGCCCAGCCTGACCACATCTACAATGGGCTCTTAAGAGGAGCCTGGAGTCCCAGGCAGGGGTGGAATGAGACAAGCCCAAGAGGGGAGTCACAGGGCTCCCTCCTGCCAGGCTAAGACAACTCTGTTACCCACCTGGAAGCAATAAATACCCTTAGAAAGGGCAGCAAGAGGCCTTCGGGGCTGGCTAGTTTTGTGGCACCTTGATACAGGCCAGAGGCATCACAGGGAATAAGCCCTTAATTGAGAGAATGCCTCCATCCTATAAGGAAGCAGGCTGAGTGTAACAATAGGCCACAGGGAGCAAGCGAGTAAGCAGCACACCTCCTCGGCCTGCAGGTCGCTGCCCTGTTTGAGCTCCTGCCCTCGATGCTTTTGATGATGAACTGTTATATGGAACTGTGAATGAACTAAATCTTTTCCTCCCCAAGTTGCTTTTGGTCATGGTGTTTTATCACAGCAGTAGTAAGCCTAACTAAGATACCTTCTTAGGTGGGAAACAGCAGTGAGGCCCAGAGGGGTCCTGGCCTTGTCCCCCACTTGTAATAAGGCACGGTTCCCCTTTTCTTATATAGGGCAGAAGGGTCAGCTCAGGCAGAACTGGGCAAGGCCTTGAGTCTCATGACACCACACAAGCAGGTTCTAATAAAACAAAACATCTACCACCCAGAGAATCAGGAGAATTCCAACAGTGAGGACAAGACAGTCCACAGGGATGACAGACATTGGAGGAGCCAGGAACTGAAATTAACACAGACTTCACCCCTCGGGAAAGGGGAGAACAGGAAGACATAGCTATTTCAGCCCTCTGGGGAGAGGCACAGCCAGACAGCTAGGGCAGAGTCAGCAAGGGACAGACAGCAGAGCAGAGGACAGAGCGCTGCTCAGAACAGACCCTCACAGGCTAGCCTTAAGCATGGGCGACAGTGCCAGAGTGGATAGTGGAAGGAGGATAGCCTTCCACACAAAGGGGAGGAGGAGAGGTGGAGGTGAAACACAGAACCTTGGGTACAGCCCCACACTGCACCCAAAACAGAACCGTGAAACCTATGGGAAAACTCTGAGAGAAATTGCTTGGGAATTGTCAGACCCAACAGTACAAGTGCAAGTCAGGAAAAGGAAAGTTGATAAACTGGATTTTTAGAAATAACCCTGCTCTTACAGGCCCTGCTTAGAAAGTACACATTAGGAGAAACCAACTGAAAACCACATATCCTGTAAGGAGGGCAGATGAAGGTGAATGGTAAAACAGACATCCACAAGAGAATGGGCATAAGTAAAAAGAGAAACCATTCGTCACAAAAGATACGTAGGTGGGAATCAAGCGCACACTTTACACCATGCCTGCCCATGAGGAAAACACAGTTTAAGAGAACAAGGCTCTGCTGCGCCATGAAGAGAACAAGTCAAGCAAACACCTCATCCCAGGTGCTGAGGGGGCTAGACAAACTACACGTGTGCTGCTGGCGGCTTGCAAAAGGCATGAGATGGGAGGGACTATAAAGGAACCAGGAGCACACTGACTAAACACGAAGCCGTCACACAACTCAGCAATTGTACCTGAGAGAAACAAAGACCTTCAACCTCAAAAGCACCGGCCGATTCTCATGCTGCATGGGCAACTACATCATCCCAGAGAGAGGTTTGATTCGGAGATGGCAGAAGGCACACAACTAGTCTAACTGCACTCTTTACGTAACCAGGCAACAGTTGGGATGGGTGGGAGCTGGCTTTACTCAGGTGTCTTCTGCAGTGATGAACCCTGAGGCACAGGATCACCTGGCTTGGCTTGCAGTCTGCCTTATGTCCCGCTCGCTCTGAAATTCTGTAAAGGACACGGAAAATGTCTCACAGTTGAAAATAACTGCTATGCCTGGTGGTGGTTGGGGGAACAAGAGCTAGAAATCCCTGCAGAGCAGAAGCCAGCACCTACAAATGCCAACCCTTGCACCAAAGGTTATAAAACAAAGCAGAGTGAGGCACCAAGTGCTTTACGGCAGTTCATGTGGCTGTTTCTTACGGCCTGAAAAGAAGGTCTTATGGCTTGAACTATGAACAAGAATGAAAGCCCTATCAAAAATCCCAAAGGGAGAAAATTCCAGGAATGGGCTTTATTGGATAGCAACATTCAAAATAATTGCCTCATTTTTCAAGATGCCTCCAAGGGCAGGAGGAGGTAAGCCAACGCTGGGGCCAGCAAGTGCCAAGACCTTTTGACTCAGCTTCAGAAGAGCAGATCCCTGCGTTTAACTCACTAATGGGGCCCCAGCTACCATTCTGACAGCTTCTTTAGCAGCACTAGTCAAGGTGATTCTAATGGCAGTGGGGGGGGGGGGGAAGGAGGCTTAGAATAATCCTGCAGCTCTGAACTACCACAGGAACCTGTGGGGACCATTCCTGGCTGGACTCAAGGGCCTCCACACCTGAAGGACCTTGGCCCACAGGAATCAATGCCCAGGAAGCAAAGAAAAGCCCAGCATTAAATCAGAACACATTCAGAAACCATGTTTGACAAGGACGGTGCTTTACCCAGAGATACCTAAATGAGCTTTCCCATGACTCATGGGCCACCGTCTGCACTTACCACTTACCAAACAAAACTGTAACTAAATTGGCAATATTTTATTTTTAAACTAGGTGGAGGTCAATAAGTCTTGTTATGATATATATATATATATATATTTATTTATACACACACACACACACGTATAGACCCTTATGTTGCAAAACAAAAGCACAAAAACCTGTATTAACATCCCTTCTAACTTCTGAGCAGTCCTCACACCCCTCCCCCCCACCCCCAGCCCCCAGCCCCCAGCCCCCATGGTGGTGAGGCTGCAGGCCGTCCTGCTCCTCTCCCTTTAACAAACGAGAAATATTCTGGGATAGAAGAGGGGGAAAAGACTATATGACTTGCTTATATCAAAGATGCACCAGAACCAGATACCTCTAAGCGTATGAAAGCAATTACAGGTAAAGAAAACTGGCAAACATGACAGCTAGGGAACACTTCTCTTGGTGAAGAACACACTTTGCTATGCAAGCACAAGGCTCCAAGTTTGGATCCCTAGCACTCACATAAAAAGCTGAGCATAGCAGACAGTGTCCTAACTCCAGTGCTGGCAAGATCCTGGAGCTCACTGGCCAGGTAGCCTAGGCAAACTGATGAGTTCCAGGTTCAGTGAGTGAGACCATGGACCTTGCGCACATGCATGCACACACACACACAAACACAGTAAGTAGCAAACATAAAGAAACTCACTAATAATTATGGATTTAATCATATGGATTTCCATTTTTCCTCAAGAAAATTCGTGTGTGTGTGTGTGTGTGTGTGTGTGTGTGTGTGTGTGTGTGTACATGTGTGTGTTGAGCGTGTTTCTTGGTGTAACAGGTCTGTCTGTCCTGGAACTCGCTCTTTAGGCCAGGCTGGCCTCAAACTCACAAAGATCCACCTGTTTCTGCTTCCCAAAAGCTAGAATTAAAGGCATGCGCCACCACTGCCCAGCTGAAAATATAGATTCCCCCCTCCCTCTGAGTGTCTCTCCATGTTAGCCTTATCTGTCCTGGACTCGCTTTGTAGACCAGGCTGGCCTTGAACTCTCAGCAATCACCTGCCTCTGCCTTCCGAGTGCTGGGATTAAAGGTGTATACCACTACACCTGGCCCTTTACATATTCTTTATGACTATTGTTGGTTTTATTTGGTTATGAACCAAAAATTTTAAACCAGAGTTTTGAAATATTATTTGTGTTGGGTCTTTACATAGGTGAGCTCAACTCTAAGATAATTTTATAGCCACTTCAACAAAACAAAAGGTGAGTTGATTACTTAAAATAGTTCCCGAAAATTGGGGCATGGTGGTACATGCCTTTAATCCCAGCATCTGGAAGGCACAGGCAGGCAGATTTATGTGAATTTGAGGCCAGCCTGGTCTATGAAGCGAATCTAGTACAGCCAAGGCTAAACAAACAGACAAAACCTGTCTTGGGGGGCAGAGGGGGAAGGTAAATATTCCTAAAATAAAAATGTCTCACACCACCTAAAGGAAACAAACTGAAATTCAACAGGTTAACCAAGTGTCAAAAAAAGCAAAGCACTTCATGACAGGTCTTTTGCTTTTTACATCACCTAGCAAAATAACACCACTAAGGTTTCCAAAAATATTCAACTGATAATATTTTCAAGTATTTTTCTTTCTAGAAAACCACCCACGTATCCTGATTTTTGTTTAACTCCTGCAGAGTCTGTATTACTGAGGAGGAGGCGGCAGGTTATGTCAGCAAATAAGAATTGGACATAGCATTTAAGCTAATAGTTTTAACAGCACAATGCAAATGGGGAAATTACAGTTGGGACAGCCAGGCACAGCATTCATCTTGCCAAGTGGAATGTCAACAGGGTAATTGTCAGAGCAGGAAACAAAGAGCCAAGGGCAGCAGCAGAGAGCACCACCAGAGGCATCCTCTGCGGAGGACCTGTGCTGGTTACTGACACCCGCTAGGTATAGACACACAATGAAAGTGGTGGAAACACAGGGAGGAGATGGGGTCTAGTTCCCTCCACGTCATTAAAAACGAAGTATCATGCAAAACTCAGACATAGGCAGCAGGTGAGTCATTGGTGGGTCAGTCACATACCAATTGCATTTACAGTGCTCAGCGACTAGTGGGCAAAGCCTGCAGGGGAGGGCGCTGAGAAAGGAGGGGCCCTGTCAAGGGCTGAGTGCTCCAAGGGACCTTGAGTAAAGTGCTCTGTTAGGTAGAAATTGTACCAACACAAATGTATATGCACCGGTGTCATCTTGAGGGTCCCTCCTCTTACATGTAGCAAATGCTTAAGGCAGAAGAACATCTACAGCTCACCCAGGTTTTTCCCTTCTTATGCCATATCTCGCACAGCCAGTTCTCTCAAAGTTGAGCTCAGAGGTATAAGCCATCAGCCTCTGCCCTCACAGTAACCAGGGTGGTCTCTCTGTAAACCAGAAATACCCTGAGGCACAAGCACCCAGGCTCACACACATCCCTTTGTACCCTACCACACCTCTCCTCATGGGCTTGTTAGCTGTGTTCTTGTCCCAGGCTGGAGGCACTCAGCCTGACTTAATACATTCATCTTGAGTCACAATGGCCACGAAGCCTCCAAACAACCCTGACCTATTTTGCTGTATCACTTCTTACAGTCAGTTATCAGGAATGTGCTGGCACCTTTTAATTCAGCTGGATACAAACCAGGTTCATTCCAGCAAGGACAAAAGCCATTTTTGATGAGTATTCAATAAGCACCCTCCTTCTGTCCCAAGAAGTGGGAACACGCCATTCTTCCAGCTGCCCTGACCATGCTTGCGTCTGCCAGTCAGTCTCTGATAAACTCTACCACCTGGCATCCTGGAGCTACCTTCATTGGTCTCTGAGTACCTCCCACCAATGGCTTCTGGTTCTTTTACACTGTTCCCCCTGCCTCTGAAATATCAGCTATCCTTAGAAGCCTAGATGTGACTTCTCCAAGTCAGAGATCTGCAGTGCTCTCCCCCCAGATTACTGCAGGGCTCTGCCTCCTCTCAGAACAAGCCCAGGTCAGAGACTTCCATCAGCATCCCATCGAGGTGCCGCTCCCATCCCAGGCACAGCGGGTCTACAGCTGCAGACTGTCTGTCGCCCTCTTTCCATGGTTGAAGCCCACATGGGTGAAGCAGGCTTAGTCTCCTTAACTCTCTTCCAGCACCCACCCATGCCTGTCAGGCCCTGAGTCGGACAGCCTGATGAAGATGGGCTGAGTGAGGGCTGAGCTCTACCCTTCACAGCTCTGTCCTCCTCCTTGCAATGTGTGTGCCAGATACAAGGTGAATTTCTAACCTGCATGGCTACAGTCAAGATCCCCAACTCTTCCATTGTCCTGTGACTGCTACGGTTGTTTCCTCAAAGTAGCCTACTGAGTGCCAGAAGGGCCAAGGAACTCCTGGGATGCTTAGCTGCATTTTGGGTGGTGCTTGCTATTTCTACATTGGCTAGCCATTAAAACAGCCACACATCATTCTTTACCAAAAGAGAAAACATGGCTTTTGTCAATTATTTCTATTTTCATATTTTTACTGAAATGTGCCAACATGGACTAGCCACAGTGATTAAGTGAATACACTTTGGTGCCTGGACGCACACAGCTGGGACTGTGTGGCTGAGTGTGGCTGAGCATCAGCTGAGTTTACCAAGAATGTAACCACAGTGAGGACGAGAATGTCCCACCAGCTCTTCTTTATTCAGCACGCCATCTATACGCATGACTTCCCTCCCCAGGAAGTGCCACACAGGCTTATCGTCACGGTGGAACTGTAGATACCGGTGGCCTCAAAAGCCCAGAGCCAGCATCTCCTCTGGGTGTCCCAGATCCACACACAGCTGCCCTCTCATCCGAAGCACCTGCCCTGCCAGCAGACTATAAAGCCCATGAAGAGCTCATTGGTCTCTGTGTCTGTGGCACACCGCAGGGTACTTCCCAGGGTGCAGAAAGGTGGCATCTAATCAGGGCACCCCTGTTCCTGATCACATTTGTGCTCACTGGACCGAGGTACCTTGGGGGAACCACACCAGCCACGTCTGCTTCCTTTACACTGAGTCTATATTTGACAGTGTATGGCTGCAAACTGAGGTCCTTGATCTGGAATGGGAAAGGCAGTTGCTTAACACAATCAAGATTAAGTATGTGTTCCAGGTTCTTTTACTCTCCTTTGCTGCTCAGGTCCCCATCTACCAGATACCAAGGACAGCCTGAGGCACAGAGGGTAGTAGTTGGTGGCGGTGCTGGAGAACAGTTGGCCTGAGTCTTGCTAAGGCCTGCGGGCCCTCTGACCTGGCTTGAGCAGTGTCTACCTTCCTCATGGGGGAGGGAGTCGCAGGCCACATTGAGTGGGCCCTTGTGATTTAGAGTCCAAACGGCCTGCGTACAGTGAGTGTTCCTGTCAATGTAAACATATTCCAGCAAGAAGCCGGGCCAACACAGAGCCTTCGGCCATGCTTCCTCTTCATGTCCTTGTACTGTGACTATTCTTGGTGAGTCAGGAAATTGATGATGACAGAATCCTGGGCAGAGCTGACCACAGTCAGCAGACACAGGCTGGCTATGCCTGTCACATGACCTGAAGATCCCTAGAGTCTGGTTGTCTATCTCAGGAAAATTATAATAATCCCTATACAAATATATTCAAGTAACAGCTCAACTTGTAGCTTCTATTTAAGAAAATAATGGCCCCAAATGGGCTAATAAACCAAAGTCCCACCTATAAATTAAATGGAAAAACCAAATACATACCATTCTCTCTAGAAAGAACATTTACCATAACAAAGTGATGAACAGAATATAAAATACTTAGTATGTAGTTAAAAGCCTCACAATAAGTTAAAGCTATACCCATATTCATATTTTAGCAAGTATGAATATTGGATCTATAAAATCTAGGATATTCTGCTTATATTTAATTAGCTCTCCTCCCTATTGGGACAACTAAACAGAACAAAGCCACTGAAAATATTTCTAAAACTGCATTTCCAATATTAGCATTTACACTGGGAATTGGCATTACTGAGATTTACTCTGGTTCCCATTTCTATAACATTGCAAGCTCCTCCTGAGCTTCACATGTATGATTCAGTATTTCAGCTGCTAGGCTGCAATGTGTTGCTGCCATGGAGTGCGCCCTTTCTGAAAGGAGCCATTGCCCTGTCATCAAGGTCTGCATTGGTGCCATGAAGCCATCAGCACAAATGCAATGAGACATATGCCATATCCAGCACAGCTCACTGTAGAGAATCTGAGCTGCTGCTGTTCAGTGGGGTGGGGTGCTGGGGGAGTCGGTGGCAACTTTCTACCCTTGAGCCCCTCTCATAGCTGACATTGCAGATTATCTTCCACTCTCCCAGAGCCCAGGGAATGTCCTACCTGCACAAATAGCAGAGCAGCCACAATTTACTGAAGTCACCTCCCTACTCACACAACAAGATTCCAGGGCGAACCTTATGCCTGACAGTCAGCAGCACTCTCACTACTGAAATCCCGTGCTACATCTGTGCTGTGAACGGCCAAGTCTCTGAAGGCAGTATGCAGACGTTCCCTATGGGCATCGTTAGATGGGTGGGTAGATGTACGGAAGGGTTGGGCCACTCCATCCCACGTTCCAACCCTTGCCTTGTGCTTCCTCTCTGAAAGAGATCCTCGCTGCACAGACTAGAGCTGAGACTAAGGAAGACATGACAGCATCCTGGGATCACTCATGACCAGCTGTCTTCTTCACACCGGGCAGGGACGCCTGCTATAAGTCTCAGGATTATTTTCCAGCATGCCCAGAGAGTGCGTGCCTCTGCAGAACTACAGCCTCATTTCCACAGTGCGCCAACTCCATTCATTTCTCCACCCTGAAAACGAGCAAAGGAGGCGAGCCTCAGATCAAAGCACCTGACAACAGTCTTCACATATGTGCAGAAAGACTGGGAACAGGCTAAAGATGTTCTCACATGTGGGACAAACAAAAGACTAAATGAGGAAGCAGAAGGACAAGACAGAGATATGGGACCTCACGCATACAATGTGGTGGTGATGGTGGGGAATAGAACACAGGAACACCTCTGCATTTCAGCTCACCCCACCAGTCACCTACATGGCGGCTGGGGACTGACCTCTGACTAGGCTCTAATGTGCCTCACAGTCCAACCATGCCAAATGCTCCCCTCAGGCCTTGACCAGCAGCATTTGCCTGGTCAGCACCAGGACTAAACAGCTTTCCTTCCCACAGGACTTTTTGCTGTGTTGGTGGCTCCTCCTGAGCCGCACACAAGCTAACCGATGTTTGTCCTGTCAGGGGCTCAGCAGCCACACAGGAAATGCAAGAGGGAGGGGAAAATCACTGAAATTGTATTGTTGTCACAGTTAAACAAGCAGCTTGCCACTACAGTTTCACCACAGAACTAAATTGTAGAACACAAGCATTATCCCAGCCTTGGAAAAAAACACAATTGATTACACATGATCTGTAACCCCCTAAAGTACTTCAAAAGCTCACACTTCCAATCTTAAATAACCTTGGTGTACCTAGATGTCCAGTCCTAACAGCCTCCATGGTTTTAAAGATGTTTCCATTCATTTCAAAGACATATTATAAGCCACCAAGAACAAGTGCCACCACACAGTCAGGCTGCTCAGTAATTGAAAATGAGCTGATTAAGAAGCATGGCCTAGCTGCTTCTGTGTGATACTCTGTTCTTTAAGATGCTAGCCTGAAGAAGACACCCTCGCAGCAGAGCTTTTCCTGCAGCTGACACAGCTCCAGAGTACTTGAGAAGGGCGCCCTGAGCTGGGCCTGCAGTAAGTTCAAAGAATGAGGTCAGAATTAGGCTTGTGCGTCCCAACAGTTTCCCAGCTAGGTGGCTTGTGCTGAGGGTCTGAGGAGCAAGTTGCATTTCTAAACTGAGCTATTGGACTAGCACCTCCCATAGTTTGCTTTTGTGTTCCTGGCTGGCATCAGGACTACCTACCTTTTAAAACTTAATGGAAGACACAAAGGCCAGCAGGACTGGACTAAGATGAGTGTGAGTGGGTAATAAATTAGATTTTTTAAGCCTATCTTTGTTCTATACATATATTAGTAAAAACAGCACATGTGCTTTGCCCACAAGGATATAGGGACCGTGATGTCATCCTACCCCAACATTCTATTAAGTATGCCAGTTTTCACTACACTGCACAAACTACAAAGACTGCTGGCTCTAAAATTAATGCCTTCTTCATCCTTTAAAAACTATAGTTCATTTTATTTCCTGAGGAATTATCATTGTTGGCTACAGAGCTTGTCATGGTGACAGGTCATGTCCTAATCCTGTGGGGTGGCAGCCCTGAGGCAATGCCTAGGGAAAGAAGAGGCAGGGGCAGTGAGCCACGCAACATAGCCAGCTGTTCCCAGCTAGGAGCAGTTTTTCACTGGGACATTTTCTAATACTTGCAATTATATGAAGACAGCAACTGTTATAGCTTATATGGAATGTTTTCCCTCCACAAGCCAATGGTTGGCAATTTTTATAGTAGTGGACACTGTTCCTGTGCCCTTGAGGGCACATGATGTTTTTACTACTATAAAAACTTCTCAATATTGTTCTTAAAAAAACAAAAACTATGGACTTTAGTGTCTTAAAACACTGAGTGGAACTAAGTACTGAAATAAGCCGGGTGCTGACTGTGAAGGATTTATCCCTGCTTCTGCAGAAGGGAAATATTTCCACAGTGACAGCCTCGGTCTTACCCTCCCAGTATAATATTCAAATTTAGAGCAAAGGGGCACTAATAAAGAGTGGCAGCGAAAGGCAGTTGCTATGAATCATCTCTCTAGAGAAAAGCCTTGTAATGCTAACGCTTCAAACTTCCACAGCCTCACAAACATCCTCCCAAAAACACCCCATAGACAGAAGCTAAAAGGACCTCTGCTCGCACTTACAACGTTTTCAAAGCTTCCTTTGTCAGCATGCCCTATCAAATCCCATAAAGTATCAGCCAAAGAGGGCAGTAAAATCAACAGTGAAGCAACCGGCAAGGCTGAGCCACAGGCAGCCCACCCCAGAAGGCACTACTGTGTGGCATGGAAGCTCCACCTACATGGCCAAGTAATTACCTTTCCTCTCAGAGCGCTTCTTGCGCCTCCTTTTAAACCGACGCCCCACGATGCCGAAGAAGGTGCCTGAGGTCAAAGTCCCCAAGCCCAGCGATGCCATATGGACCGAGGAGTGGCTGCTAGTGCCTGCTAGTCCCAAGCTCATTCTGCGTCCCTTGGTCGCTCGGCAATAACACGGAGGATCATTTCAGTGTGCAAAGCTGAGGCTGAGGCGACAGCCACCCCTGCCGGCAGGATACAAGTGACTGACTGCTCCTCTGTCTCAGGCTCATTCATTAAGCCTCAGAGTTTGGCAGGACTGGGTTGAATGGGACCCAAAGACACAGTGATTTCCTCACACACCACCCAGAAAGTAACATGTGACAGTTAACCCTCCAATTCCAGCACTAAGCACTGAGTAGAAGGAGAAAAGTGCAGTGCCTGCAAACCTTTCTGGGAAAACAGTCTCTTACAACAAACATCAAAGTCCTGTCTCAACAAAAACTCCTAAATTATGAATAAGAGCACCAATAGAAGAGTAGTTTGTACAATAAAAGAGCAGGAGGGAAAAAAAGGACCAAAAGCAAAAACAGGCTTCTGTAAGGCACAATGCAGACAGGGTGGACAAGGGAGAAGAGAGAAGTCATGAACATGCCAGTGACCGGTGAGGCTGGCCCAGTACTGTCCCCAGGACATGGCCACTTTCAAACAGTCTCTCTGGTGCCTCCTCCTTTCTTCGTTCATGTGTTTGGGACCAGTGCTAACCTGGTTCCTTCAAGAGTGTAGATCATGGTCACTGATGATGGGAGCGCAAGGATTGGGGAAGACACTAGCTCCTTTGTATTTTCCATCATGCCTAGGGGACTAACATACAGAGCCAGCCTCACCTAGTACTCCAACCAGCAGAGACCCATACTCTGCAAACATGCATACACAAATAACATACACGTATGTATACATATACATACATAAGTCACACACCATAGCTTGCATGTTTAAGCTACACATAAAAGATGTACAGGAAAACATGTACACAAATATATATGCACTCCACACAGCACACAGTACCTCTGTCACTCAGGTTACACAAGTAATCCTGGCACAGAACAATCCCAACAGCCCTAAAGCTGCTCCAGACAGACAGACATATGCTGTCAGACTCCAGGGAGACTTCTCATTACATCTCAAGCCTAGGTCCCCGAACAAAGAACTGCGTGAAATGCTTCGCAGAAGAACTGTCAGGAGAATTAACAACATGGAAGAGGTGAGTAGAGAGAACACACGTGTAAGCTCTCATGTGTTATACCATGCATGGCATAACAGAAACCTTCAGCAGCGGTGCTCAGCACCATTCACAGCTGGTCAGTCTCAAGCTGCATGAGTTGGTGTAATACTGACAGCTGCACTCAAATGTACATGACATGCTCCATGCAAGCCACACCTTCCACTCCATACTGGCTACTACATGAACACTGGCTTACAGAGTTACCCATAGCTTTATATTTATGCAATACTATTAGTTTGGCCTAACAAATTTGATTTAAATAATTTTGACACATTAAGTTATTTTATAAGCGTTACCTTATCCTGAGAGCCATGCACAATCCACATTTATACCCTACAGTGCAACGGCAGGAGGGTGGGATGTGAAGAGACAAGGCTGGTGCAGCCCTAGCTGTAAAGCAGGGAAAAGGAATGATGGAAGAGAGGCGGAGAAGAACGGATTCAAGCTCTTAAGCCATGCCTGAGGTGGGCAGCAGGGGTGAGAAGCATGCTCCCCAGGGGAAGACCAGAACCAGAGGACGCAGAGCTCAGCTCCTCAGAGGGGGAGCTGCAGTAATCAGTGGGTGCAGGCAGAAGCCAGCACTGTTCCTACTCCCTGGACTGCTAGGGACCAGAGCAATAGATGTTGCCACACAGCTGACCCTCCTGAGCCCAGGCGGGAAGGCAGTGCCCACCTTGTCATACTTCCATCACTTTATTAGGTCCTGCACAGGAGAACCCGGCCTGGAACCCATTCACCTGGGCTCTGCCCACCCATGAAGCTCCCGTCTCTCAGGACTCTTACCCATCATTCTAGGGCTGCTGTATCTCTGTCTTCTGGGGACTGAGCCAGGATGCCAGACCCCATCCCAGAATCCCCGACATAAGTGACGCAGTATCTGCATGACCTGAACGCACATCTTCAGGCAGACTTTAAATCACTTCACAAGTACCTTTAATACCCAGTACAACGCAACTGTCGTATGAATAGTGGCCACACTATATTGTTTAGAAACGGCAAGGGAAGTCTGTACATGCTTAGCCCAGATGCAATTTTTCCCAAACGTTTTCAACCCATGACTGGAGGTAGCCACTCCACAGATATGCAGAGGGGTTATTAGTAGGCAGGAGCAGTCAGCGCCAAGCCCAATCCTACGAGCAATTATTTAGCCTTAATGCCTTTTATACTGTTTGTGCTCCCTGAGTCTGTCGCAGCCTTGGGCACTTGGGAACGGAGGATAGTCCCTGGGGTGCAAATAGTACATCTAAGGAGAGACTGGGTATGGGGGAAGCATCTTTAAGGTTGTTCTGTGTCCAGGAAGCCAGGGAACCCTTTCACAGAGATAGTTTTGGTAGCAACACTGCCATGTCTCCAGTGTTAGTCCACGAAGGGTGTCTGTCAGGCCTGCCACCTCACTGGGCCTCAAGCCAGGTAGTCAGCATGGGTAGGAGGGGCTGCTGAAGAAAAAGTTAGCAGGGTCACCTAGAGGCACCATGGAGAGGTCAGGTGGTCTCACAGGCCTGGACACCAGAACCAGGGTGAGCTAGCTCTATCCTACAGCTCTAAGGTACCTAAGCGGTTGCTGTTGCTGTGTTTTTACTGTGCCCACAGGATGCCTGGCCTTGGAAGCAGACGACTTGCTTTGAAGAACATCTGGTCACATCTCCAACCTAGATGACAGGTTTTATAGTTTCTTTTCACAAGTCACCACAGACAAAAATCATGGCTGTGGTCATTTGTCTGCTTGGTTATCCACTGGAAATCCAAACTCACAGCGAAGATCAGGTGTACAAGGTGCAGCTCCCACCATGGCGTCCAAAGCAACTACAGGAATGAGCACCAAACCACAGTGAAGGAAAGTGAGTGGCCCCAGTTACTGTAATAAGGACCTGGGAAGGCTCTTTGGCTCCACTCAGTTATATGGAGTCACACGCTATCTTTAGGTGACAGTGAGTAAAATGGTGTGGTATGTGCACTTGTCTGCTCACAGCAGCCATTTGATCTCATGTGATAGTTCAAACCAGCGCACGGCCCATCACCTCGGGTCCATGACTGATGTATCTTTGGCCTTCTTGACAGTCAGTGTGATTTTTTGATTCTAGTGCTTTAATAAGGCTCGTGGCATGAGAGCTATGGGAAACCGGGGTATATGGTCAGGAAGAGCTCTGGTGGCACTGGTGTGGTTACCGCACACTGATTTACTTTAAGCCATTCATCCCACAGTCTCCAGAGCAGAATATACATCCCAGCTTTTGTGTATACCATTTCTTCTTTTCTTGCCTTTCAATTTCTTCTATCTTTAGAATTAGTTAAGAGAAACAAAAACAGGAGTCTGATTCATGAAAAAACAAAAACTGCTGCAGAATGCAGTAATTTAGTGAGCCAGTGTGTGTGTGTCTGACAATTTCTGGGTATAATTTTAAAAAATACTTCAAGCCAGGCATGCTGGCACACACCTATAATCCCAGCATTTTGGAGGCAGAGGCAGGCAGATCTTTGAGTTGGAGGCTAGCCTACAGAGAGAGTTCCAGCACAGCCAGGACTACCGAGAGGCCCTGTTTTGAAATGCAAACAAACACAAATAAATAACTAAAATAAAATAATATAAATCTTAAAAAAATAAAGTTCAAAGCTTTTTCCAACTATAAAAGTGATTCTGTTTTCCTCTTCAGTTGCTGTGTCTTCATAAGTTACTATTTAACTTTAGAGGAATGTCATAAACAGGCATATACCATTTAGCATTTGACATTCTTAGAAACTAATTAATTTTATTTTTAATCTATGTCTTCATTGTAAAGTCTAAAACTTAATATTCCTAGGCTGTTCACTTAGGATAAAACTCTTTAAAATATTTCCCACAAGATCTGAAGAATGACATAACCAGCGGACATGCCAACATGGATGGGGGAAATCTTATGAGGCCCTACCCCTAGATGAAGAATTATGCATAATTAATGACTGCCAAGAAAGGAAGGAGCAAACTCCCCCAGGGATGAGCCCCATAATCAGTTATTCAATCTCAAGTGGTCAGCTTTAAAATCATATATGTACAGCAATACTACATGGACCCATCAGGCTGTATTTATATACTTGTGTGTGTGTGTGTGTGTGTGTGTGTGTGTGTGTGTGTGTGTGTGAAACAATAATTAGAGAAAAAGGCTATGAATTTGAGAGAGCAGGGGTAGAGGGTACACAGAAAGAGATGGAGGGAGGGGGACTGATGTAAATACAGTACTCACATATGAAATTCTCAAAAAAGTAATTAATTAGTAGCATTTGTTCATTTGCTTTGGAGTCTCATTATTTAGCCCTGGCTGGCTATGTAGATCAGACTGGCCTCAACTCACAAAGACTACCTGCTTATGTCTCTCCCAAGTGATGGCACTAATGGTTTGTGCCACCATGGCCAGAAGTTAATATTAATTATTTTTTAAAGAGTTTTCTGTGGCAGAAGAGACGGCTCAGTGGTTAAGAGCACTGGCTGTTCTTGGACTCAGGTTTAATTCACAGCACTCACATGGTGGTTCACAAACATCTGTAACTCCAGCTCTAGAAGACCCAACACCTTCTGTCCTTCTCTGGCACCAGGCAAGCATGTAGTGCACATGCAGGCAAAACGTCCATACACATAAAATAATTCAAAACATTTTGACCTTAATGCTTAGGGCCAGTGAGGGTTTGTTGTTTGTTTGTTTGTTTGTTTGTTTGTTTACAAAGAGGTGGATCAGGACCGTTCTTTTTCAAAGCTGTAAGGTGTGGCCTTCTTTACTTGGGATCACTTAAGAGTTGCTTTGCCCAGGGTTGTAGAGAGCAAGTCTCATCCACCCAACACACACACTAACTGGCTCCTAACAATCCACGCTGATAAAACCCCTACTGTCCAGCCCCACACTTTCCAGCAATAAGGCCTGCCATAGAAATTGCAAAATCTGCCACTGTCCGTGGAAAACAAGTGGTGGTTTCTGGCTATTTAGACTGTGTACTTTGGAACTGGATTTGCTGCTCCTGTCTTTATAGTAAGGCACCAGTTACTTAAAAAAAAAAAAAAAAAAAAAAGGTATTTAATCCAATCCTTTATCAAGATGAAGAATGTTTAAGAGATGTGATCTGAAAACTGGCTAAACCCTTGAACTCTTTTTTTTCTTCTTCTTCTTCTTCTTCTTTTTTTCCTCTGTGTAGCCTTGACTGTCCTGGAATAATCACTTTGTAGACCAGGCTGCCCTCGAACTCACAGTGACCTGCCTGCCTCTGTCTCCCAAGGGCTGGGATTAAAGGTGTGTGCCACCACTACCTGGCAACTCTTGAACTCTTAAACTAGATACAATTATAAATAAACTAATGAAGTAAATATTTAATGCCCCTTCTCTGAAAAAAAGAAAGGAAGAAATTCCAAAATTTGGATTTTCTCCCCTTACCTACAGTAGCAGAAGACAGTTGAGTTTCCACTACTATACTATGGCTTCTTGAGCCTCACTGGCCTGAAACTTTTTTTCAAGCTGGCCTCAGACTTGGTATATAGCCAAAGCAGGCAGTAAACTCCTGATCCTTCTGCCTTTACCTCCCAAGTGCACAGATTACAGGCAGATGCCAACACACGTATTCTCTTTGTGTGGTTTTTTTTTTTTAATTGCTTCTGTCACAATTGCTAACCCTCCAGCCTCTTTTATGGGGTTATAGTTATTTTTATTATCAGATTAATATGGCATAATCTTATCCTATTTAACTGGGTACACATTTTCACAAGTTGTGCCAGCTAGTTTTATGTCAACTTGACATAGGCCATAGTCATCTGAGAGGAGACATTTCTCAACTGAGAAAATGTCACCAGAAAATATAAGCAGGCAAACCTGAGGGACATTTTCTCAATTAGTAATTGAGGCTCAGCTCATTGTGGATGGTGTCAAAGTGTGGATGATGTTCTTGAATTCTGTAAGAAAGCAGGCTGATCAAGGCACGGAGAACAGGGCAATAAGCAGTGCCCCTCCATGGCTGTTGCATCAACTCCTGCCTCCAGGTTCCTGCAGTTTGAGGTCCTGCCCTAACTACCTTTGATGATGGACTATGATATGGAAATTTAAGTGAACCCCTAAACATGGGCGCGCGCGCGCACACACACACACACACACACACACACACACACACACAGAATATTCTCCTACTCTTTAAGAGTTTGAGTTATAAACTCTATGAGTCAGTTACTCACTGGCTATTTATATAAAGTCAACATGTGAGAAAATGTAACATTCTTCAATATAATATTTGGAAAAATGTTTAGATTTGTTTATGTACATATGTGTGTGCCTGATGTCCTTGGAGGGCAAAGGGAGATATTAAATACCCTGTATGTGTATGACTGTGAGTCACCCAATGGATGCTGGGAACAAAACTGGGTCCTCTGCAACCACCAAGCCATCTATCTCCCTGGCCCCTCTTCAATATAGTATTAAAATATGTCAGAAGTACTTGATAATAAGAAAGCCAGAAATCTATCTAACTCATATTTACTAAGCTCAGTGTGTCCTCAGTGCTCGAGAGACATCAGGAGACAAAAATGCATGGCTGCTTTCATGAGACCTATATTCAAACAAGGACAAGAAGGATGCACAGGGAACGTCAGACGACTAAATGACACAGCATGCCCTGTGGATGGTAGAAAGATGTCTGGGATGGTCAGCATGGGATAAAGTTTCTCCAGTCTGATAAGACATTAAGGAAGTGGCCCTCAGGCTGGTGAGGGAGCGGGCTATGAGCATCAAGCATGCAATCTGCAAGCAGTGCCCAGGAGCAGGCTAGGCATTGGCCCAACCACTAAGCAGCTAACTGAAGATGAAAGAAAGGATCCATGGACTCAGCATGTGGGACTTCCTAGGGACTGTTACCAAGAGTTTTCATCTGGTTCTGACCTAGTTTTAAGGATTCTGGAGGCTAGCAGGGAGCAGTCGGGGGTAAGGCTTAACACAGGAACACAAAGGCAGGAGGTGAGGACCGCAGTTCAAGGAGCAGGAAGCAAGCATCCCATGGTGCTCAGAAGTGTGGCCAGGGGCTTCCTGGGTAGGAGCGTGGAATCTAAAATAAGTATAAAGGAGAACAGAGAGAGAGACCACAGGGCAAAGGATCAGGATCTGAGTGTCTGTAGATCCACAGGAGGACCCAGCGAGGCAGGTCTAAGTCTGGAATCAAGACGAAAGCCTATACTAGAAATGTGCCTGGAACTCATCTGTAGAGGTGGACTGGCCTACATAAGCAGGGGCCAGGCAGAGCAAGAAGAAACACTGCAGGAGGCTGGACTGGGGTGGGAGGGTGAGGCGAGGTAGGGATAGAGCAGGGAGTTCCCCGGGGAACAGCTATTGGGAGTGCCTCAGTGGTCCTCACCCATACCACCAGTCCCTTCATGGACCAGCTCATTTAAACCTCCCCAACTCAATAAGGAGGCATTGGGACGCCTGTGTGAGGGGACCAAGAGACCCACCAATGAATTGTTTTACAGTCATTCATGCCATGTTTGTTTAAAATGGAGTTGCGCAGTCCACAATGTACATAGGTGCACGAATCACTTTGGTATTGTACTCTAGTCAAAGGCTCCTCCATCTCCAATGCGCCAGGCTTGTGTAAAAGCACTCACTTTCTTACTCCCTGAGACTTCACCTGTCAATCATAGAAGTCAGTTCTGGGACAAATCCTGGTTTACCTGGGAGAGCAAACCTGCTCAACGCTGGCAGGCACGCCTCAGCTTCAGAGGCTCTCAAGCTGTCAGGGTTAATGCTGCACTGAAAGTCCTGGCTGATGCAGGCCCAGCAGCTGCTGAGGCCCTGCAGTGGCTGAGGTGCAGAGTCACCCCAGCATGCCAACCTTGAGACTCAGGTTCTGTATGCAGCAACACTGTCCAACTATAGCAGAAGTACACTAGCTCTGAGGTTACTCCTTAAAACACCACAATGTCTATAAAAATAAGTGGCAACAACACATGCACCCTTCTTTGGGAGTAGCAAGTCCATGCTTTTCATGTTAAAAAGGAGGGAGTATAACTCAGTGTACTGGCTATGTTCCTGTATTGACTCAACTTGTGCCGTGATCCTACAGCACCACCTGCTGTCCAAAAGAGGGCACTTAGGAGAGCTGCTCTGGGGTTGGGTGAATGGATACAGAGTGTAAAAAGGAACTTTTTAGAACTGTGGCTCCTAGAGTAACAACTACCAAGTAAACCAAATGTACCTGTAGGTAGCAACTTTATATTTCTGCCACTTGCTCAACTCAAGCCCTCTAGATAAGAGTGTTTAGGACAAACACATTTCTTTTCTTTCTTTCTTTCTTTCTTTCTCTCTTTCTTTCTCTCTTTCTTTCTTTCTTTCTTTCTTTCGACAATCACATTTCAAACAGAGGATCCCTGCCCATGTTTTCAGATCACAGTCAGAGACTACAGAGCCTGTCTCTGCATCACTAGGCGATATAGCATGATAAAAAGCAGAGCCAGGCCACTGGGACCACAGTACTATTTCTATAGAACAGGCTGGCAAGGCTGTTCACCAGTCCATCTATAAGCAGGACCAAGGACGGTAGCCTTGGCTCCTTCCAAACATGGAGTGGGTGAACTATACCCCTCCTGGCTCCAGCCCTACACACAGGGGCCTCCATGGGATTTGCCATGAGTCAGCAACTGCCTTGGTTCCATGCTATACTGAGATTAGGAGAGGAGTTGTGGGTGCTTAGCTCCTTAGAGTAGTGTGCAGCTTCATTCTAATTCTGTTGCCAAGAACCACCTGAGAAGGCGGGGCAGCAGTTTCCACTGGGCCATCCATGACGCCCACAGAGCTCTTAGCTCCCCCTGGGGCCATGCTACACCTGCCACTAGCTTCCATCACACTAGCACACCTATTACATTTTTCAACTTGGCTAGGAAAGTCTGAGCTGTGGCCAGCAATTCCTTAGCTCCAGAGGCCTGTCTGGTCCCCTGCCTTTCTCTTCTGGAGCCTCCCACTGTCTGGTGGCTGCAGTGAGCCCGTCTCTTTCCAGTCTTTCTCATTAACAACTACCTGTGCCAGGTGGGTAAGTTTGATCTTTCCTCTGATGCCCTGCGTTCCCAAGATGACTTGCTCTTTTCTCTGCCTACGGTGGCTGTTGCTTTTATTCAGTTATGGAGTCTTGTGAGATGACCTGCTCTTGTCGCTGCCTGTGATGGGTTGTGTCCTCAGGGTACTCATAGTCCCACAGTGGGTTCCAGGAGCAACAGGCATAGGTCAAGGTTTTTGCTTAGGTGGCTGATCGGCACAGAAAGCCTAAGGAGATAGTATGGTTGCATCAACGAAAGTGTGGTAAGGAAATATTTCTTGGGGTTAGCTCCTAGTTACAGATAGAATGGCAAATAAGTGACGCTAAAACTCTGGGATGCCAGGAACTGCTGGGAAAGCAATCTCAGTTCCCTGTAAAGCAGAAGTACAGACACCAATGAATTCTCTGTCCTTTGCAGCAATTCCAATCCACTGTGGTGCATGAAGGCCTCCTGTAAACAAGGGCAAATTAATAAGACTTGAAGAAGATGCACTGCTGTCTTGTGGAACTCTCACAGCAGTTTGTTTCTGTGCCCCCAAATGATGGTTTCTTTACCTATTTTATATGTGTAGGTGTATACATCACATGTGAGCCTGGTGCCTACTGAGGCCAGAAGAAGATACTGGACGCCCTAGAAGTGGAGTTATAGAGTTATAAGCCACCATGTGGGTGCTGGAAATTGAAGCTAGGTCCTCTGGGTAATCAGCCAGTGCTATTTACCACCGAGCATGCATACACTCTCACACACATCAAAGGAATGGGGTTAGTTAGATCACCTTTACTGTGTATATCCCAGTGATAAAACTTGAGTTTTCAGGCTTGGTAGCAAGCACTTTTACCTACTGAGCTACTTTATCAGCCTTCCAATTCCTTATAAAGAGTATTTGGAAGGAAATAATAAAGTAGCCTGTGAAGACGTTCCTGGGGTAAGATCTAGAAGGGTCTTATGCATAGGAGCTTTGTTCCTTGATGAGCTTTCGTTCACCTTCCTGACTACTGCCCTGGCAGTCCCTGTATTAGTCCCTGGAGTTCTCTGGAGCACCAGTCCCTGGAGATGTTCCTTGTCTTGGCACAGGCCAGGTTCTCGCGAGGACCTCTGTGGACTAGTCACCACTCAGGCAGACGGGTGGACTGTGAGAGCAGCCAGTGGGAGTGAAGCCGAGCAATGGCAGCAGACAGAGGTACACAAGTTTGGCCATCAGTGATACAGGTCTTTGGGCTTCAGAAAATGAGCAAGACCCTCTCAAAACAGAACTGTATGCTGTACTGTGATGGCCAGTCTTGGTTGTCAACTTGACTATGTCTAGAATCAAGCGAAAACCAAGCAGCTGGCCATGCCTGTGAGGGATTCTCCTGAGTGGATCAACTGAGGTGGGAAGGCCCACTCGCAGTCTGGGCCACCCATCCTGGTGACAGAAGGCATAAAAGGACCTGGAAGGAGGACATTTCTGCTTTTTGCCTGCCTGCCCTCACCCTCACTGTCATCTCTCCTGTTGCTGAGGCATTCCTTTGCAGGTGTGAGAACCCACTTCCTCAGGACTCCAACGCAGGCTGAAGAGCGGCAGCTCTCTAGGAATCCTCTGAGACTCCAGCCTCAAGGATGGAACAACTACCAGAGTCTTGCCCTTTCCTCTGGGAGACAGCCATGGCTGGATGAGCAGGACCACAGCCTGTAAACCACTCTAAGAAATACCTGTTAATATACAGATGCTTATTCTATTGGTTCTGTTCCTCTAGAGAACCCTGACTAACACATGCACCAAAAGCTGTCCACAGAGAGCTACGCCAAGACCTATTTGTGTGTTTTTATACAAGCACAGTGATGCTTACGTATCTTTACCATGTGCTTTGGCAGTGCACACAAGGCCACCACCATGGCAGGCAGAGTACTTGACACCTCCACCAAAAGTATCCCTGAGCTACACAGCACTTCTTCAGGACCAGGCCGAGGTGGTGCAGCCATGCAGAGCTCCCAGTGCCATGCCTGTCTGAGGAGGGCACCTGCTAGAAAGTAGATGCGGTGAAAAAAGAAGGACTGTTTTAGCCCAAATTACATATTTATTTTCTTACTTCAAACCAGACTGAATAAAAAAATCAAAACACCAAACTGTTGACAAAATTAGCTCACATCATCTGAAATAAAAGTGACACACAATTTCTATACTGCTGCTAGCATTTATTCACAAAGAGCCAGCAGGAGGAGACATGCTCCACACTGCCGATGGTTTATCCTTCTCGCCTGTAGCTTTGCTTTCTCAGCACATGCTTCACCTAGCTCCTTGTGGCCTGTCTTTCTTGTATTTCTTTAAGAACAATTTACTTGTGCAAAGGATATAAATAACCTATCTTGCTGTTGCACATACATAACAGGATCGATGTACTGCCTTACTTCTGTGGCATTTTAAAGTCGATGGTCATTAGCTGAGCTCATAGTGGCAGCATGAGGCCTGAATCCTTTCAGACTCATTGCAGCTCTGGGATCATCAGGGCCCCTCAGAAACTGTTGGTTACAGAGAAACTCACCTCACAATCTAATGGAGCTGAAAGGCTGTCAGGGAAGAGGAAACTCTACCTCCTATTGATGCATCAGTTCTGAAGGTGACTGTGGTTCTGTCCTCTCCACCTCCTGCCTGCCTACCTATGCGCCACAAAAGGCAACGATCACATCAGTGCAGATCACACAGATGCGGTTTTAAAGCCCTAGGTTCCTTTCTGGACATTTGTGGGCACAGAAATAACCGGTGGAGCCTTTCTTGGCACAAACTCAAAACCTAGTGGTCAGAAGCGAGCCCACTGCTGTTCCCCAATATGGTGATCTCCAGAGAGAGGACAAGAGAGGAGAGGAGAGGAGAGGAGAGGAGAGGAGAGGAGAGAGAGAGAGAGAGAGAGAGAGAGAGAGAGAGAGAGAGAGAGAGAGAGATGGATGTTCTGCTTTGCCCACATGTACATCCTTAGCTACTCCCTCAACCTTAACTGCTACCCAAGGCCCTCCAGTCGGCAGTGCATGCCAGCCCTTGATGTTCAGTGGAGGGCTACGCTGGAGCTGTCACACGGGTGCAGCAGAGTCCCAGGGTGCCCCTTGACATCAGCCTGTAAGTGAAGCCAGGAACATGCTAGGACCACATGCACAGAGCACCCTCCAACAGCCATAGTCCTCCCACCTTTCCTTCCATCAACACCAAGAAGAAACTTTTAACCTTCATGTTCTAGAATACAGCCATAACTGAGTTAGCCTTCATAGCAGTGCTTTGGGAGCTTCAGCACCTCAACAGGAAGGAGCAGATGCCAACTTAACTGACAGTCATAAAAACTAAACACCAGGGGGCTGCAGAGATGGCTCAGAGGTTAAGAGCACTGACTGCTTATCCAGGGGTCCTGAGTTCAATTTCCAGCAACCATAAAGTGGCTCACAACCATCTATAATGAGATGTGGCGCCCTCTTCTGGTGTGTAGGTGTACATGCAGACACAACATTGTATGCATAACAAATAAAGCTTAAAACAACAACAACAACAACAACAACAAAAACCTAAACACCAAAGAAATTCAAGGAAAAAAGGTGATAAATGGTAAAAGGCTCTCATAAGATATTGTTTAGTACCAGGTACAAGGCACGGACTTTATCAACAGTGAGGAAGTCAGAGTCAGCCCCAAAGACAGCTCAAGGGATAAAGAAGATCTGTGGCCACGGAAAGATTAAACTCAGAGTAACAATCTGTGCTGAGAATATTCAGGGAAATGCATTTCAAAAGTAAGCCAAAAGACTTAATTAAACTTTTCTATGTATCCCAGGCTGACCTTGAACTTTTAATCTTCCCGTCTCTGCCTCCTGAGGGCTTGGAATTCAGGCCTCAGCCACCACACCTGGCACAAAAGCCATCTTCGGTAAGATTTTCTGAGATTTTAAAAATGGTTTTACTTACCTTGAAATTTGTTTAGTTTTTATTTTGGCTCAAATCCTGAGGCAAAACTTCAGGGCAAGCAAAGTGAGAACATAGCTCAGCAGTGCTAACATAGCTGTGAGAGGCACCGGGCTGACGCGTTTCCTTTAGCCACACCTTGAGTTCTCCATGTCAGGCTTGACACACGTCACTCTGTAATAAAAGAGTCAATCACTAGGCACTTACTTAGCTCAGTGTTAAAGGCTTTCCACCCAGCACTTTAGGAATGAACTCCAACAACGTTCTTGTTGGTAGGCTGGCCTTGACCTTGAGATCTTCCTGCCTCCACCTCCCCAGAGATAAGATTACAGGCGTGTGCTCAGTACTCTGAATTTTAAAAGTCTTCTTTCTATATACAAGGTTATACTACTTTAAGCATGTTCTTGTGCATTTTTAAAGGCGATGCACAGAAACCAGACAGGCCTTGGTTCACTTGCCCACCACAGGTCAGTGAACATGTTACCATAACAGAACGCCAGGGCTAGAAAGGAAGGAGGCCTCAGGTAAAATTGCTCTCTTTAAAATAAAATGTGCTTATCCATTATGCATGCAAATACATGTGTGTGAGTATAGACACAGAACACACGTGCCCAGCCCTCACTCTGGTGACCGCCTTGCTTCTGGAGGTTGAGAACTGTGAATTAGTACCTGCATCCCATGTCTCCTCAGTGTGTTTTCAGCTGGTAAACTGTTAAGGGCACTTCTTCAGCACACAACAGAGCTCCTATGAGATGTCTGGGGAGCTATACTCAGAGGTGACTAGGCTTCTGAGTAGATCCTTGCTAGGAGTGAAAATGAAGTGTATGTTGTGCAGTTCCATTCCTAAGTCTTGCAAGAGCTCCCTGGCATCAGGGCACTGCTGTAGGTCACCCAAGGGGCAGGATGAGGAAACACCTGCCTGTAAGTCTCCCCATTGTGCCTCCTGCAGCCCTACACCAAAGTCAGCAGCTTCCTCACAGATGCCTTATGAACCCAGGACTATGAGTCGCAGAGTCAGGCCAGCACAAAGGCATCTAGGCCAAGTGCCCAGAACTGTTCCTTCATCACCTCACCAGGCCTGGGAGAAGGGCATACAAAGATCCTGGCATGGGCCTCTGTCTCCCAGGGCTACCTCACTTTGTCACAACCCATCTCCACCAAGTTCCAGAAATCAATGGGAGAAGAGACCATAAGGGTAAGCCTTGGCATGCTTCCCCAGTGACACTCAGACACAGCACAGAACCACAGGAAATAAAATACCACTTTCTGAGGGAAGAGACCTTTGCCCCACTGTAAGTCCCATAGGCCAGGTGACCACTCTGTCCATCAAACTCAGTGAGCATGGTACTGCCTAGCACCAAGCCAGTGCCTGAAAGAGGTAGCGGGTTCCCTCTTCCCATTTCTCCTGGATTGTGTCTAGGGGTGTCAGTTAGTGTGAAGAGGTCTAAGCATGCCATGTGTTGAGATCATGCGGAAAGATGGCCAGCCACATCAATACAGAAGTCTTCTAGGTCAGCACACTGAACCATGGAACCAGGTACCCTGGGCACAAGATCCCAGTCATGATGATATAAACAGTGTTGTTTTATGTGCTATAAGTTTTAAGATACACTCACTGTCAGGCACCAAGTGCCAGACAACATAAAACCACCACTTCAAATTATAGCAACACCAAACATATGACATGAATTTTACCTCCAAAACTTTTTAAAGTTAAGTATAACTAACACATGCCAAGAAAAATTACAGACTTATAAAGACTTCAGAAGAAACAGACTATCTGACTAAACTACATGTGTGAAAGCATCAGAACACAGAATTTGCCCTACCACAAATTCTTCTTTTACCTAGATGGCTGCTCCAAAAAGTCCAATGTATCTGTCAAGATAATGAAAACGTAGAGGACTAGTCCAAGCACCAAATAACACGTGAGCAAACTCAACCCAACAAGGTGGGTTAAGCTGTGGATACACAGATGTGTAAGAGTCAGATCTACCAAGTTAACCACATAGGAGAAACGGAAGAGATGTGTGATAACGCCGTTGCCTAAAGTCTACTTCCAGCAAGTCAAACCACAGGCACGTGGATGGATGCTTACATGGAAATGAGGATAAAGAAAAGACAGAATTTCACAGTAGAGGTGAGAAGGCATATTATCTGCCAGTGTGTGAGGAAGGTGCTATCAAAGAGCAACATCGACTGCCAATGCCCATCTAGTTTAAGCTGGTGATGGGCACATGATTATGCAGTTAAAACTATTATACTAGTTTCCTTCTGTACAGAAAACATATAATAAATATGTATTAGAAAAAAACCAGCACTGGAACTTTGAAACATGCCTCCAATGACAACTGGTTTACAGAACATTATCTGCAGCTTCTACAGGGCTAGCTAACGGCTACTTGTTGAACACTGCCAGCAGATGACCACCTGTAGCACCAAACAGAATGGAGGAAATCACATGCAGGCCAGGGATTAAGGATGTGACAAGGCATGAAGGCACCTGGAGACTATATTCCTCAGAGAGGAGAAAGGACACTGAGGAGGGAGGCAGAAACTAACCATGGAGAGGTGGGGGTGGGGCCAGCAGACATGCACACACTAGGCAGAGTTGTGCCTCTCGGGCCTAGGCAAGTATATGCATGATTGGGAGAACAGGAAGCCTGCAGTGTAGAGGAAGAGACCACTGCACTGACTGACACCCCCAGGAGCTGGTACCCTCTCCACTTCTGGGGCTCCTCTTGGTGACTGTTCCGAGTCTTAGAACCCCCTTCTGGAGTGTCTCTAAGCTCGCCATGCTGGGAGGAAGCTACAACAGCTCACACACTGATGCCAGGGAAGGCTGATACCAACAACAGTACAGTACAAATTGTATTAGCATGAATTTATCACTCTAGCACTTGATAGATTTGCTGTGCCAGTAATAACCACATCGATTAAATGAAACAATTACATTTCCTCTTAAAGTGATATTTATCATTATAATTTAATCAGACTATGGAAGTAAGGACTTTGCCAAACACTAAATACTCTTATTTTCTACCTTGCAAAGCCATGAAACCAACACCATTACCCGAGCGTGGGGTTAAACAGTAAGCTCACTGGGAGAGCCACTGTGTTTCCAGACAGTTGCCTTTCTGGGACTATATAGACCTAACAAGCGCTGTCAAAATGATTATTTAACAAATGGCCAAACAACACGTGGCTTGAATTTAAGTTTTATAGCCTGAGAAGTCCTAGGTGAAAGACAGTTTCTCAGCCAAAGAACAGGGACCCAAAGACAAATAAATGCATTTCACAAGCGCTGCTCCCTGCTGCTGCCCATGGGGCTCAGCTCTCACAGAGCAGTGGCCACTATGGACATATGGTGGGTTGGAGAGGCGACACTAGGAGGCAAGCAGCCTTCTCGACAGAGCTAGGCCTGGAACTACACTTAACATGAAAAGTGCCACGGCAGAGGGCACTTGGACCTTTTCTGGCTTTGTTTTGGCTGTTGTTGTCATGGACTTGCTTGCAATATATTTAATGATGGTCGCAGTTTTCCACACCCTCTCTACAAAAGTTTGAGGAGAAAGAGCAGGAAGAAAAACAGGATGAAGCCACGAGGAGAAGACTGGGAAATGCCAGGAGGAATGAGCTAGACCTAGGATATGAGTAGAAAGCAACTATACTGTGGGAAGTCTGAATGGGAGGAAACTATACTGCCTTGGAGGGTTAGGATAGAGTAATTACTGAATAGCATTGTGCATTAGGCTGATTAAATGGATCCTAGTCTCTCTGTGTGGTTATTTGGGTATATAGCTGGTTAGAGAGTAGCTGTTGATTTATACTAAAATTATAAATCAATATTAAATGTTACTAATCATTTCAACAAAGCTTAGCTGATAAACAACAAAGATAAAACCACCAGGGCTTTGAAGGACACCAGGACCGAGAAGCAACCTCCCTACCAACCGAGAACAGCCTCATGTGGAATGCTAGCGTAGTCCTGAGAACGGGCAGCCATCAGAGGAGGACTGAAGGTCCACAGGCCCAGAGAAGAGGGAATGTCACCCAGGGAGACAGAGAAAGGACACAGAGATGCTAGCTCAGCTGAGACAGAGACCTGGAACTGTCTGAGAAAGGGTAGGTATAGGAAAGAGATGATTCCCAGCCCAGGCAGCAACAAGAACTGTGCCTGAAGGGTGTGGGGTGGAAGCTGAGCACTAGCTGGCAGCAGGAGACTCTGTCAGAGGACTCAGTGACCAGCACCCAGCAGAAAAGGGGGCCTAAAGCTGCCAACCACTCCTGGAACTGTGGTTCTAAAACCAAGCTGGTTTTCAATAAGTGATATTAGAAAATCAAAAGGAAAGAGAAGTTTTAGAAGCTTTATGGATTGTTCTAAAGTAGGAGGCCAGTGAGCTACCATCCATGGCCACTCTCACCTCACAAGGACAGCACCCCCAGGCCTAACAGTTACAGCCCAAGACAAAGACACTGCTAGGTCATACACAACACCACAGGGTAAAACTTAAACATGACAGTCCTTTATGGAGGGACACAAGCAGCTGAGCTCATATTCCATGGAAGGATTGCTTTATTGACTATGCTAAACACATTTTGTGTTCTTAGCAAGTAATGACCCATTTTCCTTATAATAACATCCTAAAAATGGAGTATGGAAAATAAGGGCTCACAGCATATATAAAAATCCCTACCTGCACAAGCCTCTTGGGAGATTCAAGGGGACCATATGTCCCCCAAAGGTTGGCTTCCTGGCAGAGACAAGCAAGGGTGAGCAAAGGCTGGGGCAGATCTGGAATCACCATCTTCCCTGCAGTGGGTCTCAGGATCTCAACAGTGATAATAGTGTTCACTTTAAAATATGCACAGGGTTTTTGTTCTGTCAATTCTGTTTCTACAAAAAAAAAATTCAAACATTTCCCCCCCCTCTGGAGACAGGATCTTATACACCTCACACTGGCCTCAAACTCAGTACACAGCCATAAATGACCTCAAACTTCTGATCCTTTTGCCTCCATATTCTGAGAACTGAGATTACAGATGTGCGCACAGAACTTGGTTTATGTGATACTGGGAGTCAACCACGGTGCTTCACGTACGTTGGGCAAGCGCTCTACCAACGGAGCTGCATCTCCAGTCCTTTGTTTTTATTGAACCGCAGGCCCAGTCCTTGTCTTGTATTTTTAAGTGAGTTAGTGAACATTTTTGGAAATATTTTTACGACCTGAGAGAAAATACTATTTCAAACTCTCAGCAGTCTAAAGATCCATGTAAAATTAAAGCCTGTTGCAAACACTGGAAAGACTCATTAAACAAATGGGGTCCCCCCATCTGACTGTTTTATGATCAATTTGAGAGGCATCAAATGATCCAAATACTATGAACAAGCTCTGTATTTCCAGAACTAGAGCCAGGGGAAAGGCAGATGTGAAAGAGCAGCTATACAGAGAAACACAGAGACAAAGGCCAAAAAACAAGGAAAGAGCCAGCGTGGGTGCTGGCCTCACGCTGAGGAACAGAGTGGAGGTGGCATGTGAGAGAGATGTTAGCTGGCACCTTTCTCTTCAGGTCCGCCCTCTTGGGAGAACTGTCCACCCCTGGGCCAGATATACTCAAGCACACTCAAAAGGTCCCGTGGGGGCTCAGGCTCGAAGAGGAGGGCCTAAA
Organism: Acomys minous; assembly: GCF_964271855.1. Taxonomy (NCBI): domain Eukaryota; kingdom Metazoa; phylum Chordata; class Mammalia; order Rodentia; family Muridae; genus Acomys; species Acomys minous. Next base: position 103,880,492 of record NC_140495.1, read on the forward strand.
TCTTACTGGGTGGCCCTTGAGGATTTTCTACATAATTAATGAAGGTCTACTAGGGCTGAGTTTTCTTTCTTTTTTTTTTTTTAATCAATAAACAGGCCATATACTTATTTCATCTTCATTGTGGCTTTTTTTTTTTAATTTAGAGAACTTTTTTTTTTAATGACTTGACCATGAAGGTACTTTCACCACATTATAGCTGACAAACCAATGAAGGCAAGAGGACCCTGTAAGGAATGAATTCAGGGTGGGGCACATGCAGACAAAGAGGCTCAAGGGGCACTAACAATACCTCACACTCTCTCCTGATGCAGTGCTCAGTCAAATGAACTTTTCTTGTTAGCATAAGTGACCCCAGATCCCTGATGACATGCTGCTGCTGCTGGGGCTGCTGCTACATGTGTCTGTGAGGGTTTTCACAGAGATGTTGGCATTTGGACCTCTGTAGACCATCCTCTATGTGCTGGGCATCACCTGACTCACTGAGGGTCTAGGCAGAACAAAAATAGAAGCTAGGGCCTGGTTGCCCTGGGACATCCCCTCTGGGGTTCACTCTCTCTTGAATGGCACAGGAGGATGAAGAGATACAGTTTTAGCAGAATTAAAACAGAAGCAAAGACTGGCTCTACTTCTCCAGACAACAATGACTGGCACTCCAGCAGATACAGCTCTGTTGAATGGTCCTGTCAACTCACTCTTTCCCCAAGAAAACTTAAAGTGGATTGTTTAAGAGAACAAACAAGGTCCAATGAGATGACAGACCTGAGTGTGATCCCCCAAATCCACATAAAGGTAGATGAAGAAAACAGATTCTAAAGAACTGTCTTCTGCCCTCCACATGCATGCCACAGTGCATGTGTATGTGCATGCGCACGCACACGTGCGCATACACACAATGATGATGGTGCTGGTGATGATCATATGGTGACTAAGAACTTCTATGAAGAAACTCAACAGACATACAAAAGATAGTGAAAAAGAAGAATTAAGCAAATCTATGGAGTTTTCTATAACAAAAAGAAAAAAAAATATGAGACACACTCTAAGTCAAGTAGAGCAGAAGAAAGGTGGTCAGAAATCTCACTGGGGACTTCCCAGCCTTGGGAAAGTGTGCACCAAAACAAGCAATAAATTTAAGGTCCAAAAGATGAATTAATCTCTGAACTTAAGGACTATAATAAAAACAGCCTCTACCTTCAGCTACATATAACCACCTCCACACATCCACCAACCTCACCTCCACACACCCACCAACCTCACCTCCACACACCCACCAACCTCACCTCCACACACCCACCAACCTCACCTCCACACACCCAGAACATCACTTCATATCTGCACGCCAGCTTCACCTGCGCATGGCCACCAACTTTACTCCATACACTCACAACTTCATCTCCATGGTTCCTCACCAACTTCACCTCTGCACACAACCTCAACTCTCCTCCACCCCACAACCACAAGTTCACTCCCACGAACTGCAACTTCCCACACACTCACAACCTGACCTCCAAATACCCTGAGGTTTCACCAACTTCTCTAACAAGATTCATGCCTACCAATCAATTCTTTTTATTAAAACTCCTAAGAATGTGATGTTTATATAAGTAATGCTATACTTCTGAAGCATTTGGTAAGTTAATTAACAAATATCATTTCACATGTGCAACTATATCTGACAGCTAAACAGGGAGGTCAGCTGCCTACTCAGAAGAGCCCTCTCAGATCTGCATCCTGCTCCTACAAGACGCATTACATCATAGTCTTTAACCATAGATCAGCCCGGGGCAGAGAGTGGCAGAGAAAAGCTCATAGAAGGAGGCACGGTGAGGACTTTGCTTCCATGAGATCAAGCAGGCACTGAAGCTCCCCCACTAATCCAGGAGGTGCAGAGGAAATGGATGAAAGCTGGAAGAAGCCCGCTATAGAGGCCAAGCCCCAAAGACCCTTGGTTTCCTTCTCTATAAAACACAGTAACAGCAGCACCCCTTCAGGGCAGCTCTGAGGGAATGTGCTCATGTGAAGGACACCCTGTGGTATGGAAGGACTAACGAGCTACTGCAGCTGTGTCTACCCTACACCACCTGTCAAAACCTGCCTGAGTAAGCACACCAGAGACAGAGGTCAGGTCCAGGGACAATGTAAGCCAAGCTGGGGCCTTCAGCAAACATCCTTGATGAAAACAAAGCAGGTGTCTTTAGAATACAAAATCACTACAACCCCACAGATCACAGGCCATAGACCACGTGACTGGGTACCCAAGAAGCATTCCGCTGCACCTGCAGTGTCAGACTTCAAGGGCACACTGACATTTGACAGAAGCAAAAGCATGTCCTCTCTGGGAAAACTCATCATCACCTGAAGCCACCAAGATCCACACAAGACACTGTTAAAGGAGAACAAACATACTGTACTAGGAAATCTAGGTATGAGAAAGAAGAGCACCAACAAGACAGCCAAGGAACGGAGACGCAGCACAGACATAAAGAAACAGTTCATAGAAACAGGAGAAGGTAGGGAAGCAGAGTGGCCAACTGGACTTGAAAAACTTGACCAGTTAGGGGGAGGAAACAACCTTCTAGAAATAAGAAGTACAATTACTATAACTAAAACCTCGATGGACATGCTTTACCAGCACATCAGACCTAAAGAAAAAAAAGGTAAACAGAGGAAGAATGGGAGGTATGATCTAGAATGCAGTGTAGAAGTATACAGAAAACACAAGACATAGGCGGCCGTAGGGCTAACAGAATGTCTACTTCTCAGGTAGCTTTCTGTTACTATACCGAGGCTCCGCTTTGGAGGCTCTAGTTTCCTGACTGAGTGGCCTGGAGCAACAGGATACCTGGTTGAGACAGCGAGCATATCACCTCAGAGTACATGGCCGTGCAAAACCACTCACCACACAGCAAGGATGCTGAGAGTGAAAGAATGTGTGTTCCACCATCCCCTTCCCAGTGAACTGAAGACATGGCTATATGGCCCTATATCCTAAACGCTCTCCCACCTTCCAGTAACTCTTTCCCGAGGAGCAGAACTCCAGCACAGAATCCCTCACTGGGGGATGGGGGGGGGCACTCTCACACACAAATAACTACAAACCTGGACCAACAACAGAGAAATGAGATAAAGCAACAAAGACACATGGGGGGGGAAGGAGTACAAGGTTCTAAATATGTGTAGCCAACACAATCTTTTCACAATGAGGACAAATAAAGGTATTTCAGACAAACTGCTTCTGGGACAATTTGCTACCACAGAAAATCTTAGAAGAGACATTTCAGAAAGAATGTGGTTCTAGAAAGAGTATTTACTACAGAAAACTGAAAAAGAAAGAAGACATGTGTGGAGACACCAACAAATGTTTAAAAAAAATTTAAAAAGTCTTATATAAGCCCTTCCAGGAAGTAAGAGGGGCTACATCCCAGTCCTTATGAGGCCAGTGTAACCCAGCTCCAGAGACCACTAATCAGTAGCCAATGTGTCTTATGAACATAAATACAAGAGTCACCAGAAAGTTTAAATCCAGCAATACGTAAAATACAGAACATCACAGCAAGCTGGATGCATGCCCACCAGGAACACACAGTTGGCTTTAATATTCAGAAATAAATTAAGGAGTGTATTAGTGTTACATTTCTATTCAAGTATTCTTCAGGAGAGTCCTTAAAATTTCAAATTGGTGTTAACACAAATTTCATACGATCAATCTGGCAATTTTCAAAGAAAAAAGATAAAGAGAGAGAAGGAAGGAAGGTGAAAAGCGCAGAACAGTAATAAGCAAGCTGGTATAATGAAGGCAATGCTTTTGTTAATAATAAAAACAAAGGTTAAGTTTACACAAGTCTTCCCACATCGCTCCCCTGGGGACAGCGAAGTTGAAAGGCATAGCAGAGCACCTGGGAACATTACTTGACTTAGAGCTGAGAGGAGACAGGAGCTGGACATCTGACTTTGGTTCTGGGAAGACACCAGGGCTGCTGTGTTACTTTTTTTTTGAGACTGGGTTTCTCTGTGTAGCCTTGGCTGTCCTGGACTCGCTTTGTAGACCAGGCCGGCCTGGAACTCACAGCGATCCACCTGCCTCTGCCTCCCGAGTGCTGAGATTAAAAGAACAGGTATTCCTGATTAAAAAGAAGTTCACCAGTGAGCTTGTGGAAGTGAAAACAAGTCACAAAGTGGTGCACCGTGTGCCCAGGTGTGCTTACCTAGTGAAAATGAACTTGGCTTAGCAGGTAGGAACCCAGTTCAGTGACAGAGCACTTCCTAGCATTCACACAGCCCTGAGTATCATCTCCAGTCCATACAGGGTGTGTGTGTGTGTGTGTGTGTGTGTGTGTGTGTGTGTGTGTGTGTGTGTGTGTGAGAAAATGGAACTCGAGAGTTCCATACCACCAAAGGTCATGACCTGCACTATAGTACAATCCAAAGGGAGCCCAAGTGCATCGACTGTAACCCAAACACAGACTCCCTGTGGTACAAGCAATGAAACTTAATAGCCTCTCTCTTAACACAACTAAAGTTAGTTAAGGGTAACTTATGAAGTGACTTTACACAAGTCTACTTCATTAAGAAGCACAGCTCTTGTGTAAGGCTGTGAGCTCATGCAAAGAATGTCTGCTTATGAAGGGCAGGTCTAATTGATCTCAGACATCTACTACTGTACCTAGCTTTTATAATCATGGGTTTGCTTTTGTGGACTCATTTCCACATTAGGTTTGCACAAGTTGTTTTACAGTGCTTCTGAACCATAACTGTTCAACTTCTCCATCGAGAAGACTTCCATTTTTTCCCTATAAAACAGATGTTTATAATTTCCCCAATTTGCTAAGGCTGTGACATGTTGTCTGCTGGGAACTGTGCTGACTGAGATAACAAGAAACTCTATTTTGTGACTATTGAGACAAGCATGACAAAACCACCCAGCCACTTTCCAGTCTGTGGAGTGCACTTACATGGTGAAAAATGATGCATAAAAAGGCACATGTGTCTTACATATAAGCTGGTGGTTAAGTTCTCTGGAACTGGTTTCATCTAGTTTCTTCCCAATCCCTCAACGACATGGAGCTGTTTCCACTGGAGAGCAAGATCAAGCCCTGTGGAAGGGGCTGAGGTTCAGAGCTGTGCGCTCCCCAGGAGTGATTGATCTAAAAGGCTTTCAGTCAAGTGGTGATGAGGTTTCCATTTCCTACCCATTCAGTCCACCTGCCAGTCACAATGTCAGAAAGGGTCCTTTATGGCATTAAGTGAACCACAGTAGGGCTGACAATGACAAAGGAATCTCAGTGACAGATAAGAACACTTGCCAGAGTGCTGAGAGCACGAGCAGATAGGTGGCCTGACAGGGAAAACTGCAGAGTGAGACCTTGAGGGAAAGGGGGTCCTTGCAAGCAGTCAGCCGTGAGGTGGTGCTTCCATGCCTGTGCAAAAACCTAAAAATTAGAAAGTTGGAGGATTCCCAAAGCAGATCTAACCATTGATACCAGAGTCTAAAAAAGAAGTCAGTTGGATGATGGGTGTGAGGAGAAATCACAATGTCAGTGTGCAAGGATGGGAAGAAGTTTCCCTGCAAAAGAACAGCCTGGTATTCAACTTCTCATCTGCAAATCAGATGCTGGAAATAACAGAGTGCACTCTAAGTTCAGAGGGAAAGCGATACAAACCCTGAATCCCAGATACAGTCAGAGGATCAATCAACTGTTAGAACACAGCAATTACATGTTTGAACACTGCATAAGGACTCAAAAAGCTTGTCAGTTGTGATCCCACAAAGCAGCTGATTAAGAGGGGGCTCCATCAAAACAAAAAATAGAAGGCAAGAAACAGACATCGTAAGATAGAGAAGCCATGGCAACGGAAGCTGCCAAGGCAGCATGGAAATCTACAAGAGAGAGTTTCCATGTGAACCTTCTTTGATTGGCAAGGGTTTCGTGCTTCAGAATTACATTTCACTCTATTTGGTTCTACGGCAAAATACATTTACGTTACAATAATGCTGTAAATGTTGCTTCTCTTTTAGTAAAAAAAACTAGATTGAAAAATATGTGGAAGAAGCACAGAGTCTAAATATAGATGAGAAACAGACGACAAGTGTTTCAGACCATAGCTCATAACGATAGAGAACTAGGAGACTGACAACTGCCACGGGATCCAGTCACAGAAATACCAACTACAGTGAGCATGGGCAGAACTTGAAAGAGAAAAAACACAAGCCACACTATGTACCACTCTCACTGACCTGGACCTCACTGACCAGGCTGGCTAGCTAGAGAGCCCCAGGGTAGTATCTGCCTGTATCTGCATCACGCTGACTTTTAAAAATGTGGTTTGGGGGGTGGAGGATCAAACCTTCTTTAGTTAAAAACGTTTTAGGTTTATTTATTTTATGAGCGTTTTGCCTACATGTATGTATGTGCACGATGTGCACGCCTGGTATATCTGCAGGGGTCAGAAGAAAGTGTCCGATCCCTTGGAACTACAGTTACAGACAGTTTGTAAGCTGCCATGTGGGTGCTGGGAAAATAACCCAGGTCCTCTGCAAAAACAAATAATCTAAACCATTCTCTCCAGCCCCGTCAAATCTTCTTAAACTTATTTTATAACTATATGGCACCAGATGCTGATGTGTAGCTATTCCTCAGGATCAACACATTCTTTCCTGGAAGGAACAGAGGTTTGGGAGGTTCATGAAACTCCTAAGAAAGACTCTCATGTCCCTCTCTAGAGTTATATGAATTAATTTCTTGCTTGTGCTGAGCAGACTCCAGTGATGTGGTTGCCTGGGAACCCCAGTGGGGCACCTTGCATGAGTCATCACACACACTGGGTGGGCTTTATGGTGATGCTGCTGTTCCAGTCATGCATGTTGCTATAAGCAACACCAATAAGCTAATTGACACCAAGTGGGGCTTGACTTATTTGGGGTGAACAAAAACAGACGCTCCCAAAAAAGTCACACAACAAATGTGTTTTTTACCACCTGCTGTTATTGCTTTGGGTTTTTAAATCATTAGAGACTTGCCGATAGAGAAGACTTGTTAAATAGCTTAGTGTATAAACTGAGGACAGGACTACTGCAAGGTGTTGGCAAGTGAAAGTTTTTTATAAACATAAGAGAGAGAACATCTAGAAGCATCTGGAAGAATCTGGAGCAGAAAGAGAATGTAGTAGACTGAACACAGCCAGCAGCAGTGGAGGTGTGGGAGGAAGACAAAGAGAGAAGAGGGGAAAAAGAGAAAGCACAACTGAAATAGCAGGGTTATAAGGACAATGAGAAGCTGAGGGGAGGGAAGCCTACGGACTTCAAAAGTTTACAGTAAGGGAGGAAGTGAGAAGAGCTAGCTGCCTATGATACTGTGGGAGCCTAGGGTCCAGCATGAACTCTGGTGTGCTAATAGGCACCACAGATAGCCATTTGTCCCTTCTGCCAGTGATAGAGGAACTGGCTCCTTTATTAGAAGGGAAGGGGCACCAGAATTTGGGGGAGTGGAGTTTCCTTTGGACCTGACACTTTGAACAGAATGATGTGCCCTTATCCCTAAAGAATGGAAGATATTGTGGGCAATGAATGGTTGGGTGTTGTCATCATGGGGCAAATTCTGCACCCACCTAAGTCTAGATGGCACAGCCCCACCATGCATTGAGGCTGCATGGTGTGTGTGTGTGTGTGTGTGTGTGTGTGTGTGTGTGTGTGTGTGAGAGTAGCTCCTGAGAGCTGTGATGAATAAAATGAGATGCCATGAAGCACAAGAGGAAATGATGTAATTTCCGCATTACTACAGCTACCACACAACCAGGTGGTAGAAAATGTTCAGGTCTTGTATAGTCTTAGGTTCTGCCATCATACATATATATAGTTAGCCACTGACCAAGTGGCTAAGCATGACTACATTTGAAATCAGAACTTTCAAGAAGGGATTTTCCACTGTCGAAGACAAAAGTAAAATGTAACAGTTCTGTGAAGAAAGGGGAACGTTCTACAGAACATAGCATGTGTAAAGAGCAAATGGGTGTGATGGGGAAAATATCTTAAAAGAAACTCAGAAATGCAAGACGGTTTCCCGGAAGAAAAAAAACAAAAACAAAAACAAACAAACAAACAAACAAAAAAACCCCAGTAGTGGAGGCAAAGGGAGACACTCTGGGACACAGCTACTCTGAGCACAGGTTGCAGGCCCTTCCCAGGCTGGCCAGACGGAGATCAAAGGCCAATCTCAGTGACAGCACTGATGACAGAGAAGCAGGAAAGAATAGCTCTGTGGGCTGTAAGGGGAAAGGGCCTATGGCGACAACTGCAAGCTGCTCACATACACTAGCTGCAGTGACAGTGGGCTGGGGTTTAAAGGAAGATTAAGGGTTAAAACAGCAGCAAAGCATGAAATACTAAGGAAGATGAATAGGAGGGCTTGTAGCTGCATATAAGATAACCAAACTAGAGAGATTAGATAAAGTGCCAATGACGCAAAAGAACAGATGTAAGGCATTACTTACAGCTTTGATTTCAATGTGGCTAAGTGTAGCAGACTGAACTGGAAGTAAGGGTGCCTTTACCCGCCCCCCCCCAAGATTCTCTGTATAACCTTGGCTGTCCTGGACTTACTTTGTAGACCAGGCTGGCCTCAATCTCCCAGAGATCTGCCGACCTCTGCCTCCCATGTGCTGGGATTACAGGCGTGCGCCACCACGTCTGGCTAATAAGGATGTCTTTTAACATGAAGCTACTACCTAGAAGACCAGCCCACACCACCTCACAGATAAAGAGATAAATATGAATCAAGAAAGACTGCAGCTAGAGCTTGGTGGTTGCGAGAGAATAAATCTGTCATGGCAGAGTGGCAAGCTGTTCATGTAAATGTGAGAACTAAGAGCTTTGTGTAATTAACAGCATTGAGACATCTGCAAGGGTAAGAGGGTGGTTAACACTAGCCCACTGACTAACTGCGAGCAGTTAAGATGGCACCTAACTAACAAAAACATGAGTCAGAGATGGACAGAGGGGTTTTCAACAGTTTTCATCACCCTGGTTGGCCAGGAGGACACGTACAAATAAATCATAGAGATCTGCCATTGTTCTGTTCTGGTCCATGATAGTCCAGAGAGAAACAGTCTCACAGCGACCACCTCAGCTTATGTCCAGTTCCTGTAATATCTCATAAACAGCATAGACAAGGAAGTTAAGCCAGTTTTTCCTCTCTTAAAAGCTCCTCCTGCTCTCGGGAATTTTCCCTATTTTTCTTTAAATTACTACTTTCTCTCAGTTTCTCACTTTTCTATGAAGTTTGCTTCTATTTTGCATATGCACAGAAGTTGTCTTTAATTTTCACTAAAGTGATATAGGGCTGGAAAGATGGCTCAGAGGTTAAGAGCACTCACTGGCTGTTCTTTGAAAGGTCCTGAGTTCAATTTCCAGCAACCACATTGTGGCTCACAACCATCTATAATAAGATCTGGTGCCCTCTTCTGGCCTGCAGGCAGACACTGTAAACATAATGAATAATTGTTTTTAAAAAAATAAATAAATAAAGTAATACCATGAACTTGGAGCTACTGTGTCAGGTTGATCTTTGATGACCATTTAGTGTCTCGTGCCTTTGGACACTGGTCAAGCACAACTGAGCCAAAAGAGGTTCCAATAGGGTAAGACAAGCTCAAAAAGATAGATGTGGCTGCCTCTGAGCCTGACAACTTTTCTCCTGGGCACAATAACAGATATGGTGGATGATATCTTCCCCACTGCTCCCTTTCTGCTAGGCAAGTGTCATAGCTCCTAAAGCACACCCTGGTCACCGACTGCATTTCAATTGACATTCCCCTAAAGTACTTATATTCTTAGCCCTGCATGACCCAACCTCATACAAGAACTTGACTTCCACCTCTTAAGAATGTAGTATTTAGCTCGAATGCAAGAATCCCTCCCCTGGGAAGAAGCTAACAATGTTTACTTCCTCCTTCTATGGTCCCATTGACCAGCCAAAGAACAATTATAACAAATTTCAACCTGGGGAATTAATGATTTTATTGAGCTTGCTTACATAGAGCATGGCTGATCCCAATGCTGCCTTACTGAAAAGTCCCCATCCAGCATGGATGAAGGTTCCCCAGAACCACAGACATGGAGTCTCCTGTTAGTCTCCCTCAGACTAATATTCTGCCACCTTCTAAGACCCCGAGGCTATGTGCAACTAGGACAGAATTGCTTAGAAATGAGCATATGGACTCTCCTATGAGAGTCCAATGACCCTCCCCATCTCCTCCATCTCTGAAGGAACTCAGCAAGCCCAATAAAGCGGGCCTCTTGTAAGCAGAGCAGGCATGGCTGATCTGATGAAAGATTACAACTGTCTGCTCAAGCCTCCTTAGGTAGAGAGGATAATAAAGATGAAATATGTTGATAAACAAATGAATATCTCTTCAGCTTTTAGCCTTGCAAGAATAAAATACTCCCCCTTTAAATGGTAAGTAGTTGTCCCTAATACTTAACCCAGCAGAGGCTATTAGGCTCACAGCACACAACCATATGGCATGGAACAGAGATGCAGGATCACACTACTGAATTTCAGAGCAGATAAATGCTCTGCACGTGTTACAGATGAAAGAAAAACAAACAACTTCTGATAAATTACTGGTATATAATTAATAAAAATTTTAAAAAGACATCTAGCTTACAAAATTTACATAGCAGACATGTTGTTTTTTTTTTTTTAAGCCAAAGTACAAAAGGAGGAAAATGTACACCAAAGGAAGTCAGGGGCCTGACTGATGGTTTGATGACCACGCAGGGCACTAACCTCTCTATAACCAGATAGTGATTTCTAACTTGGCTTCTTATCACCCACAATCTGTGAGTAAGCTCAATAAACATCCCTTATCTGGAGGGGATGAGTTTGGTGGACCCAAACAACCAGAGGCAACAGAATACTGCCAATTACTGTGACCACCAGTGCCACAGTTCAAGACTCTTCTGGTTCCAGGCAGTGAGGGGCCTAAATATAGGCCAGACCCTCAGATCTTCACTAGGGCTGAAATGGGTCACCTCCCTTTAATCATCAAGAGATAAAATCAAATACCCACACTCCATATTTGTACACCTCTTAGATGAAGGAGAAGACTAATTCAAACACTGTGTGTATGGCTATTTCTAATCAAAATGTTGCCTGGATGGAGGGTGGGTTTATTAGATCAGGAACCTAAGGGAATTCAGGTGGCCAGAGAGTTCTAAGACCGCAAGGCCTGCCCTCAAGGCCATGCAAACAGCCAACTCTTTCTGGGGAATGAAGGCTTCCGCTGGAGTTGTCTACAAGTTGCCCACAGAGCTCTAGGAATACTGGGTCTCAGGTGGGATTTTTGGTGATACAGTTGCCTTTGAGTCACCTATACTCCTGCAGGTAACCCCTCACCCATGATCTGTGAGTAACCTCAATAAACACACTAGTTCACCAGGCTAGACATGGTTGAAATTGTGTTTTGGTGTGTCATCAGTGCCTTATCTGCAGTCAGTAGACGTTTATTCATGTCTCCCCAGGAAAAGTCACACAACACAGTTTTCCATTAGACATTTGGTCATCCTAAGATTTCCCAGGCCCTTACAAGGCAAGGGGCCCACAAAGCTAGCTTGTGAAAAGATAAGTGTGCTTGGGAAATGTGGCCCCATAAGAGTACGCTGTTTTTTGTCTCTGATTATCTGAATTAAAGCACACTGACTTGCTCTCCCCAACAGCTAGCACACTGGCCTCAGCACAGGATAGAATGACCCTCATGCCCAGAACTGGAAGCTGGCCTGTTTGAGAACTCAGCTCCTGAGCTTGCTGGCCTTGGGCCCATATATTTTAACCCACCTTTGGAGCCTTCATCCTGTGGGAGAGATTAGCAGTGGTGTCTACCACAAGCGTGGCACAGTATCAGTAGATGGCCCATGTGGGGCTCTGTACAAATGCTCAGTAAGTGCCAGCTATCCCTGGGGAGAGGACAACTTTAACACTACTAACAACAGACTGTCAAGTACAAATCCTAGAAATATTCCTGAACAACCAATTAAGTGAAGTTGAATAGTCTTAACATTTGCTTTGACACAGCCAAGCCTTAAGAACCATACTAGGGCTGGAGAGCTGTCTCAGCGGTTAAGAGCTCTAGCTGTTCTTCCGGAGGACCCCAATGTGTGCTCCAGGTTTAGTTCCCAGCACTCATACAATGGCTGATAACCATCTATAACTCCAGTCCTAAGGGGTCTGATGCTTTCTTCTGGGCTCTCTGGGTAACAAGTGGTGCACAGATTTGTATACAGACAGAACACCCATACATATAAGATAAAATGAAACAAAAACCACACTGAGCTCAAGCCTCACTTCCTGTGCACACTGCAAACACGAAACCTGACTGGACGACACTGTTGTCCTACTGCTCCAGTAGTGATGCACAGACTTTAGGCCATAGACTTGCTTCATCACAGTGTTCCCTGGTTTAGGAAGGAATGGCTTTAGCAAGTCCTAAGAATGCCTTAAATTAATTGAGTGTTAGCTTTCTATGGTGGCATTCGTGACAGGAGATTATTTACACAGTAGAAGCCAACTGGGACTTCCAAGCTGAAATCTGAGAGATGTAGGCAGTAGCCAAGCTGTAAGTGGCCTTCCCACTTGCTGGGGGAAAGACCAGGAGGTGAAAGCTAGGCTAACTCAGCATGAGAGCTCCCCCAACAGGGACACATACTGAGGAACCCCAGGGACACAGGGTAGCAGCACGGCCCACTCAAGAACAGAGCCTCTTTTAGGCTCAGCTGCCAGGCAACTTACTAGCCATTCCCAAAGAGAAGCTCCCAGATACTTCTTCAGCACCTTTTCAAAACAAAGTTACAGACAAAGGTCATCATTTTGTAGAGTATTTTAAAATTTGCTAATATATCTCATCCTCAAATAACCCTAGAGAAGGCATTCAAGCAAAGAAGGTAGATTTCAAAGCAGAGTGAAACATATAGGTACCCTCCTCCAACTGTGGCCTTCCTCCCACAGCCACAGGGCTACACATGTACCTGATTGCATTACCCAGATACACATAGCCCACAACTCACAGTGCCTTCTTTGTGCCCCTGAGGACACTGTGGACTTTTGAGATCATGACCTAACTTGACCAGGACTCCCTAAGTCAACTCCTGGGCCACTCATGTCATACTGGGGGTAATTATTAATTGTAGGCTCTTTCACTATCAAAAACACTTAAACAACATAGCTCATGGTTACATACTTTAAGAGGCCTAATTGTCCAAACCAGAAACTAAGTATCCATACTCAATAGGATGAGGGAATAAAAGCTATCTATAGTCAAACAGAAAGACTCACAGAGCAGTATGAATGAGCTTCTGCAAAAGCAGAAACACAGATGTGCCTCACCACTCAGTACTGAGTAGAAGAAACAAAAACACAGTGAAACTACTCCCCACAACACACTAAAGATGGACACCTGTCATCATGCCCTGGTATTAGAATGCCTAATACCAAAAGAGGACTCTGCTGTAAATGCAGGTGGTTAATGACGTATTAGTGCAGTTCATCAACTGCAATGAACTGTGGGAAACAAGCTTTCATTCAGTTTCCCCCATTGCTGTCATAGCATGCTTCTGACACCACAGTATACAGAGGTTCCCACCTGGAAGCAATCAACTACATCAGTCAGGCCTGCTGGTTCAACTCTAACATAGTCTACAGGGGAGACCACCAGATGCCCCCGATCACTGGTTCAGTTCAAGACATGGCTGCTTAGATGCCAGATTCAGGTTCCAAGTTGGCTTGACCAACTTCCCAAGACTTCATTCTCAGGTAGGACTGTGTTTTGAGAGGCCTACAGAACACAGGGATGACATAATCATGCAACTGGCTTATGAGGGTCTAGACGAAGAGATGCATGTAATAAGAGATGCTCTAGTGCTCCCCCGTCTCCAGAAACCACCCTCCAGGAACCCACATATACTCTCAGCTTTATCTTCAGGTTTGCTGGAGCCTTCCTCACATAGGCGTGGCCTCTAGTAGCCTAGTAAGAACCTAGCAAGGCCCTCTGCTCCAGTGATTCAGCCTTCTTTACTTCAAGAAAGGCTAGGATTCCCCTGCCTCAAGACCTACAGAGGATGAAAATACATCAGAAAATTTATCTATGGCTTCTAAAAGCCAGGGAAGACGAGTCTGATGATCCACTCTAAAGAAGAGAAACTAGTTTCTATGGCCTGCAACAGGGAAGGAGTAATGAATCTGGAAGTATGATTTTTTAAAAAGGTGTATAGATATATATAGACTACAATATCATATATATGAGTATTATACATGATATATGACAATATATCATAACATGGCATCTATGTACCTTCTTGTGGAGTGTAGGCAGTGGAAGAGACTCCATGTGTTGGGTACACGGATACACAGAGGTACATAGAGACTGTTGTATTTTGAATGTGGAATGTCTTCTATAGGCTCCTCCTGTGTTTGAACACTTGGTCCACAGCTGGGAGCACTGTTTGGAGGTGGAGGAAGTGAGTCACTGGGAGCAGGTTTTATAGTCCAGACCCACTCTGTTACTTCTCTGCTTCCTATTGGGGATGCAGTGTAAGCAGTCACCTCCCCACCTGTCCTGATGGACTGTATCCTTTTGACCTATAAACCAAAAGAAAACTTCTCCCGCTTCAAGTTGGTTCTTGTCAGGTATTTAGTCACAATGACAGGGGGGGGGGGGGAAACTAAAACAGGGATTCTCTGTACATTCTGTATCATTTTTTTCTGTGAAACTAATACTCTTAAAAAAATAAGCTTTACAGAAAAGTTAAAAACAGGCAGGAACAGGGCCATAAAGATGGTTTGGATGCTAAAATGCTTGTTGTGCAAGTGTGAGGTCTGGAGTTTGATCCCTAAGATCACACATACAGAGCCAGACACAATGCTTCCTGCAATCCCAGCCTAAGAGGAGTCAGAAGGATCCTTGGTCACTCTAGCTACAAAGGCCAGCTTCTGGTCTATGGAGAGACCCTGCTCAACAAGGAGGGTGGAAATGATTAAGGAGGATAGCTGATGTCTCTATCTGCATCAGACAGAGCACACAGACAGATGGACACAGATGGATGGACGGACGGAAGGACGGACGAAGCTATAGGCCAAGGTCAGGACTTGGCCTGGATAGAAATAAATACCCAAGCCTGCTCTCCAGAACTTCACTGAATTGCAAGCTAAGGCCCATACACTTTCCTGCATGTGCAATACAGTAAGAAAGCAATTGTTTCAGATCACTGCTGATGGGAAACTTAAAGACAGGAAAGCAGGAACAGGAAGGAGCCCCAGACACAGGGTCAGGAACAGGAAGGAACCATAGACACAGGGTCATTATCTCTTGGGAGGAATATGAGGCAGAGACAAGCGTCCTGATGACCTCGGCACACACTCATGAACCACACAGACTCACAGAGCATACACTCAGGGGACACACACAGAGGGGGGTGCATATAGGAGGGAGGAGGCAGACACTCATGGACCTGTAAGCATGGGGACTGAGAGATGCAGACTGAGTGATTCGAGGAAGCAGCATGAGTCTCTCTGTTCCCAACCCTGCCCATGAGATTTGATTTACTATTACTCTCTTAAATAAGGAGAACAACAACAACAACAACAACCTAGTCAAGACAAAATTAATCGTGACAGCACCAGTGACCAAAAGCATTACATACTAACAGCTCCCTAAATACTGGAGCCTCCAAAGGGATTGGCATGTGCTTAAATAAGTTAGGATTCTTCTTCAAACTGCCACCATGAAGAGTGTAATCCCCAGGAATTAACATTTTCTGTCAGGAGCAGTTATTTGGTTCAATTCCCAAGAGGAATGAGTAAACAAGAGAGAAAGTGAGCAAACCCTGCCACGGTTGCCACCAGCAGGTCCTTACAGGCACCGCACCCAGCCCTCTCTGGAACCTGCCCGAGGCCTGGAAAACACCAAGTTCCTTTGCCTTGGTGTGTGCAGCTTTCCAAACTAGCTGGAAACAAGGAAACCAGAATTCCATCACGGGATAAGCAGTAACGTCTTCAGGCTTGTTTCCTGGGGCCACCAGCCAGTAAGGATGCAGTTTAGCTGACGCCAGCTTCTCTGTCCCGACTGCACAACCAGAAAGCCAACAGTGCCCAGGAAGGAATTTTACAGTTTTTTTTTTCAAAGTTTGGAAGTAAAAATACACATAAAACAAACTAATTTGAGTTTTTCTGTCCACACCAGCTCACAAAGCAGAAGGTTAGGCTAATAAAGGAAACCTAAGCTTTCTGGGAGACGGCAGGGATGGGGACACATGCTCACAGTGACTTCTGAGTGAAATAGAGCTTCCTGTGGAATGTCTGTGAGGCAGGGAAGGAGGGAGGCAACCTCCTCACAGTGACCTGAGCACATCAATGGAACTGTCTATGGTTGAATTATGCAGGAAATTTTCAGGAGCAAATTGTTGCTTAAACCCAGTTCATGGTGGCTTTTCTGCTGACTATAAACCTAATCAAGTAAGAACCATGTGAAACATTGAACCTAATCCCAAAGCTGGGAAAACCAAAATGTACCAACAGCTCAAAAGCTGTATTTGCCTTCCTGCCAGGAGAGTGGGTCACACCCGAGCCAGTCTCTATCTGGGTGAGGCAGAATGTAATAGGCGTGCAATCCACAGACCAGCTTCTGGGGGACACGTAACGATGAGTGATAGACAGGTGTGGTGATACATGCACTTGGAAGACAAAGGAGGAGGACCACTGTAGGTTTGAGGCAAGCCTGAGTGACAGTGAGTTCTAAGTCATCCTGTGCTACAGAGTGAGAGCCTGCCTCAAACAAAGGAGGGAAAAAGGTGAATGTTACAATACTGCAATATTGCCTAAATCCAGGAACAAAAAAATGCTGTTTGCACAAATGATAACCAACGCAGAGGGTGTGAGGAAAGAGAAATCATTATCTACTGCTGATGGGAGTATAAACTAATACAGCCAATATGGAAATCAGTATGGAGATTTCTCAGAGAAGAAAAAAAAAACCTAAAAATAGAATTGTCATATGACCCAGATACACGATTTCTGGGTATTTACCTAAAGGGCTCTAATTGACATTTTTAAGAGATACTTGTATTTCAATGTTTACTGAGGCACTATTCACAACAGCTAAATCATGAAATAACTTAGATGTCCATCAAGAGAGAAAAAAATTTTAATCAAGTATATACACAATAGAAATTTAGCTGTAAAGTAAAATAAAATGTCAGGAAAATGAATGGACTTGGTTTTATTATGTGAAGTAACCCAAACTTAGAAAAGCGAACACCACACATGGAGCAATGGCTCAGAGATTAAGTGCACTCAATGTCCTTGCAGAGGAGCCAAGTTTAATTCCCAGGACCCACATAGTGGCTCACGACCATCCATAACTCCAGTTCCAGGGGATCCAACAGTCTTCCTACTGCCATGGTCACCAGGCACACATGTGGTGTACAGACATACATGTAGGCAAAACACTCATATACACAACAAAATACCACATGTGTTCTCTCATATGTACATCTTAGCTTTTATACACACAAACACACACACATATATGAAAGTGTGGCTGTGGGTACAGGTCATAACACTAGAAAGGGGACTATGAAACAGTAAAAGGTTTTAAGTAAGTGGGACAAGGGGAACAGAATACACATGCCATAAAAGGAAAAAGGGGACTAGTAGAGGTGGAAAACTAAAACAGGAAATAACAGAGGGATGGAAGAGAGAAAAAGAAAGTATTCTGCAAAGCAGGAAATAGATAAATTGGCAGATGAATGTCAAACTAGCAATGATCAGAAGATATGCGTATACATGTACATAGTTATGTTAAGACACAACAGTGCAGACATGTGATTCACGCATGTACCCCCAGCACTCAGGCACATTGTCTACTCTCAGTTCTCTATAGCAGGAGCTGCGCAGTCTTTGGCAAGTGACCTGGCCTTCTTGCTCCTTGTTCACATAAGAGCAGAACCCGAGCAATGCCCACTTCCCTGGCATGTTTACAGGACATGCACAGGCCACCCAGCCTTCCCAGATACAACAGTATCCTTCAAACTGATTCTACACCTAAGCTATGAGCATTACAAAGACTATAATGACATCGCCACCTTCAGGAAGAAGTATTACATTAGAAACTTTGAATGTTGACTCCAAGTTCAGGAATGAGGCATAGGAGTCGAAGCAGAGAAGAAACGACCCAGAGTCACCCAAGGCAGAGTGAACAGGAAGCAAGGAAGGTTAAGGAACATCTGCCAGCTTGGGTGTGTTGCTGCTAGGTGAGAATTTGGTTTTCAAATGCCCACTCTTCACACAATCGGTACCCACATGCTAAGTCACTCAGGGACATAGTTGTCGTTGCTCTGGTTACAGAGTCCATTTCAAAGCATACTTAGAGGAAACTCAAATGTACACTTCATGAACATCCACACTTTTTCCAACCTGAAAAGTACCTGCCCCTTCCTCTTTATTCACTGATCACTTCATAAAGTATCTACATCATTTGATGATGCCCTTATTGGCAAATTAGCAAAGTGCATGTCTCAGAACACTTGTCAACCAGATGTGTGAGGAGCAGATCCTAGTGTGTATTAATTATTTTTCTCTTTGCTCTGATAAAAACAACTTAAGGAAGGAAGCATTGATATGGCCTCTAAATTTGTGGAGGCAAAGAAAGCCAGTGGAAAGAAGAACCCTAACTGTGGTGGCAGGGATGTGAGGTGGCTGGCCACACTATCTGCAGTCAGAAGTGCACAGAGAGCAATGCTGGTTCTCAGCTCGCTTTCTCTTTCCCATCTTAATATGAGATCCAAGCTCAGGGGATCTCATTTGGTGTGGGTCTCCCTTCCTCAGCTAAACTCTGGAAACATGCTCTCAGACACTCCCTAATGTGTAACTCGTAGGTTGATTCAAATCCAGCCAAGTTGGCAATGAAGACTGAGCATAACAGCGTGCTTGCGCATGTGTGTCATCTGTCTATTCTTATAGGATTTTGATCTTCTCACATTCAATTAAAAAAAGACAAAGGTTTCTGAAGCAACATCTTTTTTAAAAAAATATATTTTATTAATTTATTCATATTACATCTCAATTGTTATCCCATCCCTTGTATCCTCCCATTCGTCCCTCCCTCCCATTTTCCCCTTACTCCCCTCCCCTATGACTGTGACTGAGGGGGATCTCTTCCCCTTGTATATGCTCATAAGGTATCAAGTCTCTTCTTGGTAGCCTGCTTGAAGTAACATCTTTAATGTGCTCAAATTCCTCCATCTTTCATTTTGTTGAACCTGAACTGAGTTGTACTTTTGGAAAGGCTTTCTTTCCCGTTTGCCCATGTTCTCATTTAACACTGCCTACTTCACTCTCTGAACTATTCTGAGCATCTTCTGGTATGCAGTATATGAAATAAATCTATGGTGAGTGGTTGTGTCAAGAGCACTAATTAAAAAGTCCATCCTTGGCCCAAAAAGTTGAGGTATTCCTTTACTGTCCACTAGATTTCCACCTGCAATTGGGCTTACAATGAACTTGTTTAATTCACGTGCCCATGAATGCCATCACCACCTTCAGGCAGACTTCTCTTAACAGAGATACAGCTTGATAAGTGTGTCATTATGAAGTTTTACCATGGTAGATTCATCAAGGGTTTACTAACACTATATACGATGGCCATGGTATCACTAGGCCGTTTATTCTAGAGAGCCACTGTTGGATACGCTCAAGCTGATGTTGAGCTGATTTTGGCATGTAGTGTGTGGGTATCTGCTCTACAGAAGCTAGTGGTGTATGTGATACTGGAAGGTCCTCATCTATTCTGAGTCCTTTTTTAGGTACTCATGTCTGTTTAGCTTTCATTCAATTTTAGAATCAACTGCATACACTACCTCTCCCTTTCCCTTGTTCTTTTCATATTTGTATTGGCACTACATTAAGTTTAAAAATTGACTTAGAGCCTAGGGAGGTGACTCAGTTGGCAAAGTGCTTACCTAGCATGACTGAGGCCCCAGTACTGACTACACAGTGTGAGATCTCCTCACTCTCCCTGCCCAACCCCACCAAACAAACAAAGAAATAATCAAAACAAAACAAAAAACCCCAACCAACTGGGGATGGAGAGATGGCTCAGAGGTTATTCTTCCAAAGGTCCTGAGTTCAACTCCCAGAAACCACATGGTGGCTCACAACCATCTATAATGAGGTCTGGTGCCCTCTGCTGGCCTGCAGGCATACATGTAGACAGAACACTGTATATATAATATATACGTACGTATGTACGTACATACATACATACATACATACATACATACATACATACATACATACATATTAAAACAAACAACCAAGCAAGTAAACAAACAAACAAAACAAACCAAGCACCTTCATTGAGATGGACATACTTTAGGTCTGGTTAATTTCACTATGTGATTTTTTTACTTGCAAGTTCTTAATATAAAAAAAGTATTTGGGGGAAGGTGTTGAGACAGATTTTCTCTGTGTAGCCCTGGCAATCCTGGGACTCACTCTGTAAACCTGGTTGCCCTTGAGCTCAGAGATGCACCTGCTTCTGCCACCTGAGTGCTAGGATTATAGGTGTGTGCCACCACTGCCTGGCAAAAGCAATTATTTTTAAAACATCAAATTAACTAGGTAATATTGACTTAGAACTGACATTGTGATGATGCTGAAACACTCTTACCAGGAAAAGAGCAGCCTCTATATCATCCCTTGCACCTTAGGTTTTGAACAATTTTTGTTCTAAGAGGTTTGCTTTTATTACTGGCTTTGTTGACGCAGTTATCTCTTACACAACATCTAACAGCTGGCTCTTTTTGGCATGTATGAAAACATTATTGGTGTTTGAATATTAATTTTATATTCTTGCCTTGGGAAATCCTTTTATTATCTGAGTTATTTTTATCGTGGTTCCCTAGAGCCTTCTGATGCACAGCCACTAGCCAGGCTTGGGCGGGGGAAGGGCAGGGCTCCAGGGAACAGGCCTGCTGTAGGGTTTTTGGGTAGTCGACTAGCAAAGACACTGCCTTCCTCTCTTCATCATTTACATCTTTGTTTTCTCTTGACCTTGGCTCATCCTGCCTGGCCAGCAGGTTCATCAGAATCTCTGTGTCATCACTAATGAATCTCTACCGTGTGCTTTTGCTGCTTCTTCCTGGCTCAGGTTCTTTGGTGCTGCCCACTTCTCTACTTTTGGGGGCCTGGGGATTGGGGAAAAAATAAAAGAAGCAAAGCAGCAAATTACCAGCTCACGATTTATCTTTCCTTCCATCTCATAATCCCTCTTTACCTTTCTGCTTCTCAAGTATATCCAAGCATCTCAAGTGCATCTCAAGAAAAACAAAACTTCCATCTGGGCTGGGCAGTGGTGCACATACCTTTAATCCCAGCACTAGGGAGGTAGAGATAGGTGGATCTCTGAGTTCGAGGCTAGCCTGGTCTACAGGACAGCCAGAGCTACATCCACAAAAAACTCTGTCGCAAAAACAAAACAACAACAAACCCATTTCTATTTGATAGATGTTAAGTTACTGGTGTTTGTGAGCTGAAAAAGACAGATATTTAAGCTTCTAGATATCTCTATTATAATTTAAAAGAAAGATGACACATTTTTCATCATTACTTCAGCATTCTGAGGCTCACAAGTCTATCTTACCATTAGCTATATCTATCATCTTCATTGACATACAATTCCTTTCAGCTGTGTATGCCCCAAGAAGGACTGATGTCTGTCACAATGACACACAGCTCTGTGAATGTGTGGTAAGCCAAACTTGTTCGGAGTGGCTGGGAAACTGCTTTTAATAATGTTTTGATTATGTCTAAGTCATTCATCACCAGGACAGTTAGAGCGGGCAGCAAGCACACATGGTCCTATAACTCCCAGTGCTGTTTTAGTCTGTGAGTTAGTTACAAGCCATCTGTTCAAGTATGGCAGCATTGAGTGTGTGTTCTTCCTCCCACCTGCCTAGAGGTCAATAATCCTTGTTGGACATGGAGAAACCATGACAGACACACTTAGGCCTGGAGTCAGTGGCAGGCTGCACTCACACTCACAGACTAGTCTAGGTTGCAGTATTGAATCCAGCCTGAGCTCACATAGAACACAGAGAGCTTTGTTAGGGATCATAAAAAGGCTTTAAACTCAGCAGGCAACACAGGCAAGCAGAGAAAGGAACCTATAACACCCCCCTGGAATTTAATAAGCCTGTTCCAGGATACAATTGCAATAAAGAGAAAGAAAGGAATTAATACTGCTATGGGGGAAAAACAGCTTTGAAAGGTTTAAATTCTATCGATAACATCACCAAGAGAGAAACAAACAGTCCTGACCCATGAAATGACACTTCACAGAAGAATTTCTCCACCAGATTGCTGACTGGCCTCTACAATCACATCATAGAACAAGACGACAGTATCACTAGCAAAACAGACAGAAAGAGCAAAGAGCTGATTTCAGCCAAAATTCCTAGGCATGGGCATACTGTAGAAAGAAACTCACACAGCTCAGACTCAAAAAGGTTTCCTGGCACTTCTGCAGGTAGGTGAATCACATTTCCAGTCCACTGTCTGCCCACAACCCCCAATCCATTTTCATAAAGGAAGCCAGGTCTTGACAAGAGCTACATACAGAGAAATATACTCACTTAATACCTCACTCCTTCCTTATCTGCAGTTTGATTTTACATGGTAACAGTTACCTGGGGTCAACTACAGTGCCACCATATTTTAAAACTTTGAGCAGTTAACTTTGAGCATTTCTGAGTAACACAGAAATCGCTCGTTGTCTGGCTTTACCCCACCTAGGAGATGAATCATCCCCACATCTAATACATATGCACTGTAGACACCAACTGCCTGTTACTCACTCAGTAGCCATCTTGGTTATTAGACAGACTGTCCCAGTACCATGGTCCAACGATGTATCACTCACCTCACTTTATCTCACCAAGTAGGCTCTGGGTCATCTCACTCTGCCACTACAAAAGAAGGTGCTATACAGTAAGATGTTCCTAGAGACAGCATGGTAGCTTTGATTAAATGTAGTTGTTTAATTTACTGTTGTTATCTTTGTGCTGGGCCTGATTTGCTAATTAAACTTTATCACAGGTACATATGGTTAGGAGAAACATAGTACCCATAAGGTTTTGTAGTATTCACAGTTTCAGGCACCCATGGGATCTCAGAACACAGCCTCAATGAGTGAGGGGGACACAGTCTATACTTATATGAAATAAATTTAATAGAGAGAATAAAGATATAATTTTAGAATGCTTTTATCTTTGCAGTGATCAAAATAACTCAGTATTTCCTTGGGACTGGCTCTTATGGGTTGCCTCATTTAAATGCAATTAATTAATTGTGATCTGAGAACCTCTATGATAAGCAGAAGAGACAGAGCCAATCAGGAGCAGTTGAGGAAAACAGAGAAACCAGGTCTTTCATCTCTCTTACTCTCAAAACCCCAAAATGAAACCCAAGTTCCTCTAAGATGTAAAAGTCCAGCAGCTAAGCATTAAAATGCAAAGGATCGATGATGCATCGAAGACCAAGAGGAAGGCCACTTAGGAAGGCAAGTCAAAGAGGCTGCAAGCTTGAGTCGCCTCCACACAAGAAGCTTCCTCAATTCCATCTCCAGTGCTGTGCTAGGAATGTGAGAACTTCATTTGGGAATAATGTCCTGCAGAGAGTCCCTTCCAGTGGCCCTGCAGTACTTGTATGAGGGCTAGTTTAAGTGTCAACACAGTCTAGGGTCGCCTGGAGGAAAGTCTCAATGAGAGTTAGATCATGCTGGCCCAGGGCATGTCTGTAGGGAGCTGTCTTCATTATTTTGGGTTGTGTTAACTGATGAAAGAAGGCACAGCCTAAGAATGGGCAACACTATGCCCTGGGCTTGGGTTCTGGTCCGTATGAGAGAGGAGATGGGTAGTAGGCACACAGGCATACAAGCAGCCATGCGCTTTGTGCTCTTGACTCTGATGTGGCCATCTGCTTCAGGTTCCTGCCATCCTGACTCCCCGTCATGATGGACTGTGACATAGAACCCTCAGCTCTCTTTTATTACTTTTATCTCCATTTTATCACAGTAACAGAAAATGAAACTAGGACACTTTGCTTCATCCTGCCACAACAGACCCATCAACCTTGCTAGAGGTCACTACCAATAGCAATGGCAACAGCTCTAAAATCTCTGAGAATCCTCTCCCTGTGGGTTTTCTCGGTTCTCCTAGGCCCATTCTTCACCATTGAGCTCCGAGCTACAAAGGGCCAATCCCTACTCTGATTCATGAGACCTCCACTAATCTGGTTTCCCGCGTCTTTCCTGGAATAGGAGTCTGTGCTAGGGTGGGAAGTCAGTTAACCGTACTTGGGCACCCATCTCCTCCACTGTTCCTACTCCTGTACAGGAATCCTATACACCAGTTCCAAAGACCTAGGGCCCACATGGTCAGATCTAGTCACAGAAAAGATATTCCTTCTCTGGTACTAATTTTCTATATTGACCAAAGCACTGGATATAAACAAGGTAGGTGTACCATAGTTTCTTAGTCCATTCTTCTACTGAGGGACACTTAGGCTGTTTCCATGTTCTGGCTATTGTGTATAAAGCAGCTATGAACATGGTTGAGCATATGTCCCTGTTGTGTGTTCGAGCATTTTCTGGGTATATTCCAAGGAGTGGGATAGCTGGGTCTTGAGGAAGCCCTATGGAGTATTACTCAGCTATTAAAAACGAGGAATTCCCGAAATTTGTGGACAAATGGATTGACCTAGAAATTATCATAATGAGTGAGTTCACCCAGAAGCAAAAAGAGACAAACAGTATATACTCACTTATATCAAAACACTAGTCCAAGGGATACGTCCCATGAAAAACCTTACTTACCAAGAAAGTGGGTCAGAGGAGAGGACATCCTATTGAGACTTTAGGCGAGAGTAGCATGGAAGAATGGGGAAATAACAGGACCCACAGGGTCCTGGAAACCTACAAGAAGAACTTTATGACAGGCAGATCTGGGTCCTGGGGTCCTCCTCAAACTAAGGCACCAGCCAAGGAGAAATAGGCAGTAAACTTCGAACCCCTACCAAGACCTAGCCAACGAACA
Organism: Acomys minous; assembly: GCF_964271855.1. Lineage (NCBI taxonomy): Eukaryota > Metazoa > Chordata > Mammalia > Rodentia > Muridae > Acomys > Acomys minous. The sequence goes on from NC_140495.1 coordinate 103,905,627, forward strand.
CGATATTCTCCACTGTTGAGTGGAGAGTGAGATCTGATTCTCACGTGAACTCTGGTGCCCCTTTTCTGACCATGTCCCCTGGATGGGGAGGCCTGGTGGCACTCAGAAGAAGGATAGCAAGTTACCAAGAAGAGACTCAATAATCTTAGAGCATACATAGGGGGAAGAAGTCTCCCTCAATCACAGACATAGGGGAGGGGAGAAGGGGGGAAGTGGGAGGGAGGGAGGAATGGGAGGAAACAGGGGAAGGGCTAACAATCAAGATGTAATATAAATAAATTAATTAAAAAAAAAAAAGAAAAAAGAAAAATAAATAAATAAATAAATAAATAAATAAAAATAAAAAAAAAATAAACAAGGTAGGAACAATCTGATTTGGTTCACAGTTTCAGATGTCAGAAGACCGTGGCAAAGCTGCTCAGTTCTTTGTGGTGAAAACAATAGGTGAAGGCTGTTCATGCCACAGCAAACCAAGACAGGGGCTGACTGTAACCTTCACAGGCCCACCATCAGTGACCAACTTCTATCATTTAGGCCCCACTTCTCAAAGCCTCCAAAATTTCCCAAAATAAAGCCACTAGCAGTGGACTAAGGGTTCAAAACACAAGTCTGCAGGGGGCATTTCATATTCAGACTACAACAACTTCTCAAAGACATCCATAGATTGTCATAGCTTTCTAAGGCTACCCAAGGCCATCCAAGGATAGCCAAGAATGCTCAAGACCATATGTAGAGACAAGACTTTCCAAAGCTACTCTTGACACCTTAGACATCAAAATCCACACACACACAATCCATGTGTGTCCAAAGCCAATGAAAGCACCAAGGCCACTCAATGCCACCCAAGATTATTGAGGGTTCTCCAGAGCCACCCAAAGCCAGCAGGAATAAACAAACAAAAAAGATAAGGGACACTCACGTGGATGACAACGGTCCTACCTAGTGGAACTGGTCTCACTTTTGGGAAATGTTATGAAATTGCACTCTCAGGAGAACCCTTAAGTGAATGAAGCCTCTGGGACTCTGTGTGGTAAATTGTATTTTTTAGTTCATTCTGTGTATTCTCGTGCCACTGAGAATGTGCTTACTACTACCACTCAGTAGTCAGAATCTAAAGTCACAGGGCTTATAGCAACAAACCTCAAGGAAAATTCAACAAGACAGAATTCAAAATGAGATGATCTTCATCTGAAGCAGAAACTATAAGCACAAGAAGAATATCTATGGGATTATTAGTATTTTTTTCATTTTTAGTGTTTTCTTAAATGTTTTATGTCTGAAATATTTCATATTTAGAAGCATTTTAAATTGAACAAAACATGAAGTATCCACACAGCTCACCCCCAGGTTCTTTTATCATTATCTACTATTAGTATACTTCTTACAACTAATAAACCAATATTAGTTAATATTAGCTGAAATCCATACTTTAGCCAGATTTCCTCAGACATTCCCTCAGGTCTCCTCCCATCCAAAGACCTGACATTTGTCCTCTTATGTACTCTTAGCTGTAGTGTGCCCTATGTTTTCTCAGGAGTAGAAGGGGCTTGGGTTATCAGGAGGAGGCCCACGCAGGCCATCTTCATGACACCATCCAGCTACATAAACTGTCAGGCCAAGCCATCACTGTGGCAGGCACTGTCCTGGACCACCAGGTGGATATACAGTTCCCAGTGTTCTCCCTGTGCAGAACTTTACTGTCCCCTTCAGCCCAGAGCCCGTAGGAAGGAAGCAGCCCTGCTCCACCATACCCAGGGTGAAGAGACACGCTCTTCTGTGTTCCTCTTCCCTTTTCAGGACACAGTCACAGCAGAGTCTGTGGGTTCTGCTGGAAAGGGAGATTTGTCTCTTCTCTTATTTACCCACCACTGATTTATGTTCATGTGGACTCATAGCCATCTCTTCTGTACTTTGGGCTTTCACCTAATATGACTTCTGTTGCTGGAACTGTTCCAGCAGTGGTCACTGGCAAATCCTCCAGTTGCTCCCAGGTTGCTCTAGTCTTGCCACCGATGTGAGATTGCTGCACCTGAGTGCTGCTTCACTTCCTGCCACCAGCAGGTGCCAAAGCTTCGCTCACCTTGAGCATCTCCTGTCTAGACCTGGTACCTGCAATTTCTCCAAAAAGCTCTTGTTCCTTGTTTCTTATTTGCCTTTTTATGGCACAGACAGTTACACAAATGAAGATACAGACTTGTGGTAGATAGCTGGTTCCTCTACTTTAAGTACATTACCTCTTCTGATAACAGCCCTCAAATATGCTTAGAAAATGGCTTTTCCATTGGATATGACTATATACAGCCATAAGAGCTGGCTGCACAGAGTGGGAAGAGGATGTTTAAACCATGTGTAAGTATTCCCAGTACTAAACAAACAAACAAACAAAAAACACTTAAATTCTGTATCAGAAACAATTAGATACTAATCAAAGTAAAGAAGGTAATACTTAAAATTCTGATTGGCAATTTAATAAAATAGATCACTGTAGCTTAAGCCCATATCTGGCAAAAAAACAAAAACAAAAAACATGCTTATCACTGTATTTTGCATCTATTCCCAGTGAGCAGTCTGCTTGAAGAGAAAATGGAAATATGAACCAGTTTCCAAAAGCAAAATGATGGCTGATGGCAGGAAACAGGTATTCTCTGAACTCTAACGCAGGAAGTAAGTATTGTACTGGTCTAAAAGCATTAGGAAACCGTTTTAGTTGTGTCATAGGATACTACAGAAGTCAGCACCATGTTAAAGCCTTTAATACAAAAGTCCTTCATATGCTCCCAGGGAAAGATTTCAGCAGTGCACCCTGTTCTGTGAAGTCTAGCATCCTCTGAAGCTCATGGGGCTACGAAAGGGAGCACTAGACAAGGACCACAACTAGGCAATTACAAGGCCATGGAGTAGCAATGGAGCCAGGATGTGGAAAGGGCAAGACAGCTTAGGAGGTCCTGTGGATGCAGGGAGAGGTAAGGCCAGGCTCTCCTCTTTGCATAGACAGATAGGCCCCACGTGTCTTATCTGGGGCTGACCATAAACTGCACAGTTGCAAGTCCTCATTGGACAGGACCCAGAGAAGATTCCCTGACTAGAATCTCCAGGCCACGCCTGCACGCTCCAGCAGAACAGTGTGGAGTATGTGTCCATGGTGGCCTAGCCTGACTTGGCATTACTGCTGCTGGGCCTACCAATGCTGCTTGGACAGGCCTGCTGTGAGCCTGAGGCCGCCATGCCTACCCCATCCTGACCCCTAGCAGCCCCTGATTAGCTGAGAACTCGCAGCCAGCATTGGTCTCCATACCTCCCGCAGTTTCCTCCCTGCACTACTAGCTTTCTCACACTGTTTGCTGTGCTGACTCTGAGGCTTATGCTTAAACGAGGGCTTGCAGCCTGGACATGCCCAGCTTAGGGATGGCATGCAAGCAGCTGACAATCTAAAACCTATAGAAAGGACCAGAAAAGAGGATCTCACTTTAGGGCTTGGAGCCTCCAGACCAAAGGCAGGCAGCTTCCTGCTGAGCTAGAGCACTGTTTAGGAACTTAGGTGACTGCAACTTGCCCTGGGACTCAAGATTTGCCCTTTCCTTTTACCTTTCACCCTTTTAACTTACAAAATCACAAAACAATGAGTTGCTATAGGAACCTCAGTGTCTTAGCAGAGAAGTATGGGCAGTCTGGCATCTTCCTAGGTCACCCTTGTAGCCCTGCTGTAGAGTTCTCTCAAGAACCCAAGACTTTTGGGACATGACTTGAGGACAAAAACTGACCGACTAACTGGCTCAAGGACAGCTGGATCAGCTCCACACTACAGGCACTGAGCAAGTCTATCGTGTGTGCTCCAGCACTCGACATGAGCCTGAAGCTTCCATTCCAACCTGTTTCCACATGACCTTCAGGCGCTACCTTTGGCTTCTGTGTAGGCTAAATAGCTGCTACAAGGTAAACTTTTAAATATAACTTTTAAAATCTTTAACAGGAAAGAAAAAAAGGCAAACCAAGTATTTAGAAAGAAAATCTCTAGCCTTAGGTGACTGCACCTCTACCTGGGACTCAAGATGTGCCCTCTCCTTTTACCTTTCACCCTTTAAACTTACAAAGTCACAAAACGATGAGTTGTTATTGGAACCCCAGTGTTGCAACAGGCTAGAGAAACAGCTCAGTGGGTAAAAGCACTAAGTTCCTAAGACCTAAGGTCCCAGCATCCATGTCAGACAGCTCACAATAGCCTGTAACTTCAGCTTCAAGGGATGCAGGGCCCTCTTTTGGACTCTATGGACACCTGCACTCTCATGTGTACACACACACACACACACACACACACACACACACACACTTTTTTATTCTTCAAATAATATACTAGAAGCTTGCTTGCACTGTGTTCACAACAATGTTATATTGTTTTATGCATGCTTTTATCTTTGCAAATGCACATGTAGACTATTTCTCTTATAAGTCACTATTGCTAGCCAGGGCAAGGGACTAAGCTTCAAGAGGATTATGGAAAGTAAGCCTGATGCAACAGCCTTCTCATAGCATCAGATGCACACCCTACAGAGATGCCTGAGGACCTGTGCACTGTGACCATCAGAGCCAGGTGGGCATGTCAAGAGGCATCCTCAGAAACACCAGCTATGAAGGTTAATATGGCTTATCAACTTGACAAGATCTAGAATCCGTTGGGAGACAAGCCTGTGTGTGTGTGTGTGTGTATGTGTGTGTGTATGTGTGTGCACGCGTGCCTGGGGTTGATTAGGCCCACACTAAGTGTGGGTGGCACCATTCCCTGGGCTTTGGTCCTGGGCTGCATAAAAACGAGAAAGCAAGCCAAGCATGAGTGCTTACTTCTATTTCTTCAAAAATCAAGTTTTTCTTTTTAAAAATTTGCCAGGCACAGTTGTGCACTCTTTTAATCCTAGCACTTAGGAGGCAGAGGCAAGTGGATCTCTGTAATTTGAGGCTAGCCTGACCTACATAGCAAACTCCAGGCTAGCCAAGACGCCAGGACTGCACAGCTGAGATTCTGTCTCAAAGGAAAATGAAAAAAATTAAGTTTATTTATTATCATATATGCACAAACACGTGTGAATGTGAGTACACCTAGGCTACAGTGCACATGTGGAGGCCAGAGGAAAATTTTTAAGAGTCAGCTCTCCTTCTTCTGTAGGCTTCAAGAATCAAACTCAGTGGCGCACGTCTTTAATCCCATCACTTAAGAGGCAGAGGCAGGCAGATCGCTGTGAGTTCGAGGGCAGCCTAGTCTACAAAGTGAGTACAGGACAGCCAAGGCTACACAGAGAAACCCTGTCTCGAAAAACAAAACAAAAAAGAAAGAAAGAAAGAAAGAAAGAAACCAATGTGTCTAAACTTTAAAAAATAAAACAAAAACAAAACACTTGAGGCCAGGGAAACAGCTCAGCAGGTTATGTTGCTTGTCACCAAGCCTGACACATGCGTTCAATTCCCAGGACCCACATGGTGGAAAGAGAGAAGTGACTTCCTCAAGTTGTCCTCTGATTTGTGAACAAGCATGCCTATGTCCCCCCACTTCCACTACCCAACACCCAAAAATACAAATAAAAAATGTTTTAAAGTGATTTCAATAGGTTCACACTAAGCCTAAAACTACAATTAATTGTAACTTACTCTACAATAAAATAAGACACTGCTGTCCCACTGTAAGTCACATTTTTCAGTTGCCAACCCTGCACTTCTGGAAGGAGCTATGCTGAACCTACAATTGTTCTTCAGTGGGAAGGCAGGAGTGAACATGTCTGTCAGGTCACCACCCACAACCCCAAGGATCCATCACCTATCAGTTAGTGCTCCACCCCACCCCACCCCACCCCACCCCACCATAGGCTGGTAAACAGCTAATGAGATATTATCTTCTTAGGAGGAATATTCACCTTGGTCAGGGATATTTCTGCTCTACAAGGAACATATAATTGGCCTAAAAACCTCAGGTGCTAATTCTAAGACAGAGGCAGTGAGGGTCAGAGAGAGGCTAGGTCCGCTCTGCTGACCCAGCCTACACTGGTAAAGCCTCTACCCTTGGGGAAAACTTTAACTGAGTTTGGGACAATAGATTGAGTAGGCGCTCAAAGAAGCTGACAGATGGGACACGCAACAAATACCACCTTAGCAGCTGCTTCTGATTCCTTAGCACATCCTTTTCACCACACCCTGCCACAAACATGCTGCCCAGTAATTTTATCACCACAGAAATGAGGGATTAGTGTCTTGCTTTCTACTTTGAGAACCTGAGGCCCAGCAAGTTAACAGTCACAGTAAAGTGAGGATTCTACCAAATAGTCAGGCTCCAGGACCCAGGTGAGGACCCACTTCCTGCAGCTGAGAGCAGGATCCAAGCAGATAGGGAGAGCTGTACGATGAGGCCACTGGCTGCAGTGGACATGCGGAGGGTAGTCTGAGAGGCTGCTGGCAGAAGGAAGCCAGGTCCAACACACCTTAGAGCTAATGAGTTTTTATTCCAGAAGTACCAGGATGTCTCTGAGGACTATAGGCACAGGACTGGGACAGTGATCTCCAACCACTGTGAGCAAGGTGCCAACAGCATGGAAGAGCTGTGGAGCTCAGTTAGGAGGCTTCTGTGGAAGCAAGAGGGAGATGTGGGTAGCCTGCCAATCACTAAGCAGTAAGGCCTCCTGTCCCAGCCTAGGGTTTCTTCCTGCCAGTAGTGGGACCCAGGGGCTAAGAGTGTAGGTTTAGGAGACACCTAAAATGCATCTGTGGAGGGTGAAAGAGGAAGAAGGCTGACAGCAGCAGTCGGGGGGGGGGGGGGAGCAGACTAGGAGGCTGGGAGGGGCTCAGGATGGGAGCAGGAGCACACAGACACAGAAGACTAAGTCAAGAGGCTACTAGGCTGGCACAGCCCCAAAGCAGGGCCAGCCTAAGTGCTAATGAGAACTCTGACTGACACAAACATCGGCTGGCAACCTTGACAAATGACAGGTTGTTAAGGATTAGAAGAGCCACTTCAGAGTCAGGGGGAGTCTGAAACCTGAGTCAAGGAGGTGGACATCACACAGAAGTCAGGAGAGCTGCTTACCACCAGCATGTGGGAATAGAAGCTTGCCTTGGCGCAGGACAGGAAGCCTCCTCCTCTTGGATGACCCTTGCCTGTTCCAAGGTCTTCACCTCTCCTTGCTTTACGGTGGCTACCTTTCACTACGTGTGGGATATATCTGCATCACTAGATATCTCCACACCAGCAAGAACCACGTTTCGCTTGTTCACTACCCCATTCGTCAGAGCCATGCAGGAGAAGATGGGTGTGAAAGAGGGCTAGCGGGAGAACCAGGTGCACTCAAAGCCTACCTTGGGGACCAGGGATCTGGTGTGTATAAGGAGCCTAGGCAGCAGTGGCTTCCAGGGTTCCAGGCTAGAGACACATCAAGCCCCAACTCCTCCTATGAGAAGCCTTGAGATCAGATGTTGCAGCTTCTCCAGGCCAGCAGTGGAATGGCCTCTTCTGCAGAGAGGCACACAGAAGGGAAGACGTGAGGCCTGACCAAAAGGCAGATGACAGGCGTCAAGAATGCCTATGCATGTACAACAACAGATTTCAAAAGTTCCACAAAGTCCTAACACCTGAACCATAACCAAAAGAGGACAAGCCTTCTTCCAGAAACATGGAGGCAGAACTGCAAAACCTTCGTATCAGCAAGGAGCAGTGACATGGTCGAAGAGAGGACACCCACCAATGCCTGGATCTTGTGCTGCCTCCCGGATGCGATGTTTCAGGAAGCCTGCAGGGGGAGCCATAAGCAGACTTAGGTGGCCACACCTGGTACCAGTAGAGGAGGCCTCACCTGGGTCTTCAAGGGCTCTCCTAGCCTTGAGAGTTGCCTGGAAATACAGCGGAAATCCCAGAACAACAGGCAAACTGCACAACACCTTGGTACACGCCAGTCAGGATCTGGCTCCCAGCCGAGGACAAGTGACTAAGAGAAGCCCTAGGCAGCATGGGCAGTGGTGGGGCTGCTTCCTTCCTCAGAGACTGCCTGCCTGGGAGCTGATTTTAGAGCCTTTGGTTTCCTGGTTTTCATTGTTCCAACTGTGTCAGCTGTAGGGTGTGATCTGAGACACCAAAACTATTCTGATCCATTGGCAGCTAAAAGAGGACCCTATGAGCTGCAGAAGTGAGATTAACCTTTCTTTGACTTCAGAACACAAGGAGCAATGGCAATTTGGACATCTTTAGGATCTAGGCTCTATGTTCAAGAAAATAAGTTAAGAGGGCCTGGGGAGATGGCTCTTTCAGTAAACTGCTTGCCATGCATGCAGGAGAGCCTGAATTCAATCCCTGTCGACCATAGAGGGGTTAGGGTTATCTGTAATCCCAGTGCAGGGTGGGTGTGGAAACCTATCTCCAGCAAGCCTAGCAGAACCAGCAAGCTCCAAGTCCACTGAGATACCCTGTTCAGAAAACAAGACAGAAGGCAGTGAGATGGCTCAGCAGGTGGGAGTACTGGCCCTGCAGAAAATCTAAGTCTAAGCCTAGAACTCTAAAAAGTTGTTCTCACCTCCTCATGCCTGCCATGGTAGAGGTGCCCATGTACAAACACAGACACACACACACAGAGACACACACACACACACACACAGAGAGAGAGAGAGAGAGAGAGAGAGAGAGAGAGAGAGACTGAGACAGAGACACAGAGAGACAGAGACAGAGAGACAGAGACAGTGACAGAAATAGTAATACATAAAAATTTTAACATAGATGGAAAGTGATAGTAGAGACCCAACAATAACCACTGATCTTCACACGTTCACATATGCGCACACATACATACAGACCACACAAAAAAATAATTTAAAAAAGTATAGGATGTACAATCTTGTTTTACAGTAATGAAGGCTTCTTTATTCAAATAACTTCAAATTCTTAGAAATTACTCAGGTGACACACGGTGCTATAAACAGCTGCAGTGACCATGTCCCTCATGTCAGCTGGGCTTTGGAACAGTCCCTAATTTTAGGCACTGCTTTAATATTTAAAGGAAGCCGTGTTTTTCCTGTGTCATGTGCTATTGATACCAATCATGACCAGGTGACTTACAGGGGCAATTACAACATGTCCCTCTACAGTAATCTAACAGAACACAACAATGGAGGAAATTTTACTTTAGACAAGGCCTCTTCAATTCTAATGTTTTAAGTTAACATTCAGTGCAGGCGTAGTGGAGTATGCAGGTAATGCCAGCATTTACAAGACTAAAGCAGAAAGATCAGGAGTTCAAGACCAGCCTGGGCTACAAAGCAAGGCACTATCTCAAGAGAAAGAAGAGAAGAGGAAGAGTAACTAGGCAGAGGAAAGGGGGAGAAAAGACAGAAGAGGAAAGGGAGGGGAGAGGAGAGGGAAAAAGAGAAGGGAGGGGAGAGGAGAAGAGACTACATGAAATAACAGTCATCAACTTCCAGACTAAGACTCGCTCTCCTAATTGTTACCTTTAACAACTAAATTCCAAGTTATAACTGTACTAAAAATAGAAACCATGTATACTCTCAAAACATTTTCTTTTTATGTTCATGTTTTGAATCCATCAAACCAACCAGTTATGACATTATAGAAAGAAAGAGAAAGATAAGTCACCACACAAATGGAAGGATGAGAGAACTGTCCACTCCAACAGAGCACCAGGGAAGACGCCACTGTAAGGATCAAGGGAAGAGAATGAGGCTGTGTGGGATCTCAGCACAGGTCCGCTGCCTCCCAGGCCTCCTGTACCATACTCTCTGTTCCTCTGAACCCTCCCTCAAGAAATCTGAGGAGAAAGTGCAGTGAATTGTTCCAAATAAACAAATAGAGCCATTTTCTTAGTAAAAATAAAAGTATGATTTAAACTAAAGACGAAATAATTTGCAAAGGATCAGAACAGGAGAAACCCAACCCAGTGTGCAGAGTGATGAGCAGATGGGCCTCCGGGGTCCCCTGGATGGCTTCCGAACGCCCAGCCCCACACCATCCAGGCACCATCTGGGTTCACCAGTGCCTCCTCCTCAGGAAGCTCACCACCCAGAGCATCCACCTTGTCACCCACAGCTCATCACTGTACCCAGCATGCTAACTAACTATCCTGTGAATGTGTAGATGACCAGGCTCCCAATGCTCAAAGCCACCAAGCTGCCCAAAGACACAGTCACCAGAGGGAATTCCAACCAGAGGCTCACACTGCCTCCTGCCCTCGCTAGGAGTGACTGACACAGACCAGGCCCACCACTGCTCACTCAGCGGTTACAGCTCATGCCATAATAGTACCGAATTTCCAGTTACATCCCTTTAGGCATTAACCTTTTCTGATGTAAAAATCACAATTCAACTTATTTGTCTTTTAATCGTAGGAATTTAGTAAGAGCAGAAGCAATTGTACCAGTAGTTAGGCTGAATGTCACCTAATATCAAAGCAGAGAATTTCAAAACTCCAGCAGTGGAAGAAATCAGGTTGACTTAAAGTAATGCCAGGGGCAAGGACAAGCAGAAGTCTATGGAGAAACTGACAGGGACAGTCAATAGATGTGGCAGCCAAATGACAGATGCTTCATGAAGCCAAGGCTGGCTGATTCCTATATACTGCCATGCATTCAATATCCAAAATGTGCCTAACAGGTACACAGTAGGAACTCAAGGAAGTCCTGTTCAATGACTGAGTAGACAAATGAATGGACAAAGATCTAGTTTGTGCTAATAATGAAAAGCTGGATGAAGTTTAGCCAATGGCACCCCTCACATTTAAGTAAAGCTGATACATAAGCCCATGTTGTGTAGCCAATAAAACCAGGACCACAACAGTAGCCATGGCCCAAGGCTCAAGACACAAGAACTACTTGAGGATAAACATGGAGCCAGACCTGGTGGCACATGCCTTTAGTTCCATCACTCCAGGAGGCTGAGGCGGGCAGATCTCTGTGAGTTCAAGGCCAGCCTGGATTACAAAACCAGGACAGCCAAGGTTATACAGAGAAACTCTGTCTCAGAAGAAAAAAAGAAGAAAGAAAGAAAGAGAGAAAGAAAGAAAGAAAAAGATAAACATAGGAGGTATTCAAGCCAAGAGTGGCAAAGGTCAGCATTGGTCACCTGAAGAGGCAGAGATGCTGACTGGATATCACAGGGCTTCTTCTGGGGATGGTCATGTGAGAGCACTAACAGGAATGCTACCACCTGCTTCCCAACAATGCCACACTTTCAGCAACATGCCAATGAGCTAAAATAAAAATGTGGCTTATTGTGTAACCTGTAAACCACATCTCAAAAAACAAAACAAAACAAAACAAAACAAAACAAAAAAACCCACAAAAAACCAAAACAGGAAAAGCTCATGGGCTGGAAGTGGGAAGAGTTTCCTCTTGAAGAAGGTCTTAAGTAGAAAATGTGAGTTTGCTGTGTGTTAGAAGCAGGTTTTCCTTAGCATGCAGGATGTCAGGAAGACTGTCGTGAACCTTTCTGTATTTAGAGATTGCAGAGGGAAACCATGACCATCTCAGCAGGTGCAGAGGATGCAGACAGTAAGGTCTACAGCTGCTTGTGCCAAAGTCCTTAAAAGTCCTCAGCAAACTGGGGAGACAGTAACTCACCACAGGTAACATGTATAGACAGTTAGAATGATCCCCACTTCATGTCTACATGAGAGGACTTGGGCGAGGGTAAGAGTCAAAGAAGCAGTTTGCTCATCACCACTGCCATCCACGTGGTACAAGCCACAGGGCATCCAAAACTCTAGAACGTGAATAATGCTATGACTAGGCATTAGATATCAAAATGCCAAAATTAGGCCATGTACTCACAATATGATCCTTTATGTAGATACAATTGGAAGCTGTAGCTATAGTCACATACAAAATCCATACAATAACAAGTCTTGGAGGATAACTGATAAGGCTTCTATTGTGATGATGCTTGGCCCAGGGGCATGGAAAGCCCAATAAAAAATGGAGGCCAACCCCAGGAGCAGGGAGATACCCTGCCCCTCTCAGGCTGCAGCACTCGAGAGAGCAGGCCCTGCACCTTGCCTGGGTGCCAGTAGAGCCGGCCCTGGTGGAGGGGATGCAGGTAAGGCAGCCCTATGGGCATGGAAGAACTGGATCCGCCATTCATCTGCCATGAGGTGGAGAGTGTGTGAGAGTGATGCCTTCCCCAACCTCACCCCACGCTATCTGCTGTAGGGGAGAGCTGGCCCAGCAGTCATGAGAGCTAAGAATGGGAGAGCTAGCCTTGACTCTCACCAGCTGTAGCACTCTGGAGAACAGAAACAAACATCTCACCTGAGTTCCACAGAGTCAGAGCAGGAGAGCTGCCCTAGCCCCTCCATAGCGGCAGCACTTGGGGAAGTGGGCATTGTTCCTTGACTGGGCAACACAGCAGAGCTGGATCTGGAGGCATGTGTGCCAGTGATCCTGGCCCGAGGGCATGAGAGTGTAAGAGCTCACCCTGCCACCTGTTGATGGCAGTATTGAGGTAGACTGGTCTAAGCAGTGCTAGAGAGCTCACCCTGTGGGTATAGATAAGGAGAGCCAGCAGGCTGACCAGCTCAGCTACCACCCAGGCCAGATCCAGGGCTTTGAGTTGGCCCACCCCAAAATCTACATCATCTGTGAACTGTTGAGGTGTATGAAAGGGCCGGTCCTTCCAGTCCAAAACTGCAGGATCTCCATGACACAGGGCAACAACAGGATAACTAGGAGGAGTCCTGGTGAGGATCCAATATTAATGGTGCCACAGAAGCCACAAACCAATAGCACATTGCAATGAACATTTGCAAGTAAAGTTGTATGGACAGAGGGTATACTATGGGACACACCGTCACACACAGCTTCCATGGCAAGATGTTTTCTGTGTTTTGTTTTATTTGTGTTTGTGTGTGTGTGTTATTTTATTTTATGCGGGAGGTTGCAAGGGTAGACAGCAGATATGAAAGGACAGGAAGATGAGTGGAACTAGGATGTATGATGTGAAACTCACAAAGAATTGATATGAAGGTTTTTAAAAAGATGGAGGCTAACATATTAAGCAGACCTCACGCCATGAAAAAATTAATTTCATATGAATCAACTAAATGTGAAAGGCAAAACAACTACTAGAAGAAAATGAATAATGGTACAGAGAAAATACTTTTAGATGAGCTATAATGCCCAAAAGAGATAAAGGAAAAGATGGGCACATTTAGCTATGTAAAAAAAAATTTTTTTTTTTATAAAGAAGGAAGGAAGGAAGGAAGGAAGGAAGGAAGGAAGGAAGGAAGGAAGGAAACAAAATCCAAAGATCAAGGAAGGCAGGAAGCTAATGTAGGAAACACTCATTGCACACGGGGGTGCAAATACTCAATAGCTCCTCTACTATTTGGGTCGGAGCCGATCACTCACTCTTTCTGGAGGCTGGAGAGAAGCAGCTCTGTCCCTGAGAACCAGCGCCCACCCATATGTGGAGGGGCATCTGTGGAGTGCTGCACACTGCAGCTAGAGAGGCGGCCAGAATTTCCAGGAGGAACGAAGATGTCTGACTGAAAGTGACCTGAGCCCCTCTCAGCACCAGAGGAACACAAAGTGTAAACATGAGGCAGAGGCTGGCACTGTTCCAGGCACCTTCTCCCTACACTTTTCTTCTATACTTTTTATTTTGAATTTTAGGTTTATAGGAAGATTAAAAAAAACATACAGCTGGGTGTGGTGGCACATGCCTTCAATCCCAGCAAAACAAAACAAAACAACAACAACAACAAAAGCAAAAACAAAACAAACAAACAAACCCAAACATACACAGGGTTCATACGCCCTTCACTTCACCTCTTCCTAAAGCCTAAGCACAGATTTGTGAGCTATGAACACTGGGAGATACTGGGTAGGAAACTGTCAAACTGCGAAATGAACTCCGGTGCGGTACCATTAAGCACAGCTCCAGGGCTCCCAGCCTTCCTCTTTTAAATTGGACACTTTGTAAGAGCGGAGCTTGAGCACTATAGGTGACCCAGATGGAACAGTCCAAGGGCCCTCTTATTAGAAAGTGAGCCTGTTTGTGCAGGGACACTAGAGGACGGCATGAGGTAGGCAGGCTCACTGCAGGTCAACCCTGGTGGGGCACTATCCGTTGCCTTTCTCCACTCTTAAGTTACTATTTTTCCCTTTTTAATAAATAAACAACTTGGGGTAAAGATGCTCTGTTAAAGGCAAATATCCCTTTTCTCCTCAGCTCTTACCCACTAAGATTCAAGCCCTGGACCCCTGTCCTGGGCCCCCTCGGCACTGTGACCATGCTGCTTGCCTAGCGTGGCTTCTAGGCTCTTGTTTCTTCCACACTGACTGGCACTCTTTCACGAGAAGAGCTGCCTGTTCTCTCACGTTTACATGCTTACCTGGTCAGCTGCTATAGACGTGGAGAGTGACTGGCACTTTATGCTATGCACTAATGAATCATTATTCCCTTCCTTTGCCCACAGGGGCCGTTCCGGTTGGCCCCTGAGCCTTTCCTATCTTCCTGGCCCTGACAGACACCTCAGAGACATCCTCTACTGGCAACAACACAGGGTATGTGGGTGCACTCACTGATTCTGGGAGGCGTTGCTTCTGGGCCTTCCCAGAGGATCTGTGTGAGATCACACACTTCTCCAATATGCCCAACTCCAATAAAACACCCAATTCCAGCCCTTCCTGTCCTTATCTAAGGCCTCCTGGAGCAAAGGGAATGCTGGCTTCTGTTTCCCACTATTATCTACCCATGTTCAGCACCATATACACACAGCACAGTTAGCCCTTGACCCTTGAGAAACAAATCTATCAGGACAGGACAGCACTGCATCTGGCTCTCGCTTTACCCGTAAGGAATCCAGTCAATACACTGTTTTCCCTCAGCTTGCTCGACTTGGGTCTCTACCCATACAGGTTCAGCATGTATCCTAATTATCTATGCCATTCTGAGTACATGAAGTATCTGTGTCTCCAAGGGCGAGGCTATATCAATGCCGTGCAGTGCAGTGCAGTGACGCCAACCCCCCCACCCTTTTTTTTTCTTTTTCCTATTAGTTCTACATCCTGGTGTGACCACACTCCTCCATTCCCACTTCTTCCTGTACAAGCATCTCGCCAGCATGCGTTCCCACATGAAGGCAGCTCACCAAATACTCATATCAGCATATCCTAGAAACTGCTGCAAGACAGTCCACAGAGATGGCCCCGCTCTTGAAGCCTCTCAGGCATGAGTATCCAGGTCATGCTACACACATTTTCAGATTACTGGAGATGTGTCTTAAGGGAGAGTCCTAGAAGTGAAGCGAGGTCAAAGGTAAGCACCTATGTGGATTTATAGGCTGAATGTGGGTTTTATTTAGTGACTTCCACAGCTCAGCAAATAAAATTGATTTTCTCTTCTGATGAGGAAAACACACACACACACACACACACACACACACACACACACACACACACTGCTAAGAATCTGACATAAGACTGCCATTTTAAGAAACCTACATTATGGTCAAGATAATTCATCCTGGAAACAACCAAAGTACATAGTGTAAGGAAATCTTCAGCAGAGAGCAATGAAAAAACATCCATCTGACAGAAATAGAAAAACAGGTCCACACACAGATATTTTACTAATGCTTCAAGTAGCATCATTTATAATAATTACAAAGCAGAAAACCATCTAAAGCTCATCTCTGGTAAGGGATAACCAGTGTGTTACATCCACACTGCAAGCCCACAGGGTGGGTGAGTGTTAGACACATGTGAGTGAACTTACACCCAGCATAGAAGCCTACCTAGGATCTGTTTCACTCAAATGAAGAATTGGCGAAAAGGACACCAGAGACAGCACACAGATAGCCTATGGCAAGGTCCGCAATGGAGGTACCTGAAAACAGACATGGGGACACTCAGGGCAAGAGGAAAGCCCCAAAAACAGCCCATGATGATAGTGCCACAATCCAGACCTGCAAGAAAATCACTGAACTAAAATAAGCAATTTTGTTTTCTGCCTCATCTTCCCAGAGCACTCTGAAAATTACCCTTTAGACATAATTTCATTCTATTTGCGTTATGTATTGCTTCTTTCATCACTCAGTAAGACCAAGAAAATTCCTGGATCAATTCTTGAATGGACTGTGACAAGGTACAAGGTTATGTCTGCTAGTGCGGCCCTGCCCCACCTTCACATACAGCCTATACAGTCCAGTGAATCCGTGCTCAAAACTGCTGTTGAGAAAAAGGGAAACCTCCCTATGCTCCAGAGTCTTTAGGAATCCACACACCTAAACCCACTAAGGGTGTGCTCCTCGTGCCCATCCTGTGGGTACCCACAGCTGACCAACACAGGGAAAACTTCAGGCGAGCAGAGTGGGAACCACATGCTAGGCGTGCACAGGAGGCCAGCGTCTGGTCCCTCCCGGCAGGTTACACAGCACCAGCTCTCTCTGTGGAAATACAATCACTGTCCTTACACAGCTTCACTAGAGGGGTAAAATTAAAGAAAAGAAAGCTTTTCTGTGAAATGATCAAATATGTCACTCAGTCATCCACATGTGGGCGAAAGTCATCTACTACGAGGTACCGAGAAATACAGAGGGGAAAATCCCGAGAGTGTAAGTCAGCGTCTCTCTTCCGGATAGCTCTATGGCATAAATGCCAAAGGACAGCTGGTTAGCAGAATCCAGACGGAGGTTTTCCTCGGAGCCCTTCCAAAAGCCAACCGAGATGTTATGCAAGCCAATGTTTTCCCCCCACAGGGTTTCAGCAATGGTGAAATCTAGGTTGAACTCTGTGATCTCAAATGTAGCTCTGAACTCTTATGATTCATCCTTCTCAATTCCACGTCTTATGGAACAGAGGTGCAGCTTCAAATCCCCAAACTAGCTTTTAACTGCACCAGTTACTCACTACCATTCACTGACTATGCCACTACCTTCTTGGAGCTGGGAATTTAAACAACAACAAAAATTTATTACAATGAGACTCTGTAAAAGTTTAGACAGAATTTTAAGGAAAATAAATTTTCAAAGTATTATGAAAGGAAAAATAATTCCCTGGAGTATTCCACAAAAGAACACTATGTTACAAAGAAAAAAAGTTAAACCCAAATGCAAAATGATGAATTCAGTTCCAGAATAACAATTTGGCTGTACTGGTATTTTGGGTGGATATTTCCTCAGAAATTTCATAAGCAACATGCATTTGATGTAACTAATTTTCCTCCTATCTAGACCAATGTGGACATGAACAATCAGGTCACTGCACCTTGAATTGTGGCCCAAGTGCATGAGTCTCTTGGGGCCTTTACCTTCATACAGATAGGTTTCAAGCCATGGGAACTCAGGCCTAGAACATGGGTAGATTAACACTAAGGGCTTTCTCCCATTCCTGTGTGAGATGTGTGTTTTGGGGAGGGACTGGTCATGCCAGGGTCCACCCAGGTAACGAGCGCCTCTCTCTGAGGCAGCAGACAGAATTCCATCTGCTCTCATGCAACCAATGTACCTATAGGTGACAGGTTCTCCTCCCCCAAGATTCTACCTCAGAAGAGAAAAATCTGAGGAAGCAGGCACCTGGTACAGAGAAAGACACAGGAAGCTTAAGAGGCATCAGATTGGAAGGGCTCTGAGGTCGGGTGCCCTAACATCCTTGAATAAATCCCTTTTCTCAACAGAACCAACTAACCCAAAGTAGGCTAGCCATCATGAGCTTAGTGTGCTTACGTTGTACTTTTTAACAACAAAATGCCTGTATTTATGTGCCCTGCCCATGAGCAAAGGCACAAGAAACCTGTGTGACTTTCTGACCTGTTTTCTAGACCAATTGGTAGTAGATGTGCTGATAACTTTATAATGTTAGAAGGGGCAATTAAATCTTAATTATCTTTATCAGTCACGATGAACCCCAAACTCACAGAACTTCTAAGGTCAAGACACTAGACAACCCCGTGCCTTTGTACCAAATGAAGTGCAAAAGGGTCGACCAATTCTAACTCTGGCTCTCTGAGGTCTCCTATTTCCACACAAAACAGAAACCCTACTTCACCACCTTCAATCTTGCCCCAAAGCTGCTCAACTCCTCAGATCCCTCTTCCAACACTGCACCCTTTCAACAGTCCTGGACACCTGCATGCCAAGTGCTAGCCCTACATGGACCTCAGCAGGCAGGACACGAGGGGCGTGGTACACACTATTAACTACACTTGCTACTAACACAGGTCCCTAGCAGGAGGTGAGCCTTAGAAGCCACCACTTCAGCGTCTTCATTTCACATTCAGCAAAGCTGGGACAGATTCAGAACCAAGCTGGGATTATTCCTGCCAAGTCTCTAAATTCTGGAGCACTCTCCTGCTTGGTTCTCCACCAAGCAGCTGATAAGCTACACTTTCTCCAATTTTAATTCCTGTAAGCCTCCACAGTGGAATCACATGGATTTTTCATTCTGTCTGCCTGCTTGTTTCTAAAACCTCCCAGAGCATCCGCCTTTCAAGTGCCGTTATCACTTAAGGGAATGCATTTCAACCACATGCCGCCCAAGAGTGTAAGATAATGTTGTTGAGGCACAACTTTTTTTTTTCAGGATGTGAGCACCCTGTTTTCAACAGATTAATTTACTATATTGTACTTTGTGATTTTATAACAATTTTGAGTGTTTTGTAAATGTTTCTATTCTACAAAGAAAAGCAAGGAAGTCTGGAGATAACACAGACATATGGGCATAAATATATGACTGATTCAGTACAGTAGGGTGTGGGGGGCCGTGTGTAAGGCAGAAAGGCATACGTTTGCAGAGGCAGACAACTTCCTCAGTTCAAGCTCTGTCACTTACCACCTACAGAAAGAATAAGAAAAAGTCACTGCCTCGTTCAGCAAGGGTTTGAAAGTACCTGCCATCTGCCAGCTATTGTACAGGGCCTCAGGACAGTTAGAGCAACAGTCCTGCCTTTCGGGGGCTTCTGTTCCTGCCAGGTAGTTTTATGTGAATGAAAGGAGGGAGTAAGGGGTACAGGGAGATGACAAAGATAACCAGAAGCGTGACAGCACGTATATACGTGTGCAAAAGATGTGAGCACTGGCTAGAGGCTAAGGGCAGATTGGGGGTAAGAGACACGGGGACTGCTGGGAGCACCTGAGATGGAACAGGTACAGGGTTTCAAGCAGGAGAATGACATGGTGTGCCTTGTATTAAGAGCTCAGACTTGGCTGCCAATCAAGAACAAACTGAAAGGGCATATAGTGGAGAAAGAAAGAACGGGCAGCAGGCTGCCACTCAGGTAAGCCCTGAGAGCAAGTACCCAGCGATGAGAAGGGGGGGTGCCAGTCCCACGTAACAGTGTCCTCCCAAGATTAGCACGAGGATCAGACGAGACTGACCACACATGACACACAAGAGCTTAGTAGCTGTTAGTTAAACAACATCCGACTTTCCTGAGAAGTCATTGAGCCTCTCTGCATTAGTTTCATGGTCAATCTGAAAACTATCAGCCACTGGGATCTCCTACAAGGACTGCTGCAAGGAGGAGTCATGACCCAAGTGCAATGACCTGATCTTGAGCAGCACCAGTTCTATAATTCAAAACCTAGAAAGTCTGTTACAGACAAGGTGATGCTTCGCTTTGCTTTTGTTTCCTTGCTTGTTTTGTTGTTGTTGTTGTCTTGTTTTTTGTTTTTTTGTTTTTTGAGTCAATGTTTTTCTGTGTAGCCCTCACTATCTTGGAACTCACTCTGTAGGCCAGGCTGGCCTCCAACTCACAGAGAGCAGCCTGCCTCTCTGCCTCCTGAGTGCTGGGATTAAAGGTGTGCGTCACCACTACCCAGCATGTGATGTGTTTCAAAGACTACAGAAGTAGAAACAAATGCTACATATAATATACAAGTTGGTAATCTAATGCAAAGCGTCCATCACTGAAGATTCCCAGACCCTTCTGGTCCTTAGTATCACCACTCAGAATGGCAAGAGCTTCTTAACCCCTGTGTATTCCACCCCCCTCTCTCTTCCCCCTCCCTCCCTCCTTCTCCCTCCCTCCCCCCTCCTCTCTCTCTCACGCACACACACACTTTCTCCCTCCTTTCCTCTCTCCCTTACACACATTCTTTGTCTCTGTCTCTCTCTCTCTCTCACATACACACAATCTCTCCCTCCCTCACTCCCTTTCCATTCTCTCTCTCCCTCCCTCTCTCTCACACACATACTCTTTCTCTCTCCCTCCCTTCCTTCTTTTCTCTCCATCTCTCTCACACACACATATTCTCTGTGTGTGTCTCTCTCTCTTACACACACACAGACACACTCCTTTCTTCTTTCTTTCTCTCTCCCTCCTCTCTCTCATACACATACTTTCTCCCTCCCTCCCTCCCTCCCTTCCTTCTCTCTCTCTCTCTCTCACACACACACACACACATACACACACACACTCTCTCTCTCTCTTACACACACACACACATATTCTCTCTCTCTCACACACACACAGAGACACTCTCCTTCCCTCTCTCTCTTTCTCTCTTACACACACAGAGACACCCTCCTTTCTCCTCTCTCTCTCTCTCTCTCTCTCTCTCTCTCTCTCTCTCTCACACACACACACACACACACACACACACACACACACACACAAATTATAAAAATAAATAAAATAAAATAAATTTAAAACAGAGAGGGAATGAGTTTCTCCTGAGAAGCCATTGATAGTTAATGGCTTCTGGGGCAGGGAGAGACAAGGTTTTGTTTGTTTTGGTTTTTTTGAGGGTGGGGCCCTAGTAGATCAATCAGACTCCAGTGAATGGTCCCATACCTATCAATATATGATCAATACAAATTGACTCATTGGATTATTTAAATGAGGGGTGGGGGCAAGAAGTTAGAAGGGGTGGGTGGGAAGTATCTGGGAGAAATGACAAGGAAGAGTTGGGTGAATATGATCAAAATACGTATAAGACAGGCATGGTGGTTGTGCTGGTTTTATGTTAACACAAACTGGAGCCATCAGAGAGGAGGGAGCCTCAATTAAGAAATGCCTCCAGAAGATCTGGATGTCGGCAAGCCTGCAGAGCATTTTCTTAATTAGTGATTGTGGGGAAGGGGTAGCCCGTTGTGGATGGGCTGAGCAAGCCACGAGGAATAAGCCAGTGAGCAGCACCTCTCCGTGGCCTCTGCTTCAGCTCCTGCCTCCAGGTTCCTGTCCTGATTTCCCCTGATGATGAAGAGTGACGTGGAAACTCTTTCCTCCTCAGGTTACTTTTGGTCATGGTGTTTTATCACAGCAATAGTAACCCTAACTAGGACGTGGCTCACACCTTTAATCCCAGCACTCAGGAGACTGAGGCAGGTGTATCTCTGTGAGTTCAAGGCTAGCCTGAACTATATAGTGAGAGCCTGTCTCAAAAGCAAAGAAGCTAACAAAATACATGAAATTTCAAAGAGTTAATAAAAATGTATTTTTAGAAGGGTGGGGGACCAGGAAGGCTAACCAGACAGACCCAGCTGGACTCCCACACAGGCAATCATTGTCACCTATGCTATGAACAGGCATCAGGGAGACAGTGGCTACAAGACGTACTTGGAACTTCTGGAGAGCTCAGCATGTGGCAGCCTGTGAGAGGCTGAACAAGAACTCACTCACATGCTACAAAGTACCACAGTACCCTTCCAGAACTCACCTGGGACTTCTTCATAGGTTATATGGTTACTTGCTTCAAAATACCCTTAGTAAGAAACTGCATGTGTGAATAAAGTAGTTCCTTTCTGGGAGCCACTCTGAAGAGGGGACATGAGAACCCTGACTTGTCACTGGTCAGTCTGAAGTCCCAGAGGAGGCTATCTTAAGGACAGAGACCTTAGCCTGGGGATCTACCATACTACAGGCAGACAGGATCCAGCTGGGCTGGACCAGAGGACCCGCTACTGTCTGGTACAGAGCCGATTGCTTGCACAGTGAAGTCTTGCCACCCTCTACGAACGATGTCATGAGGGGATAGTAGGACAAGCTAAGCCTGAGTTAGTGTTTTCCGCTTCATTTCTCCTCTTCCTGAACCTAGTCCTGTACCTACCACCAAGAAAATGTCCCTGTCATCTGTCTTTCCTCACTGCTACAACTTTGACTCTGCACTATGTGAAAGCTGTAACTCTGCTTGAAAACCTGCACTGCCTGCACCACCGTCCCTCCATGTCCATCCAGCTACACCATCAAACCTCCAACTAGACAACGATCTGGCTCCTTCCACTAAGGCAGCGTGTGCCATCAACCTAACAGGAGCTTTGTTAAACATGAATGGCCTCGAACTCACAGCGATCCACCTGCCTCTGCCTCCCAAGTGCTGGGATTAAAGGTGTGCGCCACCACCATGCTTATCGTGAAAATGGCATTCTGAGTCCGGTTCCCTTCTTCCTAACCCAGGCTAGCAAGCCTTCCAGATACGTTTGAATGAACTGAATGCAGAGCTTCCTCCCTGCTAGGGCTGGACATCCTTTCTCTTCTGCCCCTGGAACCTTCTCAAGGACCGGCTTCCCGCAACGTTCATTCCTATGAGGCCAAGAACACACTACCATCACTATCCAAAACAAGATACACAGGAGCCTAGACCTCTGCCCCCGGTCTGAGTTCCATCACTCGGCTCTCTTTAAATAAAACGTCCATAGAGAGTCATCCACATTGGATGCGACAAATGTCCCTCCTCCCCACTGTTCCAAAGCCCCATCAAAGTCACTGATGGTCTGCCTCTCACCAAACCCAAGATAATAATATCCCAGCCCCCTACCTGAGCATCCTGGATTCCTGGCCACTGGGCCTTCCTGCTTGCCTTCTTCAGTAGCACAGTCCAACATCCTCACCCCTGTGGACTCCTCCCCAAGAGTCTCTACCAACACCTACCTCTGCTCCTCTGGACACTCACTGTCCAGCCTATGATATGAAACAGCAGCTGTACTCAAAAAGACACCTAAATTTGCATATCTGACCCAACCTTTTCCCGAGCCTGACCTTGAATTTTCCTTTCTATCCAAATTTTTCATTCAGATGACTAATCATAAAAACAATAAGCAAAGCAAACTCTCCTAAATACTGCTGGTCAGGTACTATTCTTGGCCCTCGACTTTGGCTCAGCAGATCAGCTTAGTGCTCATTTGAGATTTTTTTTTCTCCATTTCTGTTGTTGTTGAGACAAGATCTCACTGTTACTCCTGTCTGGCCCAAAACTGCCTCCTTTATGCTGGGAGTGAAGGCATTGCACAGCTGGACAAGATACAAATTCTATTCTCCCTGAACTAAGGATGAAAAACTGAAGCACAGAAAAAATTCAGCAGCTAAGTGGTGGCACACTGACCCCCCAGGCCAGTATGTGGTATGATTAATGAGAAGGTCTCTGGATTTGTTTTCCAAATCTCAAGTCCTAATCGCTCCCCTAAACACACAACCCTCCCAGGGATCCTACCCCACCAATATGGCATTACCCTAAGCTAAAAACCAGAAGACTCAATTCTAAACAACCTGTCGTGATTATGTTACTTCAGTATTCTTTTTTATGAAGGCATGAAAGCATCGTAATAGTCTATGCTCAAAGTCAGTCCTTTCAATGAGTGTAAATGAATGCTAAGTGGTAAGAAAGAAAAGTGTTGCCGTCCTCTAATTGGTACATCTTCCTCTGTCAGGAATATATATATATATATATATATATATATACATATATATATAAAACAATGGTAGACCTCACAGACAAAGCATCTTACACAGTGACAATCCACCTCTCCCTCTTGCTGGGGCCCCAGCCTGGTGACCACGCTTCTGACAGGACTTCCTCACTGGTCTCCACTGGTGCTCCTGCCTGCAGCAATGGAATGAGAGGGATGAGTGCAGCATGCTATAGAGAGGCTCAGTCTGTGCCACTGACTGTGTGACCTTGAGCAAGCACCTCACAGTTCCCCGCTTTGACAGCCCCCATCTATAACAGTAATAGACTGGAGAGGTGGCTCAGCATGTCTTTCCCTATGTTCAAAACTCTCTGAGAGGGAAAGGGGGAGGCGGAAGAGCAGGCAGCCCAGCTCTGCTAAGATCTCCCATCACTCTGAGATTAAAATTTAAATCCCTCACCACAGCCTCTATACACCAGCAAGAAGCAGCTCTCCCGACCTCCCTAGCCTCATTTCCTGCAACTCTCCCTCCCTCCCTGGCCACAATGGCTCCCTGATGTTAACAACACATGTCAAGGCCTTTACCTCAGAGTCCCCTCTGCCTGGAAGGCTGCATCAGGCTGTAGCCAAACACACGCCACACTTCTCAGACACCTACTCTGTCTCCTTCCACCTACCCTTTCTTCCTTTGCCCTTTGGGCTATACAGACATTATTAGAGTCTTGCGTTCCCATCCCTCTGTTCCCATAATGAGAATCCTAGGTGGGCAAAATTAGCCTCATCGGGTGCTAATTCCAGAACCTGGAATACAAGCACCACTGATGAGAAAGAAACAGCATCAGGTTTGGAAATCGCTGACCTAGAGCCAACAGTTTCCACACCACCGTTCTTCAACATAAACACCAGGCGCTTCAAGCTACTTTCATCCCCTCCCTGCTTCATCTGAACCCAACCTGTCATGCCTGAAACCAAAGGCACTGGCATACATCTTCCTAGAGCACCACCACATAAGTATAATCACTGGGAAGAACACCAGGCAGTATTCTCAAATTGTTTAAAAACAAGTAACAACAACTTGATATTAATGGTCCTAATTGTAATGGAAGGCATGGTTTTTAAAAAAAAAAAATCTCTGCTGGCGTGGCTACTGCATCTTCTTCATCCATGCTCCAAACGAAACCTATGCTTCAAGGAAGACAGTCACTAAGGAATAAGGAAGAACTCTTAATTAATCTAGTGCAGCGATTTTCAACCTGTAGGTTGTGACCCCTCTGGGGGGGGGGGTCAACCCTTTCACAGGGGTCAAATATTAGATATCCTGCATATCACAAATTTACACTGTGATTCATAACAGTAGCAACAATTATGATTATGAAAAAGCAACAAAATAATTTTATGATTGGGGATCACCACAATACGAGGAACTGTGTTAAAGAGTCTCAACATTAGGAAGGCTGAGAAGCACTGATTTAGTGGATAATTTTTAAGTGAAATTATTGCTGACTTGTCCTTCATATACTATAAACATATTAAATATAGGGTCTTAGGCATAACCAATTCCCTTACACCAAACTGTGGATTTGGAAATTTATGTTAGAACATGCCACAGAAAACCATCAAGTTTTCCAACAGAATTGACTCTCTCCAAGCTTTCATACTAAGCTTGATCACTTCCTTAATGATTATATAACTTAACAGACTACAATCGCCAAAAGTTGCTTCTAGATAACCTCCTAGCTATTTAAACAATATTCTCTGGCCCGGTGTATGTACGTGGCTAATCACAGCACTCAATGCAATAGAACCCAGTCCTTACACACAACTTACAGATAAAGGAATTTTAGATTAAAAATTATGAGCAGGTCTTCCTTGTGCCCTTGTATAAATAGGAATCCTGCTGTCACACTGCTAAGGGGACGTTAAAGCACTGTATTTGAAAAGTTGAGCCTGGTGTCACAGGTCCATAATTCCAGATACTAGGGAGCCTAAGACAGGAAGACTGAAAATTCAAGGCCTACCATCATACAGTGTAAGCACAAGGTCAGCCTGGGCAACTTAGTGAGACTATTTCTCAAGGCTGAGATATACCTCAGCAGTAACACACTTGGTTCACTCCCCAGTACCAGGGGGGGAAAAACCTACATTAAAATATATCTACAACTATATACATATCCATATATACCACTGCTGAGAAAACGCACCATCCACACATAGTAACATCTGGAGATAACAGAGAGGAATATGAGGTTGGGCCTATTCTGTGTGCCTTTTGAATGTATTGTGTACACATTCACTGCTTGCCTTCCATTTTTAAACCTATAAGCAAAAGTTTTATACTTTTGCAAGTCTTATAGTTTTATCTTAAAATGTGAATGCTGCTAAAGTGATTAAGGTGGCAAACTGTCCATGGTTTGTGGAGTTCAGCACTGTAACTCCAGAGGGAAAGGTCTAGCACATGACCAGTTTGGAGACTGTTCATTCACTGGACAAGATGGGTTTAAAGGATTTTTTTTTAAGTTATTATTCCAAAAATTCTAAGACAGTTTAAATGCTCTACAGCACATAAACTTACAAAGAAGTGCATTTGCCTATGAGCCAAGATGTGCTTGGGGATGGTGTTATTTCTTGGTAGCTAATCTTCCTGCCTTGGCCTACCAGCAATGACTGAATGCACACACCATGGAGGACGTGCATCGTTAGTTTCTCTCTTCAACAATGTCCTTGCAGAAAGGTCTCCTTTCCCACTGGAGCATCACAGCTGACGTAGAAGTAACTGAATGTGCCCAGTTCCTGAACCTCCTTGACATCTAACGGGCATGGAGAATACATTCCTTTCAAAGCCTGTGTGAATTCCACCTCTCCGCCACTGTGGGATCACAGCACCCAGCCCAGTGTGTCTCATGCAATATTTATCACGGCCCTGCTGTGAGGTGCCCATGCTGTGAATCTGCCCCTTGGAGGAACCTTGAGGAACCCAAGGGACCGTTAATTCTCATTCCAAAAGGAGCTGTACCACCAACCTTCTGCCTCCCCTTTTTCTCTATTTCCCTCCAGGGAACCCTCTCAAGCAAAACCGGTGAATAAGTTTCATCCCCATGAAAGGAAGAAACAGCTTTTACTAAGAGCTTAGAAACTGCTCTCAAGACGAAAACTGTTTTGGAAAATGCAGCTTCCTTTCAGTGGAACAAAGAGGGTTAATACGTTGTTTCTATTCTTAGTGAAAACTACTGTTTGATCATCTTAATTACAGCACCTAAAGTAAAAGAAGCAAGTTTGCCTATCAGGTCACTTTTCGGTTATACTTCCAAAATGGAACGCAATAATGGTTTTCAAAAGAAAAAAGGTGTCCTCATCATTAGTAACAACCCAAACCTACTAGCTGAAAACATTAACCTCCAACTAGACAGTCCGGTGCGCATACCCCGCTCCTAAATCACAAACGGAACACATTTCTGGTCCTCGAATGGCGGTCCCCAGCGCCAATACAGTCTAGCGTCCACTGCCCCATCTGACATCTTCCCTCGCACACAGCCACCACACAGTGATTGCCCTGCTGCCTATTCGAGCACGTCAAAATTTACCTCCAGCCCCTGATGTCCCAGATGGCTCCCACAGCAACAGACGCACCGGGCACCCGGGGCACTCAGAACTTGCATCGCCCACCCGGGCACCCCTTGTAGACTCTGAGCCCTCGGGAGGGCCACGGACCACCAGAAAGAAGACTGACTCCCTCACCCAGATCAAGGTGTCCACTTCGTGGGAGCGCAGTGTCTCCTCTGCAGGACACAAAGTGCTCTCCACAAGGTGCAGTCTCCCCTCTGTGGGATACAGGGTCTGGGTCTCCCTCCTCGGAGCACAGAGCTCCGAGGGCACAAGGTTCCCTCCCTGTGACGCATTCTCACCTCTGCGAAGCACTTGGTCCCCCCTCCTCTAGGCGCAGTCTCCCCTCTAACACATGGTCCCTTCTGCAGGGCACAAAGTCCCCATCCCTTGGTGCAGCTCCCTCTACTCGGAGCACAAGGTTCCCACTCTCCCAGCTTAATCTCCCTTCTGTTGGGTACAGGTCCTCTCTGCAGGACACAGGGTCCCCTCTCCGAGCTCAGCCTCCCCTCTGTCAAGCACATGGTCCCTTCTGCAGGGCACCGGGTCCCCATCCCCAGATGCTGCTTCAGAGTGACACAAGGTGTCTCCTCTCTCGGCGCAACCTTCTTTCTGCTGGGCACAGGTCCCTTCTCTAGAATACAGGGTCCCCATTCCCGGGCGCAGCTTTCCCTCTGCAGGGCACAGGGTTCCCCCTCCAGGGCACAGCCTCCCCTCTGCTGGGCAAAGGTCCCTCCCCGGAGCACAGGTTTCCATCGCCTGGCACATGATTCCCCTCCCCGGGCTCAGCCTCCTCTCTGATAGGCACAGGTGCCCTCCCTGAGTACAGGGTCCCCTCCGCGGGCACTGTCTCCAGTCCGAGAGGCGCACTCTCGGGCTCACCGCGGCGCAGCGCATCCCACGCGGACGCGGCGCCTCCAGGAGCGGACAAGCCGTCCTGGGCGCAGCCTCCTCCCGCAGCGCAGCGCAGAGCATCCAGGAGGACCGCGGCCCGCCCTCAGCGCGCCGCCCGGGATGCGCCAGCAACCGCGCAACCGGCCGCGGGCCCCGGCCGGGGTCTATAGGGTCTGGGGGTCTGTGGTCAGGTCCGCGGCCGCCGGCGCTGCGCGGCCTCAGCCACCTGCCCCGCGCTTACATAAACGCAGCCGCCCGCGTCCCCCGCCGCCTTACCTCAGGTCACGCTGCGCCCGTGGGCTGCCGACGTCTGGCTCCGGGCGCTGCGGCGGGCTCCGCCGGCCCCGCGGCCCCGGCCAGGAGCCCCTAGCCGCCGCCTCAGCCTCAGCCACCTCAGCTTCAGCCGCTGCCTCAGCCTCTGCTTCAGCCTCGGCGCCGGCGGCTCCGCCCCCTCTGCTCGCCCCGCCCCAGCCGCCGCAGCCGCGCGCGCGCGCGCTTGCAGGGGGTGGAGCCAGCGCCCGACGCCGACGCGGACGTGCGCGCGCCCGCGCCTCCTGCCCCGAACCACTGTCCCCAATTCGCTAGCGGCGTTTACCGCGTAGGCTAACGGTTAGAACCAAAACAGGTCTTGTGTCGCTAGGGAGACTCGATGGGGAAGGGAGCCTCGGACAAGCACTGAGAAGATCGACGGGGGCGGGATTCTCGAACTCGCACAGAGGAGACCCGAACGGGTGGGAGCCTCGGATGGGAGCTTCAGGGACTGACTGGTGGGACCAAGGACACTAGAGATTCTGGAAGCTGGGAACTGGGCAGGGAGCCTTCCGAAGAGGAGTGCAACTGTGACTGCCCGCTTCAAGACTCCGTTCACCTTGTGCGTGATACCTCGTAATCCCGCGGGAATCATCCCCTGGGCCTTCCTCCAGTTTTGAGAGACGGCCCTGGACACACCCACCTCCGTAGACATTGAAAATAAGCAGTGAGAGGACCAGGGACGGGATTCTGTGAAGCAGTGTGTCTAGTGTTGGTCACTAATGGTAGTCGCTTCTTTAACCTTGATCCCGGGATCAAGTTCAGGAGGCTCTTGTCACCTCTTAGGCATTACCAGGCATCTCGTTTATACTTGCTCTGTTTCCTCATTTCTCTAAAAATAAAAAGGACGAGTAAAAGATGAACACAGGTAAAGTGCTGCGTCGAGCACCCAGGATGTGGTCAGCATTTTATATGGCCTTGTAGCTGCCGATCTCACCCTGGGGTGCTATGCCAGCAGGGTCCTGACGAGATCCAGAATCTGAAGGAATAAACTGACCGCAGGAGTAGCGTTGCAGCTAGTCAACGTCTGTTTCCATCACTAGGCGTGACAGAAGAACCTGTCCCTTGGACCAGCCCTCCAGTCAGGTCTTCAGTCTGCCTAAAAGCTGGGAGTCAGGCAGGATCTTACAGGTGTATTTGTGGGCAAGTGAGTAGAAATCGTTGCTCTTAGAAGGCCTCCAAGGGCTTGGACCTTAACTGTGCTTCGTGGGTGATCTCCCTCCCATCGTCTACGTGTTACCCGCTGTTAGTAAGCGAAGGTCACATTAATTCTCATAACAGCTGTGGTCTGCCCACAAGAGAGCAAGTTCCAGCATACAGGACCTTCCTAGCCACTGTACACATCACCTGTTTTCCTGTGACTCATTGACTAAATTGAAAACTCTGTCATGATACAAGTAGAAGAGACAGAGATGTGGACAAAGGAAGTATGCTATGTTCATCGGGCGCCCATCACTTTGATGGACCTTTGGCTGGTTACATGGACTGTTACAGCCGAAACAGAGCTATGCCAGGCTCATCCAGGACTGGCTAGCCTGGCCTTCCTCATCTGCTGTGTACACTGCCAAAAACCTAGCTTGAAGCAAGAATGATAGGACACGTAAAAACAAGAGGCAAGAAAATGGCATTCTGACAGCCTCTCGGGTGTCTGGTGGTACCGTGTGCATGGGAGGGTCAATTGATTAGGAAGACATCTCCACTTTCATAGTCGAGAAGTGGAACAGATCAAGATGCCAGACAATAGCATACCTGGGAGACGGCCCCATGCAAGGAGCAAACCCACTATGCCACATACTTGTGAGACTGGACAGACTGTTCACCTCCCATCTAGGGGAGAGATGCGTGCCCACCTGATAACCTGGTCCATCACTGATGACCAGAAAGACATGGTGGTGAAGTCTTGGGAACTGTAATGGATACAAATGTGAGTTACGGGATCCCAGAAATAGAGTCTTATTAAAAGAAATAGGAGGCCTATGGCGTTCGAGCTGCTCCTTTAGCAAGAGTGAAGGATGGGGATGAGCACGGCCAAGATGGAGGAAAGAATTAGGAATTCTTTCCCTAGAAATTAGGAGTACTTCTGCCAATGTTCCTGTGGAGTTACCCTGAGTGGCCCCCTTGGATCTTACACCATGAGGTAAAAGATATTAAGTGATGAAGCCACAGGTTATAGACACAGATCTGTAACCTGCTTTTGTGTACTTCACAACCAAAGAAATAATTTTACAATTAGTATTATAAATACACAATAGGCTTATGTGGTCTACAAGGCTCAAAATATTCACCATCTGGCCCCTTGTAATTAAAAAAAAAAAATGAGCCAAGTAAGATCCACCTTTTGGAGCCTGGAGTTAGATCAGCTACCATCAACGTGTGTGTGGGCTTCTAAGGAAGCAAGCAAGTAAAAGGCAGCACCAGGAATGATGGTTGATGGGTACCAGCTTTAGTGCCACACGGGGTCCCAGGTTAGATGCAGAGAGCTTAGGCCAGGTGGAACTACAAAGAGTTGTCTTACGTCAGTAAGACTGAGAGGGATGGGTTGACTGCCACGCCTGAGGGGGAGAAGGATCAGAACTGAAAATAGAGACTGCCAGCTGGTGCTAGAGGAGATGGTGGTGCGTGTCTCAGCAGGGGGAGGATAGAGGGCCTTTCGGCTGTTGACTGTGCAAGTCTGTGAGATGCTCAGATAACAGTATCGGAAAGGTAGATAGCCACACAGGAGGACAGAATCAGAATGAGGACATCCATTTAAGACCCGAGAGAGTAGAAGAGGTCACCAACCCCCTAAAGAGAGTGGGGAGAGGAGAAAAGAGAAGCTAGTACAAAGGAGGACCCCAGAGACGGCAGCCGGTAGACGAAAAGATGAAAACCCATTGGGCTTGAAAACAGGAGGTTATAGTGACCTGGAAGATTCAGCAGTGTATTGGGGACACTGTTAACTACAAAGAGAAAAACTTCAAATCCCTTGCCCCATTTTCTTAAGTTTTATTTTTGTGGCTCTGGAGATCAAACCCTGGGATCCATGGAGTGTTCTACCACTGAATCAGACTCGGACTTCAAAACCTAAGAAGAATGACAAAGCACAGAGTAACTTCGCTAATAAATCCAAAATTATTGCAGAACCAGAGCAAAGCACTGAGCAAACCAAACTCCAGAGGAATTAACAATGTCATATTCAAATTACATTTTCCTCCAAAAACATAACTTTATGTTTACATGTTTAGACTTACTGATCACATCAAAACATGGAGCAGCATTGTATCATAATCTCAGGAGCTGCAGGAAAAGATCTTGAAAAGCCAACTTTGGTGGATCAGGCCTGTAATCCTAGTACTAAGTAGGCTGAGGCAGGAGGATCACAGCAAGGCTAAGGATAGCTTGAGCTATCTCAAAAAGGTGGGGAGGGAGGAATAAAAGGCTTCAAATAAAACCAGTGTTGTTTCTGTTTGGAGAACTACTCTTAGAATAGTAAGAATAGAAGAGAGCTCCCTTAGTCTGAGGGAGGCTATATCAGGGTTCCGCTAAAGCAATGCTTCTCAACCTGTGGGTCACAACACTGAGTGACCCTTTCACGGGGATTGCCTAAGAACATCGGAAAACACAGATATTTACATTACATAATCCATTATGCAATGATTCATAACAGTAGCAAATTACAGTTATGAAGTAGCAACAAAAATAATTTTATGATTTGGAGTCTAAAAGCATGAGGAAGGTTGAGAACCACTGCTGTACTGGAACTGGACTAGGATGAGCATCTATTACCGTCTGAGTTGGCTTTGTGTTACTATGATAAATGCCATGACTGAAAGCAACTCAGGAAAGGGTTTATTTCAGCGTATACTTCAGGTAGACAGTCCATCACTAAGGGAAGCCGGAGCAGGCACTGAAGCAGAAGCCATGGCGGGATGCTGCTTACTGGCTTGCTCCGTGCTTCCGGTTTGTATCCAACCCAGGACCCCCCTGCCTAAGGATGGTCCCTAGTGGGCTGGGACCTCCTGCTCCAATCAGCAATCATGATAGTGCCCCACAGGCAGGGTCACAGGTCAATGGGATTGTGGCAGGTCTTCTATTGAGATCCCCTCTCTCCAAGGAAGTCTAGGTTGTATTAAGTTGAACAAAAACAAACCAAGACAGTAACAAAGGCAATTCATTAGATTGACTTACACACTATATGCTGGGTAGCTCAACAGTGGCTGGTCACACACCGGAGAGGCTGAGAACCTGCTGGATGTTTATTCCATAGGCTGTGTGCCTCAGAGGTCTCAGTTTGGCACTGAAGGCCCCAAGGGTTCCTGGTCTTCAGCCCACCTGGGAAGGCAGAAGAAGCTGGGTTCTGATAAAAAAGCAAAGGACAGCAACAGCAACATCCCGAGGAGCAAAGACAGTGAGGCAAAAAGCAATAGCCTTTCCCTCTGACTTCCTTATATCGGGCCACTAGAAGGTACCCACACTTGAGAAAGCTCTCCCCTCCTCAGATCCTTCCAAAGAAACGTCCTCACAAATCCACTCAGAGGCATATCTCTCAGTTGATTCCAGTCCAAGGTGACAACCAAGATGAACCATGGCAAAAGCTGTCTATGAAAACACCCGAAACAAACTCAAAATGCCACGAATCCTCTGAATGGGGCACATGATAGGAATGTTATTCTTCCCACCACTGTCTGGTCAACCCGGCAGGAAGACAGGGATTGAAATGGGTAAAGGAAGAAATGGGCATGGCTACACATCCATAAGCTTTAATCTACAAGTAAATTGATAAGATCACAGAGTTTAAAGTTGCCATATACTGCCTAAAATGATTTTCTATGAATCAGCATCAAATATGAAATTGAAGGTTAAATTTTAGAGGGATGGAGCAATGGCTCAGTGGCTAAGTGCACCTGTTTCTCTTGCAGAGGACCCAGATTTGAGTTTGCACCCACATGGTGGATTATAAGCATCTCAAACTCCAGTTCCAGGGAATCTCATGCCCTTCTTTGGATCTTCACAGACCCCAAGCATGCATGTGATGAACAGACACGCATACAGACAGAACACACATAAAATAAAATTAGTAAAACTAATTTTAAAAGTTTAGGTTACTCTGTGCCTGTCTCTGTGTGTATACGCACATATGAATGCAGCACCTGTATCAGGAAGTTATGAGTGACCCAGGTGGACGCTGGGAACCAAACTCTAGTCCTCTGCAAAAGAAGCAATTGCTTTTATCCACTGAGCCATCTTTCCTTCCCCACCAGATGTATGTTCCAACATATGTACATTATACATATAAATATTCTAGAAAAACATTCACTTTGTAGTAATTACAAAAGTATGAATTGAGAATAAACCTAAACAGTAGATGATCTTTGAGAACTAAATGTATAGACACACCTTGTGTTAATGGCTAATAAGATGTCAGTATCAGAGTCACTGGCATCCTTCTAAATATTCTACCATGGGTTCCATGCAGTTTGCCTGATTCTAAGACATGTAATAGCCAAGGCACTTCTAAAGAAGAAAATCAGGCCAAGGATTTGTACTTCCACTAAAAAGGTGTACTGCTCAGTTATAGTAAAGGCCTTTGTGTGGAAGTGGACATAGTGACCAACAAAAATAAGCGCATACATAGGTTGATATATGACAAGATGTTAGAAGCCAGAGGTGAAAGGTTGACCAATAAGTGATGCTAGGACAGTTGTCCACTTGAGAGAAAACGGAATTAGAAACAAACTTTATACTTTGAATAAGAATTGGTTCCAGCTGAGATCTAATTTTGCATTTCCCCATTACTGATGAGGTTGGACATCTTCAAAGTATCTATTTTTATCCTTTATCCATTTTTATTAACTTGTTGTCCTTTTTTATTTATAGGCTTTTAAAAAAAAACATTCCTGTCGGAGTAAGACATACTGCTCTGCAAAACAAAGGAGCCACTGCAAGGGAGCTGTGTTGCCAAACAGTAAAACTGACCCAATGGACACCACAGATGTGGTGTATAGAAAATATAGTCTGTGTGGGTCTTGTACATTCTTATTGAAACATAATATACAGACAGCACATAGTATACATGTGCTGATATATTAGTCTGAAGGGCACACACCTGTACAGACTGGTGTTTGCAAACATGACCACCCCCACCCCCACCAGGATCCAGTGTGTACTCCCCAGCACCCCTGCCTCTGTGTCCCCAAGATAACCTTGTCCTGAGTCCACACCATGGGTTAGTGATGCCCTTTCTAGCCTAATGTAAGGGGGACCACACAACAGATGCTCTTCTGTGCCTTGCTTCTTGCACTTAATTCTGTGTGAGAGCCAATTTGCCTGGTGTGTCAACACCCATTGGCTACCACGCAGCCACATCACATTAAGCTTCCCCAAGGTATTCACCTGCTACAGATGAGACTTCCCCTGCAGCCTGTCTCGTGCTTCTGTCACTCCCATCCATGCCTCCGGACACACATTCACGCGCTCCATCTCTGCATCCCACGAGGCAGGAACCCTCTGCTCTCACAGGCAGCGCTAATTTCCCACATGTTTTCTACTAGAAAACAAAACAAAAAATCAGCCGACTTCTGGCCACTTTTTGTTGCATCGTGACCTGCCCCGTGGTCTAGTGCACTTACTTCTGATAGCCATAGGGCTGAGCAGGATGATACCCTGACTCTCCATGTGTGCACACTTTTTGGTGAAGAGCTACAAGGTTGTTGCTGTTGTTATTTTATTGTTTTTCTTATTCCATTCTTTGTCTATCTGGACACAGAATCTTTGCCAGTTCTGTGTGTTATAAATATATTAACTCCCCCCCCCACAATACCTCCCCACTCATACCCCCTCCCTCTCCCCCTCCCCCCCTCCTTCTCCCTCTCCCTCTGTCTGGCTTGCTTTTTCTTACTGTTTGTTTGTTTGTTTGTTTGTTTGTTGAGACAGGGTTTCTGTGTGTAGCCTTGGCTGTCCTAGACTCACTTTGTAGACCAGGCTGGCCTCGAAATCACAACGATCTCCCTTCCTCTGCCTCCCAGGTGCACCACCACCACCCAGCTTGCTTTTTCATAATCTTAATAGCCTCTGATAAACGGGAGCTCTTAAGATCAGTGTGACCCAGTAGATCTGCATTATTCCTTGTGGTTAGTGTCTTCTGTGTCTTGTCTAGGAAATCGCAGCTCCCTCTGTGGTCATGGAGACATGCTACTATTAGCTTCTTGATGT
Source organism: Acomys minous (assembly GCF_964271855.1). NCBI lineage: Eukaryota > Metazoa > Chordata > Mammalia > Rodentia > Muridae > Acomys > Acomys minous. The sequence goes on from NC_140495.1 coordinate 103,941,216, forward strand.
GTCTTCACTGTAGTCACTTTACAGCGATAATCCACCTGCAAGCTTTTCTCTGCTCTATGTAAGGCGGAAGCTGGGATTCAGCCTGTTTCTATTTAGTATCCAGTTAGCCCATCTTTTATTTCCCTGGTACATTCATACCAAATCAAGCACCCATACGTGGTTGCTGCAACCCCCAACCCCCCCTCCCATCCCCCCACACACACACCAAGGCTACTTTCCTGGGCGTGGTCACCTGTCTGCCCCTGCACCGGTACTTGCTTCTTTAAACACTGAAGCTTATAGTCAATGTTTTGACTACAGAGTCTTCATCCTTTCCTGTTATTTTTTTAAGACGTTTTCTTGGCTGTTTAGCTGTTGTTGGTATTTTATATTTCCCGAGGACTCTGCCTGTTTTGAGATGGAGCCTAACTGTGTATTCCTGGTTGGCCTGGAAGTCGCTCTAGTTGGGGCTGGCTTTGAATTTGTACCTCTCCGTCCTCCCCCTACTGCTGGGATCACATTTCCAACACCGTGCCTAGCCCCATGGTTCTTGTGTTGTTCTACTTTTAATGATCTCATCAGGTTCCTCAAAAGGCTTGCTAGAAGGTTTGTTAGAATCACACTGACATCACCAGGCCTGATGGACAAGCCTGTAATTCCAGATGCTTAGGAGGCTGAGGCAGCCATTCAGAAGGCAGAAGTAGGTGGATCGCTGTGAGTTCAAGGCCAGCCTGATCTACAAAGTGAGTTCTAGGACAGCCAGGGCTACACAGAGAAACCCTGTCTCAACAACAATAGAAAGAAAGAAAGAAAGAAAGAAAGAGAGAAAGAGAGAAAGAAAGAGAGAAGAAAGGGGGGAAGGAAGGAAGGAGGGAAGGAAGGAAGGAAGCCGGGCATGGTGGCACATGCCTTTAATCCCAGCATTTAGGAGGCAGAGGTAGGTGGATTTCTGTGAGTTCGAGGCCAACCAGGTTACAAAGTAAGTCCAGAACAGCCAAGTCTGCACAGAGAAACTTTGTTTCAGAAAAACTTTTTTAAAAAATAAAAAGGTTTAAATTAAATATTACAGGGCTGGAATGATGGCTCAGCCTTGGAGAGCACTGGCTGCTCTTACGGAGGACCCAGGGTCCAACCTCAGCACCCACATGGTGGCTCACAACCCTCTAACTGTAGTCTCAGAGGCTCTGACATACAGCTGTAGAACCTAGGGCATGCTGAGGCTCTATGGTCAACCTCTAGTGCTGGCAAAAAAAAATTTAAATCACTGTTATGTGTCAATATTTTTATATTTATTTATTTATTTTGTGTATGAGTGCTCTATCTGCATGTACACCTGCAGGCCAGAAGAGGGCATCAGATCCTAATATAGATGGTTGTGAGCCACCATATGGTAGCCAGGAATTGAACTCGGGTCCTCTCAAAGAGTAGACAGTGCTCTTAACCAGTGAGCCATTTCTCCAGCCCCTATGTGTCATACTTTAAGAATAAATATCCTCGCACTATTAAATATACTAATTCATGTTTATCTTTTTTTTTTTTCAGGGTAAGGGTTTCTCTGTGTAGCCCTGGCTGTCCTGGAACTTGATCTGTAGACCAGTCTGTCCGCGAACTCACAGAGAGCCACCTGCCTCTGACTCGTGGGTGCTGGGATTAAAGGCTTGTTTATCTCTGCATTTATTTAAATATTCTTCAGATGCTTTCATAAATTTCTGTAGAGATATTTTACACATCTAAGAAATGAAAGATAAGCCAGGTGTGGTGATGCATACCTTTAATCCCAGCACTGAGAAGGCAGAGGCAGGAGGATCTCTGTGAGTTCCAGGACAGCCTTGTCTACAAAGTGAGTTCCAGGACATCCAGGGCAGTTATACAGAGAAACCCTGTCTCACAGAGACAGAGATAATGACCTATTTTCAGAAGAGCCTTGAGTCTGCTTAGGTCCACCTATTGTTAAAGTCTAACCTTTATTTCATTTCAGGAATAAGCCAACTTGGAAGTAGCCCTGGCGATATCCCAGAATTCCATTCAGGAACTCTCTGCTTGACTACCTGCTCCTCCCACCCCCCAGAGTCTGGCTTCGTAGGCTACTGTGGAGGCATGAAAGTGATGGAGAAGCCTTGGAGCAACCACTGGACCCACTGTGGCCTGGCCGCCAAGCACTGCCTGCTCACTTGCTGTATCCTGACGATGCTGTGGCTGGACCTAGGAGATGAGGCTGTGAAGCCTCATTTTCTATGAGGTCACTGCAGGTAGCTCCGACTGTAATGAAAACAGGTCACTCCCTGGACACGAGTCTTTCCTCAGGTTTCAGATTTCTCATCAAAGAAGTTACAATTTTGTCAAAGGAAAATGATCTGCTTTAAACAAAGTACATAAAAATGAAATCTAAATAATCCAGATGTCTAAATGAAAGTCATTCTTTCTACCTGAGCTGGGTCCCAGAGGCCTTTCTTACCTGCAGTGGGATGCGGCAGTCAGTGTTTAAAAGACTTTGGATCTAAGAGGGGAAGTATCCCCACTTGCCTAGTGCTGAGCACCATGGGAGCATGCAATAGCATTATTAACAGAACTTCAACAAGACTATGTAGGGGAGGGTCCCACTGGAGCTGCTGTCACATCACAGGTGGGAGTGAGGGAGAACCCCCCCCCCCCAGATTCCCCATGGCAAGGAGAAGACAGCCTGGCCTGCCTGGGAGAGCGTTTGGAGAGCCACAGCGTGTGCAGGCCCACCCAGGATCAGGGCCAGCCTCTCTCTGGCTTGCTGGTTCCAGGGCCACATTCCAGAGAGCTGAGAGCATTTACAGTCTGTGCATATCTGTTTGAGTCCCGTACATACATACATCAGCCCACCTATTTTTTGCTTTCAAGAATTCCACTTCTATTTTTGGCGGAATATAAAATCTTTGACTACTTCCCAAAATGGAAAAGCAGATTTCCTTCCTTGACTGTCTGGTGATATCTCCGTTACATTTGGTCTGTGCTGACAGGGAGCTCTGTGCACCCCTCCCTAGCTCCCAAGTGGCAGCTGCCTGGGTACACCACACAGATGGCTTTCTCAAGCCCTTCTTGCCAGTTTCCCATAGGTGGCTCTCAATAAGGGTGTCAGGTGTGCCTGCCACTCCTCAGAGCACTCCAAGGCAGCCCCTCTGCGACGATGCTGGCCTCTGGTCCCAGCACTCACCAGCTACTGGCTGGGTAGGTGGGTGTGGAAGAAAAAGGATGAGAAGGAGGAGGGGGTGGGGGGGGAAGGGAGAAGGGGGAAAGGGGTACCACCTTCCTTGTATGGACTCCGGGGTGTGAGGTAGACACTGGCTGGGAGAGGGAGGGGTTCTTGTCATAAAGTTAATAAGAACTTGAGCGAGATTTATGTGTGTGTGTGTGTGTGTGTGTGTGTGTGTGTGTGTGTGAGAGAGAGAGAGAGAGAGAGAGAGAGAGAGAGAGAGAGAGAGAGAGAGAGAGGTGCCCCAGATCAAACACCATCCCCTTGGGGCTAGAAATGAGGGGGAGCCAGGAAGGAATATGTGGCTTAAATCTTTGCCAGGCTGCTACGTGAAGAAGTGCCTGGCAGCACGGCAGTCCCTTGTTCTGCGAGACAAGAGGCTGTGAGTCCCGTGAGGAGCTCTGTTCCTAGAGAGTAGCAGAGCTCCGAGCTGTAGCCACTGTCTCTCCTCAGCCAGCGCCTCCATCCAATCCTGTTTCCTAGCAATATCCCGGCCCTGTCCACCCCCTGCCACACCCTCTTTTCTCCGATCACCAATTCATTTTATTAACATGCAATTTACACACAGTTAAACTCGGGAGCCTAAAGTCAGGTGAGTAGTGCCTTACAAAATATAAACTAAAGTCAGAAGCCCAGCCTAGAGCTAGAGCAGCTGTTACCCTAGAAAACTCCATTCAAGTCAGGCCTCCAGCCAAGGGAAACCATCCTTCAGATTTCTCACGGCCATCGCTCTGTTCCCGGCCTCCCATTCTGTCCCATTGATCTGTTTCTCTTCATGGCCATACCGCGCTGCCTTGAGTCCCATATCCTCACACAGGTGAAACTGCTAAGCCTTCCCATCTCATTAGTTCTTATTCCATTAGGCGATGTCTACAGTGGGTTCTGCTGGGAGTTTTACTAGGACAACTGGACCTGTAGCCTTCTCAGGAAGACTGAACTTGACACTGCTGAGTCTTCCACTGAGTGATCCTGGTAGATTTCTGCCTTAGTCTGTTCATGTTAGTGTGTGTGTGTGTGTGTGTGTGTGTGTGTGTGTGTGTGTGTGTGTGTGTGTGTCGGGGGGGGGTCCCTTATTCTCATAGATTCTTCCCATACTTACTTCCCTAAGAGTATTTTTCCCCTCAGAAATGCATCCTGAACTTTATAGCTTGTTTTCTTCTGCCTTCAGAATGATGTCAGGATGTTTCTGTTTTGTTCTATTAAAATACTGAGTCAAGCTGAGTGAAATTCAAATGGTAAGCCATCCTTGCATTTCAGGAGTAAGTCAACTTGGAACAAGCCCCGGAGAGAGGCCAGAATTCCCGTCAGGATCCTTCTCTGCTTGGCCTCGCTTCCTAGGTTACTGTGGACACGTACAAGCTGACAAGTGATTTGTAGATAGAAATGACCTCCTAGAAGGAACCTGGAGGCCTAAGGTCACAGTGACTTCAGACCCAGGGTCTAGTGACTGCCTGTCTCCTGGCTCACTGACAGATTTCCTGCTGTGCCCTTCTGAGGTAGAAGGGAGCTGTGTGGCTCTCTGTGGTCCCTTGGATAGAGACACTAACCCAGTCATCCAGCTCCATCCCCAAGTTCAAATCTCTTCCCAGACACTGTACTTCTAATTTTACCACCGTGGGGAGTAAGATTGTAGCATATGAATGTTGGGGGAATATGGACATAAATACCACTGTACTCCCCCAATGACTTACATTGCATATTTATTTATTATTTTGCTATATTTGTCAGTTTTCAGGATGCAATACAGTACCAATTCAATGTGACACAGAGGGACAATTTGACCATTTCCTTCAGTTTTATAGAAGAAAAGCAACAGAGAGAAGCTAAAAAGCCACTGAAACACACACACACACACACACACACACACACACACACACACACACACACACGAATCTTGGCCATGACTCATGGGGGTTACTCTGTGAGAGCCTCAGAGACACCCAGGGAGTCATGACAAAGGCTGCAGAGGGTACCAATCTTTGATGCTCTGCACATATTTAGTTAAGTCTAGTCTGGGTATCTTATGTTGGTATGAAAAGTTATATTCTTAAAATTTGTTCCTAGTTGTGTCTTGCTAGCAGATAAAAAAGCAATAGCAATTGATTTTGGGTTTTTGTTTGTTTGTTTGTTTGTTTGTTTGTTTTGGTTTTGGTTTTTTGGGGTTTTGGGGGTGGATTTCGAAACAGAGTTACTCTGTGGAGCCTTGGCTGTCCTGGACTCGCTTTGTAGACTAGGCTGGCCTCGAACTCACAGCAATCTGCCTGCCTCTGCCTCCCACATGCTGGGATTAAAGGCGTGTGCGACCATGCCTGGCTAGCAACTGATTTTGTATATTGAGCTTATACTTTTTTTTCTTTCACTTTATGCTACTGTACTTGAGTCAGTCTCATAAAATCCATGCTGCTCTCAAATTCTCTGTGTGACCGAGGATAATCTTGAACCCCTGACCTTCCAGTCTCCATCCCCCAAGGGCTGGGATGACAAACCTATGCCACCACTCCCAACTTGACCTTCTATGCTTCAGTTTTGCTATGTTTGCTCACTTTTCTGGTCCTGGAGAAACTGCAGTGCTTTTTTTTTTTAAGGCCTTTTCTGCATCAGCATCCACAGTGCTGTTGTCTGTGAGTTGAAATAGACTCGCTTCTTCTTCATCGCCAATGTGATTGCTTGCTTATTTCCTAGCTTGATTACTCTGGCTGTGACCTGTGCTACAAGGTCACAGAGCCAATGATAGAGTTAATGGGAGAGTGGCCCAGACCTCCCAGGAAGTCACACAAGCCATAGCAGTTCAAAATGTGGGGCCCCAGAGCAGTAGGAGGGGCCTGCTTCCCACAGCCCACTAGAAAAGTGTTCTGTTCTGGAACTTTGAGCATCAGCCAGATAAGGAACGACTGCTTCAGGATGTTCCATGTCATTCTCTGAATACGGACATGAGAGGGCATCCTCCTGTTGACAGCTCATTTCAACATCTCTTTTGTCTCTTTTCGTTACATTTCCCTTTTGCTCTTTGTCCTAGATTTCTATGAGTTCCTCGTTTGTCATATTTGTTAGAAGTATTTTCTCCTGGTGTTTTAGTTGTTTTTGATGTTACTTATGATTTTTTTTTGAAGCACAGTTATTCTACATAGCCCTGGCTGCCTTGGAGCTCACTATGTAGACCAGGCTAGCCTCAAACTCTCAAGAGCTTGGCCTATGATCTGCCCCCTCAGTGCTGGTATTAAAAGCCTGGTTACTTATGTATGGTGTTCTTCACTGTTCAGAGGTTTCTCCCTCCTGCACGTGGACCATTATTTTCTTTGAGTCACGGTGACAGCACTGTTCCCTGTATCCAGATAAGACAGCCACTTCTTCCAGCATTGATATAATCCCAGGTGTGAGGGGAGCATCTTCTCCTCACGGATGCCCAGAGCACACCCCTAAGGGCTCAAAGACCAGAGTCTCCCCAGAGATGTGCAACATCCCCTTTGTCCTAGAGAGATGCCAGTGCCCTTGGCCTGTTTCTGGATTTCTTTTCTATCTCAGGCCCATGTGTCCCCCTCCTGTTCTGGCCCAAGGCCAAGGGCATCTGCAGAACTGTTGGGGCTTGGCACCCCCTGCAGACTTTGTCATGGCTTTCTGGCTGTCTCCGAGGCTCTCACAGAGTAATCCTCATGAGTCATGGCCAAGATTCCTATGTGTGATGCTCAGTGGCCTTTTAGCTTCTCTCTGTTGCTTTTCTTCTATGGAACTGAAGGAGACCTTTGGTCTTGTCCCTCTGTCTCCCTCTGGTAGTTGGTACTGGGCCACACCCAGCTTCTCCTTGTGAGTGGATAAAATTCCCAGGCAAGGCCAGGAGTGATGTTTTGCCTCCTTACTGCTTTGTCTAGTAGCTTGTGGCATTGTTTGTGCACACAATGAGCTTACCTTCCTTCTGTGTGGAACAGCCAAGTCACTTCCAAAGCAGGGTTTTGAAAAAAACAGGAGCCACTTCTCCCCCCCTGGCTTTCAGGGAGGAGGGGAGGGGCAGGCTTCAGTCTGCAAATTACAGCTCGGTGCCTTAATATGCCCTAAAAATACCTCCCATTTGCATCTCCTGCCAGCCAGAGACTTTTTAACTTGAGGATTCCTGGGGCAGCGGCGGGCACCGCTGCTGGGGGCTCCTTCTCTTTCTCCTCCAACTCCAAGCCACCTTCCAGGAAGAGAGGAAACCGGAAAGTGCAGGAAGCGAGATTAACGCTGACAAATGGAGCATTCTCTGCCCTGCATGTCAGCTCTTGGGTTTTGTCTTCCTTTCTATAATAAAGAAAGGGTTTCATGGTTGTTTTTCCCCCCACCTCATGGCTTATTTGAAATTCCGGTTATTTAAGGAGCCAGAGATGGAAGCCAGATGACTCAGCCCCGCAATGGGGAGGGATTTCCTTAAAAGACCTCTCAGTTTGTGGGAGCGTGGACCAGCATGACTGTTCACAACTTGCTCCTCACGCCTGGAGCTGCTGCTCAGACACCAGACCACGTGGTAAAGAGCTCAGTCTAAAAATACTGTGCTTGCCCATCACAGCGGCTTCTGTTCACCAGAATGGGCAGAAGCCACAGCTTGCCTCCGTCTGCTGGAGGGAGCCCAGGGCTCTCTGAGCATCTGGGTGCAGTGGCCGCTACACCTGGCTGCACAGCCTATGAGCACGCTGCTGAGCGTGATGCTGTCCAGGTCTGTCCCTGCGGCTTGTCACCTGCTGCCAGACCAACCCACTGTCTTATGTCTCTGGCATAGTTGTCAGATGGGCTCTTCAGTCCTTTGGGATCTGTGCACCTTGTAGACAGACTGAACTTTCCAGGCTGTGCTTTCTGTCCCTGGTCTATAAGGACTCTGGACACTGCTGGGGGAATCAACTTCTGCATTCAGGGAAGACAGTCTCATGGGCAGTCCTGAGATTGGACGCAAGGATGCCAGGATCAGAGAGGAAATTCCCCTGCCCAACCTTCACAGCCACTAAACTGATGGTCATCACAGATTTGGTCCCCGTGATGCTCCCCTCAGGCTGGCCAGTTACAGGTGGCCTGGTTATGCACATTCAATAGATGGGCTCCAGGACAAAATGCCTAAGTAACCCTTCTTTCTGATTGGAAGCCTGCACTAATATGTGCACAGAAGCCACTGGACATGATGTTCAAGGTCTAGAGAGCCTTGTGGCCTGTGGCCTCCCTGCCAGTGCAGCCTTTGCCTCCAGGAGAGAGCCCTGTTCAGATAAGAGTTAAGGAGGTATCTTTCACCCTATCCCAGCAGCCAGTCACTTCACCTCAGGTTTCAGACTCTCCCCAGCTCTCAGCCGCTGACACTCCAAGGCTCCGGGGTCAGGGTTCACTCTGCCGCCCTACAACAGCTCTGTGTCTTAGGGTGCCACTACTGAGAGTGCACGGACAGCGTGCTTCTGAGTGGCTTCACGCAGGGACCCTCTTGGTCTTCCTCAAAAGGCCATGTAGCTGGGCACAGAATCCTTAGGTCACACCTGCATCCCTCACAGCCCCTGTATGTAGGAGTATGGAGCCTCTGTGTCCCAGGAAGCACCTAAGGTTGCCTATCCCTGCACTGCTCCCTGCGATCCCTTCAGGAGTCCCTTGCCGGTCCCTGTCTCTCAGCAATGGCTGTCCTTCACTGTCTCATGCCAGGTCTCAAAAGTCATCGTCATATATTTTAACTCTTTTTGATTATTTCTGGTAATTTCTAAAGGGGTTACAATGAGCCTCGCTACTCTGTCAGGCTTGTTAGGGAAGCCTCTTGCTCTGGTCATCTCATTTCCATATTCTCTGTGGAAAAGCAATCTCGTGGGGCCCCAACATCTCTGAAGACAGAGGCTGCGGGTTGACTAGTTTCCTTTGTGAGTGAGACCTACCTATTAATGCAGAGCACGGCCTTGATGTGCTCACCGTGGACCCAACAGCTCCCGGGCCGTGGCTCACCTGGCTCTGCACTGACCCTCCAGAGGGAGCTTCATACCCAGATGTCTTAGCTTCCAGCTAAGGTGATGTCTACCTTACTGCAGCCCCGCTCAATCTCCCGTCAAAGCTGCCTGAAGACAGAAGAAAGGGATGAGCACTCTTGGCAAGGCACTGGGCATACGTATGTTTGTTTGTGGAGTGAATGGTTTAATGGTCTGACTGGACCCCAGGCCCGGACCTGTTCCTACAGAGTTTCAATCTCTTTGTTTCAGAATTCAATGCTCTGGTGCTGGACACAACAGAGTTCTGCAGGGCTCTGATCCAATGCCCACTCCTCACACCCACCTGGCATGCTTACCTAGCGCCCCTCCTTGGCTCCTTGTCCCTGTCAGAGACCAGCCCAGGCACACCTTGTATCCCCTCCCGCCTAGCCAACCTACACTGTAGAGTTGCTGTCTTGGCTACTTTCAGTGAGGAGCAGGTAGGATGTCATCACCTGAGACAGGCTGCCCTGAGATTACCTCATCCCTGCGGCCGTCAGCTGATCCCTTTTAGTGTCTGCCTGGAAATGAACTCCGCGGACCACAAGGTCTGCATCTGGCCCCAGAAAACCAAAAGAGAAAAGCCCCAGGGATAAGTTTCTACCCAGGCCATTCTCTGCGTTCCCAATGAAGCTGTGCAAGTGGCAGCTAGTCACCAGGCTGGATTTCAGGAGGAGTCTACCTCAGCTCCCCTCCTGTCTTTCAAGCTTTTAAGACTGCCAAGAGGGACTTTACACATTTTGGTGTTGGGGAGGTGGTATTATGTTTGTGGCTTATTTGGTTACAAAGATTTTAATTTTCTGAATGTCATTGTTGAATCAAACACTGACCAGTGTAGAAGAAACAGTGACAAGTGTCCCCTCCCCCCAAGACTTCCTCCATTCTAACCCCGCCCCCGAGAGCTCAGAAGCACAGCCAAGCTGCAAGAGAGTCACCGCTCACTCTCTCCAAAAGCAAAGATAGTCACACACTCCTCACCTCATTTCCAACTCATGATGCACTCACTCAAGAAAGGAGCACCAGCATGGCTGGCAAAAGACTGTAGCCCCACCTCCAGGATGGCGGGTGGGAATCAAGTACGCTCCTGCCCCTGTAGACCATGTGGAAACTTAAGGAAGAAGAGTGACGGGAAGATGGAGGTGGGCCGCTCCTCTGATAAGCAGAAGTGGGCACAGGAGTCTGATGGTGGCCACGGTGCTGTTGGGGCACTGTGCAGAGGGCATCAGATGCTCTGGAGCTGAAGTTACAAACAGTTGTGCACCTCCTGATGTGGGGGCTAGGAACTGACCTTGGGTCCTCTGGAAGAACAGAAACTGCTCTTAACCACTGTGCCATCTTTCCACCTTGAAAGATTTGAAATCCATGTCTGTCTCAGGCAAGGCTATACGCTTGCTTCGAAGGCCCTGGACATGACTGTGTCTGGAAGCTCCTGGGCAAGCCACTCTTCACACACCAAAGCAAGGCTGGTCTCCCTGAATCCTGACTTCGGAAAGTCATTTACATGCCCCCCACCCGCTGTGGGGTTTCCCACAGATGGGCACCCTGCCTTTTATAGAACACCAGAAAGCAAGCACAGAGGTGTGGACATGTGGGGAAGCTGCATCCTGACCGTAAGCTCTGAGGACAAAGACACAAATCACAAGGGAAAAGAAACTAACAAGTCAACAAGATGGAGTGACAACAGGGGCTGGGCTGGGGGTGAGGGGGGGCAATATTTGCAGCAAGCGTGGGAAACAAAGGGTTAATGCCGACTCGTTTTGCGAGCAATCAACTGACCAATACTATAAATAAACATATTTTTTTTAAAAAAAAACAAAAACAAACAGGGGAACAAATGCTAAAGACTATCATTCCCAGGGGACAGCTGGGGACATTGGTGGAGGTCTTGTCACTTGTTTGTTCCTGTGACTGAGAATTTACCCTGAGACTGTAGCCTAAGACACACTACTCCCCCCAAATACGTTTGCAGGGCTGTTTACACATCATTTTATAACAGCCAAAGTCTGAAGACCTAAAGCAGCCAGCACCAAAGCGTTACTTAAGAATGGCCACGTGTTCAAACCAGGGCGTTCTGTGCAGCTAGGCGAGAGACTCTGGAGACCGACACTTACCGACTCACAAACTCCTAACAGCCTGAAGGCTATATGAAGCACGCACAGTGTGAGGTGCCATCCGCTAGGTGAGTGTGCAACACACAGCCTAGGATGCCTGCTTGGGGCCCCTCCTGAACGCAGATACGTGTACTGTTACGTGTGTGGTGGGGGTAAGGTCACTTTCTTCTTGCTCACCAGTTTTACTCTCCCATAATATCTAAAGCCTGTGCCAAGAGGGATGAAAACAATTTCTGCAGTAGGAGCAGAATCACAGCCCACGTCCTTGCTCGGCCACTGGGACAGCTGACCGTGCGGAGTCTTGCCCCATCGCTCCTCGTAGCTCTGCTGACTCGGGTCTGAGCTGGTCACTTAACCTCTCGGAGCACTTGCCATGTATTCAGACATCCATCCCAGGACAGAATGTTCTATGACCACGGTGGCAGGTCGGAATGAGAGCTCTGGCACAGGCACCCCTGTCCTGATCCCAGGATGGATGAAAAACATGGTACATCTTAGCCGTGCTTGACCAGAGCTGCGTACATCCATGGCTGCCGGGAAAGCAGCTGTAATGACATGGTGTTTGGAATAAAAACCATGCCAAATCCCGGTGTCCGGGAATAACACTTCCCAGGCAGCTCTGGCCACAGAACAGAAGCGGCGCTTAGCGTTGTTTTAGGACGGAGGAGAAAAAGGCAATCCCAATTTACTGGGTGTGTTAGGGGAGGGTGTTAAAAGAAATAAACACAAAAATGTGCCATGGCTGGAGCCCAGAGGAATACAGCCGCAGCGGGGGGGGGGGGGGGGGGGAGGGCAGGAGCCCAGGCACTTGAGGCTTGGTCATTTTTGCCCACTAGTGACTGGGGCTTCCCTCTGTTGCAGCCTGCTACCAAGGGCAAAGAAAGGAGCTACGAGCCTGGAACCAGCAGCTCTCCTACGCAAGGCCTGCTGGCTGATCCCTGGTCCCAGCCCGCAGCTGGCTCAGGGAAAACAGGCCTTCCTGACCTTGGGGCACTGTGAACTTTAACAGTGCTCCACAGATTTAGCATCCGAGGAGCTGTGGTAGCTTCCAGAACAGAGTGGTTCACTTTGAGCCTGGCAATGCTACAAAGTCTAAGTTCACCCAATGGCTCCCAAAGCCTTAAACTGCCACACACATGAGGGCGTAAGGTATTTCTGGATCCACAAACCTGACATTTATCAGCCATTTCTTCCTTCCCGTGAACATGTATAGATAGTATTGTTTTTATGAGCGCACTGAGGAACTTGAAAGAAATTGAGGGAATTAAACCCTGACTCTCCATGGTGGAGCTGGGCACTCCGCCCTATGAAGGTCAGTCAGGGAAGGCTTTAGCAGGTGTTGATGACAGCGGGAGTTGGTGTGAGCTTCAGCACCTCTCAGCTGTGGAAGCTCAATCAACCAGCTAGTCAAAATGGATTTGCAAACTGGGTGCCCACCTTTAATGCCAGCACTCAGGGAGGCAGAGGCAGGCCAATCACTGTGAGTTCGAGGCCAGCCTGGTCTACAAAGTGAGCCCAGGACAACCAAGCTACACAGAGAAAGCCTGTCTTGAAAAACCAAAAAAAAAAAAAAAAAAAAAAAGAATATTATTACTTGGCCAAAGAGAGTTTATGGCAACATTGTATACCTCTCAATGGCTTTATTTTTTTTTTAAAGAAAACTTCCTGTTTTCTTCCAATGTGTTTTTTATTCTTTTAAACTTTTTGATCTCTGTGCAAGTTTGTTCTGACCACATTTATTTTCCTAAGTTCTTTTGTAATCGAATACTGTATTTTCTGTTTGTACCAAAATGAAGTGAAAGTTACCTCGACCAAGAAGCCCATAGACTAATGTCCACCAGATGGCCTGGCGCCTCCGCTCTCAGCAGAGCACACCCAAGTCCTGCCCACTTGGCTATGCCGAGGCCTCAGAATGGATTCTGGGGGTGAGATGGGCAGACCTCATGCCCTCTGCATCTGGAAATGGAGAGGTTTTTCACAGGAAGAAGATAATGGCCCTTCACTCAACATGACTGTCAACTTGAAGGACACTTGGTGGAAAATCCTGAGAGAGAGAGAGAGAGAGAGAGAGAGAGAGAGAGAGAGAGAGAGAGAGGAGAGAGAGAGAGAGAGAGAAGGATTTGTGGTTGAGAGATGATGCTATTGGTACAATGTTTGTCCTGCAAGCACAAGGGCAGGGAGTCTGACCCCCAGACCCCACATGGCCGAGCCAGGCACGGCTGTGAGCACTTGTAATTCCAGTTGTGCAGAGCCAGAAACAGGTGATCCCTGGGTCTCATTGGCCATGGTCCAGGCCAGTGCAACACCCGAGGAACGATGCCGGAGCCTGCCCTTGACTTCCACGTGCATTCGTATGCACCTACACACGCCTGTACACACACGAACACACCACACAGACACACTGGTAAATTCAGCTTGCAAGCATGACCCTCACCCTGCTAGTTGATCATTTCCACCCAACGTACTTTCTGCATGGTGGACCCCAAATACGCTTTCAAAACTGCAGCTCCCCCCGAGTGTGGGATTCTCCTTGCTAAGGACTGCTAGTAAACGGATACACCTGCAGTGACGGGATTCTTAGGAGTTTACAGTCTTCAGCTAGTAAATGCCCACAGTGGGAGATCCCTGTAATCAAAGCACTCAGGATACTGAGGCAGGAGAGTGACATGTTCCAGGCCAGCCTGGGACACATAGTAAGACCCTCCCTTTCAAAAGACAAACAACAGCAAAGAAAAAGATAGTGAATGCCTGAAAGACCACAACTGGCTTTGAGGAAGCCATGCCTTCGATCTGGTGTAGCTCAAAGCCAAATCCTCTGGCTTAGGACCTGAAAAACATTCAAATTATTCTGCAGTAGAATCTAACATTAACCATCCAACCTCACGTTGACCTAAGAAATGTAATCTCCAGTGAAGACAAAACAAAAAACAAAAAAAACCAAAATCTCCCAAATTCTATTTTGTTATGCTCCTCTGAGAATGGAATTAAGCAATCACAAAATGGAAGTGGCTTTTGGCTACATCTTCTAGCTACCAGCCTTAACCACTGTAACTTTTGGGTATATAATTTTTTTTAAAAACAGCATAAAAGGGACATAAGTGCACTGGCAACATTTCCCACACCCACCCACCGCCCACTTTTTATGTGCCAAACATCTATGTTAATAACAACTTACATGATATTTAAGGTTTAAATGATTGGTGTCCATTAATTTGTGTGATACTGTGCTTGACCTTTGAGCTCTTGGGCAGTGCTGCCAGTGACGTGGGGATGTGGCTATTCTGTGCCCTGCACGACTCACTGCCCTTTTTGGTTCTTGCTTCACATTGTCAAGTCGACTTGAACAGCACTTAGTTACTGTCCCTTTTAAAAGTCACCCCGTTTCCCATCTACTTTCAACTCAAAACCTGTTAGTTTTGTGACGGTCATACGGTCTCTACGGTCATACACTTATCATATTTTTTTTTCCTGAGACAGAGTCTCTCTGGGTAGCCTTGGCTGTCCTGGACTTGCTTTGTAGACCAGGCTGGTCTCGAACTCCCAGCGATCTGCCTGCCTCTGCCTCCTGAGTGCTGGTATTAAAGGCATGCGCCACCGCGCCCGGCCTGCTATTGATGTTTTTAAAGTTCAATTTGCAGTTGACTGCAGGGACCTTTCATCTCATAGTAACGATAATGTCCCTGAAGTTTTTGCCTAGTACATCTGTGCATCTGCAGTGGCATCTTAGCTGAGTATAAAACTGACTGTCACACCCTCCCTTACAGGGGTTTTAAATTCACTACAAACCTGGTGGGAATTTTCCTTTTTTTTTTTTTTTTTTTTTTTTTTTTTTTGGTCCCACAGGTTACCCACTACCAGCACCCTTCACCCCAGTGGCCCAGTACGGTCCACCAGCCTGCTATGACTCACCTAGGTACTGTGTGCCCTTTAAGTTTTGGCTGAGTCTGAAAGAAAAGTGGCCCCGCTACAGTATCACACAGCGTTTTCACTACACAATAAGTCCTCTAAGCCTCCGATCTCTGTCTGAGCACCCGTCCTTTCCTCAGGCCCTGGGAAATCCTTTCTAAGGTGCTGGGATCAAGAAATGTGCTGCCTTTCCTTCAGGTCGTCTCCTTCACTTTCTCATATGTACTTATATTTCTTTGGTGTCTTTTCATGATGCCGTGGGCTGAATGTATCCCTCCAAACCCAGATGTTCAAATCCTTATCCCGAGGCAGTGGTGCTGAAATGTTAGGTGGTGAGTGTTTACAGAGGTGACGTGTCAAAAGAGTAGATTCCCTGGGCACGGAGGCATTGTAGCCTAAATATCCAAGTCACAGGGTTGCATTGGAAACAGGCTTCCACTAGACACGGAACCTGCAGGTGCCTTACTTGGTCTTGGACTTCAGTCTCTAGTCCTGTGATAAATAAAATGTTGTCTACAAGTTCCGCCATGGGTGCTATTATGTTCTAGCAATGCAAGCCAACATATACGTTGATAGATCATTGAATCTCAGGGCTGAGTAACATTCCCTTGTATGGCTTTGCCATAGATCTCTCCGTCACTGCCAGCTTTAGGCAATTATAAATATAAACACCGAGGAGGGGTACCCTGGGTCATTACCAATGCTGAACTGTATGGTAAACATATTTGGCTTTGTAGAAAATCAAAATTAAAAAAAACCAAACAAGGGCTGGAGAAATGGCTCAGTGCTTAAGAGCACTGCCTGTTCTTCCAAAGGACCCGGGTTCGGTTCCCAGGACCCACATGGCAGCTCACAACTGTCTATAACTCTATAACTCCAAGATCTGACACTCTCACACCAATGCACATAAATTAAAAACAAACAAACAACAACAACAAAAATCAACCCTGCCAGGCTGCCTTCCGTGGTGGGACCACTTTCATTCCCACCAGTAATAAGGAAGAGCGGCTGCTGCACCACATCTGGCCAGTGCTCGGCATTGCCAGTGCCCCAGGATTTGGGCCATCCCAGCAGGAATACAGTGCTTACTTTGATTTGCATTTCCCTGATGGCATGCAATGTTCAGCACCCCTCCGTTCACCGCTGGACTCTGGTCTACATTCTCCAATGAGTTTTTTTTTTTTAAACAATCTTTGAATTCCATTCTCTGTTTTCTCTTTGAGTTTTAAAAGTCCTTTCCATATTTTGGATAATAATCTTTGATCAGATATTTCTTTTGGGAACACCTTCTCTCCGTCTTGCCTCGCCTTCTCGTTCTCCTGGCAAGTCCCACCCCCTTCTGCTTGTTTTTGTATTTTATTGAAGAATACCTTATTGAGTGTACTTACCTAGTGAGTGCACCACCTGTCATGTCGTCTTCCACCTTCCCAGCAGTGAGCACTTCACTGAGCACACCCAGCCACTCAGGCTTCTGCTTGTAGAACCTAGGAGTTTCCTAGGTTTGCATTTTACCATGAACTCAGCGATCCACTCGGAGACAATGTGGGGAAGGGTTTATCCCGCGTCCCTGAGCTCACCCTATTCGAGGCCAGTTCTTCCGGTGCCGTCTGGGGAAAGGGCGTCCTTCCTCCATGCACTGCCTTTGCTCCTTCCTCCTTTCATCCGCTAGCTCGCTCTGTCTGTGGGGATCTATTTCTGGCCTTGCTATTCTGTCCCAGTGATCTGTTTCTGTTCGCTCGACAACACCATCCTGTCCTGGTGACTGCAGCTTCACAGTAAGCCACAAAGGTGGGAAGTGTCTGTCCCCCGACTTTGTTCTTCTCACAAGCTGTCATTAGCAGGCACAGCCCTGTAAGCCACAAACTTGTCTTGCCATAGAATATTTCATCTTCCCGGGAAGATGACCCCTCCGTCTCAGAAAGAAACCACTGTCTCGAGTTTTTCCCCCCACGTGCTGAGGTGTCCTGTCTGACTCTCTTTTTAACAACTCATACAACTTGCATTCTGTGACTGCCCACAGCGGTGTCCCCTGCATCGGTGTGTAGGCTTCGTGACACACAGCCTCTGTTCCCATGGTCTGGCTGGAGTCACAGTTGTCAGAGCTCATGGTCACTCTAGGATCTTCACAGTCACACAGGCCATGTTACCAATTCCCCTCCCATTCATTGTAGCCACATACATGCACTGTTAGAATTTTCATTTTCAAGCTGGATATAGTGGCGCACGCCTTTAATCCCAGCATGCACTTAGGAGGTAGAGGCAGGCTAATCTCTGTGAGTTCAAGGCCAGCTTGGTCTACATAGCAAGTCCCAGGCCAGCCAGAGCAACATAGTGACACACTCTCTCTCTCTCTCTCTCAAAAATAAATAAATAAATAAAATACAATAAGACTTTATTTTCAGAGGGGTCTGTCCTGTGAGATGAAAACGGAAATGGTCTTTTTTGTGGCCTCTGCTCTGTATCCCTTGCACTCTCCCTCCTGTGCTAGAGGCCTGGTCTCCTAGCGGTTTTTTTTTTCTTGAACATTCCACCATAGGTTGACTTTCGACAACTCCTGCTGACTGTCTCGTCTGAAAGCAACTTCATTCCTCTGTTTTGGAAGGTCAGGAAGGTCACGGGAAGACAGGGGCTTCCTCTCTCTCAGCCTCTTCAGCTTGCCAGCTTGCTGCCTCTGGGCCCCAGCCTTGGTGGATCATACGCCCCCTCCCTTTGTCCCCTAGTCCCTAGTCCCTAAGGAGCAGGGTTTGCCTGGCTGCTGAAATTCAGTACTATCACTGAGTTTTGAAGTTTCGACTGTGGTTCTCTTTGGCTGGTTTTTCTCATATTTATTCTTGGAGTCTTCTGAACTTTAATCCACCAAGACTAGGGACTTTCATCTGCCGTCTCCCCCTGCTCCCAAGTCTAACTCAGTGTATGCTGGGTCCTGTAATATTTCTAGAGCCCAGAGAAGCACTGTGTGTTCCAGGCCGTTCTCCATCCTGACCAGAACGAAGCTGTCTTGTTTTCCCTCACCTCAGCACTCTGCTTGCCCCAGAGCCCTTGGTGCCACGGTTAATATTCCAGGCTCCTGCCTGGATGTTGCAGCTTTGTAAGTACGGGCTACACCAAAGCCGGGTACCAAACCTCATCACCTTTCTTCCATCACCGTCCCTCTACTTTGTGTGGGCTTCCCCGGGTTGTGGGAGCAGATTGAGCTCTCACCCCCGGAACCCGGGGAAGCCTCCATTGCCCGCCCAGCCAGTTCACTTCTTGGACAGCAGCCCCTGTAATGGCAGTCCTTGGGATCTAAGGGTTTAAGCCGGGAGAAGTGTAGCTGTCTCTTCCAGGTGGGTGTGGCCATCACCTTCCTGAAGTAGAGCAGCTGTGATCACCGGCATGTGAACCCACGAGATAGTGGATATTAATAGTCCCTTGTGGAAGGAAGAAGGAGGCTCGCCACTGACGCTCACATCCCAGCTGCAGCTCTTCACAGATTACAGTCACCATATAAGAGTGTAGACAATGGGCTGTGGTGGGGCCACACCCCATTTGTAGCTGGCTATCCAAGTCCCTGGCTTCTGTAAATAACCCCAATAAACTCACTGGCTCGCCAAGCTGGACTCTTTGGCGCGTCAGTACCCTCTCTATCTGGGTGAGCAGATAATGAATGTCCTTAGAACTCTCCGGAAGAGCCATGCAGCCGGCAAGAGTCATGCCTTCGCACGTGTCACTCAGCCATGCACGTCCCACGTACAGAACAGCTCTCTCTTTGTCACACACACACACACCATCCTGCTCGGTATCAGCGCCCCACAGCAGACGCCCACCTCAGCTGGCGTGGCATCCTGCACTATCTCTGGGTGACGTGCGAGGACTCTTGAGGCTGTGGGAACCAGGCAGCGGCTGCCAAGTGAGATCACAATCCCTGGAAGCCCAGCCCCTAGGCTGTTCTCAGCTTTCTTTTTCTTTTGAGTGTGTATTTGGGGAAGGGGGTGTGAGTAAACAGCAGCTTCTCACCCGAAAGCCACAGCCTTTGCAGAAGGAAGGTGGCCTCATCACGGGATAGGTCATGGCACGGAGCTCCCAGCATTTCTGAGATTCCAAACTAACTGTGGCCAGAGATTGCCCCATCGCTTATGATTTTGTTATTTTTCTCCTTTCTTCCCAAAATGGCCCAGAAAAGCAGACCAAAAAAAAAAAAAACCACCCTCCAACTTTTTAAGTCTGAGCTGGTTTTGATTTGTCTGTGGGTAGAGTAGCAAAGCCTGAGGGGTGCTGTTAAGGTGGCAAGGGTGGAATTTGTCGCCTCGCGTAAATTTGAACACAAGAGTAACTCGGTTAAACTATAAAATGCCAATCTCTCTCCAGACTGGAAATATGTATCTGCGGAGCCAAAATCCACTTGCCACCCCAACAGCCACACCCACCACCACCACCACCACCAGCACCACCACCACCACCCCACTTTGCTGAAGCCCTGGCTGGCTGGCTGGCTAGATCGATGGCTATACCTGGTCTCCCCTCGCACCCTTGAGGCTCAGGTGAGTCCTGGAGGCAGTGCTCACCTGCCCCAAGCTGGCAGGCCAGTGATGCCATCTGTTACGCCCCTTCTGTGTTTAGCTGTGGGGACGCTTTCTCCCCGTTATATAAGCCATGACCCCTGAGGGACTGTAGCTCTGGATGCTGCTACAGATACCACAGGTCAGGGTCCACAGGCTACCAAGACTAGCCAGTGACCATACTGGAACTGTCCCTTGCCCAGTGACCAGCTGGGGCAAGGACAAGAAAGAAGAACTGAAGAATGCCTTTCCTCACCATGAAAGTAAGGCTATGGCCTGGCTCTCTCGGTGTCAGATAGGCTGGCCTGAGCTGGCCTCTTCCTGAGTCATGACATGACAGTTTGCTTTCCCGTCTCCACTCCCCAGCCTGTCTCCCCGACCCCACACTGTTGACTGAATCTAAGGCTCTACCGCTGAGCTACCTCCCTAGGCCTCTCCTCCTCCCATTTTCGTCTTGAGACAGTCTCACTAGATAGCCCAGAGTCATCTCTATCAGGCGTAAGGGGTCTCTTAAGACCAACCATACTCTCTGTGCCCTGTGTTCTCTCCTGGGCTTTCTGTTCTGCTGTGTCCTGGCTTTCCATCGGCCACCATGCTGGTGGTTTAGGTGGTCTAGAGGCTCTTTTAAGACCCCTCAGCCAGCCGGGTGTGGTGGGGCACACCTTTAATCCCAGCATTTGGGAGGCAGAGGCAGGCAGATGGCTGTGGGTTCGAGGCCAGCCTGGTCTACAAAGTGAGTCCAGGACAGCCAAGGCTACACAGAGAAACCCTGTCTCAAAAAACAAAACAAACAAACAAAAAACCAAAACCAAAGACAAACAAACAAACAAACAAACAAAGGCCCCTCAGCTACTCCATGAACTCATTCCCCAGTGGCTGCCCCCTTGTGTCCTTGTCCCTGCTCTGGAGCAGATGCCTTTGTTTGGCATCAGTTCAGGGCCTCCGTTTCCACACAGAGGGGTCTACACATCTACTTGCCTTCTTATTGCTTTTGAACGCTTTGCGGGGAAAGAAGAGAAAGGCATTGTCCTGGCCAGCCAAGTGCACGGGGACTCCAGACTCCAGTCCCTGGTTCTCAGTGAGGATGGCTCTACCATCTCATCTCTTTACCCTCCCTGAGCCCTGCTGGACCATGTATAGGGGATTCCAGACCCCAGTCCCTGGTCATCTCCTACCCTCCCTGAGCCCCACTGGACCATGCCTGGGGACTCCAGACCCCAGTCCCTGGTCATCTCCTACCCTCCCTGAGCCCCGCTGGACCATGCCTGGGGACTCCAGACTGCAGTCTCCCTGAATTCAGACGCCTCTGCTTTCCCCATTCTGCCTTCCCTGAGGGCCCTCCCCTCAGGGTAGGTGGTTCTACCCTCCCTCTCCTGTCCTCCTCTCTCCCACTTTTCCCTCTCCAGCTGCCCCTGAGCTGTGGCGTTACTTTCACATTTTAAGGATCGGGCTATTTTACATTCTCTTCCTTCTCAAGCAGACCAGACCGCAGGCTGGCTGGCTTCAGGTCTGGGCTGTGGGCAGTACTGGAAGCCCAAGCGTGGTGCCAAGTTCTGTGGCCAGGAGCAGACGAAACACAGCCTCCGTCCTGCGCAGGCTGCTGGCGTTGGAGCCAGAGTGAGGTCAAGACCTAGACGCTCTCGGCAGTCACTTCTGACGTTAGGTTGCGTCCACAGGTGAGGGCCGACCACAGACACGGTGACTGACACATATGAGACCAACCCCCCTCCACCCCCACCCCCACCCCCATGCTGGATGGCAAGCGCGAGCTCACTTCGCACTTGGTGTGATCTTGCTGAGTCTGCATCTGCCCTGTGCCTCTCCCAGAGGTTTTTGTTTAGCTCATGGGCCAAACGTGTTATTTAACCTCCAGCTTCTCCGTGCAACCAAATGAGGAAGAGAAGCCAGGCCCAGGCTCCTCCCCACCACGCTTTAATATAGACTGTAGCCTCCCATCCCTTCCCAATCCCTGAGCCAGGGACATCACCTAGACCAGTGCTCCTCAACCGTCCTAATGCTGCGACCCTTTAACACAGGTCCTCATGCTACGCTGACACCCCATGCATAAAATTGTTTTTGCTTGCTACTTCACCACTGTAATGTTGCTGCCACTATAACTCGGAAATGCAAATGTCTGATACGCAGGATATCTGATATGTGACCTTTGTGGGGGGTCACGACCCACAGGTTGAGAGCCCCCGACCCAGAGTGTTCTCATGTCAGGTATCTGAGCTGGAGGAAGATGTGCCCCTGCGTGAATTAGAATTTGCATAGCGTCCTGGGACTGGGCATCCATTCTTAGCCCCTGAGCCCCGTCCCCTCACACCTCAGTAGAGCCTTCGCCACGCCTCAGGGCACCTCCTGCTTGGGTGTGGAATGACTTGCCCAAGGTCAATTGGAGTTTCCAGCTGCTCCTTTTTCTTCTTGATGACAGGAAGTCGCCATTATGTGCTGCAACCCTTGCCTTAACTGCACTGTGATGAACAGTCTCTGTCCATTTAGAAGCTGGGTTTCTCCCACCACCCCCACCCCGCCACCCCCACAATGCCACCCCCACTACATCACCCCCACCATGCCACCCCCACCACCAGCCCATGTGTGCGTGCTCCTCCCGCCTCTGCCTCCCGAGTGCTGGGGTTAGAGGCGTGCGTCACTACACTACTGTGTCCTCTATGCTCCTGACGTGGACCACATTTCCTTCCATCTTATTTCAAACCTTATTCTAAGGCAGGTAGGAAGTGCGTTGAGCCCCTGTTTGCCTAAACCTATCACATCGGTATAAAATTCTTGGTTCCTAGGCATTGTCTCTCAGAAGACTGGGAAGGGCGCCAATGGGCACCTAGCCTCGGGATGCCCGGCAGTGGGACCCCGGTGTGGTCCTCACGGTTGCGGTGCTGGAGCAGCAGCCCCTCTGCCCCGTGCTTCAGGAACCTTCTCTTTTGCTTGGTGGGTCAACCCTTGGGTCTGACAAGCGATGTCAGAACCATGGGACCTTCTCGTTCATTCTTCAAAACTAGGGCATTTTCTTCTTAATTTTCTTTTTTAATGCTTCCAACCCTCCCCTGGCTAAGTTCCTGTCTCTTCGTTCTGTACCTGCTGTAGCTGTCCAGGTCCCCAGGCTAACCTGCCCACTTCCTATGTGTTCTCTCCTGTGTGCACAATTTTATACACTTGCTCTCCATTAAGAACAAAAAGAACTCCCCCTTTAAAAAAAACAGAAAACAAAGTACCCCAAACTAAACAACTTCCTTGACCTTCTAGTGTTCTGCTTAATTTTTAAATTGAAAATTGTGTTTCACAGCCAGGCATGGTGGCACATGCCTGTAATCCCAGGACTTGGGAGGCAGAGGCAGGTGGATCACTCTGAGGTCAAGGCCAGCCTGGTCTACAAATGAGTCCAGGACAGCCAAGATAACACAGAGAAAATCTATCTCAGAAAACAGAAAAAGAAAGAAAGAAAGAAAGAAAGAAAGAAAGAAAGAAAGAAAGAAAGAAAGAAAATTGTGTTTCACATCTCAAGGACACATTTGCTCGAATATTTACTTTTATTTATGTGTGTGAGTGCCTTGTATGTGTGTGTACCACATGTATGCTGGTGCCTACGGAGGTCAGAAGAGGCCATCAGACTCTCTGGAACCAGAGTTACAGATGGTTGCAAGCTACCATGTGGGTTCAGGGAACCAAACCTGAGTCCTCTGTAAGAGCAGGCAGTGCTCTTAACTGCTGAACCATCTCTCCAGCTCTCGGTTTGAGGCCACTTTCTATCTTTTCTTTTTCCTTCCTTCTTTCTTTTGGAACTAGATTCTTGGGCACTTCATTAACTTTCTCAAAATTTATCAGTTGTGATTTTCAGAAATGAAACTGTCTCTGATCCTGGTTCCCAAGTAAGGTGCCTGAGAGGCTACTGGAACAAGTTCAGGAGAAAGCTGCTAGTTTAAGAGCCATGAGGGCAGCCGGGTGTGGTGACACACGCCTGTAATCCCAGCACTCCGAGAGGCAGAGGCAAGCGGATCTCTGTGAGTTCGAGACCAGCTTGGTCTACAAAGTGAGTTCAGGACAGCCAAGGCTACAGAGAGAAAGAAATCCTGTCTCGAAAATAAATAAATAATAACAAAAAAAAAAGCAAAAAGAGCCATAAGGGCTCAAGTCAGCTCCCTCTTGAGGACAGCTTCCTTCCGAGAACTCCTAGGGCTGTCATGTCACAGAGTGTTGCAAACTGAGTAGCTTGGAAATAATAGAAATTCACTCGGCTCAGAGTCCTGGTAGATGAAAGTCCAGGCACAGTGTTGGCACTTGCTGAGGACAGTCCATTGTGCCACAAGCATCCCCAAGACAAAGGAAACTAAGGAGGGCAAACGAAACCTTGTCACCAGGGACTGACATGACAGAAGCCCTCAGGCCTGCTGCTGCTTACAGGGTCCACTTCTTTTTATTATTAACTTGTTGAAATTATAGCTACATCACTTCCTCTTTTCCTTTTCCTCATTCTAAACCCTCCCATGCTATCCCAACCTTGTTCTCTTTCAAACTCACGGCCTGTTTTTTCCATTAACTGATATTGCATACATACATGTATGTGTACATAGATATGTATTTCTAAATACATCCTGCTCAGTCCGAATAATGGTTCTCATATGTAATGATTCCAGGGATGACGTGGGTATGCATAGACTATCCGGTATTGCATAACTATATGCTCTTCCCTGGGGAGGACTAGTTCTCCCACTCTCGGCTTTTCTTAGTTGCCTGTAGTTTTTGCATAGGGTTGAGGACGCACGGTCCTTCCCTTGTCTACTTTGGTATCTCTATTATTGTCCTTGCTCGGCTCGCTTATAAGCTGTCACGTCCGTGAGACGTCATGCGTGTATCTTCTGACACTGCTAGGAAACACAGACTCACGGCAAATTCCCTGATCTCTGGCTCTTACATCTTTCCGCCCCCTCTTCCACAACGTTCCCTGCTTTGTAGATGGATCTACCTGTTGGGGATGATCCGCCTCTTAACACAGTGACCATGGAAGCTGTCAACACTCAAGCCATAGTAGCAAGGACTATAGTAGCTAATTTGGGGACATTCTATTTCTCTGTGACATATCCATCATGCATACCATCCACTCTGTACGTATTCACCCTCTATTACCCACGCTTGCGCCCTCTCCCAGCAGCCCCTCCATCTTGAGTAGACCTCCTCCCTCCACTTTCATGAGGTTTTTTGTTTTGGTTTTTTTGTTTTTTCTTTTTCTGAGACAGGGTCTCTCTGTGCTAGCCTTGGCTGTCCTGGGCTCGCTCTGTAGACCAGGCTGGCCTCTAACTCACAGCGATCCACCTGCCTCTGCCCCACCCCCCCACCCCCACCCCCGAGTGCTGGGATTAAAGGCATGCGCCACCGTGCCCGGCCACTTTCATGTTTTTATGTTTAGTCTAGGTTCCACATATGACAGAGATAGAGATGAGAGGTTTGTCTTCACAAGTCTGGATTATTTCACTTAGCACGATGACCTCTGGTCCCACCCATTTTCTCGCCAATGATATGACTTCATCCTCCTGGGTGACTGTCTAATACTCCGCCGTGCGTATGTACATTTTTCCCCGGTCATTCCTCCGTGGTGGGCACTTTGGCTGGTTCCACAGCTTGGCTACTGTGAGTGGTGTTATGAAGAACACGAGTGTTCAGGCATTTTTCTTTGCTGAATGCTGACTCTGATTTTCCGAGGAAGGGACCCAGGAGTGGTGTAGCTGGGCTGTATGGTCGTCCTATTTTCAGAGAGCTTCCCTGCAGATTTCTGTGACGGCTGCTCCTTTTACACTTCCCGAAGCAGGTGCGGGGCTGCCTTTTCTCTCCAGCTCTAACCAGCACCGTTGCCCTTAGTCCTCTGAATGGCAGCCGGTCCCGTGGATGAGGTCGAGTGGTTTTGCTGAGTGGTTTTGATTTGCATTTCCCTGGTGGCCAAGGATGAAAGCTTTTTGATGTAGTTATTAGCTATTTGTGCTTCTTTTTTTAGAGCATGGTCAAGTCAATTCATTTGCCCATTTATTGATTATATTACTTGATCACTTGGCATTTAATTTAATTTTATTTTTTTTAGTTCCTTACTAACTTATTTTTGGTTCGGCTCTTATGAACCTACTTCTGCGATGGGTGCCAGGTCAAGAAGTGCTGAGCTTATAGAACAGAAGGCCTGAGGCGAGCTGTCAACCAATGTGGTAGACAGACTCGTGACAGATGAGCAGTATAAAGGCCCGGGGGTGTGGCACCCGGGTGTCACAAATAAAACATGCTAGAGTCAAGTGCTGAGGTTCCCCGGAGGGGAGATCTATGAGATACCTAGAGTTTCAGTGCCCTGGGGGAGCCCCCAGAAGTCCTTTCTGCCACACGGTTAAAGATTCTGTTCTCTCTTCCTCAAACATCTAAAGATGTCCCTGGCTGCCAGTCTCCATGCAGTCCTCCCTACCTCCCAGGGTATCAAGGAAAACCACCAGACTATAGGATGCTGCTACAGCTCCCAGGGCTGGGGGAGGGGGAAGTCAGGACCCTCTAGTGCACAACTTACAGAAGCCCCGCCCCCCCACCCCCCCACCCCCCAGCACTGCTCATTTGGACTCAGCAGAATCCAGCTTCTCCTGGCTGGAGAGATATGGGGCTCCCACCCTGTTTCTTTCCAGGGGCAGATCTTGATTGCTTGTATTTTCCAGTGGGGGGAGGGGGGATGGACTGCCACCCTTGCTTTTAGTCATGACTGCTCCAGGGCTGGCATTAGGTCAAGGGACACAACTCTAACTTCAAGTTGGCCCCTCTGAAAAACCCAAATATCAAACGTCACATTCCTGAAGCTAAAAATAAGCACGAAAGCCCGACGTTTCCTAAGACATGAAGGTCCTGGCCAAGAACACTGTGGCTACAAGTCCCTCTGTGAAGGGGCTGTGAGACGGCTGCACAGCCAGGGCTGTGGCTGCAAGGCTCTTGTAGACTTGCTTTGTCCCTGTCCTAGCACCTCCACGGACCAGTGGCATTCCCCAGACAGCACTGGTTTGGGTTCTCACCAAGGACATCCAGTATCCCCCATGCCTTGAGAGGTTGGGTCTTCCTGGGTGAGAGGACTCATGGAGCAGGAGCTTCTGTTCCTCTGGCAAGCTGAGCGACGGAGACACTGAGAAACCTAAGGCCTCGGGGGGGGGGGGGGGCTCCTCTGTGGCTCAGCCTGCAGTGATGAGCCCTGACCCCCATGAGGGCCAGGTGTGAGGAACAGAAAGGGGTGCTTGGGCATTGGAGATCAGTGACACAGGCCTACTAGTCCATCTGGGAGAGGTGTGCTTCTTCCTGAACACAGCTGCTTTAGCTGGAGCCTGGAGTTGAAAGGAGTGAGCTTCCAGTCCTAGGATTCAGGCTCCAAGACACTGGGACTGTCGCCTTGCCCTGCCTGTGTCTGTCACCTGGGGGGGCCCATCAACTTTCCTCCAGCTGCTCCCCCTGCCACACAGGGACAATTGGAGGACACAGAGGAAGGATGCCCCATGAGGTTATCCTAAAGCTGAGGAACTGGGCCCAGACAAGCACTTCTGTCACCTTGCCCATTTCCATCCTCCTTACGTTAGGATAAGGACCCTCACAAGGGGAATAAACACAGAGTAAGTGACAGTAGTACTGTCCCAGACATCTGTCGCTGGGACAAATGGAAAACACACAAGGAGGCACTGGCCTTGTCAGCACAGGGCAACATGGTCTTCAGACACTCACTGTCCCCCTAGGACAGATGGGACCCATGCTTGCAGGCAGAGGGACAGTGGGCAGGTGCTCAGAGAGACATCCTACTGCCCACGTGGGACACACAGTTGGTCACTGTGCCTGGACTGTCCCTCTGTGGCCCAAGTGGCCCCATTTCCAAGGCCCCCGTCTGTCCCCTTGGGCAGGCATCTCCTCAGCACAGCAGGGGAGGGACAGCACTGTCTGATGCTCCTGCAGAGCTCCCGCCACAGAGGAGAATGCGTCCTTGGAGCGGCTGTCGGCTATAAATACACGTCTGAGTCAGAAAATCAAATGCCTCCAGCCAGGCAGCCAGTCTGCCCAGCAGCTCCACGGCGTGGGGTCCAAGCCCTCCCCGACCAGCCCCGAGCGGCCTACTTTCCAAGCTAAGCACACTTAACAAAGGCAGGTTGGACGGGCAAGAGGGAGACCAATGCCTCTAAAGTGACCATAGCCTCATCGGAGGGCTCCCCGGGTGGACGCTGTCCTCCCCTGCATTGGCTGAGGAGGACTGGCTGGTTCCAGGGACCCTACTGACTAGGGACAGTCTCTCTCCATCCCTTCAGGTTCAACAGAAGCCCTGATGTCTGCCCTCTGACTTCTGAGGTGACCGCTCAATAATGCTATCGGGGTTTTAAGGAGGCAGGAGTACCACATTTCATAGACTTCTGGCAAAATTTGCTTGAGGTCTGGGGACCGTCTGTCAGAGACCATGTACCAGGGCCACATGGGAGGTTGATTCCTGTCCACTGCTGGCCCTCCTGGGGTCCCTGTGGGGTTGGCTGGAGCCTGCTAAGGCTGTCCCTCTGGTCTCTGGTGACAGGAGCTGTCCTAGCCCGGGGCTTCTTCATTCTTTACCTAAGCCTCCTTCCCATGGGCCAGGGGAGCCAGCCTCGGGGATTAGATCAGACGGACTTGGGGATAGGGCTACGGTGCCACAATGACCACAGCTTGACCTGACTCGGTGACTTACATTCAGCTCATAGGTTGACCCTGAGAACATAACCATGGAAGGACAAGGGGAGGAACACGTGTTGAGGGCGGGGGGCGAGATTCCTGTGATATGGGGCACACTTTGTAGCTGGGAAGTCGCTCCTGAATCCTATGAAATACTAGACCCTGACATTTGTTCAGCAAAGTTGTTTCCCATGGAGCACATAGGACCTGACACTGCCTAGTATGGACAGCCACAGAGCAGCCTAGACAAGTCGGCAGTGCCAAGGGAGGCTGGTGGGGCCAGGAGACCACTGGTCGGAAATGAGCCAAGCTTGCCAGCCTGTTTCTGCCAAAACAGGGTCCTGTTCCTGTGAGCTGATGCAGGGCTACGTGGGCCGTGCAAGGGCAACAATTTGCTCAGGTCTGGGAAATGTGGGGCTCATCCTTGTGATGCTGCTGCAGGGTGGGTGAGTGCCAGCAAGAGCCATTATGGTGTGGACATCACTAAAGACCCCTTTGTCCTTTGTCCTCAGCACCCCTTGTATTAGTTTCAGCTCTTGAACTCTCAAGTGCCTCATTGGTCCCCAAACAAAGTTTCCTGGAGGGGAGGAGCCAGGTCAGGCTCTTAGAAGGGGAGCATGGGAGGGAGATGAGGACCAGAGAGACCCAGCCTCCAAGGACCATGGCAGCATCCATCCCTGTCTTCACACACAGACACACACACACAGACACACACACACACACACAAACACACACAGACACACACACAGACACACACACAGACACACACACAGACACACACACAGACACACACACAAACACACACACAGACACACACACACACACACACAGACACACACAGACACACACACAGACACACAGACACACACACAGACACACACACAGACATACACACAGACACACACACACACACAGACACACACACAAACACACACAGACACACACACAGACACACACACAAACACACACACACAGACACACACACAGACACACACACAGACACACACACAGACACACACACAGACACACACACAGACACACACATAGACACACACACAGACACACACACAGACACACACACACAGCCACCTCTGAGCCTCCTCTACAAGGCATAGCCTGTTGTCCCTAAGAAATGGGTTCACATCCCAACCCTGGAATTTAATGTTACCTCGTCAGGAAATAGGTGTTCACAGACTCTTGGGACCAGGGTACCCTAAATCCAGCTACAGGTCCTAAAGAACTAAGAGACAAAAAGAAGGCCAGTCCAAGCAGGAATTGGGATTGCCACTTCTAAGAGCAGATGACCTTGGGGCCTTTCTGGGCTTATTTGTTTTTGTTTTTGTTTTTGAGACTGGTTTTCTCTGTGTAGCCCTGGCTGCCCTGAACTCGCTTTGTAGACCAGGCTGGCCTCAGACTCAGAGAGCTGCCTGTCTATGCCTCCCAAGCACTGGAATTAAAGCCATGTGACATCATGCCTGGCTTGAACTTGGGGCCTTTAAAAACACATCTGTCGTCAGTTATAGGAGACTCATAAACACTTACATCTGTCCCAGGTGTGTCCACCCTGAGCTTGCAGACCCAGTGTCAACAGGTGAGATGGGCCCTGCCGTAGGACACCCACAGAGAGGAGGAGAGTATACAAGGAGGCCAGAGTCAAGCCTCAGAGCTGGGGACAGAGATACAGGCTCTCATGAACTTTGTCTGGCACTGGTGTGTGTGTGCCTGCACGCCTGCATGCTTGTGCTTGCATGTGTAACAGAACTTCTTTTTAGTATGGAGTACACACACACACACACACACACACACACACACACACACACACACACACGCTCATGTGGAGGCCAGAGATCTGCACCCCGCGTCTTCCTTCATCGCTCTCACCTTATTTATTTATTTATTTATTTATTTATTTATTTATTCATTTATTTTGGTTTTTAAAGACAGGGTTTCTCTGTATAGCCTTGGCTATCCTGAACTCACTTTGTAGACCAGGCTGCCCTCAAAATCACAGCTATCCACCTGCCTCTACCTCCTGAGTGCTGGGATTAAAGACATGTGCCACCACGCCCAGCTCCACCTCATTTTTAAAAACAAGATTTGTCACTGAGCCTGCAGCTCGCTGACTGGCTAGACTTCCATCTAGCATGCCTGAGAACTCCCCTGTCTCCAAATCCCCAAGGCTGGGATTACAGCCATGTATTACCGTGCCTGGCTTTGTACATGGGTGCTGGGAGGGGGGTCTAAACTCAGGTCCTTACACTTGAATGGATAGCACTTTACTGAGCTCTCAGCTCCACAGGACCAATTTCTTAATGGAAAAGTCATATGTGTTTCTACACCAGGACCTCCTCTCTAACAAGCCCCTCATCCTTATGCCCTGGGGGACCACCTTTGAGACAGAAACCAGGGGAGCCTGGAACATCTATTTTGTGGGTCACCAGTCCTGTGGTCCAGGACTATCCTCCCCAGGATTGTGTAGCCCCTCTGAATTCCGGAGTCCATGACAGCAGTGAGTAGACACCTCCCACACCCTGCTATGTGGCAGAGGAAGCACTTGGTGGGGGCGGAGGGGACCCCAACAGCTCTTTGTCTAATTGGACTATGGCTCTCACTCCAACAGTCCACAAGTTGGTGTGTCTGGCTTCAGGGGAGCTCAGGGCTTTGGCTCTTCTCTGAACAGCCTGACTACTTGTCCCACTGAGCTCGACTAAAAGAGAATGCCAGTGCCCGTGGTCCCTTCAGAATCCTGTTCTCTTGATGGGGTAAGGTGGGGATTCTCAAGGCCTGGTTCCTGTATCATCATTGAGGGGTCCCTAGGGGTATTGATGTTCACTCTCCCAATCTATAAGACACAGTGCAAGCCATCCCCAGGCCTCAGGCTCTTCCATCTTCACCGGCGAGCTCAAAGATACACCTGTCAGGTCTCTTCTCGGCAGCTCTGCCTAGCTGGGTCGAGGATTCCTCTAATGGGAGGAAAGCCTTGTCGGTCTCCTAATTCTGCCCCATGCAGCACCATGCCTGGGCTCTCACTGCCCAGCTCCGTGGTTGGCTACTAACAGGACAAAGTTACCCCCGTGCCGTAGAGAGCTGAGCCTCATAAGCTAGTGCTGCCCCTCCCTATAGGTCATGCATGCTCTGGAAGGTTCTACCGGCTAGATAAAGAGGTCATGCAGTCACGCGGGTGCTGGCTTAGTTTTATGCCCAGGCTTTGAGCTATAGTATGGTCAGGCTTCCCTATAGCTAAAAATAACTAAGTTGAAACCTGTGATAAAATGCAGCCACCACATTCTGCACACTTGCTAAAAAAAAAAAAATCTGCCTGACAAAATGTGGGCTACAAAGCAAAGCCTGATGTATCATCTCAGTCTCATTGGGATAAATACAGTTAGTCAGTGATCCAACAGGAGCCGCATGATTCCCTCACACTGCCCCAGTGCTCTGGGACCCAGTGCTATCCCCTTCGCTCCCCTCCAAAGAGGCTGGCATAGGAGGCAGGAGGGTAGCAAAGTGTGGCCCGGCTCCTGGTGAGGAGAGAGGCCCTCAGACCACATAGTATACCAGCCTGGGATCTCCCCATGTCTGAGAGACACGGACCCTCCCCTTCACCCTTTCTGATCTAGTCTTGTAGCCATTCAGAAGCAGGATGACACCCTAGTCTGACTGACCACTTTGGAAATGATGTTTCTTCTCTTCAGGTGGCTGGGACACAGAGGTGCTGGCTGATGCACTGGTGAGAGTGAGTGAGATGCCTCCATGAATTAGCTGTTGAATTAGCATCCAAGAGATGTGCTTGACTGTAAAATAGGAGCACGAGGCACAGAGCCCCCATGCCCCAGCCCAGGAGTGTCTTGCACCCCACCCACTTAAGCCATTTTATTTTATTCTATTCTAGTCAGATTTCCTCCGAAACGTTCCCAGGGCTTCCATGGGGTTGACTAGCAAGGTGCCGAGCATCTGGCCTTAGGCCTGTAGACAGGAGGCTTGCCATGAGCTTACCACATGATATGCTGCCACAGAGAAGCAGCCGAGCATGGCTACTGCCATTTCCCCAAGTGCTGGGAATCGCTCGCTGTTCTTAATTTTTTTTTTTTTTTTTTTTTTTTTTTTTTTTTTTGTCTCATCTACCACACTTTGATCTCTGTCAGCCCTCTCATGGCATGGCTCTCTTTATCCTAACCCTTTCTAAGTGACCTTTTGGGCTGTCCTTGGTTCCCTAGCAGTCCATGAAGGCACCATGTTGCCACCATAACTCTTGCAGCTGTCTGTTTCATCGGGGGCACTCCTAATGGGTATAGCCATTCTGCAGCCTTATCGGGCGTCTGTCACCTTAGTGACCAGCGATACTGAGCCACTTCTGGTGCTTTTGTTCATCTGAGTCTTCCCAAGTTTTGAGTCACGTCTCTTCTACTCCTTTGTACTATTATTGCTTTGGTGGTGGCTGTCTTCTGTGGTGGGTCCCCAGACAGCAGCTAAGGGAAAGGGGCACCATCACTGACAAGAACCCTAAGAGGCTTCAGACAGCTTGCTTACATGGCCATCCTCTGCCCAGTCTCTGAGAGGGAGGAAGGGGGCTCTGATGGGCCAGGTGATACCTGCACTTCCATGGGCATACGATGGGTGACAGTCCCAAAATACACATTAGGCAGAAAAAGGGCGTAAGACCACCACAATATTCACCACTGCTTTACATATCCTTTTATAGTATGGAAGTCAACAACTTTACAAAGAGCTGTGTTAAGCAGACACCACACACACACACACACACACACACACACACACACACACACACACACGTGTGAAGGCACTCAGGGCCCCCGAAGGACATACATGGCCTGTCCAGAGAGGACATGGAGCACAAAGTAACCACACAGCAGGGAGGTATTGTAGGAAGTTGGGATGTTGGCAGGTTTTGCTGTCTTTAGCTCATCTGTATTTACACACATTTCTAGAAGGAACACACGAAGACCATGACGAAGAAGCCGAGCCCACTGTTAATGAACGGGTCAGGTCAGAGGAGAACCAGCCTCCCTGACGGCACAAGCGCTGTAAGGATGAGATTTCTCCCCTGCCCTCAGCACCAGTTTGGGATCTTCTCACTGCCCAGCTGGCCTCCACACAGGGCCACTGGACTTTGTACCTGACAACATACAGGCTTTCACACACAGTCCAGAGAGCCACCTCATCACCGGGACCACCGGCCTCACTACAGGACCGTGACCCTTCGACCTGACTGTCTTTCCTTAAGCCTCTGGCAGCTGCCTCATCGCTGCCCTCCGCTGCTTTTGTAGTTTCTTTTCTTCTTGCTGTGACAAAATACCCTGAGAAAAACAACCTAAGGAAGACAAGCTTATTCCACCCCACAAATCCAGGCTATAGTAACCCACACTGGGGCCGTCACGGCAGCAGAAGCTACAATAATGGATGCATGCTTGTGCTCAGCGAGTTTCGTGCATTTAGTCAGTCCACACATTGGCCTCAGTGGCGTCTCATGACCACCTCAACATGCCATCTTTTATGCCTTCAAAACCATCACCACATGGATGATATTGCGAGCTCTGCCACCATCTCAAGATGGAGGTTGCCCCTCCATGCTCCCCTCACCCCACCCCCCCACCCCACCCTCAAGCTCTATCAGTTTCCTAGGCAGTTGCTTTTGAGGGCAGGGGACCTTTTGGCTTAGGGTTCTTTTTCTTTAAATAAATATGGAGCCAAACAGGATGAAAGCCTCTGGTGAGTGAGGTTTCCTAAGATGCCAGTATGGCACAGGAGATGTCTTTTTTTTTTTTTAACTTAAGATTTATTTATGTATGTATATAAACACTCTATCTGTACGTGTGCTTACAGGCCAGCAGAGGACACCAGATCTCATTGTAGATGATTGTGAGCTGCCATGTGGTTGCTAGGAATTGAACTCAGGACCTTTGGAAGAGCAGCCAGTGCTCTTAACCCCTGAGCCATCTCTCCAGCCCCGGGAGATTCCGATCTCTAACAATCAGCACCATCCTGCAATTTCCTCTGCTAAGCAGATCGGTCCATTATCTTTAAATTCACCTTCACTCCAGTTCTTGAGACACGGGCAAAAGATGCTTGGCCCAACATACCTCACAAACAACTCCTTCCTGACAGAGTCCTTGAACCAACCCTGAAACCTCCTGAGCCAGGAGCCAGGCTCTCGCCACCTGTGCTGCTTTTTAACATCGATGTCTTCCAGGCTCCCATCAGAAGGGCCCATAGCTCTAACCACAGCACTCAACAGCTTTTCTAACCCAAGATCCTAACTCGTCCTTACTCTAGTCACAAAACTCTTCTCTGGCCTAAGAACCACACAGCCTGGTTTATCACAATGGCCCCACATCTCAGTACCAATTCCTGCCTTAGTTTCTTCCTTTATATCATTTTTATTTACCTTTATTTTATGTGCATTGGTGTTTTTGCCTGCATACATGCCTATGTGAGACTGTCAGATCCTGGAGTTACCAAAAGTTGTGAGCTGCCACATGGATGCTAGGATTTGAACCTGGGTCCTCTGGGAGAGCAATCAGTGCCCTTAACTGCTGAGCCATCTCTCCAGCCCCTCTGTCTTAGTTTCTTTCCCTGTTGCTGTCATAAGAAAAAAAAAAATACCCTGACAATGAGCCAGGTGTGGTGGCGCACGCCTTTAATCCCAGCACTCGGGAAGCAGAGGCAGGCAGAGGTAAGTTCGAGGCCAGCCTGGTCTACAAAGGGAGTCTAAGACAGTCAAGGCTACACAGAGAAATCTTATCTTGAAAAACCAAAAAAGAAAAAGAAAAAGGTAGTTTAATGGGAAAAGGGTTTAACTCACAGATCCAGGTTAGAGTTCATCAGCCGCTCAGTCATGTTACATCCATAACCAGTAACAGACAGTAATGAGAAATGCATCCTATTGCTCTGCTCATATTGTCTATCTTTATCCAGTGCAGGATTTCCTACCCAGGGAACGGCCCTGCCCACAGTTAAGATGGGCCTTCACACCTCAGCGAACATAATAACGGCAGCCCCCACACCCCCACCCCTGCCCCAGATATGCCCTGAGGCTTAGCTCCCAAGTGATTCTAGATTCACACTCAGGTCCCCTTCGGTTGCCAAGATGTCTCAGCAAGGCCCTACGCCCCCTCTGATTGCCCCCACTAGGCTAGGGATATGGCACAGTGCATGGAAGTGCTCCTTGTCTATCCGGTGTAGGACTCTGCGCTGACAGTGAGTGACAGCAAGAGGGACAAAGGTGAAAAGAAGAAAAGAGAAGAGAAAAGGGAAGAGGGAAGGGGGCATCTGGGGCAAAGAGAGAAGATGGCCCCCTCAGTGAAATGTGACATCTGTCACACTCACCTATAGGACAGTTATCCCCAAACCTGCTTGGAGGGCTCTAGCCTGAGGCTACCGGGCCACCTGCTGGCATCTAGTGATGTGAGAGAAAAGCAAAGCTCCAAAGCCAGACGGGATCTCCTGAGATGTTCCCTGATGAATAATTCACTCCCGGACAGGCCCAGCATGCGCATTTACATCTCACTTCCTCCAGCCTGATGCCCAGCAAGCAAATGGGAAAGGATTATTTAATTTGATGGAGAACGTGTGCCGGCCCACGGTGGCCAGTCCCCTGCACTCGGTCACTCAGTCGGCCTGAGCCTCCATGAGCCGCTCTCTTCTGCATCACTTTTCCTCATCATGATGCACTCCATCCTCTGAAGAAGTGGGGCGGAGTTAAGTCCTCTCATGCTGCCCATGCTAGGTACTGCCATGACAGCAGAGAGGCTGTCATTCGCAGTAGTTGCTCAGGGTGGGCGGAGGAAAGGGAATGTGGCAGGAGCAGCTGGTGGGTCCTGGGGGCATCCATTTGAGGTGATGAGAATTCCAGAACTAAACAGATGGCTATACCACGCAGTGTGTGTCCACTATCAGCAGTGCTGCCCTGTCTGTAACAGCCAGAGTCCAAGGATATGAACTGCTCCTTACTTTTCAAATTCTGTAACAGACAAGGCTTAAAACAATGGAATTTTTTATTAATGGGACACACCCACACCAGCCACACCTCTGTGTTCCATGGCCCAGGGGAGGGCAGTAGTGCCAGTAAGTGTTGGACCAGCTGGCCATCCATCCAGGAGGAAGGGCCCTTGAAGACTGTGCTATCCACCACGGCTCTTGCAGAAGCCTGGCCCGGCACATCCCAGGGAGAGCCTTGAGCCAAGTGCTCCGGCATCCTGCCAGGACAGCACAGATTCTGGCTGGCTCCCAACAGCTCCTGAGCCCTCCTAGGCCCCATCTACCCCAGCTGCCATCGATTCTGGACAGTGTTTATGGTGTAGTGAGATGGATTCACCCTCTGGGGCGGCCTGCAGGGATTTAATGAGCAGACATCGGATTCCAGAAGGATGTGGGGAGGGCTAGGGGACTAGAGGAGCACAAGCCCTTTGCCCTGTGTGACAGAGCTGTAACGGGGACCTCCAGCCCCAGCCAGCTGTGCCCCCGTCAGCATGCCTGCTAGCTGTCCTACCAAACTTGGGGACAATGACTACATTTTGGTATGGAGCCGTAGTAGCTAGCCTGACCCTCTCTGCTCAGTATCTGCTGTTACCGAATACTTAAAGTCTGGGCATCTGGGGATAGAGACATCCTGTAGGCCACCCACGCTCTCTAGACCTCCACTCTCAGGAGATGGGTCAACACACTGCCCGTTGGCATCTATTCAGACCTTTGAAAGGGCCTGTGATAGCACTGTCGGAATCCCGGGAGATCCAGAATCCTAGCCAAGAGCCAGCTATTTCCTGGCAAGTGGGCCGTCTATGTGGCTACTGAATGGGACGGTCTAAGAGCCTGTCAGTTTCCACAGGCTGGCCCCTGCTGCCATGCCTACTCTTAGCTACACAGGGTCCACACGGGGCTGCCCCACAAATGTGAGGTTTACCTAAGTTGCCAGTGTCCAGGCCTCTCTTCCACGTTGGTCGTCAACAGCTGACAGGGCCTAAACTTCCACAGGAGCGTCTCCCCAGAATGACAGGGCTCCCTGGCCTGTCTTCCACTGTCACCTTTCTACATGGCACACCCAGGCAATGAAGTAGACACCATGAGATCAGGCATGGCGGCGGGACCCCAGGTTTTCATGTTGGACTTAGCTCCCATGATACCCAGGCAGCAGTCTAGCCAGGTTGTAGGAGACAGCGAGACAGAGCACCTTAAGGGATGGTACCCCTATCCTTGCCACTCAAGAGCAGTCCCGCTGTGTCCAGAGGAGCTTCTGGGACCCATCGGGTGTCACTGAAAACCCTGGCTCAGAAAAACCATGCGGTGCTGGGTTTCGGGTCACACAGAAGCTGCAGCTGAGCTGTCACAGAAACCAACAGAGTCAGCCCGTGTCCACCCTCTCTGCGGACTGACGTCTTTTCCAGTGTACTATTTCAACAGGATTGCCTTTGTGTGGCCTGCAGAGCCTGGTTTTTCCACTCAGAAAGCCTGCAGTCCCAGCACATGGGAGGGCTGAGGCGAGAGGTTCATAAGTACGAGGCCAGCCTGGGCTACATACCGAGGCAAAAGGAAGGGAGGATACCTGAGGAGACCGCGCATGTCGGCAGGGCGCATCTCTCACTCCTGGGTGGGTTGCACAGCTGACTCTGAAGCCAAGCACTGAGCTCTATCTGTTCTGTGCCCATCCTCACACGTTCCCAGCCAAGGCACCTCGCAGTCAGGTAGCAAACAGTCATTGGCAGTGGGACCACAGGCCTCTCGGGCTGGGTCTGCCTGATGAGTTTGGGCCTGACTGCTGTCTGATGTGAGCTAACAGCTCTGAGTAGGTTTCTGTACTGGCTTGGGAGCTTGCTCATTAAGTTGTTTTGCTTTGTTGTGGTGGTGGTGGTGTGTGTGTGTGTGTGTGTGTGTGTGTGGTTTTTTTTTTTTTTCCTTTCCCCTTCAGAATTAATGATCAGGGTAAGGAATCTGGGCATGACATAGGCCAAGCTTTCCTGTGCATAAACATGAGGTCAATTCTCACTAAGTCTCCATCAGAAATACTAAGAGGTGACCACAGGCTAACTGGGCGGAGTGATGCCGGGCCTCGCATGAAGCCTGGGCGATGTCAGAGGCAAGGGCTTTTACTGCCTAGTGACATAAGCTGCACTCCTCTCCTGACATCCCACAGCATGGAAACACGCCACCCAGAACCTCCAGCTGCCAGGATAGATTCTGCCTCCACAGGCACTGGTGCTCCTCTGTCCACTTCTGGGGCCAGGCTGGGCTTGGCTTTTCCTCCGAAGATTCAGGGTAGGCATAGGTCCCTGGGTACCTGTGTGGAGCAAGGCTGGGAGGTACCCAACTGATTAAGACTAGCTGCCCTCAGCCATGCAGGCTGCAGCACTGAGACCCTAGGTTCCTACTGCACAGACAGCGGTCATATGCAGCAGCCCAGGGATTTCTCTGGAATGGGTGGAGGAACTTCTGTGCCTGGCTCGGACTTGTGATGACAGAATTTGAGTTTGCTCTACACAGGGCGAGCTAAGGACACATAGGAGGATGCAACAGCAAGAGAGGCCCTGCTGGAACATTCTGAGGCCCTCTAAGCCACCCCGACTTGCTCTTTCTAGTGCCTTACGTAAGCACCTCTCACTGGTCTGTATGATCCCACCTCATTAACTCCTGAGCATGGAACAACAGTGCCCCTGGCTGTGGACAGAGACTCACAGGTTGATAGCATCCTCCTGCCTGGGCCTGAACCCTGCCTGGACATCCTGTTCTTCCCAGAAGTGAGTGACTCAGTGACTCTGTGCCTAGTGATCTATCTGCTTCCCAGGAGCTAGGGTACACTGTTTCCAGGGATGGTGTGTCAGCCTATGGGTAGCTCCAGGCACGGGGTGGGGTGCTCCTGGACCCTGCTGTATCTCATGACAGCCTCCAATACACCACACCTACTTGCAGGGATAGCCTCATCACACCTGAGTGGCTTTCCCAAAGTGTGTTAGTTTGCTGTCAGCTTCCACTCAAAGGCACTCATAGCCCGCTCCGTGGCCCCTCCCACCTGCCCTGTGGAATGGGAGCTCAGTAGCCTTTGGGAGGGTACATCCTGGGTACCTATGACCCCAGGGCCCCAGGCCAGCCTGGACCATACTGGCAAGAAGCTACACACACACACACACACACACACACACACACACACACACACACACACACTCAGGGATGCAAGAGGCACCAGGGCTTCTCACAGCCTCCTCCAAGGTGTGTTAAAAATGGAACTGCGGCAGCACCTCACCCTCCGTGCACCAACAAAAGCTGACAATGCAGACTAAAAATAACAGGTGTTTTTATCCTGGAGGCGACAAGAGTCAGGCTTGCACTGACACCCCCTCACCCCTCCTGTACTGCAAGGGGCTAGGTCTGCAGAGCCAGCTGGCCCTGGATCTCAGACCTCACAGGCTACTAGAGGCTGCATGAAACCCTGTGTAGTGGCTAGAGGCTGCAGGTACTACACATCCACAATCATTTCGTGTCCTGCCCTGCTGGAATGTGCCAAGTGCAGGCAGCAAAAGTTTTTTTGTTTTTTGTTTTTTTTGTTTTTCCTGCCTCAATCCAGAGCCACTGTGGAATCTTTCCCATGTGTTCCCAGATATCCTTGCCCAGTGAAGGAGGCAACCAGGCGAAGAAGAAGTAATAGGAGGAGACATGGCCCCTAAGTGGCCCTCTGAGCATGCTGAACCTCAGAGGGGCTCTTTCTCTCCCAGCCCTGTGGTCATACTAGGATCTCCACATACTCATGGCTTTTTTTTTTTTTTTTTTTTTTGTGTGTGTGTGTGTGTGTGCAGCCTTGGCTGTCCTGGAATCCCTCTGTAGACCAGGCTGGCCTTGAACTCATAGAGGCCCACCTACCTCTGCCTCCCTGAGTGCTAGGATTAAAGGTGTGCTCCACTGCCACTGGCATACTCATGGCTTCTTGAGGCCTCTGGAGTGTGTGACTTGGCAAAAGACCGGGAGACCCAGAGCTGAGGTTGTAAGTTCAAGGGTATCTCAGGCCACCTGAGGTCTGGGCCAGCACGGCCCCTGCCTTCTACCATGACAACTGTCCTTCCAGGATGCCCCTCAGGGACATGCATCTAGGGGGACATGCAGCCAACCTCACCCCCTGCAGAACCTCCTCCAGGGATTCATACTCAGCCTCAAAAGGGGGATTTGCGTCCACATAGCAGGGTTTGCACCCTTCATTCACACTCTCTGTGAGGACACTCTTACACAGAGCAGGCCTTGAACCTACATTTCTGCTTCCCACCGTCCCTTACCTGAGAGGAGCTGCAAGCCTCAGCAGATATAAACCAGGAGCCAGAAGCACTTTGCTGGGTCAGCTGGTGATGAGTAAAGCAGAGGGGGGGAAAAAAATCAAACTCAGAAGCGCTGTGCACAGTGGTTTCCTTGAGTCTCTCTCGCCATGCTGAAGTTCACAGGACAATTCACTGTTCTGCAGGAAATGCTGAGAATCCTGTGCTTCTGACCTATTACCCTTCTCTGGGGTGTACCTGCATGGCCCCAGTAGGGAGGGTCAGGGAGGAGGCCACAGAGACTTCTCTAGGGTGGGGTCGCCCTCTCCCCCATCAGGGCCTGGCTTGGAGAACCAATGGAGACAGGTTTCCTTTGATTGGCTGGTTCTAGGGCAGGGCCCGTGGTCCCAAATGCATTGGCCAGGCCTCTACTGGAACTTGCTGGTCTTCTGGTATCCCTCAAGACACTGCTAAGTGCTCAGGCTAAAACGGTAATTAAGGGTTAACCATTCCTGAGTTCCCAGCAGATCCATTTGTCTTTTTCTTCTGAGCCTTGGGAAACAGCCTGGCTTCTACACCCTCCCTATGTGAGCCTAGAAGGGTCTGAGGTTCGCGTGCAAACAGCAGCGTGCAGGATGCTGTTCCTGGGGCCTCTGCATGCAGAGCTTACCTCCTACATACTGGATGCCCAGCCAATCCCCTCACCAAGCCAGGTCCCAAGTATGGCCCTGGAGACATCTTGATCTTCTTCCTTTATGTAAGATGGGCTGCTCACACTGGGTGTTTCCGGAAAATGCACTGTAGTAGTCTAGCTTTCTAGAACTATGCTTGTCCCCTACCCAGGTTCTTTTGGGAGAGCCCAGGTCTCAGAGAGCCTTACCACTAAGCAGGAAGCAGGGCTTCTCCAGTCCCACTGCCAGGCTAGAATCTGGAAAATCCTCTCACAGGACAGACCACTGCAAAACTTCAGCATGTCTTGACCGGCCGCAGAACCCTAGGCTGCCCCTAAACCAATACACATGCAGCTCAGGAGGTCAACTTCAAGAAGACAGGCAAGGCAGGCATGACGGCACATACCTGTAATCCTAGCACTTGGGAGGCTGAGGCAGGAGGGCGTGTTGGAGCACATATAGTGAGACCTTGTCTCAAACCCGTCTTATACACACTTGTAGCAAATCTCTCTCTCTCTCTCTCTCTCTCTCTCTCTCTCTCTCTCTCTCTCTCTCTCTCTCTCTCTCTCACACACACACACACACACACACACACACACAAGGGCCAACCCACCGTCTCAGCACAATAGTATGTTTCTAGAAACATTGAACAGAAGTGTCATTTTTGATGACATCTCCCTTTAGGATCCCTGCTTATCAGCACACAAAACCTTCTTATAGCTGATGCTCTCATGCATGACAACAGTCCACAAACATCTT
This sequence comes from Acomys minous, assembly GCF_964271855.1. NCBI lineage: Eukaryota > Metazoa > Chordata > Mammalia > Rodentia > Muridae > Acomys > Acomys minous. Next base: position 103,983,299 of record NC_140495.1, read on the forward strand.
TTCTCCTGCTGTAACCTCTCCTCGTCCCTCAGAGTCCATGGCCATTAAAGAGCTGTGACTGAAGACAAGCAGGCAGGGACCCAGGGGCAGGCAGGGACCCAGGGGCAGGCAGGGACTCAGGGGTAGGGTTATTATATACAACTGAATAAGGAGGCAGGGTTAGCTAACCTCAGGAGGAGCAGGCTCTGTAGGAAAACAGACTTCAGGACACAAACATCTGCGGGGGAAAAGCTGCAGTGGACAGTTTCTGCATGCAGACCAGAGGAACATTTCACCTCATCTCTGAGTTTCATTCCTTGAAAGCTTTGCCACTCCCAGGGGTGTGAGGCAGGCATAGGGGGTCTGTGGAAGCTTAAAACATGAACGGTCCCCATAGGCTCATAATTTTGAATGTTTGGCTCCCGGTTGATGGACTGTTTAGGAAGGATTAGGAGGTGTGCCTTTGTTGAAAGAATTGTGTCATGGAGGTGGACCCCCCTTTCCCTCCCTTTCCCTCCCTCCCTCCCTCTCTTCCTCCTTTGCTCTGTGAGTTGGATGCAAACTCTCAGCTGCTGCTCCAGTGCCATGCCTGCCTGCTGCCATGCTCCCCGCCATGACAGTCACAGACTCGCCCTCTGAAGCTGTAAGCAAGCTCCCAACTAAATGCCCTTTCTATAAGTTGCCCTGATCATGGTGTCTCTTCACAGCAGTAGAGTTGTAGCTAAGACAGGGACCTTGACACAGCCTTGCTCGTGTTTAGGACTTCATTGGCTCTGTACTGTCTGGCACTAACTAGACTAACTTCACCATATACGGCCCCTAACAGATAGCCATCAAAACAGTCAGTGAACTTCTCCACAGGTTCCAAGACCAGGGTGTTCAGCTCAGGTGTCTTGTCAATCCCTCAGGTAATATCAGCCGAAAGCCCAATGGATTGGCAGGTTGCATACACGATATCTCCCTCCCAGGGCTGGCAGGAGGCCTCACCCCACCAGTGCTGCCTGAGACTCCAGCGAAAGTAGCAATTGATTGTGGCTGCCACACACACACTTGGCAAATGAGCTCCCCTCCCCCACTTCTTAAGTATTAACTTGGGGCTAGGGGCCAGTGGCATGGGGAGCTATCTTGAAGGACAGCTGCACCCAACTGTAAGATCTTGTTTCTGTAGAGCAAAGAACGAAGCCTCGGCCTCCTTTCTCACCCACTCAGAGACCATGACCCTTAGGCATGAGGCTGAGGAAACACCATGATACACCCTCGGCCGTCAGGAAGGAGGGATGGGGAAAGCCTGTATCCTCACCACAGAAGCTACAAAGAGGAGGAAATTGTAACAGGAGCCTCGGTGGCCTCCAGCAGGGATGGGGTGCGATGTGTCCTACAGAGGCAGAGGAAGGTGGGGTAGCCAGCTGCCTGCCAGCTGTGTATACGTGACCCCCATAGCTCTGGGTGAGTAGGAAGAGTGACCTTTTTGTGCCTCAGTTTCCCCATTTTTCAAAGCAGCTGTCCTGGGGGAAGAGGAAGAGTATGAGGTCTGCCTGGCCACCAGGAAGCGTGCTGGCCTGGTGCCTGCTGTGACTTTCCAGCACCGGCCACGCTGGTGTCAACTGCACAGCCCACTGTGGACGTCCTCCCTTTCAGCTGGAGGCAGGCAGCACTGGCACAGGGCACGGAGGCACGCTGCCATCGCGAGGCAAGATGACGCGCACATTTTTCTAGGTGTGTATAGTGGAAACAAAACCAAAATATTAGCACAAGGCTAAGTTTGTTTTACAGCTGCAGTGATCTATGGCGGTACTTGTTTAAATTTGTCTAAACAGCTTTCCCTGAGCTCTTAGACACTGCCAGCTTCCTGCCCACTGTCCCCTGGGGCTCCAAGGAGAATCTGTTCGGCTGACATCGAAAGTCAGAATCCCCTCCACAACAGATCACCCTAACAATGTCCAGGGCCCCGAAGCCCTGTTTCCCTCCTGCATGGCTGGGTATGAAAAAAAAATCCAGTTTGGGGCTGCCACGCTTAGGGTCTCCGTGTGTCCAGGGTTGTAGTGGGGCCCAAGGGTGCCCTCGCCTCAAGGCTTGATAGCTATGGTCCCCTCCTGGTAGCGCAAGAGGCAGGAGCTCCATAACACAGCCCCAGCCCCCACCTCCCTGACACCAACAGTAGTGACTTTAATCCCACTGCATCAATAGGGAACCACCTGGCCAGAAGAAGCTGCTTTGGGAAAAGCAACAGCACTGTCCCACAGCACCGTCACCCTCCCAGGAACTCAGCCTAGAAAGAGATGAGAGGCAGGCAGCCATCTGTGCGTGGGAGCTGAGCTCACAGGGCTGGTGACTGACAGGTGCTGACAGAGACACAGATCCACAAACAACTTTAAGCCGGTTTCCCAAGCTAACGCCATCCCCCGTCCCACCTGAAAGAAGCACTCAGGGCAACAGTAGGCACACCAAGACGTCACGCTGTTCAAAGCAAACAAAGAGTTTCGGGAGGAAGGTGGGAGGGCCAGTGGAGTCCTTGGGGAGACTTGGCCAGCGAGTGTGAGGTGCTCAAGGGACAGCTACAGCTGGCACGTTTTACTTGGTGAATGCTACTACATTGTACTCAGCCGTGGTGACAGCTAACCCCTTGTTACATTCACATTTGGCATGACTGTCATAAGCCTCCCCAACCCCTGCATTCCGCTAACAGCTAGAACCAGTGGCCATCATCCTAGCAGCTGTTGTTGGCCTCAGGTCTTTTCCTCGTGAGCTGTCTGTCTTATTTTAGGAGACAGTGTCTTTCCCTGACACTCAGGGCACTGTCTGGCCTGTAGTCCACATTCTCTTGAACTGTGACCCCCACAGCAGTAAATTAGCGGGGCTGCAGCAGTAAGCTAATAGGACTACAGCAGTAAGCTAGTGGGGGCTGCAGCAGTAAGCTAGTGGGGCTGTAGCAGTAAGCTAGTGGGGCTGCTATCTCAGTGTTTCTAGTACTGTGATGAAACAGTGCAACCAAAAGCAACTTGGGGAGGAAAGGGTTTATATAAAACATTGAAACCAAAAGCAACTTGGGGAGGAAAGGGTTTATATAAAACACTGAAACCAAAAGCAACTTGGGGATGAAAAGGTTTTCTTCAGCATTGCAGTCCATCGCCGAGGGAGAAGAGTTGCTTACTGGCTTGCTCCTCATGGCTTTTCCAGTTAGCTTTCTTATAGCACCCAGGACCACTAGCCTGAGGTGGCACTATCCACAGTGTGCTGTGCCCTGCCACACCAATCGTTAACCAAGAACATGTACCACAGGCTTGCTTGTAGGCCAATAGTATGGAGACATTTTCTCAATTGAAGTTCCTTCATCTCAGATGACTCTGGCGTGTACCAAGTTGACATAAAACTAGCCTGGACATCTGCATAGGTGTCTCTTCCATGTGCTGACAGTATATGGTACAGGTATATGCCCAGAAGTGGCATAGCTGGATCTTAGGTTTGGGGGTTTGATTGAGGCATTTAGAACTGTCTTCCATAACGGCTAGGCATCTTTGGCAACATGTATGCTTGTCTTGATGTATGGGATCTTGAACCCAGGGCCTCAGGCATGCTAGGCTAGTACTATGGTACTGGCCTACATTCCAGTATTTTCTTGAGGCTAACTGCTCGCTAAGGATGCCAAACACACTTCGTGTGGTCATCTATCGTTTGTGCCACTTCTTCCGAGGACTCTCTTCGGTTCATTTCCCATTCGTTGGTTACATCACTCTTCGGTGTCTGACACTTTCAGTAATATATTCTGGGTCTGAACCCTATGACGGATGAATACATTAACTCCCTTCCCGTGGGCCGTCTCCTCACTCCGGTGACCACTTCCTTTGCTGTGCACACTTTTGAGTTTCATGCACTCCCTGTCTATTGGCTCCCGCTGTTATTCCTGGGCTGGTGCAGTCCTCTTCTGAGCTGGTCCACGGGCCTCCACCTTGAAATGCTGTCCCTGCATTTCCGTTGGCAGTTCAATTCTTTGTTTGACACGTTTGTATCTATGTCCGTACTGTGCCGTTTTTGTATGATACCTCTGCAGTATAATTTGAGAGTACATATGACTCTTTCTGGATTTATTTATTTTTATTTACTTATACTCTTTTTGGATTTATTTATCTATTTAATGTGTATTGGTGTTTTGCCTGCACGTATGTCTGTATGAGAGTGTCAGGTCCCCTGGAACTGGAGTTACAGAAAGTTGTGGGCTGCCATGTGGCTGCTGGGAATTGAAGCCATCCCCTGGAAGACCAGCCAGTGCTCTTAACCACTGAGCCATCTCTCCAGCCCAAACTGAAGTAACATCCTGTATTTTTAATTTATTCTACTTAGTATGCATGGGTGTTTTGCCTGCATGTCTGCTTATGTACCATATTTGTGTCTGGTGCCCTTGGAGGTCAACAGAGGACATCAGATCTCCCAGAACTGGAGTTACAGACAGCTGTGAGATGCCATGTGCTGGGTGCTGGGACTTGAACCCAGGTCCTCTGGCGGAGCAGTCACTTGTATCACTCTTTTTACTCAGGATTGTTTTGGCTATCTAGGGTCTTTTGTGAAGAATGTCATTTTGAAATGATTGCATTAAATCTATAGATTGATTTGAGTAATGCAGCAATTTTTAAAATAGTAATTCTGCCAAGCCATGAGCATGGGAGATCTTTTCATCTTCTACTGGTTTTATCAACTTTTCTGTCCCATGTTTAATTGTTTTCATTATTAACATCTTTCTCTCCTTTGTTTTCACAGGTGGGGTTTTGGGGTTTTTTTAAATATTAAAAGCAATCAATCGCCTGTATATGTGTGTTGAGAAGTCTGTGCATGTGTGAGTACAGGTATTCATGGAATCCAGAGGGCATCAGATCCCTTAGAGTTGGAGTTACAGGCAGTTGTGAGTTGCTCAGTGTAGATGCTGGGAACTGAACTCTGGTCCTCTGCAAGAGCAGTATGGGCTCTTAACCACTGAGCCCTCTCTCCAGACTCTATATACTATATTTTCTGGCATATAAGATGACCCCCAACCTTTCCAGTTAAAATACAGAGCTTGGAATATACTCGCTGTATAAAACTACCCTTCGTTTGGGGATTTAGCTCAGTAGTAGAGCCCTGGGTTTGGTTCTAAGCTCTGGGGAAAAAAAAAAAGACTACCCCTCTTCCATTGCACGCCCTGTGCAGCAGACTCGGGCGTGTGTCTAAATGCCGTCAGACAGCCAGTGCCAGCCTACACTGCCCCTTTAAGGCGCGTTCCACACTCTACCCGAAGATTGGCAGCCCGCTGAGCTAAATGGATGGGTTGTGGTGGAGAGCCAATCCACGCTCATGTTCTTCTCCTTGAGGTACAGGAAGAGATGTGCAGCTTGCTCCTCCCTGCTTCATGTTCCACACACACAGAGTGGCACCCCCCTCTCTACTATAAGCACCAGACATAGGAAGCAAGGGGAATTAAGCTGCAGGTAAGTACCTGGCATATAAGACGACCCCTAACTTTGCCACATATTTGGGGGCGGAGGTTAAAAAGTCATCTTATATGCCAAAAAGTATGGTAGGTTTTTAAAAAAGATTTACTCATTTATTATGTATACAGTATCTTTCCTGCATGTACACCTGCACACCAGAAGAGGGCACCAGATCTCATTATAGATGGATTTCTGGGAATTGAACTCAGGACCTCTGTAAGGGCAGACGGTGCTCTTAGCCATTGAGCCATCTCTCCAGAAGCTGTATATAGTTCTATTTTTAGTGCCAGTTCCCTCGGGGCTTTTTCTCATGAAAGGATGTTGAGCCAACTTCTATTGTCTCCACAAAACAAAAGATAACCACAGGCTGAAGTCAAAGAACAGAAAGCAATATACCAAGTGAACAGAAATGGCTTAGCTCTGCTATTTGATAATGAAGATTTCAAACCGAAACTACTAAGAAGAGATAAAGAAGATCCCCATGTATTCATAAGGAAAACAATTCATCATAGATGTAGCATTGAAAACATATATGCACCAAATGCTGGAGCTCCCTGTATCATAAAACAAACACTAATGAACTTAGGAGATCAAAATGGTCCAAGTACAATACCCCACTGTCATCTCTAGGTAAACTAAAAATCAACAAAGGGTCCTCAGAGTTAGACTACACCACAGATGAAGTGGGCTTAAACAGATGTCTACAGAAGTCCGTACCCAATAGAAACAGTACACATTCCTGTTAGCACATTCTCTGACGTAGACCACACTCCAGGCCACAGATTGATTCTTACCAAATACAAAATAATTTAAATAATCACCAGTGTTTTATCAGCTCACGGAGTACAATGAAAATAGAAATCAACAGAGTAAGAAAAACAACAGGGATGATACAAATACATAGAGATTGAACAATACACCTGCGAGCAGCTAGTGGTCATTGAAGAAAACAGGGCAGAAAGTTAAAAGTTCCTAGAATGGGGGCTGGAGAGATGACTCAGAGGTTAAGAGCACTGGCTGCTCTTCCAGAGGTCCTGAGTTCAAGTCCCAGAAACCACATGGTGGCTCACAACCATCTGTAATGGGATCTAATGCTGTCTTCTGGCCTGCAGGTGTACATGCAGGCAAAGCACTGTACACATAATAATAAATAAATACATCTTTTTTTAAAAAGTTCCTAGAATCAAATGAAATAAAAAGCACAGTTTACCAGAACCTCTGGGGGTACACTGAGGAAGTTTTAAGAGGAAGGTTTGTAACTATGAGTGATTTTTTAAAAAAAAAAATTTTTTAAGCCAGGCATGGTGGCGCACACCTTTAATCCCAGCACTCAGAAAGCAGAGGCAGGCGGATCGCTGTGAGTTCGAGGCCAGCCTGCTCTACAAAGTGAGTCTAGGACAGCCTAGGACAGAGAAACCCTGTCTCAAAATAACAAAACAAAACAAAACCAAAAAAGTAAGTATAATAACGTAAAAAGACTAAGAAACCATTAATTTGTCTTCTATGAAGTCAGGACCAGGATGGTGGCTAGGTGTGGTGGCCCAGCATGGTGGCCCAGCATAAGACATATAAGGGTCTGGCTGGTGTTGTTCTATTAGGTTAGTATGGCCTATGCATGACTAAGAGGCTGGGCTCTGCAGAACGCAGGGGGCCGGGGGAGAAGCAGGCAGTTCAGGGTGGGACTGGGTGTAGTTGGGATGTGATAAATTAGGATGGGGTTTGCAGTTCCTGCGGTGAGGACATGTCCTCATGGTTCCTCCCAGGGTCTGGTGGCACCTGGCTAAGGTGATATCCAGCCTCAGCCTGGGGCGAGACAGAGACCGGGATACGGTCTGCCTTCCCTGCCAGCAGGAAGCTCTGAGTTCATACGTATCGCTTCTCTGCTCAGCCTTGTCCAGGCACAAACCCCAGAGGAGTCGTTGTACCCCGGAAATGTCCAGCAGGAACAAAAGGCTGCAGGTCAGGTCACACTTGAGTGGAGAAGATCCAGAATGCCAGCAAAAGACGCAGGTGGCAGGGAATTCCCTGTGCTCAGCTGAGGACTCTGCGACCGAGAAGCCCTGAAGCACGAGAAAAATTAATAACCCACTCACCCTGCCAACAGGAAAAATAATAACAGAACACATGATTTTCTCAACAGGCCCCAGAGCAGAATTCAATGACAGTCCACATCTCTGTGTGATAAAAATGCTCTGCAATTAGGAATAGCAGGTTTCAATGCTCTTTGGACAGAGGACATGCTTAAAAGCAAACGCCTACAGGGTACCTGGGAGTACATGCAGGTTTGCCCTAAGAAAATACACACGCACTCACATGCTGCACACACCACATGGCTCTGTCCTGAGGATGGTGAGCTGTACACACACACACACACACACACACACACACACACACACACACACACACAATGTCCTGAGGATGGTGAACTCTCTTTTCTCTCTGTCTTTGTCTCTGTCTCTCACCCCAGGATGGTAAATGCATATTTACTTGCTCGTGCACACACGCGCACGCGCATACACACACACACACACACACACACACACACACACACACACACACACACACACCATTTAGGTGGCTACTGTTTAACAAGAATTGCCTTGAGGGTTCCAGAAAGCCTCAAGCCTTCATCCTGTGTTAAGGTCCAACACTCTGATGAGGCAGGCCTGTCTGAAGGAGAAAAGTATAAAGACAGTCAAGCAAGCCTGTCCAACCCTAGGTCAGAAAACCTCAGTCGGTGCACATGACCTTTGTCTGAACAGCCAGTAGTGTCTTGGCTTGGCCTCCACAAAGAATACTGGCAGACTGTTGTCTCACAGCTAACTTTAGACATAGTGACACTGTTAGCAGTAGTCACAGATCAATGGTGACTCAGGGTTTGACAGACACAAAATCTCTTAGACATCTTGATGACTCCATTCCACCAGTCTGTCCACTTACCAGTGGACGGCATGTGTCTCCCAGATGATCTACCTAGACTTCATGCCCAAATGGTCATGGCCCATGGGCCAAATTTACTGTAAAAAGGATTTTAGCCACATAGAGAGCCCTTGCCCACACAGAAATGCAGGACACTGGGATAGAGGCACTCTGTCCTCTGGGGCTCAGGGACACTCTTAGGGAGGGAAAACCGGGGTCCCACATAGCCAGAAAGGGACGCATAGATCTGCCGTGAGGCAGAAGGAAAGGCTCCGTGGATGAGGTAGCCTTGAAGGACTTCAGGAGACTAAGGAAGCCAGATGGTGTCCCTGTAGTCAAAGTGATGGCCTGATAGGCCCTCACAGGGACACACCTCAGCAAGGAGGTGGCCCGGAGTTGGAAGAGACCTCATCAGACTGCAGGCCTTTGAGAATTGGGGAGCTACCTGAACATCGCTGCGGAGGAGCCTAGGCCCAGGTTGCCCTATTGCAGACCCATCCCTGCATGGCTCCTCGGGAGATGAGCCTGGACAGACGCTGGCCTCTCTGAGCTGAGCTGGAGGCCTCAGGGCTGAGAGCAGAGGGCTCCCAACCCAAGTCACCCAACCGTTGGTCACACTCGCCACCCTAAGTCCCTCCGGAATCAACTTCTAAACTTGGGCCTCCATTCCTTGGGAGACTATGTAGTATAGGGATCCAGGGGCCCTCAGTGTGGGCAGGTCCGACCAGTGTCTGGGCCCCTGAAGATGCTGCTTACTGGGCCCCTCGCTGCTCATGGAGCCCAGTGAACAGGACTGTGGCTGCTATCCCTGGGGCCTAGAGAAGAGTTGAGAGATCAGCCTGGGCTGGCTGCTGGTGATTCTGGTGCATCACAGAGGTGGACATTTGGGCCCTGGAACCACTTCAGAGTGACCGGTGCTGACCAGAGACGGTGATCAATGGAATGGACTGGTCTTCCAGGGCCTCTCGCATAAACGCCTCCTCTTGCGGCCCGAAGATGGCATCTCCACTCCACCTCTGAGTAAGTCCATGGTCTCTGGCTGAGCAGCAGGGCCAGCCATCAGCTGAGTCCCTGCTGGAGGCTGGGGTATCTAAACAGAACCAGCTAGAACTCAGCAGATGGTGGAGACACTGGGGTCTCAGGGAGCCTTGGGTGGCTTGAATTAGCCCTCGGTGCCCACGGCATTTCCTCCAGCACAGCTTGTTCCAATCCATCAACCCCTGTGTCCTGGTCAGGGCCCCCAGGCCAGACCTGGCCTCCAGGCTCCATACTGGGCCAGAAGCCCAAGATGGAAGAGAAGATGAGTCTGCCCAGGGCAAAGGTAAGGACAAGGCTTCCTCTTCTCCACTTGAGGTGTTTGGGAGCCTTGGAACTGCCTGGGAGACAACATGCGATGGGTCGGCTTTGACAAGTTGTGCCTCTGTGTCTGGAGGCCATTCTCAGGCCACTTGATGGGCCACTTGCTCTTCCAGACTGGCAGACATCTCTTGGGGGAGTACTCTGGAACAACTGCTAAGACATCCCATTCCAGATTAGGAGCCCCACAGCACCAGGCCCAAAGGTTAGCAGGGTTGGACCAACTGCCTGTTTGACCCCTAGTCCCTTAGACATTGCTGTGTTGCCTAGGAGCTGGCACATTGCTGTGTGGTCCTTGGCCTGGCCAAGAATAGCTCTGGCCACGCTCAGTCTCTCCTGTCACTAGAGCAACTGGCCTTTGGACTTTCACCCTTTCAGTCTGGGCCATGAGGTGACATAGTTAAACAGACAGAGTGGCATTCTCCTCACAGCTCCTAGGAGAGCTCAGTGATGGCCACTGTTCCTGCTGGACACTTCCTGCCCACTTGCCCAACCAGTCTGTGAGCTCAGCATATGTAAAACAAGTCTTTCCAGGGCCCAGCTCCCTGACTAAGGCTAGTCAGACTACAGACTGGGACTTGCAGTCAGCATAATTCAAGGACAGTAGGTGTAGACAGCTTCTGAGGAGGCCCCACACTTAGGTGGGTTGTGGCCACCAAGTGAGACTTGGGGGCTGTGGTACCCACAAGCTATCCCTTCCTTGGCCCTCCTGACCACCAGGTAGGTTGGGAAATACAGGATGTGGGCCTGGCTAGTCAAGGCCAGGTATCCTGGACCCCTAACTCCACCTCCTTCCTATTCAGAATCCCCTGAACTCCCAATAACCTCCTAGCTGTGGTTTCTTCTTCCACTTGACTCCACCACACAGTACCTGATGCATCTTTCCATCCCACCCCCTCAGTACCCATGACATCAGCAAGCACAGGAGTGAAGTGGGGTGTCCTTGAAGGCTGTTGAAAGCCCACAAGTCAGGGAATCAGGTTCCTGTGATGGGCAGAGACATGTCCAGAGCCTCCTCGTCTATCGTCTGGCCTTTGGGGTGGTGACAGTCAGTGGCCTTGACTCAATCAAACAGTCCCTTCTAGGCATCTAGGGATGACAAGAGTCCTTTTTAAAGCCGGGAGGTCCAGGCCCACATTCCCCTAGTTGTTGGTGGCCAAGAAAAAGTCCTATGGTAGGCTAGGTGCCTTCTCCCAGAGTAGAAAACCAGGTGGTCTCTGCAGACGGGGCTTCCTTCTCCTCAGCTCTCCCAGCCATTAGGCCTCCGTTGTTCTGGAAGTATGTGTGACCCAGCGTGGCCAGTGAGTATGGGTGGACAGTGCTGGTGGATCTCTGAGAAAGTCATTACAAGGGAACACCGGAACATCCCGTCCCTTGTAGCATTTCCCCTCTGCCTGGTTTCTTCCTGCCTGAGCAGAATATGAAGATGACAGTCGGGGCTTTTGGCAACCGCTTTAGTATGACCAGAACAGGACTGGTATCCAGGCTGCGTGTAGGATAGTAGGCAACTCCCAATTTCTCATTGGCCGGAGACCTCGCTGCATGTTGGACCCCAGATCCATATATGGGTTTCAAGCAGCTTGTAGGTGACCAGTGGGATTTCTTGCTTCCTTGGAATTCCTGGATGGACTCCATCTCAGTTTGTCTGCAATTTGGATACCATGGGCCAGTGTCCTGCCCGTAGGATATTCTACATCCAGTCCCCGACAGAAGGGTCCAGGGCCCAGGGTCTGGTCAGCCACCTGCCTCCCCTGACTGAGGTCTCAGTGCAGCTGCTCAGCCCCACCCTTACTCCTTCAAGCTTTCCTCCATGTCTCCCAGACTGCCCTGTGTTCTTCCTGCTCCTGGATCTGGGCTTCTTTCACGCCCAGAAAATATGGGAAGGGCTGGCCGCAGATGAACCAGGCAGATGATGGGATGAATGGGACTGAGTTAGAGGTGGCTCAGCAGAGGCAGGCCCGGAAGACAGGCAGAAGACACAGGAGCTGGTGACTGAATTCTAGGCCATGTGCAGAGCCACTCCAAAGGGAAGATGGAAGCTGCTCCTTCCTACAGGCCTGACCTGTGCCTGTGTTCCTGAGAACGCACAGGGCAGAAGCTATGATGACAACCATAAGCCAAGAGGAGTAGCGAGGGCCCTCGGGTGTGGGAGGGACTCTGCCGGCCAGAAGATTGGCCCAGGAACCTCTCTCGAGGTTTCGTTCTGAGAAGGGTCCCCTTCAAATTACCCTGCTACCACACTGCTTGTAGCCACTTCAGGGGGAAGGACAAGAGGCCTCAAGGTCCCAGCATGCAACTTCTAGACGAGACATATGTGGCAAGTGAACCCAATTACTCAACCCAAGGCCCCAAGGCCGGGGAGTACTGCTTCAACAAAACAATGCAGGGAGAACTTGCAGGGCCTTGTGGGAGCCTAGATATTTGTTACACATCTGGTCCTCAGCTATTGCCAACTGGGCATGGGGTCCACACCAACTTCAGGAAGAAGCCTGTCTGCAGAATCCGAAGAGAAGAGCAGGGGCCTGGCGCTCCTGGTTCATTTACCAATTTCCAGTGCACACTCATCCATCACTGTCTTCGAAGAGGAAAATGATTATTAACATCCTCCCCACTTGACTAGAACCAGGTCACTAGGGCTGCCTCAGACACTGGCACAGAGTTCTGGCAGTCTGAATGCTTGCCTATCTGTGCCTGTGTGTACCCTGTGTACAGTGTGAGCCTGTACAAGTGTACCCAGTATGTGCTATGATTGCACTTGCGTGTGCAGCTGTCTGATCCCTACCCCTGCAGTTGGTTGAACTGTTAGGAGGATGGGTTACCCTGTTTGCCTGAGGGCCAGTGCTGCCCCTGTGGCATCATGGGCTTTGCCACGTGCACCTCTCACACACCTGAACCTTGGGTATCAGGTCAAGAAAGGGATTGGAAAGCTGAAGGTGAGGGCAGCACCTGGCAGAGAGGAAAGGAGCTCAGGGCTCATCCTGGATGAATCGGGAGGGAGGCTCTCCCCACAGACCTCAGTTACCCCCACAGTGGCCTTCTCTTCCAGATGGTAGGGACTACATGGACATGGGAGCCACTTGTACTCCAGACGTGTGACAAACATTGCATGGCTCTGGGTCTGTGGGACTAGGAAGAAACACTGGGACTCATAAATATATTTGTTGATTAAAAATATAGTCTATGCAGCTGGGCGTGGTGGCACACACCTTTAATCCCAGCACTCAGGAGGCAGAGGCCAGGGCAATCTGGTCTACAAAGTGAGTCCAGGACAGCCAAGGCTACACAGAGAAACCCTGTCTTGAAAAAACAAAAGAATATTAATAAAATAAAAAAGTTTACTAGAAATGGTTAACTCTTTCAATCTTGTGCCGTTGTTAATTTTGAGGCAGACTGAATCCATGCCACGATGGTCCTGTAACTGTTTTAGCCCACACTTACCTTAACAGACTTGGAAGAAAAACATTTGAACTGAGGCTCTCCTTAAAATAAGGCAGGTGTGGGAGCTGGAGAGTTGGCTCAGTGGAGAAGAGGACCTGGGTTCAATTCCCAGCACCTGCACGATGGCTCACAACCATCAACAACTCTAGTTCCTGGGGCCCTGAAAGCCACGGGCACCAGCATGCTCGGGATGCACAGATCTACATGTAGGAAAACCACCCATCCACATAAAAAAAAATGTTTAAAAAAGAATAATAAAGGAGCTGGTCTCTGGGCCAGGTCTCAGGCCAGAGAGTGTGACTTCAAAGAGAATGTGGAGGCTTGCCTGCTATCACGGCAGCCAACTGGCTCCCCAGCATCCTGGAAGCACGCGCTGATAGTGCTCCCTGGAAACAGGCCATGGGGGGTGGCTGACAACCAGAGGCTGGGGCCCTCCCTGCCCACAGCTGCCAGGCCATGTTCAGGAGCCACATGTAGACAAGGCCTGGGCAGCAGCCAGCACCTCCCAGTGTCTCATGATGATGTTATCAGTGCATGAGGAACATTCCAGAAGAAACGAGCCTGGTGTTTATTCAACACTTGGCTTCTCAGCAGCACAGAAGCCTGTGAGGTGTCGGCCTGGACTGCTGCACAGCCTGGGAGCCATGTACATGCCTGTGTCTCACACATCCCAGCATCCTCCATTCCAGCCAAGCCTCTCGGAGGCTCCTTCTTCCCCTAACGTAACCCAATGTCCTGGGCTGCAGTGCTTCGCCTAAGGGCCCTTTTGGGTAAGGTTGTCTGCTGAGGGCAGCAATAGTTTATAGTTCCGGCCTGTGGTGGGTGGAGTAGCTGCTCTTGAGTACACCATGGTGGGCAAGCTGAGGAATGCCAGTTGTAACATGCTGCCCAGAGCCTGCTCCTCTCCTTCCCAGCTCATGTGCACTCAGTCCTCTTGCTGGAAAATCCCCAGTCCCTTCCAAAGCCCGGTCTAGGGTGTCCGTGGCCCAGGCATTAGGAGAAAGGGGTGGGGTGGGGGCTCATGAGCAGAGGGAGGCTGTGGACAGTCTGAAAGGTGAAGTGCCCTCCGCCCATTTATTCCATCATTCAGCCAATGGCAGGGCCCAGGTAGAGCTCTCTACTCCACTGTCCATGGCTTCCAGGCCACAGCAAAACAAAGTGCTGGTACAGAGCAAAGGGCACACTGCATCGGTGTATGTGCCAGATGCAGCTGCACACTGTGTCCCTCCTCCAAGACCTCTCCTCCCAATCCAGTGAGGGTCCACAGCCTGCCCATCTCAGAGAGAAAACTGCTAAAAACCCCAGGTGCCAAGATGCCAAGACCAAGTTCCCTTTCTGAGAACCGTCATGCCCCCGGAAGAGTCAAGAGTGTGGGCAAATTTATAAATGGAGTCACTGTAGATCTAGTTGAGTGCATGGAGTCAGGTGGGACACACATGTGATCCCAACAGTTGGTAGCCTGAGGCAGGAGGTTTGCCACAAGTTTGAGGCCAACCTGGGCTACACAGTAAGACCCTGTCTCAACAACAAAATATGCTCAGAGCAGAGCGCCCTAAATTTAAGTGTCTGTTCTCAGCACATGCATGCCAGCATGCACACTTTTTCCTCTCCCCTCCCGATCCCCAAATCCTGGGATCAGAGCAGAGAGGAGCAGCGTGGGGCAGGGCTGTGAGCATTTGGCCTCCAGGCTGTTTCATTATGCCATCCAGCTGGATAAAGGTTCCCACCACCCCACTGCTTGGCCACTCAGTGGTTCAGAGCAGTAAAATCCCACGAGACCCCTAAGCATCCAAATGTCCACGCCTGTTGGAGTAAAGCAGGGGGGTGCTCAGCAGTTTAGGGGCGCTCTGTGCATTCTGATTTACTTTCGTCTGAATCAAAGGCTAGACAAGGGCAGGGTGAGCTGGATGGCTTGTCCAGGCTCAGGAGGGCCTGCTTCAGCAGGCCGGCAGCTAGGAACACCAGAGCAGACATGGAAAAGGGGTTGAGGACTCATGACCGGGAACCAAGTCCAGGCCATCCTGCAACATGGCTTGTGTCTGCTGAGATGAGGTCCCTCAGTGTCCCAATCACCAGGACTCATCTTGGCCTCCCTCCCAACTACCACACACTTGAGTAAGGACAGGGTGGGGCGGGCAGGCCCAGTCCTGCTTAGGACAGAAGAAACTCCATGGTCAGGGTCTGGGCTCAAGGAGGACAATGCTTAGCTGCCAAGTCCCTTACTCTGTGGCCATTGACGCTCTTCCTTGCTGGGCATGCAGTACCTGGGAATGCACTTAGGAGGAAAGGCCTGCTCCTGATGGCTTGGCCCCATGGTGGTGACCTCACACCAATGAGGTAATACTCAGCTCATGTGACTGAAAAGTCAAAGAGGAACCCAATGTCCCATATAAGGGGACATTCCCAAAGACCTAACCTCACTGGGCCCTCTTCCTCCCAACAGTTACCAGCTTCAACACAGGATCTGGAGCTCGGCTACAGTGGCATTCCCACAGCTGCCCATCCCTATGCAGCAGACACTCACCCTCAGGGAGGTACCCAGGGCTGCCACCTGCTGTCTCCTGAGTAGAGGGTGGCCAGAGAAGCCAGCTCTACCTCAGGGATGGAGGAACCAGGGTCCTGCTGTGTCCCCCGCTCATTTCATTTGCTATTTAACCTTTAAATCTGTGTGGAAACCAGGGAACTGTGCATTTTCACAGAAACTCACTGCCATGTGATTCGTGTTTATTCTAGAAACATCAGAAAGTACACAAACCCAGAGAACTCCCATCATCCACGCAGAGAACCGCTTTCTTGGGCTCTGTCTCGTGTCCGTCCACATGCTTCATCTGAGGTGAAGCGGCCCACAGAGCCCTGCATGGCCACGGCGACTAGCCTCTGGCCAGCTGGGCGCTGCTCTGCTCCTGTACACATCTTCATGCAGCAGTTATGAGGCCGTCCCAGTGATGTCCACTTGTGTCATCTGCTGTGTGTGACCTCTGTGACTGACCTCAACATGAAGCTGGCCTTGTGGACCCTGGAGGGTGGCCCAAGGTTCCCTAGCAGGAGCATCGTGAGAAGGTGCTAGCCATGGCCAGACTAGAGTCGCCTGAAGCCACATCACGGAAGTCTCAATACGCAGGAACACGAGGAAGAGGAAACCCTGTAGGCGTGCCGGCCACGCTGGATAACACTTGCACCACAGGCACATTTAGGCACACTCGCCTTTTCTTCATGAGAACCTATTTCCCCCAAGAAAGGAAGCTCCAGTGTCCTCAGCAGATGGCTGAAATGGCCTCTAGTGAAGGGAACTTGAGCCTGTTTTAATTAATTAATTTGGTTTTTTGAAACGAGGTTTCTCTGTGTAGCCCTGGCTGTCCTAGAACTGATCTGTAGACCAAGCTGACATTGAACTAAAAGGCATCTACCCGCCTTTGCCACACCCAACTTAGACTGATTTTTCTCTTATCACTTCCATTCACCAAACGTCCTAAGGTCCCTCGTCAGGCCTGGAAGACTCACCTGCTCTGCCCAGGCAAAGGGCCAAGGCTCTACTGTTGCCAAACCCATGGGGCACTCATGGGGGCTGGGGAGCTGTGAGCATGTGTGTCCCCTTGTAAAAGGGTACAGACCACCATGGGAGGGTTAGTGGCCCCATCAGCACCTCCCAGATGTAACGTGGAAAACGGGTCAGTGTGAGTTGTGGGACCTTTGCGTGCTGCCTTCACCTTCATATCCCGAGAGCTCACTCATGCCTAACACAGGTCTATTTTGCCACCCAGGCAAGAGACGACTGGGCTGGGTCTGTTCTGCTTTCAGGTCTTAGTAGTAAAAGGCAGTGAGAAGCTTGGGCTCAGAGGTCAAAGCCACAAAAAGGTGTGGCCTGGCCAAAGACAAATGATGTGAGAAGCAAGGTAGGCAGCTGGGGTGCCCTGCTGTGACCAGGGTCCCAAACAGAGCTGGGAAGGGTGGCCGAGGGCTGAGGAGTAGAAAGCTTCTTGACAGGCCTCTAGTAGTTCACACTAGTGAAGCCCCCTCAAATCCCCACATGAGCAACCACCCCAACTCTGCCTGACCCCCAGCTGGGGGCCCTGGGCTTCTTCAGCACGCAACTAGGACAGCTGTCCCAAGGTCAGCCAGCCTTGGAAACGCAGGAGCGGCTGGCTCTATGTGGGAAGTGAAGCCACAGACGGGCTCCAGGCCATGGGAGCCACAGCCCTTGCATCACTTTATTTGTCCTCCCCAGCAGCTCTTCCTTCCCCTCCCCTAGGTGGCCACGCAGGTACAGGACAGGGTTCAAGAGCTGTGTCGCCTCCCACCACTTGTTAAGTCCCTCGGCTCTCACAGCACACACTGTCCTGGTCAGAGCTGTTTGCCACCTTCCAGCTGCATCTGGTGCGCCAGCTGCTGCCCGATGGTCAGCAGGGGACTGGCTCTGTAGGACGGGCTGGCCAGGAGCTCCTGAAACCGGGTCCTTTCTTCCTCCCTGAAAGAATGGAAAGCAGAGGTCAGCGTGGGAAGAACAAGGACCCAGGACCCACACAACAGGCCCAGACCCCCAACACTGGAGCCGACAGCAGAGGCCCAGGTAGCCACAAGCTACCGTGACAGGGCGTCAAGACTTCCGGCAGGAGGCAAGGGCACACAGGCTGCTGAGCATGCAACGTCCACGGGTGGGGCCGCCCTACCAATCTGTCTAAGGGCACTTAGCTGGGGGCTGCTGCCAGGCCAGAAGCTGACAAACAGGGAGCAGAGGCAGCCAGGGGCCCTGAAGACAGCCTTATATAAGAGGTGCCTTCCTCCCAAATAAGCCCAAAATAGATGTGTACTAGAGAGCTTTAAGCAATGGGGCAGCAACACAGCTACGGACACAGGCAGCTCAGGGGGCCTGGGTTCCTTAGTAACCCTGACCTCCCAGATACGCAAGAGCCTCGACTGTCAGGTCCTCTCAACCCTCTCTCTAGCCCAATGTGGCTACCTTCAGTGGAGCCTGGAGACCCGGGCCTGTGTTGCTTCCACATGCAATGTCAGTCAACAGAGAAGGCAAATGGCCCATCGGCACATATGTTTGAATTGTTGGTCCCCAGTCAGTGGGACTACTTGGGAAAGATCAGGGATGTGGCCTTGCTGGAGAAGGCGGTCACTGGCAGTGGACGTTGAGGCTTCAAAACCCCACAAGGCCCATTCTCTCTTTTCCTCTACCCGCTGCCTGTGAATCAAGATGTAGAGCTCTCAGCTACTGCCTGCCCAGGCACCGGGCCTGTCTGCTTCCCGCCTTGATGCTAATGGACTGACCCTCTCAAACTATAAGGCAGCAGCCCTAATCAAGTGCTTCCTTTTGTAAGAGCTGCCTTGGTCACAGTGACTTTTCACAGCAACAGGAGAGAGACTGGAGGGAGGTGCAGCGACAGAAGCTGTGGGGGCAGGCCACATCCCGGCAGGTGGAGCTACTGCTGTCCCAGCCACAGTGCAGAGGGCTGCCCTGGTGCAGGCTAAGCTACAGCAGGGGCTCGGGTAACTGCCAGAGAACAGACAGGCCAGGTGGAGGCCGGCCCAGCAGCAACTGTGTATACTAGCTGCCGTCAGACAAAGCTAGTGAGAAGGAAGTGTGTTCACACAAGAGGAGAAACAATTAAGACACACACAATGAGCCTGAAAGGGGTCACATGAAGACGGACTAAGAAGTGTGCGAGAGACGAGGAGGCCTTGAGAGCGCACAATGGTGTTCCGAGCCTGAGAACTGGGAGCCAGTCTGTAGGACAGGGATGAGATGTTAGCTGCTCGGAAGGCTGATGCACGAGAACAGCAACTTCAAGGCCCGCCTTGGTCAGAGAGAGTTCAAAACCAGGCTGGGTAACTTAGTAAGAACTTATCCTAAAAAACAAAAGCAAGAGCGGGCAGTGGTGGTGCACACCTATGATTCCAACACACAGAAGACAGAGGCAGGTGGGTCTCTGTGAGTTTAAGGCCAGCCTGGTCTACAGAGCGAGTTCCAGGCCAGTCGGGGCTACACACACACACACACACACACACACACACACACACACACACACACACACACACACACACGCGAGCGTGCACTTGCGCACCACAACACTAATAAATAACAGCAGTTCCATATAGACAAACGAAAAACGTCATGTGTTGGTGTGAGATCTGGGCTGCTTCGGGTCCCCCCACCCCCACCCCCACCCCAGCCGGCAAACCACTAGAGCCAAGTGCACAGAGGCTGAAAAGCAGAGCCAGGGATCTCATGCCCATGTTCACATCTGAGCACAGTGTCAGTCAGCCAGCAGGACAATACTGCTCATGGGACACAGGGTGGGGCCATGTGTATGACCCAAGGTAAACACATGTCCCAGCCGCCATCCCAGAGGCTCAGGGATGGCTAAGCTCCCACACTAGATGCCATCACCTCTCCCTGCAGGCACTTCAGAGAGGCGTTCAAGGCCTAACTACAGGGCAGCCAAGTTCTTAGTTCCCAAAATGTCTCCCACCTGGAGTCAAAAGCCAAACCCGGTCAGAGAACAGGGTGGGAGCCAGAGCTGGGAAGGGGGTGGGGCAGGGCTGTACTCACAGGAGCTGCTGTCTCTGGGCCGTGCTCATCCGGCTAAGCTCCACTGGCCTGGGCTTGCTGGTCACCCTGCTGTGGACACAGAGGGTCCAAGTTAGTCTGACACCGCATTTCAGCAGATACTGTGTCTCTGTGGCGCCCCTGGTGTCATGAGTGCCAGGCTGCACACCAGCCATGGAGCCTGGGTCACCTGGCTCCCATATCTGGAGCTGAAATCCACACTATCCAGGCTCTTGTCTCCCTCCCTAAGGTTCCTGTGGGATACAGAACAGACTGTCACCCCAGGAAAACACATCACATTTGTACCCTGAGTCTGCCACCTGTCCAGCCTGAGTGGAGAACAAGCCATCTAAGCAGCAACTTGCCCTGGACCCTTCACTCCACTGCAGAGCAGAACCCAACTCTAAACCCACATAGACAGCGCTTCTCGACACACACAGGCATCAGGCATTGTCCTCTCACTTTTGGTGAGAAAGAGGGCTATGCTACTAGAGGTCTATGGCAGCGGCCACTTCAATGTGGCCTCAGGAGCCGGGCACAGACACCATATCTGGCCTTCTGATGCCAAAGTGCACCGAGGGACCTTCTAGGGCAAGAGGGTCCTGCCTGCTGACTACCAAACCAGGATACCGGGAGAAGATTCTCAGGGCCCTCCAAGCCACCACACTGGATCTGACTGGGGGGTTAGCCTGAGTGCCTGGGCTCAGTGCGAGGCAGCACATCTCCTAAGGTCAATGCCGATCCTGATGGCTCCAGTGATGGCAGGAGTATCCCTCCACCATCCCCGGGAACCTGACTCAATATGGGGAAGGGAGAAGCAGCCCCACACCCCAGCAATGGAGCTGGGCACAGAGAAACCCAGAGCCCACCACCTGACAAGATGATGTCAGAGATGCCAGGCTAAAAGAGTGAGGCCCAGAAAGGCAGGCAGCCAGAGGAAGGGCAGAAAGCACCATGCCCTGGGCCAGCACCTAATTTAGACTCCCGAGCAGGAGGCTTGATCTATTCATGTTCCTCTTCAAATATGAATGAACCACACTTTGTGTCTTCTCTGTGCTTTCTCACACCCGGGCCTCTGGTCCCCTGGGGAAGGACTGTCGGGCTGCACGCAACCCTTTCCCTGCCCCAGTCTGTTAAGATGATAACTTCATGCTTGTTTGCTCAGCCTTTCCAGAGGCCCCAGAACCCACCGCAGTATGAGAAGCAGCATCTGAGCAGTGGTGGCCAGTGCCCCCAGGACAGCTCGCAGAGGACCACTGCCTCAGGTGACCAGACTTAGTGCTCTCGGTCCCAGAGGCTACATGATGGGGAAAGTCCCCTGAATGCAGTCCAGAGCTGCTCGGGTGGCAGCGGCCCGGGTCTTACGGGACTCTGTGCATGGGCACAGAGAGACACGGGAAGCAAGCAAGAGCACAGCCTAACCCCCTGTGGAGTTCTTGCACGGGCAGACAGTTGACTTCCTAGAGCACAACCCCATATGGTGTTTCATAACTGAAAACTTTAACAACAATAGACTTCCAAACACACAACAGCCAAAAATAAACTCAGATCCAAATGCAGAATGAACGCAGGATGTTCTGGGCAGGACTTGCCTTCATTGCATTATGCACCTTTACTGCAGCCTTGGTCCTGAAGGTACAAGGGAGCGTGCGGTGCCAGGCAGCACTGCTTGGCGCCTCACGCAGACTGTCACATGGGAGGGGCGGCAGTGTTCTTCCTTTGTAAAGTTCCTGGCTCTCAGGGAAGCATGGAGGTGTAAATGTGGAAACAAACGCGTGTGATGTGTTCTTATCGTTCTTCACGCCACTATCAAATCAGGGTATCTTTGCACGGTATTTTTAGAACCCTCCATTTTAAAATGGCTGTTTGTTTGGGTTGCTGGCTTGAGTTTCATAAAAATAAGTAAGCAGATAAACAAATAAGTAAATGAAATTTTGCTTGGAGTTAGAAATAATTTCCAGCAATTTCTGAAACAAATTTTTTGCCCTTTGTTTACTATGTGAAACATCATTCTTAACATTTATAATTATAGAATTAAAATACTGATTAACTCCAGAAAATCCTAAAGATACTCTACATCCCTAATAATAGAGAGCCAGGATTTATTAATTTTTAAAAAAGATTTGTGAGTTCGAGGACAGCATGGTCTACAAAGCAAGTCCAGGACAGTCAAGGCTATACAGAGAAACCCTGCCTCAAAAAACCAAAATAAATAAATAATTAATTTAAAAGATTTGTTTCTATTTTTACTCATGTGGGCATCTGGTCAGCACTTGGACTGGAGCATCTGCTGTAGTAGAAGACTCTGGCGTGACCAGCACTCCAGCCTCAGAGCCTGCTGCCTGGCCTCATTCTTCAAGGCAAGGAGTCAGGCTCCTTGGAGAAACAGTCTGTTCTAGGACCAGGCAGAAGATGCCCAAGGTGAGCTCTAAGCACCTGCTGATGTCAGAAAGTGAGGAAGCACTCAGACACCACTGAGCACACAGGCAGATCACTGCCACCTGGGAGCTACAGAAAGAAATGCCAGTGGCTGCCGCTGGACCAACTGCAGCAATAAGTGAAGCAGCGTTGGATGACAGCCCTTACACACAAAGGAGACACTCATGAATCTACGAGAACCTCCATCAGTGATGGGTAAGGAACAGGGGAAGAGATAAAAGCCAAGACTCTGCAAACCCTGCCCCTGGAAAGAGGGATCATAGCTCCCCACCCTGGGCCAGGCATGGCCACTTCCTTTCCAAAAGGCAGTGTGGAAGGGGACAAAGTGTGACTTCTTCCTGGCAACCTAGGTCTTTTCTACCCTCAGGGAAACATGGGACAGACTTCAATCAAGGGATGGCAAAAATCCCTCACAATAATAGTGACTCGCTGGGCGTGGTGGCACAGGCCTTTTATCCCAGCACTTGGGAGGCAGAGGCAGGTGGATCTCTGAGTTTGAGGCCAACCTGGTCTACAGAGCAAGTGCCAGGATAGCCAGGACTTCACAGGGAAACTCTGCTCTAAAAACCACCTCCTGCCCCACAATAAATAAATAAATAAATAAATAAATAAATAATAAACAAATAAAATAAATATAAAAATAAATCAATGCCTGCCTCAGTCTGAGAAGCTCACAACCAAGAGGAACCTGAGGAAATGGAAAGTGCACACATCAAGTTTCCTCCTGTCAGTTATGATTTCATTTGTGGTGTGTGTGTGTTCATATAGGTATGTGCATGTGTGTATGTGCCTATGAAGGCTAGAGGTCAACCTCGGTTGTCTTCCTCAATAACACTACCTTATTTTACTTGGGGCTCATCGATTTGGCTAGGATAGCTGGCCAATGAGCTCCAGAAATTTTGCTGTGTCCACCTACACGGCGCTGGGGTTAGATGCCACATGCAGGTTTTTACATGGGTGCTGGCGCTCCAAACGCAGGCCAGGTAAAGTGCACGGTGGCAGACAGATGCTTTAAATCTATTACTGCATATGGTTCAAGCCTGGTTCATTGAGACAAACTCACGACACTTAGATGTTAACAGGGAACTATCTTTGCCATTTTTCTGCAAATCTAAACTACTTATTTTGAGAGAGGGTCTCATGATGCATAGCAGGCTGGCCTCAGCTGGTCTTCCTGCCTCAACCACTCACGTGCTGGGATTATGGGCACGTCACCACACTTAGCTTCTAAAGCTGTTGTGAGACACAGCACAGTCAACTGGCTGCCGCAGAGTGAGGGAGGAGCAAGCGCTCAGGGCCAGGGCAGGATGGGAACCTTCCCCTATCACAACTGAAGCAATCCTGGGGAGGCGCATGGCCCAACACATTCCTCTCGGGGCTGGTAGAGCAGGCTGTTTATGTAGCTCTCCCACTTCTGGGAGCCCCAAGCACATTTTTCAGATGAGAAACTATAAAGAGGGAAGGGACCCTTGACCAGGGTCACATTTTTTGCTTAAGAACCAAGAATGGAATCTGCATCGCTGGCTCTGTTTGGCTGCTGAGTTTTGACCCCGTGTCAGGCTGAGTCTGGCCTGAGCAGAATGGGTGTTCCATCTCGGGAACCCAGCCCTTGGCCATCCGGTTCTATAGCATGTCAGCCACCTGTCCTATGACAAAGGTGAGGGCTCACAGACAAGTGCACACGATCTTCGTTTTATCCTCAGATGAAATTCAGTAGGAGAAAGACTATTTTTTAAAGGAAATAAGAAGTAACACGCCCTGTGTGGTTGGCTCACACCTGTAATCCCAACACTTCAAGTGGAGGCAGGGGGGTGACATTAAGCTCAAGGTTAGTGTTACTCAGTGAATTACAGGCCGGCCAGGATAGTGAGGTCTTGCCTCAACCCTCACCACCACCATCCTCCAAAAAAACAAAACAAACCCCCCACAAACAGTGACAAACACTGAAAGGCAACAGCTACAGAGAACAGCGAGCCCTGAAGCCCCGCCATCTGGCTGAAAGCACAGCTCTGCAGTTCTGAGAGCCCCGTGCTGCCCTGTGTCCATCCCTCACCCTCTCACTGGACAAGGAGGATGGGTAAAGACAGGGCTATGTGGGTTCCATGCCCACTTACTGAGGGCTCCACACAGAGTGTCCAAGAATAGAGCCTCGCCCTCGGCAGGGGTGGGGGAGGGGGGCGCACAGGCAGGTGTCAGGTGAAGGTTCACTGAAAGAGGGACATCAGAGCTGTCTGCAAGGGGAGCAGGAAGGCCAGGTGGACGCACGGCAAAGGCCATGAGGCTGCGCTGACCACGTGCCTAGGATAGAAACTGAGGCCAGAGGAAAGAAGGCACAAGAGAGCTCACATTGGTGGGCTAGTCAGGCTCCCGCCGGGCCTAAGCCAGGTGCCTCTTTCACAAGAGTCACAACATCCAAGGGCTCGAGTCAAGGCGGGGCTCTCTGAGCCATGTGTGGCTTGAGCGGTGACTCACTCACCTGGCAGAGATGGGAGCCTTCGTAGATGGCTATCAGTCCCTCTCCTGCCCTCTGAATTCAGGGCTGTGGCAATCCAGGGCTGCCAACCACAGCTCTTACGAGGTGGCCGGTGCCAGACACTCACCATGTGGTCTGCTGCTGTCTGTGGCTGGCCTCCAGTTCCTGCAGCTCAGGTAGAGCATCCCTCAGGGGATGCAGGTCGCCTACCACCACCATGGCCCTGCGCCTTCGTTCCTCCCTGAGCTTCTGCTCTGCCAGCTTTATGGCTTCAATTTCTGAGAGAGACAGGAGTATATGCCAATTAAACCCCACTTCCCAGCCCCCTCAGAAGCCACCAATGCCCAGGCACCCACTAAGTTATGTGCACCCTGGGGCCTGTTTGCTCTCAGAGAGCATTAGTGTTCTTTGTTTCCCCCTGCTGTCACCTGCTCTGCGCCCCTAAAGACTTGGGGGGCGGGCCAGCTCTGAGTTATTTTTTTCTCCTTAATCACAGAGGCACACTTTAATTACAGGGCTGACTATGTCGGCTTGGAGCTGCAGAACATAGGACTGCCTCCTCTGTAAGGGGAGCAGTGCAGGGCCTGGGCACAGACTCGGGGACAGTGTAGGCAGGGCCTGGGTTCCATTTCCATGGGTCACTTACTGAGAAGCCACAGTGTCCTTTATCCTGGGCAATCTAAGAGAGTGGTCTCCTAGGGATGACCTGACAGCCACAAGGAACAACAGGCAGCAGGTGGGTGGCCAGGTTGTACGCACAGTGCTCATGAGAGAGCAAGCTCAATGCGGGGCATAGCCTTGGGATCTGATCTTCTTCGAAAGATGGATTGAATTCCAAGTTGCGAATGTAACAAGCACTTAAACTTGCTATTTGCCTGCATGTGGCTGTGGGATGTATGCAGTTCTGGGATAAAGCCCCACTCTCTCTGGGAGACACAGCAACACAAGGGCCTTTATTCAGACTCTTTGATCTGATCCTAGCTGAGGCGGGTGAGGCAACCAGCAGCTTCCCCCTCAGCAAGACACAGCCAACTCTGCCACCCCCTACAACTGGGAAGGTACCTCACAGGGCAGGTCAGACAGGCCACCCTGACCACCCCAATATGTCAGAGTCTATCACTTCACCCTGAGGCAAAGACGACCCTCTGCCCAGTGCAGCCTAAGAGACTTGGTGGATTTATAAAGTGACAATCTCATAGGTTTTTTTCAGTCTAGGTGGAACAGAGCAAACAATTCACTTAGCACCTCATCAAAACCAGCAGCTCTTCCCTGAGCCAAAGCTGGGGGGGGGGGGGGGGACGGAACACTGAACTTCCTGGAGCCATTCCCTCACGCCTGCCTGCCTGCACTCATGCATGCATGCACGCAGGCACACACGCATACTGGCAGACCCAGAGAAAGGAGAGCAAGGCTAAGGAAGAGATACAGCCCAAACACACAAGCAAATCTAAGCCAGAGATGTGCAAACAGGGGGGTCCAGGTCTGCAAGTACGGCTTAGCGTCTGGAAGTTCTTGTGAGCCACCATGACCCATAGCAAGCTGCCTGAAAGGGAGAGAAACCTGGTCACTAGACATGCCAAAAGAGACGTGGTAAAACTCACTATCTGCTCATGGTAAAAGTTACAATGAAACCATCAACAGATCCAAGACAGTAAATACCTCGTTTCTACTGAACTCACAAGACAAGGCCAACTGCAGCCTGGCACTCCCATCGTCAGCTCACTGCTACCAGGGAGGCAGGGGACAGCAGGGGACAGCAGGGGAAAGCAGGGGAGTGCTGAGGGTCAACACAGAGGTGTCCGGCCTCATTCCTAAGCCACACTGCAACAGGAGTTTAACTAACTCCAGAAACTAATTGAAATCCTACTCTTAAACAAAACAAAAACAACACCCTCAATTAGAGACAGTAGGGTAAGAACCTTCAAGGTCACCAAGGACAGTCCAGGATACTCAAGACCTTGTCTCAAAACATAAAAAAACTCTCAATGTGAACAAAACATTACTTAAATAGACAGAGCAAGAATGCAGGTCTACCCTCAAAATAAAAAAGGGTGAAGCCCAGAAAAGTACCAGACAAAGACAGAGCAGCGACTGTACTTGGGGCCGCCCCTCACTCCCTGCACCCAAGGATGAATTGATTACTTGAGTTGGACACTCTCTCTCAGTAAGTAGAAAACCACCGAAAGCCAGAACACAGCCAAGCCGCGCAGTGCACTGGGATCCAGGAAAGGAAATCACAGCTACTGAGCTGCCTCAGACCAGACGGGCACATCGAGCGTCATGACAGCACTAGGTGCTGTGGAGCAAGTGATCAGCCGGGTCCACAGCCACAGAAGAGACACACTGCCAAAGGTCCTGGAGAATCCAGTATAGACGGCTACCAGACCTAAGACATGACCTATGCATGGTCACAAGACATAGGTTGCTATTTTTAAAAACTCACTTGTGGGCTGGAGAGATGGCTCAGCAGTTAAGAGCACTGTCTGCTCTCCCAGAGGACCTGGGTTCAATTCCCAACAACCACATGGTGCCTCACAACCATCTATACTGGGATCTGATGCCATCTCCTGGCCTACAGGCTAATAGAGCACTCATTTACACTAAATTTGCCCAAAACACAGAGAAATACATGCACGCAAGGGGGGGCGGGGGGGGGAACACCTACAACACTGATGATGGTAACTAAGGAAACACAGACTAGTGGTGAAGCCTATGGTGTTCCTAGACTTGATTCAATGTTGGTGGCAAACCCTCCTGAAGTCAATCCACAATGCAGCTCCAACCAGAATCCCTCTCAGCTTCCGCTGTCTTTAAGGAAAATGACAAATAGTAAATAAAACAAATGGAAATGCTGAGAACCAAGAACAGCCAGAACAACCTAAGACAGAGGTGCAGAGGAGGAGGCCTCGTGTGCTGGCTCCACCACCGCCGAAGCTGCCATAACTATGGACCACAGCACAAGCACGGAATGGAGGATAATCCAAAGAGAACCATCTGCAGCAGACTGTAGCAGGACCACCCACCACCTCACGGCAGACAGGCAGGTGCCAGTTCAGGATGGACCACAGCCTAAGGACAAGCCAGGCTCTGACAATTTTAGAAGAAAAATAGAAAAACATCTCCAGGACTTGGGATTAGGTGTCCTTTGTTTGTTTGTTTGTTTGAGACCGAGTCTACTATATAGCCCTGGCCGTCCTAGAACTTGTTACGTAGACCAGGCTGGCCTTGGACTCACAAGAGGCAACAACACGCACTGTAACCACATGGAAAAAGAAATATAGGTCAGATTTTTTTTTTTTAATTAAACTCCTGTAGGCAAAGGGGGAAAAAGGTTAAGAAAATGAACAGGCAAGACAGTCGGCAAGGAATACAGTGCACACACAGCTGAGCAGGGCCCAGGGCCAGCGGGTCCCCAGCACACACAGAAATTCCCCAAGGGCAGTACAGAGCACCTCAAGAAAAATGAACCTCAATAAAGATGAAATACAAATGAGATGCACACACACGCCAGTGGTCTTTCATGAAACAAGGACCAGGAGACGTCAGCCCATGTCACTGGATGCATGACTGAAGACACAACACCACGGGTCAGCATGGCTGTGGGGAAACCACAAGTCCCGTGCTGCTGGAGGGGAGCACACGAAGGACTGCTTCAGAAGACTGTCTGGCACTGCACATGAAGCTAAACACACACCTGCCCTATGACCCAAGATTCCATTCCTAAGTACTGACATAAGAGACTAAAACCATGTCCACAGAAGGACCAGAACAAACACTAAGACAGCCTTACCCACACAGCTGAGATGGAAGAGCAGACATCCGTCAGCAGGAGACGGGCAGCAGTGAGGACCAGTTATGGCGTGGTGCCTGTCAGCCACGGCACTGGCCACTGCTGCCTGCAGGGCAGGGCAGGAAGGCAGAGCCCTGCTGTGTGAGTGCACTCCCAGACACGGCAGACCCAACCACAGACCCGATGGACATGGCACCTCATACCAGGCAGTCAAGTGGCACACACAGCTGTCAGAAGTTAATGCTGACGTCAGGTAAACACGCTCTTCATTGAGAACAGAAAGAGGAGATCAAGACAAGCTAAGCCCTAGCCAACCTATTTGTAGACAAGCATGCGAATGCCTGCAACTTGCTTTAACAATGCACTAAGAAGGTGCTGATGGGTCGATGGGGATGAATCAATGAATGGCTGGGATAAAGTCTTATGGCCAGGTGGTGGTAGCACATGCCTTTAATCCCAGCACTCAGGAGGCAGAGTCCGGCGGATACCTGATCTACAGAGCGAGTTCTAGGACAGCCAGGGCTACATAGAAAAACCATGTCTCAAAAAACAGAAACAACAACGAAAGAAGACAGGGCTAACTCTGTACTCAGACGCCAGCATAGAAACAGTCACACTACTAATCTCAACCAAATCGAAAAGGAAGCCAGGCCAGGGAGTCAGGCAGAAGCTGAGGACTGAGCAGGACTAGTGACCAGTATGCAGGGTTCCTGGACCCAGTAGATGAAGTGTCCTAACAAATCTAATCAGCAATGGCAGGACATGGATAAAAATGACCACACACTCAGCGGTTAACAGCTCTTCCCAAGGACCCAGGTTCAGTTCCCAGCACCTACATGGTGGCTCATAACTGGCTATAACTCCAGTTCCAGGAGATACGAGGCCTTCTTTTTACCTCCGCAGGCCATGTGGGCCAAGCACTCATATACATAAAAAGGACTGTCAATGAGAAAGCAAGGCTGGACATGTAGCTCAGTGGTAGAGCACTAGTCTAGCACGTGAAAGGCTCTAGGTTCAATCCCCAGTACCAGAAGAAGGTGGAGGCGGGGGGCAGAGGGAGGGAAGAAGCAACACAGCCTTTTGCTGACAGAGTCTGAGATCTGATGGAATTAGACTATTTTAGAAGAAACCATGAGCAATAAAAATTGACTCAAATCAATCAACCACCACCAGGAATAAAAACTTCCACATCAAAGAAGCACCCCACAGATGGGGGAGGTCCATGCCAAGGCCTCAGCATCTCCTGTCCCACAGAGGGCACACCGCACAGCCCCAGGAATTGTGAGAAATAAGAGGACAGCCTATTTCTTAAAAAAAAAAAAAATCCAAAAAGTAACAAAATATACAACTAGTAATCATTGAGGAAACTGATCAATGTCTTACAAACACTGCTTCCTGAAAAAACACTCTTTTACTTAAAGTTTTCAAGAAAAATTACCTTATTTTCAAAGAATAAAATAAAATAAACCACATTTAAACATAAAAGAATGTAAATGTTCCAAATTAACTCCCAAAGTTGGCAGAATCACACTAAAAAGATAACAGCTAAGAAAAAAACTACAAAGCAATCTTTGTCATTTTCAAATAAACACAAGAAAATGCTTAGGGAAAGTCACACATAATCAGGGCTATGGAAGATAACGACCTACTACAGGAAGGGTATGAGGGGAGAGCCGCTCCATCTGCCTGACTGGAGAGCAAGACCAAAGTCACCTCAGACATGCTAGCCTCGCTGCCTTCTGACGACAATCTCACAGCTGCCAGGCAGAGGCACCAACATCAGGAGCTCACGGTCAGGCCTGGCGGCCCACAGGTAAGCTAGCCTGGGCCACATGGACTCTAGCATGAAACAATAACCAGCCTCAGCCAGGCCTGAAAGAACTGCAGACAGGCCTCCCCTACGTACACACATGTGTGTAAGCCCCAACACATGTACATGTTAGCTCTATATTAAAGCTCTCATCATGGAACCCCAACTAGAGCACTTTTACCCAAAGGGACAGAGAACAACAGCTTTCAAGATGGTTTCCAGAGAAGGAAGAAAGACGTAAGACGTTCAAGAGGCTCCCACACGGGTGTATACCCACTTTGGGGACAGATCACCTCATCCTGACCTGGTGCTGACTCCCTCTATGTGACCCAAGTGAAGCCAGACACTGCTACTGCCAGTTTTTTCTAGAGAGCTCCTCCTGGAGCCCACCATGGGGCACAGGTGTCTGAGTGAGAACGAGGCAGGTGTGGCTAACTCCCAGAATGCAGGTATGAACTTACTCTGTAACCATCGCTCACGGCGAAGCCTCAGCTTTTCCTTCTTAGGCAAAATGGCCTTTGGCTCTGCACCTGAGGAGAGAGAGCACATGAGTGAGTAGTGAGGTAGGACGGTGTCTGTTCAGCCCAGGCTCTCTCCATCCCTGCGGAGGCAAAGGTCACTGACAAGGCGATCGATCCTAATCCGTCAGCCTCAAGGCTCCATGCAGCGGTGGGCTGCTATGTTGCTACAACACTGTAAGACTCCCCGAGCTCAGCCGGGCCCCACGTATATTTGGGAAATGTGAGGAAGCCTCGGCACCACCAGCAAGGCCCTGGGCATGATACACCTCTGCCCTGCTTGCCAGCATTAGGACACAAAGCATGAAGTGCAGGTGCCTGTGACTCCTCCTGTCCTGTAGAAGACAAACCCACAGCCTCTCGCTTCTGGCTCTCCATCCTATCTTTACTGGTGGTAGCGTCGCCTGCCTGCTTTTGTCCTCTCTTCCCTGTGCTCCTGGCCTCAAATAACCCACTATGGTGTGTTGGCACATCCCTACTGTACCGCCCAAATCTATGTGCTGTGGTGCTAGCTCCTGGTTCTTTATGATGAAATGGCAGGCGGCCAGGCACAGACTCTTGCCCATTATAGTCCTAGCACTAAGAGGCTGAGGGAGGAGAGCTGCCCAACTGCCTTAAGTTTGGGGCCAGCTTGGGCTACACAGTGAGTTTTAACTACAAAGTAAGACCTTGTCTCAAAACACTTTTTTTTTTCTGAAAGGAAAGGCAGTCCACTGACTGCCTCAGGAGACAGGTGGGATGGTTAGCTCTGGCTGTCAAGCTGACACAATGGGAGTGTCTCAATGACACACTGTTTCTTAAGTGGGTAGAGGGGGGAAGAGCCACCTGAATACGGGCGCCACCATGACGTGGCTGAGCTCGGGACTGAGTGAAAAGCAGAGGGCAAGCTCAGCACCAGCGTGCTCGCATTACGTCACCACTCTCTGCTCTTGACTGTGGTAGAATGTGACCAGCTGCTCTGAGCTCCTGCGGCCGTTACGTCCCTGAATTGATGGGACTGTAACCTGAAATTGTGGGTCAAACAAACCCTTTCTCCCGTGTGTTGCTTTTGCCAGGTTATTTTTGGGGCAACAGGAAATGAACAAAGACACGGGTCTTGGGAATGAGAAGATGGCTCAGTGGTTAAGGGCACTTGCTGCTCTTGCAGAGATCCCAGGTTCAGTTCCCAGCAATGACATGGTAGTTCACAATTATTTGTAACTGCAGCTTTAGGCATCCTGCACCTTCTCCTGACCTCCACAGACACGTCGCACCCTTGGTGCACTTACATATGTGCAGGCAAAATACTAATACAAATGAAAACAAGCAAAAGAATTGTAAGGGCACAGGGTCCACATACAAAGGTGGTTTAAATAAAATGAAGTCCCCTTTGCAAATGAGGCCATCAAGGTGGCCCTAATCTTACTTGTCCTTAGATGAGGACCATGAAGCAGTACACTCGATGGTGGGAAGGCCACACAGAGGGAAGACACCATCTGCCAGCCAAGGGGGACCAGGAAGACCAAGCCCCGCCCCCCCACCCCGTCACAACTGGCACTCACACTTCTCCAAAACCACGGAGACAATTTTACGCCACTGGGTCCGTAGTACTGCCAGACAAGTCCACCTTCTCAGAATCGATGAAGAACAAGCAGCCAGGGAGAGGCCTAGGGAAGACCCCATCTCTACTAGTTACCGCTGTAGGCAGAGGACCTCTCTGTGGCCAAGTGGTCAGTTACCTGGGGACCTTTAAGATGTGTCTCCACCAGGAACCAGATGACAAGGCCCCCTTTTTCAAAGGAGAAAACTAAGGCTAACAGTTGCATGCTGTGTTAACACCAGTTAGACCCTACCGATTAACTGGAAGTCAACTGCCTGTGGGGCTGTGTGCGCAGAAAGCACTAAGGACACTGGTGGGCCGGCTCTGAGGGGGCTGGCCAATGCCAGCTGGGCTTCCTCTCCTCTAAGGACTGCTGCAGCTAGTTAGGGTCACTGCCCAGCCAGAGCGGTCCCCCCTGCCCGCAGTGAAGAAGTAGGACTAAACGTGGAGCTGAGGTATACTGAGGCAGAAAAAGGAGCCCCTCACTGGCCACTGGGCCTCCAAGCCCCCACATCCTCAGGCACCCGGTGGCACGGCCTCTTGGTGGGATGCCTAAGTCTACAAACCTCACTGGATGGAAACAGCAGGACTGCGCAACAGGCGGGTTAGGCCACTGTCTGCCCCGTTAGAACACAAGGATGGCCCACGCCCTTGGCCTTAGCTGCCTTATTTCCAAGGCCTGACGTGGCTTTAGCTCCCAAGAACACGTGTAGAAAACAGTCTCCTGCCATCTTATGCATGGAGACGTCCCTGGATTGCACGGGAGAGAACCTGTGCATTTAAGGATAAACAGGGAAGCAGCAAGTCCTGTCAGGAGAAGCTGGAGGCCCTGCTTAGCTACTTCAGCCTTCGCTGAGGGGGCGGGCACAAAGCCTCACTCGGCAGCTGGTGCCTCAGTTCCTTCCCACAGTTAGGACCAAAGGGCTGGAGTCTTATGGCCATGCTTCTGGCCTGGAGCTGACCTGCCCTCCTGCTCCCCGCCCCTAACTACTCACTTTCCACTAAAGAAAGAGCTGGGACTGCACACCTTGCTCTGGGCTGGGGGTGGAGGTGGGGGTAGGGGTGGGGGTTATACTGCTCCCCCCGCCGGTCTGACAGCTGGAGCATCCACTGTACTACTGCACTCCAGTGTGCCCTAGCACCATACCTAGGCAGGAGTCACATGACTAGGCATAATGTCAAACCCCAAGTGAGGAGACAACAAGGCCTAAATGTGGGAGATCAGGCTGGGGTGGGACTTGGGGGTTATCTGAGGTGCAGGGAAGCTTGTTTAAAAAAAAAAAATGGAGCCAGGCATGGTGGCACACACCTTTAATCCTAGCAGAGGCAGGTGGACCACAGTGAGTTCCAGGCCAGCCTGATCTACAGAGCAAGTCCAGGACAGCCAAGGCTATGCAGAGAAACTCTGTTGGGGGGGGGGGGGGGAATGGAGCTGGCCCAGTCAAGACAGTACCAAGTGTGGGTAAGGAAGGGGGCAAAAGCCTCACACAGAAGTGCCCAGTGGTAAGACACCCCAGGGGGCAGGAAGTAATTCTCTCTAGATGATTCTTTCAACTTTCTGTAATTCTGCAATTACTCCAAAGTAAAAATAACACTAAGGTCAGTGGAAACTGGCCCAAACAGTAACACGCCTAGCCGCACACAGACCGAGGGATGTTGGAGCAGGCTACTGAGAATGCTGGCTAGAATGTGACCTTCTTAGCCCTCCGTGGCTCCAGAGCAGCAGAACCGAACAGGCTGTTCCTGCGGAGGCACAGGCTTTGGAATGCTGAGGTCATGCAGAAGCTGAAGGCCTGACACAGCCCTAGGGTCCTGCTGCACTTGGCGCTGACGTCTCCCCTCGCTTCACTGCGCTCTCTGCACAGGCTGACGCTTACGCCCTGGAGGCACAAAGACCGGCCCAGAAACAGGCAGCAACCAGACAGACCCGGGCAGCATCCATGATGAGGACAGGGTGTGGCTGCTTCCAGGCGCCCCGTACTACCAGTTGTCACAGCATCAGCCGCAGCCCTCGCCCTATGAAGGAAGGAGAGAGGGCCCAGCAACATAGCTAAAGAGTGACAGGAACAACAGCCATCCTGGGGCAGGATGTCTCAGCCCCAGCTTCTTTACCCCCAGAGAACTGGGGCTTGGAACGGGTGCCAGGATGACTGGGTCCAGAGCAGGCGACGCCGCACTGCACAGCCAGTGACCCTCATCTACAGCTTACTCTCGAGGATGCGCAATGTTTAAAATAAAACCTGCAACACAGTTGAGACCTAAACTGATCACCACTGACCAGGGGAGGGACTGGAGAGACCAGAAGGAAAAGAGCAGCAGCAGCCTCAGCCCAGGACCAGTGTTTCCCAGCACAAAAGATGAAGACGTCGTCACCAGGCTACCCTGGGCTGCTCAGTACCCACAGGCCCCAGGGAGAGGGACAAGTGCTAGTACTCCGTACTGGTCAGCTTTTTAGTACTGTGACAAAACAGCTGAGATAAGCAGCACCAGGGAGGCTGAGGCAAGAAGACTGTCGTGAGTTCAAGGTCAATGTGGACTACAGTAAGACTATGTTTCAGGGAAAAAAAAAAAAGAACAATTTTAAAAAGGAAGTAGGCTGGAGAGCTCAGGCAGTAGAAGTGCTTGCTGTGCAAGCCTGAAGACCGGAGTTCAAACCCCAGGCCCTACAGCAGACAGCAATAGTAAACTCCCTCAGTTGTCATGACTCCAAACATATGAGGTGGCTCATGTGCTTGCACTTGTGCACATATACACACACACATTGTAATACAGACCAATAAGAACACATAAAATTAAAATTTAAAAAGGAGGAAGGGCCAGGAAAGGTGGGGAGAGCTACCCTAAGTCCAGGCTGTACGTGTGTTCCATGGCCTGGAGTCCTAGACTGCAGAAGAGGAGAAAGTGAGTTGAACGTTAAGTATTTGCCATTCGCTGCTTCCTGACTGTGAGCAGAGGCAGAGGCTCAAGAAGGCCCCTGGGTAGCAATGGGCCAGGAAAACCCTACAGAGTCACTGGGGTTGCCAAGGCCCTAAAAATATGGTGTCTCCGTGTGGAGTTTGGGAAACACACAGGGCAAGGGTATCTGAAGGGAGGCAGCCAGATCACAGGCAGAGCCTGACCATAGGACAGGAGCTTCTAACAGCACGGTAACATCTACACACAGCACACACAAGCCTTTCCACTTCTTGTCCACCTGCCAAAACTTTATCTCAAAACCTACAGTTGCCCTCTAGCCTAGCTGCTGATGGATGACGTGAGTGAGGGGCAAAAAGACTCAGCAGGACACTGGCAGTAAAGCTCCACAA
Organism: Acomys minous; assembly: GCF_964271855.1. Lineage (NCBI taxonomy): Eukaryota > Metazoa > Chordata > Mammalia > Rodentia > Muridae > Acomys > Acomys minous. The sequence goes on from NC_140495.1 coordinate 104,018,917, forward strand.
ACAGCAGAAATATGCTGGGAACCCAAAATAGCCCAGCCACTTGGTCCACAGAAGTAGGTTTAGAAACAGCACCCACATGCTCAGACAACATGTGCTCCTGCCCGTCCTCCCCAGGCAGGAATGTCCTCCCAGGCAAGCAAGTGTCCAAAACACAGCCCACCAAGGAGAGGGTAGATGCCCCTAGAGAGGCAAACAGCCTTCAGAGTCCTGCACCCCATCACAACACTGGCGGTAGGCACAGGGTTCCCACCCCTCGGAGGGTTTTGAAGCAGCTGGGGACAACCTATAAGGACAGAAGAGCTCCTGGGTCTTCTGGTCCTGGACAGGAGCTATCAGGCCATCTCACCAGCACTAGAAAGAAAGGCAGCCTCACTGAAGCCACCTGCCACCAGCTGAGATGGCCTGGGACAAAGCACAGTGGTGATACTCCAGGTGCCCACAGGCCAAAGGACCAGGTAGGTCCTGAACAGACCAGGAGCATGTGAGAGATCCCATGTGAACACAGGTGGACAGTTAACATGACTGTCACACACAGGACCAGGCTTAGCAGGTCACCTCAAGGAAGGCTGGGGTGTTTCTATTGATGCTTCTGTTATGAGTTACTTTTCAGACAACTCCAGGTAGAGCTGGCCCTAATGGTCACGTCTCTGCACCAGGGCAGCAGCAGTCCACAGGGCTGGCTCCTAGGCCTCTAGCAGGACAGGATGAAGGGGTCATACCCAACAACCCTCAAGACTGACCATGCCAGGCCCAAGAGCCCTACACACCAGGTCCTGTTTCCTGGGGCCTAGGGAGGCAAGGCCCTCTACAGTCCTGACCTTCAACACCACCACAGACGTGCAACCCATGCTGGGTCCAGCACTGAGCACAGGAAGCACACAGGCCCGAGGCTGGCTGGTGAGCCCACACCCACATCTACTGCATGTTCTGCTACTGTGCGTAAACAGTTTTCCTAAGGCCTTAAACCCAACAGGCACCTCTAGGCTGATGAAGGTGTGGCCTGTCACGCTTGCTGTTGGAACATGCTGCAGTCACTATCACAGGTGCAGCCTTGCCTTGTTTCCAACTTAGGCCAGCCTCTATGCTCAAGCTCTGAAAAGATAATCGGATAGGTGCTGGCACGCGATAAACCAAAGCTGCAGGAAGGCTGTGGCAATAGGTAGGCTAGAGCCCGGCCCCAGCTGGCTCCCTGCTGGCACATACCAACACTTCCACGTCACGCTCCACAACTAAGGGACCCAAGAAATGTCACTGGAAGGGACACACAGAAAGTCATTGCACCATGTCTGCCAACCGTGATTTGGTGTCTCAATATTTGTCCACCAGTAGGTCAGCCTAGCACCCCACAGGGAGCGCTTTCAGCGCCCTCCCACAGCTTGGCAGCCAGCACGCACACAACACTGCAGCCAAGGGCGGCTCATGCTGTGACTTGCTTCTAGAGCTCGGTCCGTAATTCACTGGGGTGCGCACGTGCTACGCCTGGGAGCCGAGTGGAACAGCGGAGAGTGTATCCTATGGGCTCTGTCAGAGCCCTGATTTCACAGCCGCCTCTTAAACAAACTCCCAAAGAACTTTCCTCCTCCTAGAGGTCTGTACACAGTGGCTTCCAACAGGTCCTCTGCCCCAGGAGCTAAGGGAATGAGGCTTTGCTGCCCTCTGCTGACCAGAGTGAGAGTGCACAGAGGACTGGCACTCACAGAAGGGGACGCTGCAAGGTCACGTTCTCTCACTCTGCTCAGCATAGGGGAGGTCAGGCGTCAGAAAAGATGGCTACTGTAGCCACTGGGCTCAGGAACCTGTCACACGATGCCTAAGACCATGTGTGTGCACTTTGGGTTTCCTGCACTGTAGCTCTGCAGCCACATCGCCCAGCCTAGAGCTCCTAATGACCTGTTTCCCCAACAACTCCCGGTGGCCTTCACACCCAGCAGCATGCTGACCATGGGCAATGTTGTTGCCACGTTTCTCACAGCCCCTGCCCGCCCCTGGATCCTCTCCCCATCCTGCCCACATCTCAGAGCTGGAGTCTGGAAATGGATTTGGGCTGATTTTCTGCAATGTTCCAGTGTGCAGAGACAAGAGAACTGGACAAAGCATGTGAACGTGTGCTTGTGGACTGTCAGCTTCATGGCCAAGGTCAGTAGAGGCAGGTGCCAGACAGCACACTGTGACCATCTGCATGTGTCATGCCCAGGCTCCCTGCACCACATCAAGCTGACTACACACCAGGTAACACCCTGTGCAGGATGGGGTGGGAGAAAGAATGCTCGGTGGCAGCTGCCACAACACCTTCAGCCCTGCCAGAAGAGCAGGCAGGGGAGTAGTAAACTACTTCACATGGGGGGGGTTCGGGATCCCACAGGGAAGACCCTCTAGCCCACAGGACAAAGATGAGTTTATTGGCCGAGGGTGGGGGCAAGCGGTGGACACACATAGGTCAGGAGGCCCACAGCATAGCTGCAGAGCCCAACACCTCCCAGAAGGCAGAGATCTTGTCTGCCTCAGGAAGGCAAGCTCAGGGGAGCAGGAAGGGAGCTAGCTTCCAAGGCACCAACAGAAAGATGAGAGATGCCACCAGCAAAGCAGTCACAGGGACAAAGGCCCTACCACCTCCTGGGTGGTACACGGCGGGGTAGCCTCTGTGTGCACAGTGGTCATGGCAGATGTCTGTCCTCCTTAGGGCCATGCCAGTTATAGCCAGCTCAGCTCCCGGGCCGGAAGTACAGAGCTACTTCTGACTCAGTCCTGGGCAAGGATGAGACACGGGGCAAGAGGTGTTGCAATGACGCATGCAGAAAAGCACCAGCAGGCACTGCTTGTGCCTCTGAAACCAGCAGGTCACTGAGCAGATTGTGGGGGCAGATGAAGTCCTGGGTAAGTGTGTGTTGTTGACATGGGCACAGCCATGTCAAGGAGCCCAAGGCCTCAGAGCCATAGAAATGGCAAAGTCTTCTGGTCCAAGTACAGTGTTTATCATCGACCAGTGTGGGCAAAAACTACCAGCTACAGCTTCCGCCTCCCAGATGACTGCAATGTGAGACTGCTCCCCTACAGAGACACCCCCCACCCCCATGCTAGATAGATTGGTGCCTGACACAAGCTAGAGTCGTCAGAGGAGGGAGCCTCAAATGAGAAAACGCCTCCATAAGATCCAGCTGTAGACAACCGTGTAGGGTACTTTCTTATTACTGATTGATAAGGGAGGGCCCAGCCCATTGTAGGCAGTACCATCCCCGGGCTGGTGGTCCTTGGTTCAATAAGAAAGCAGGTTGAGCAAGCCAGTAAGCAGCACCCCTTCATGGGGTCTGCATCAGCTCCTGCCTCCAGGTTCCGGCCCTCTTTGAGTTCCTGCCTGGCTTTTCCCAATGAACTGCAACACTAAGTGAAATAAACCCTTTCCTCTCCAAGCTATTTGGTCATAGTGTTTCACCATAGCAATAGACACCCTAAGACCCCTGAGTTCCCAGGTTGCCTGGGTGTCTTCCATCAGAGCAAGCACAGCCCGCCAGAGGTTTCCTGTGCATGTGTCCGTCCTTTCTTCATTCCTGCACTGCCCCAGTCAGGTTTTTAGGACCAAGTCATGTAGGACACAGCAAGAGACGGAGTCATGGACTCAGCTCTCTCCATGCCCTATGCCCACTTTGACACAAGCCAGGGCCCCCTGCACCTGCCTGCTTTAGGGTCTAAGCTGGGCAGGAGCAGAAGTGACCAGCACCAAGAACACAAAAGGTACCAGCCAGCCAGAAGAGTCATGTGGAGAGGGTCTGAGACGAGACCTGGGACGCTGGGAGATCCAGGCTTTGACAGTCTCAGCCAGGTGGGAACAAGCTGAAGCACTGGTTGTCCTTTCCTGGGGTTGTCACTACACATGGGGCTGTCCCTGAAGGGACTGCAGACACTGCTGTGCCCCTACAAGCTGCTGATCTTTCGTGCTATCGGGCAGAGGAAGAGCCAGGTCTGCCCCACTTCATCAGAACCCTCTATGCGGTCTAACAGTTGCCTACGCCTTGCCTACAGTTAACTGATGACGTATGTGGGGCTCAGGGCTAGAGTAACAACTGGAGACACAGTCAGTCAGAAGGGCCCCAAGGAGGTGGGGGCTGGTTAGGTAAGTGATACATACATCAAGGAAACTGCAGAGGAGAGTCCCTGGAGGTGTCTCAGAGACTACCCCCAAGGGACTAAGGTTGGCTATAGACCGGACAAGTCCTGCACTCAGGAGCACCTCTCCTGGGCACTCTGTGCCCCCAAACACACGCACTGAGGCAAGACTCATGGGCGCGGAGAAGCAGGGCTACGCCTTGGCTAGAGCTATTCATGGTCCAAGCCGTCTCCTCCATCTCACACTAACACTCTCGTCCCTATGACCCACTCAAAGAGGCAGGACATGGGCAACACACACACCTGAAGAGACCGAAGGCCACTCTAGAAAGGCTGTGAACTCAGGTGTGACTATTCATCCCTTATCTGAGGTTTTATGCACATAGACTTTTTAAAAATTTTCTAAAACATCATCTGAAGGATTCAACCAGGCACGATTAACTGTTAAGTTAACCCTTTTGAGAAAGTACTGCTATCAAGTGGTGGCCGGTGAGGGAGAGGATGACTGGTAGCCCTAGGACCATCCAAACAACAGGGCTTAGCGGAGATGCTAACAGGAAAAGAACAAGACAGAGTTGAGGGAGGCACTGCCATGGTAAGGCCTGATGGCCAACCAAGGTCTTCAGGGTCCAGTTGGCAGTAAGGGGACCCATAGCTCAGCTGAAACCAGGGAACATCTCACTGTCCCTAAGAAGGACATACCAACTCCTCTGAAGAGGTCTAGCCTGGTCACCTGGCCTCAGGAAACGCTGGTTCCTGGATGCCTGGACCTTTCTGGATACGGTAGCCTAAATCTGCCACCATTTTATATATTCTAGGACTGGTGGTGCATGCCTATGACACCAGCACTCAGGAGGCAGAAGCAGGCAGATCTCTGTGAGTTCAAGGCCAGCCTGGTCTACATAGTGAGTTCCGGAACAGCCAGGACTACACAAAGAGACACAGTCTCAAAAAAAAAAAAAAAAAATTAAAAAAAAGCCAATGGTAGCCAGGTGTGGTAGTGCATGCCTTTAAGAAGCAGAGACAGGCTAGCCTGGTCCACAGAGCAAGTTCCAGGATAGGCAGTTCTACTGAGAGAAACCTTATCTTGAGGAGAAAAAAAAAGAAAGAAAGAGAGAGAATGCCTACAGTTATAAGACTTATCAACAACAATTAGGACTGGTTATCTGGCAGTCACAGAGCCTACTTGTATTCTGGCTCCCTGTCAATATACAGGCACGGGATCAGTTTTGTAGGTAAGGTTATCTACTGTATGAGTGCTGGAGAATTTATGAATGAAATGCCAAGCAGGCTGGTCTTGCTTCAGAAGTACTTAGGACGTGAGTGCCAAGGGCAGGCATTGGTACCTGGAACTACTCAACACCATTCTTTCTACTTCGGCGTATTTTAATTTTTTTCTGTAAAAGTAGCACCTCATTTTGTTTTGCTTTGAAACAGGGTCTTTCTTTTTTTTTTTTTTTTCCTTTGGTTTTTCGAGACAGGGTTTCCTCTGTGTAGCCCTGGCTGTTCTGGAACTAACTCTGTAGACCAGGCTGGCCTCAAACTCAGAGCTCTGCTTATCTCTGCCTCCCTTGGGATTAAAGACGTGCACCACTACTGCCTGGCAAGACAGGGTCTTTCTACATAGCCCTGTCTGTCCTAGAATTCAGTAATGTAGTCCAGGCTGGCCTCAAATGTAAATCTCCCTGCCTCTGCCTCCCAAGTGCTAGGATTAAAGGTGTGCACCAAACCATCTGGCCTAACATCTTTTTTAAAGCACAGGCTAGCCCACAGGCAACAGTCAGGTTGCCCTCTTACTTCTCCGAAGGCAGGAACTCACCTTTCTTTAGGGACACCACACTCTTCTGGTCCAGTTCCAGCCGTTGCACCAAGGCACTAGGGTCTATCTGTGTCCTGGCGAAGATGTCATTGTGAACCAACGTCCAGGCCTGAGTCCCAAAGAGAGAAGAGAGAGGGAGACATCAAGCTGACCTTTGGTTTCAGAGTCACACCGTGAGAAGACACCAAGGCAAAAGTCCTCTACTTCTCAGCCAAGGAGGCCCTGGGAGCATAGCTGTGTCTCTGTTCCCAGATCAGGCCTACCCCCAGGCTGTTCCTTCCTGGGCCTATCACACTTGGAACAATCAGAGCAGCTGGGTCTACCAGAAAGTAGAGTAGAGGCCACCAACACAGGGACTGAGCAGGTCCTCCTTGTGACCAGGCAGCTCCCGAAGCAGCTCTGAGGAAGGACACCACTGCTGCTTGCAACTATATGCACACACCGTCCCAGAAATGAACAGAGGGAATCTTCTAAGTACTGGTCCTTGGGCCACCTGGGAGGCTCAAAGATAGGAATGCCAACCATGTTGCTTTCCAGTAGAGCTGGAAAGCACAACTGACCCAAGAGCCTTAAGAATAATCTCTGGGGCCGGGCAGTGGCGGCGCACACCTTGGATCCCAGCACTTGGGAGGCAGAGGCAGGCAGATCTCTGTGAGTTCAAGGCCAGCCTGGTCTACAAAGGGAATCCTGGACAGCCAAGGCTACACAAAGAAACCCTGCCTAAAAAAAATAAAAAATAAATAAAATAAAAAAGGAATAATCTCTGAGCTGGGCATGGTGGTACAAGCCTTTAATCCCAGCATTTGGGAGGCAGAGGCAGGAGGATCGCTGTGATTTCAAGGGCAGCCTGGTCTACAAAATGAGTCCAGGACAGCCAAGGCTACACAGAGAAACCCTGTCTCAAAAACCAAACCAAAACAACAACAACAAAATAATTTCTGTCAACACATGGTTTAAGCTTAAGCTTAGCAAATTTAAAGAAAAATGGGGAAAATGAGACACCAGAGACTACACAGCAAGGAGAGGGTGTAGGAAGAGCTGGAAAGAACTCTCAAACAGTTTAGCCACAACAACAAATAAAAGCTGGGCATGGTGGGCTACAGCCTGGGGTACAAAGAGAGTGAAAAGCCAGGCTAAACCATAGCACTACAGTGAAACCCTGTCTCCAAAAAACAGCATAAAATAGCCAGGCAAAGTGGCGCACGCTGGTAATCCCAGCACTAGAGGAGGCAGAGGCAGGTAGATCTCTGTGAGTTCAAGGCCAGCCTGGACTACAAAGTGAGTCCAGGATAGCCAAGGCTCCACAGAGAAAGCCTGTCTCGGAAAATAAAAGAAGGAAAAGGAGGAGGAAGAAGACATGAATAAATAAGTCTCATCTAGCTGGGCATGGGCCACATTTCTTTACCCTCAGGACTTGGGAGGCAGCGGCAGGGCAATCTCTTGTGAATTTGAGGCCAGCCTTGTCTACAGAGTAAGTACCAGGACAGCCAGGGCTACATGGAGAGACCCTGTCTCAAAAACACCAAAAAAGAAGGAAGGAAGGAAATAAGGATGGATGGATGGACCTCAACTAGGGGTTGGAGTAATGGGCGGCTCAGTGGTTAAAAGCACTTGCTGTTCTTGCAGAGGGCATATGTTTGGGTTCCAGAACACAATGGTGGCTCACAACCATCCCTAACTCTAGTTGGGGGGGATCCATGCTCTCTCTGGTCTCGCCCACATGTGATTTATGCATCCATGCACTCAAAACATACCCATAAAATAAAATATTTTTTTAAAAAAAATCTCATCTGTCAAATGGAATTGTGTCAGCTTTACAGGCGCGTGATACACGGCACGCAGTAAATGCTTGAAAAACACGCTTTAGCATTACTGATGGAAAGCCACTGCCCCCCACGGCCCAATAATGGCCCCTCTGCTGCGCCTATGTAAAGCAGTAAACACTGCTGGGCAGCTGAAGGAGGCGCACCAGGCAAAGAATGTGGCCTATGTGTGGCTATTACCGTGCTGACAAGACTGTGCTGGGTGAAAGAAGCCAACACAAGAGACCACAATCTTCTCCATTCACTCGGGCCGTCCAGAGCACAAGCCAAAAGTGTATTTCTGGTCGCAGGCATGGGTGGGTGGGGCCGTGGAAGGCGGTAAAGAGAAAGTGCTCCTTTTCAGGACACTTAACCTCAGGAACGTTACGCAAAGCCCGGTGAGATTTTTTTAAAAGAAGAGTTTTTGCTAGTACCCTGGGGTGTGGTGGGATGCTCGCCGCCTTCAGCGATGGAGCGCTTCTGGGACACTTCAAAAGAGATGGCACACCGGCTAAAGGACCCTAACTAGAGCGGCCCGGAACCCAAACAGAGGAGGCAGCACTGAAACCCGGGCAGCGTGAAACCCCAGCCATGCCGGATCCCTGCTCGGTGGAGACCCCAGCCATGCTGGGCCACTACTCTACGGACACTCTAGATCTGAGGAGAACCCAGTCCTTCGGGGCCCATGCTCTCCCGAGATTCCCCTTCAGCAGGGACCTGGCCCTGTCCCACCCCCAACCCCTGCACCTCACCTTTACCCCGGCTCCGCCCGCTGAGGCTTGCGGAAGGGCCGGCTCCAAGGCGCAGGGCACAGGGCCGGGTGCAGCCTCCCCATCGGGCCTCACGGCCGCGCGGTGCACGCGAGCCCGCAGCGCCCTCACTTTCCCCATCTTCGCAGGAGGTTTCCGCTGGGTAGCGGCGCTGCCGCACTAGAGGAAGCACCTCCCGGAAGTGCTCCCTGCGGGGCGGAAATAGAAGCCACCGCGCGGTGGATCTGCGTTCCGACGATCACCGGAAGTGCCTCCAGTAGCGCGTGCGCGGTTGCGGTGCATACGCTGAGTATTGCTGCTACAGACTTCAAAGTTCGCCTTTGTGGCTGCTACGGGACCCTTGGTCTTGCAAAGAGCCAGAAAAATTTAAATGACAGAAGCCTCGGGTACATATTACGTGAAATGCCATGTGTCTATGGGACAAACCTGGGGCAGAGGATGAAGACAGGTTCACGCCGGGGCCTTAGCCAAGTGGCCAGTTACTAATGGGGTCTCTACTTGTGCAATATCCTCAAAACAGTTACTGGGGGTTGGACTTTAGTCGTCCACTTAAACGGGAAGCAGGTACCAAGTAGCGAATGACTTAGAGGCCTGCACAGTCGGCTCTGTGCCCACCTAGTAAGGTATTGCATAGTGGAAAGCAAGGCAAGGATGAGAAGTGACTCCAACTGTTCATCAAAATGAATGACACCTGTAGAATAAAATGCAAAGCAAAATGAGCTATGGCTGGGACCACAAAGGAAAGCTGGACCCAGGTCCAGCCAGGGTAATGGCCTTCCTCTTCTGGATGGCAGGACGTCGCTGCTCAGGATCCACAGTGAGGTGGGCAGGCTTTGTAGGGAGAAAGTGTCCCCAAATCAGAGCCGGGTACCCGCTCCCAGACACACACACACACAGAGAGAGAGGGAGAGACAGACAGACAGAGACAGAGAAAGTCTGAAGTAGAGCAAGCCAGGGAAACGGAGCCAGTAAGCATCGTTCCTCTGTGGTGTCTCTTCAGCTCCTGCCTCCAGCGTCCTGCTTGACGTTAAACTCTAACCTCTAAGATGGAATGAACACTTTTCTCCTCAAGTTGGCTTTGATACTTACCATCAGAACGGTGCCGGAGCGGCAGCAGGCTTGCAGGATGTCCTCACCGTTCCATTTCTTCTCGGGGCCGGGGGTGAGGGTGCTACCTGGGCATAAACAAATGTCTTGGAAGAGGTGAATGGCTTCTGTGGCCTTCCTATACCCTTTGAAGGGCCCGGCTACAAGCTTGCTTTGTGGGGTAACTTGGGAATAATGCCCATTGAACTCTTCACAACCTAGCTCATCTCCCTAGAAAACCTGGTAGCCAGAGCCACCCTGAAAGCTAGCCTTTTCTTTTACCTAGGGCAGCTCCCCCGCTTCCAAAGTGTTCTCTCCTTCCCAGCCCTCAGCCGGCTTCGAATCCTGTGCTCTGGGCTGTACATTGGGCCCCCGTGGAGGATGAGCTGTTTAGGGCCAGTTCCAGGGGGTTAGGAATCACAGTCCTTGTCCCAAGGAATGACAAGGGGGAGCTAGTTGGTTAATTCTTTGAGCTCCTCTACTCTTTTTTTTTTTCGTCGCTTGAGGGCGCTCGCGTCCCGCCTTCCCCTGGCTCTGCCTAGCCCCGCCCCTCAGGCCCTGGAACCGTACTATATACTCCAGGGAGACGTGCTTGCAGAAAGCAGGGATGAATGTGGGTGTGAACCACCACCTGCAAGCACATCCATTGGTACAGCTACTGGGGTAACACTGTACCACCACGCCTGGCCCGGGACACACAGCTGCTGATCCCGCAGCAATCAGCAGGGTGGCCCAGATCAGCCCGCCGCCGTCTCCCTCCCCCAAACCCTCCCCCTTTCATCCCCGGCCCCACTGCCACCTCTGCCAGACTTTTCTCTGGAAGGAGGGGCCCCTTGAGCCTCCCACGGAAGTGGCTGGGTTGGCTGGGTAGGAACCTAGGTCTGCCTTGCCTCGAGTGACTTGTCAAGGCCTGAGTTTCCCAAGGCTCAATTTCCCCATTTCTATAGTGGAGGGAAAGGGGGTGTGTGTGTGAAAGTTTCCACAATGGGCTGCGTGAAAACTGTGAGTAAGACGAGAGGGAGGAAGTGCCTGCTGGCCCCTTGTAGCTGAAGCTGGTAGATTCCCAAGGCTGAGCAGAGAAGAGACCCATGGGCCCAATAGGGTGTTGCCCTATAAAGGACAAAGGACAAGCACCAAACCACAGATCAAAAGTACCCAGTACCTCTGAGGCCAGCACCTTCTGGTGACTGAACCGACAGTTCAGAGTCCTAAGTCTGGCTCTGATTTTGCAGGTTTGGTCAGTGCTCTTGGCAATGGGGCAGGGAAGTGGCCTTCTCTCCTTCACACCTTCCTGGGGAGGAGTTGCTTGTTGAGCCACCAAGGCAGCCAAGGCACCAAAGGACACAACTATTTCCCGGCAGTTCCCAAATTCTAGCGATCAGAGGAGAGTTGAGAAAAGGCAGGCTTGAGTGTCCTTGTGCCACGTGCTTTACTGGCCAGTCCCGTGGGAATACTGACTCCACTGATTTTTCTGAAATAGTCTAATTGGTCACCAGGATGGCCTTGAACTCAGAGGTCTGTAGACTCAATTTTCTTAACCAATATATTTTATTACAACTTATTAACCAAGCATACGTCACTTATAACCAGACTAACCAAACCAATAGGAAAAGAGGATTAAGGAACACAGTAACAGAACCATAGGATATCAGTTCCGAGGAACGATTCTCCTGGCATCATCCACATGATTTTTTCTGCTGGAACCTGGAGTAGCCAGAACCTGAAACCTCAGCAGGAGCCGGAGCCCAGAAGCCTTCCCTTGAGCGGTTCTCTCTAGGAGCGTCTAGAAGTGGAGCAAAGGACAGCCGAAATTATCCCAAGTCTTCAAAAAGCCCCACCTCCAGTTATGGGCTCCTTTATATATTTCCTCCCAGAGGCTCACGGGATCTTTTCAGCTAGCAACAATCAAGCTCCCGCACGAGGTGGTTTGTCTTCTGGTGGATTTAACCTCACCTGTTCTCTCACAAGACTGTTCTGATCCCGCACCTGAGATCCACCAGTCTCTGCCTCCTGAGTGCTGGTGTCAAAGGTATGTACCACAACCAGCTTACCTATTATTCTTCCCCACCCCACTTCCGCGCCGCTGAGACAGGGTCTCTCTGTGTAGCCTTGGCTGTCTTGGACTCGCTTTGTAGACCAGGCTGGCCTCGAACTCACAGTGACCCCCCCCCCCCGCCTCTGCCTCCCAAGTGCTGGGATTACAGGTGTGCGCCACCACCACCCAGCTCCTATTATTCTTTACACTCTATTTCTGGGAGCCTGTTGGCCAGTCCCTCTCAGAGCTAACCTACCTAACACTAGGTAGTGCCTAACACTAGGGAAACACATGAAAGTGGGGTGGCATTTTGGGTTGAACCTTTCAGTGTTAAAAAAAGGTGGGTGGGCAGGGAATGGGCTTAGGGACAATACCAGTGGGTTCAAAGATCTGAGAGGTGGCTAGATTTGACAGGAGCCCAGAGTGGGATGTAATGCAAGTATGGGCTGCATCCCAAAGGCCATCCTGGTGTCCAGAGCAGGGATGGTGTGAGAAATAGTGTCTTTATGGTATTCATCGCTCAGACTCTAAAGCTACACCTTCTCTAGGGATGGGGTGGGGGAGTGGGGGGGTGGGGGTGGGAGCTGATTCTCTTATCAAGGCCTCCAAACTCTAGGCCTTCCCCCATGTTGCCCTCACCTTGCCCTCTTGTCCTCTTTTCTTGGGGAAGGCCAAGATCTGACCACTCCACATCCCTGGGCTTGACGGTAGAATGACTTGACTCCTTCCATAACAAAAGAAGCTCACACAGATTCAGAAAGATTAGGAAGAAATGTCCATGTCAGTGCAGATGAAACTGTTAGCGAACTACCCGGGGCTACTGAAGTCATGGACTCCAAGAGAACCTTCTAGACTAATATAATTCCTTCCTACATTCTAAAACATATCCTTATACCCACAAATAAGTGTACTCTCATCCTTCACCAAAGAATCTTCTTTACATATATATGTATCTTTATGCGTGTATATACATATATATGTATGTATCTATATATGTGTGTATGTTCATATACATGTATCTGTGTGCCCCGGCCCATGGGGTTTTTCAAACGGAGACCCTGGGAAAAGGTGTGTGAGTGGGATAGGACAGGAGACACAAGAAACAGGAAGCAAGTCTGGATTCTGATCAAACCTCATTTATTGAAAAAATTCACAGGGTTTTTATAGGCAGGGGAGCATGGGTATTTGCGTAAGCGAGGGTTGCTATGGATACCTAACCATGAAATGCTCCGGCAGGTGTCTACCTTTACAGTTGCTACAATCACAGAAGGGGGAGACAGTCCAGAGAGAGAGGGAAGTTGTAAAAGATCTGATTAGTCAGAAAAAAGTTCTCATAACTGCTGCTCTTGGGCAGCTGGACTTTATCTGATTTTACCAGTAGACTTACTGGAAAAGCTAGTTTATAGCCAGAAAGAAGTAGCTCTTACTATGAGCTCGGGGGTCTTAAAATGACCGTCCTCCACATCTGTACATATATATATATATAACAATAATAAAGGAAAAGAGGCTATCAATTTGAGAGGGAAGATGGCGAATAGCATGTTAGGGATTGAAGGAAGGAAATGATGGAATTATATTTTAATTTAAAGTTAAATATTACAATAAAAAACAAAATTTTTTTTTAGTTCAAATGAAGACTTTTCACTCCACAAACAAAAATCAAAGGTAATTTCATCAGACTCCACAGCCACTGACCTCATCGGTACCTTTCCCCCACACGTACACAGTGTTAGGGATGGACCCAGGCGCCTCACACATCCCTAACCATATACTCTGCCCCTGAGCTGCACCCCAGGGCTCCATTTTGATTGCTTACATCCTCATATGTACTGAACATCTGCTGTGAGCGGGCCTTTTGCAGGACTTTGTCACATGGCCTCAATTGTCCTCAAACACTGGCAGCTAAGGGAAACTGAGGCTTAGAGAAAAAAACGACATGGAGTGTCTCATAAGGGTCTGATCACATGCTTATTGGCCATGCTGTGCCCTGTTGCTACCTCAACTGGCATGACCCCCAAAGAGACAGAGAGGAGCAGAGCAAAAGGACCCAGGGAGACATGATTGCAGAAAGTAGGGGAGAATGTGTTTGCTTTGATGGTTGGAGCCCAGTCCCTCGGCTGACTCGCCTGAGGATGCCAAGTAGCTCTGTTCAGACATTAGTGGAAACCACACACTGAGAAGGAAGCAGCAGTTTGGTAAGACTTGGAAGCAGAAGTGACACAGGCTGAGGGCAAGCAGAGATCTAAGCCAGGTGGGGCCTAGGTTGGGGCTAGGTACCTCCTGTCTGACCTATGAACCTCTGACAGTCCCACAAATCAGCATGGCCCTTGCACTGGAGCAGATTTGACTAGTGTAAAGGTATTTTAGCCTACATGTTTTGGTAATGAACATGTTAGTTCCTCCTCTATCCTTCAACCCACATAGTCCTGTATTACAGCTTGGTTTTTAATCAATTGTTTTTAAAACTTATTTTTTTGGTTTGTTGAGACACGGTTTCTCTGTGTAGCCCTGGATGTCCTAGACTCACTTTGTAGACCAGCCAGGCTGTCCTCTAATTCCCAGAGATCCACCTGCCTCTAGGCACCACCACTGCCTGCCTTTAACCTATTCTTAACTGTTTTGTTGTTTTGATCACATAAATGTTGTTCACTGCTGAGCTAAACTGTAATTATATTTTTTGTGTACGACTTTCTGGCTTTCCTCCAGAGTTGATAATTGCTTAATTTTTTGCCTTGCTCAACCTCTTCTGACTCAGAGCCATGTTTTCTCTGGTAGGTCTGTAAAATGATTCTCAGAATAATTTCCACATAGTCTAGCCTGTTGATTAGTCCCTCTAAGGAGAGCTAGGAATTTGGGTCTAGCGGCCCTATGAGGACTAAAGTCCTGCTGCTCTTTGCCAGACAAAGTTTCTCCATATAGCCGTGGCTGTCCTGGACTCACTTTGTAGACCAGGCTGGCCTCGAACTCACAGACATCTGCCTGCCTCTGCCTCCCAAGTGCTGGGAATAAAGGCGTGAGCCACCACGCCTGGCTAGTCCTGCCGTTCTTGAATACTGTGGCATCGTTTAGTGAATCAAGAAAGCAAGACTTTGGCTTCTTCAGTTCCTTTCCACAAAGACAAAGAAGACAAAGGAGAAAGAGGCCCATCTTGGGGAAAGTGGTTGGGGTGAGGAGCCATTGTGGTCAAGACTGGGAGGGATGGTTACAGCCCTGCTTCTCCCCGCCTTCCTGCGCTCACACCAGGCTGCCCTGCACTGGAAGGGCTGGGATTCCCCTTGTGCCTGTTTGTGTGGTTCGAAAAGACCGAGGGAAGAAAGAGCCCAGAGCACACTGCACGCTGCCCACCGGCTTCCTGTGCTGCAACTTGCCTACTGGGGCTCTAGCCTGCCTCTTCCTCTGGCCCACCTTCCTCCTCCTCTGCCTTATCTGCCTCCCGCCCCGCCCCTGGCTAACCGCAGAGTGGGCCAGAGCTAAATCTACTCTGAAGAAGGAAGTCTCTCTGGGAAGGAGTCAAAAAGAGGCAAAGATGGGGGCAGGGCATGAAAAGACTAGAGTTGGGCCTGAGGGAAACTTGAGCAGATCAGGTGGGAGGCATAGGGAGGCTCAGGGCTGGGGGCAGTCTGGGAGCATTCTGGGAGCTTTGCAGCGTATTCGAAGGACAAAGTGTATTGTGTTTCAGTTCTTCCTCCTTGATCTCTGCTGGCATTGGGCCCCCGGTGTGGGCAGGCTTTCTGGTACTTTCTGCAGATCCCATCCCTCACCAACCTCTCCCATTGACCCTCCGGCATCCCCTCAATGTTAAGTGCAACACCATGTCCCAGAATCCTACTTACCACAAAGGGCTGCCAGCTTCATAGCGGTAGTTGTGGTTGTAGTGGGGCTGGGGAAGGAAGCCACACATGGCTGTGCTTGCAGCTTGCGTGGGAAGAGAAAAGAACACTCACATTCCCAGTCTTCTGAGTCTCCCCACCCTCTTCTTCTTTTTTTTTTTTTTTTTTTTTTTTTTGGATTTTTGAGACAGGGTTTCTCTGTGTGTAGCTTTGGCCACCCTGGACTCACTTTGTAGACCAGGCTGGCCTTGAACTCACAGACATCTGCCTGCCTCTGCCTCCCGAGTGCTGGGATTAAAGGCGTGCGCCACCACACCCAGCTTCCCACCCTCTTCTTTCCTTCTGTTTTTGTTTGTTTGTTTGTTTAAGTTGGAACCTGACAAAGCCAAGGATGGTCTTGAACTTCTGACCCTCCTGCCTTCCTCTTCCAAGTACTGGGATTACAGGCATGTAACACTACCCCTAGGGCAATGCTGGGGTTTGAACCCAAGGCTTCGTGGATGCTAGCTAAGCACTGTACCCACTAATCTATAACTCTTCTCTCTGTCTTGCTTCCTGCTTACCCTTGCCTGCCAGGCCTGATTTATATTCTGGGTCCCCAACCACTCCATATCATGACATGCTTGCCTCTTAACACAACACAGTGTTCTTGTAGGGCCAATTGCTTGCTCTCTGTACCAGGGAGAGCTCTCACCCACCTTGGTGAATTTAATCCCCTATAGGTGTGGATGAAAGAGACACAAATGAAACTGCTGGGCCTACAAGAAGGGAAGCCACTGGCTCCCAGAATACAACTCCTGTCCTGCTCATCCCTCCAACCTCAGGGCCCGGCTCCTGCCTGGACCACTTGAGGAAGCACACAGTACTGCAGCTCAGCACATCTGTACAATGGAAGCCTGGTCTTGTTCTCAGGGACCACACCGCCCTCCCAACTTGGACCAGCTACAACCAAAAAAGCCCAGTAGCTTGCCACTAGCTGCTTAGGCCTTGTGCCCAGCTGGCCACCTCTGGCCTCTACCAGGAAGCTGGTAGTTTCCGGCTCCTCTCGGACCATGCTTCCCTCTAGGCATGGGCATGTTTGGGGTTTTAGCTGGATGAATTGCTTCCTGTACTTGCTAGAATTTCATATTTTTAAAAAAAAGTGTGAACTGGCTTTGATTTCCAGCTTTGGGGGCAGGCAGTATATCAAATAGACAGATAAGGAGGAAGGAAAGTTAGATGACTCCGGGGCTCCGGGTGCTGGCCTGCCCTAGTGTATCCCTGCATTGGAACTCTGTGGGAAGTCAGAAGGGAGGTGGGGAGAAAGAAGGTGCACACACACACACACACACACACACACACACACACACACACACAAACACACCACCACCAACAACAACAACAACAACAAGGCATCTGAGCATCTAGAGGCGGGGGCTGGGGAGGTGGTGGTGATGGGGGTGGAGAGGTAGGAGGGACGGGGCAGGTGTCTCCCCTGTTGTGTCGTTATTGCTGAGTTCCCACTCATAGCTTGTTCCCTCCAGTCCTGCCCAGCCATCCATACTAGGCTCTCAAAATCAAGTTGCTCTCTCTTCTTCATCCAGCTGCTGCAGGGTCCCTGCCTTGTCTCAATGGCTTCATGCCCTCACCTGGACTCCCACACAACATGCTTCCCTGGTCTTTTCTTTTCCTTTTTTTCCCCCCCGCCCCAAGACAGGGGCTCTCTGTGTAGCCCTGGCTGTCTTGAACTCGCTTTGTAAACCAGGCTGGCCTCGAACTCACAGCCACCTGCCTGCCTCTTGGAGTGCTGGGATTACAGGCGTGTGCCACCGTGCCTGGCTTTGCTCCCCTGTTCTTTAAGCCTTCATTGGCTGTCAGGAGCTTGGCTTGGTTCAGCTCCTTCGAATCTCCCATATATGCCAGCCAACTGAACTGTCCCTGCCCTCAACCCTGGGTGATTCAGCAAGTCAGTCTCATTTCCCCATGGTTCCTAAGTAAACCCTTCCTGCACTTTCCTTCTTAATCTTCCTGCATTGCCACATTTAGGGCTGCCTTCACATCGAAAGTAAAAGAGTCAGGTCTTGTTCTGAAATCCCACCTGCTGGTATCTGTCTTGATATTGGTGCCATGAGCCATTGGCACTTTGTATGGTTATTGAGGTGGCTGAACTGAGCTCTGTGGCTTAGAATCCTGTTTTCTGTTGCTCTCTCCTGTTTCCCATTTTTGCTTCTTTTCCTTCTTTAGTGTGAATATTGACAAGGCTACATTTTGTTCAGGAATTGTCTCTTGACGGTTTCTGTATAGACGGGATGGCTAATGTTTACTGTCAAGTAGGCAGGGTTTAGAATCATCTTGGAGACAGACTCCCCAGGTGTATGAGTTACTCCTGTTGTGGTGAGAAAATTTAAAAAAAACAAAACAAAACAAAAAACCACATTATGACCAAGGCACCTTGTAGAAGGAGAAGTTTGTTTGGGCTTACAACTCAACGAGACAGTCCATAATGCTGGGGAGGCATGGGAGCATGGAGCTGGAGCAGGAAGCTGAGAGACCATGTGTCTACTGCAAGCACAGAGCAGAGAGCAAACTGGAAATGGGGCAAGGCTACATCCCCCTCAAACTCCTCGCCCTGTAATGTACTTCCTCCAGTAGGGCTCCACCTCCTAAGGGTTCCATAACCTCCCAAGCCAGGAACCAACTGTTCACATATGTGAGCCTGTGGGTGACTGGGGTGGGGTAGGGGATGGGGTCATTTTCATCACCACAGTGGGTCTGGAAGTGACTTTCCAGACTAAGTTTGCTGAGGGGGAGATACCCAACCTCCATCCCATGAGCTGGAGTCCTGGACTGAATAAAAAGGAAAGCGATGAGCTGAGCACAAGCCTCTGTCTGTGCTTCCTGACTATGAATGCAACATGGCCAGCAGCCTCACACTCCTGCTCCACTTCCTGGTCATGACAGGAAGTGTCCCCTCTTAAACTGTAAGCCAAGACAAAAGGTGCTCTTTAATCCTAGCAGCTGACAGCAGAGGTGGCCAGATCTCTGAATTTGAGACCAGAGAGAGTACCAGGACAGTCAGGGCTACACAGAGAAATCCTGTCTCAAAAACCCAAAACAAACAAACAAAACAAAACCCTGTAAACAAAATAAGACCTTCCTCCTTTAAGTAGCTATTTGCCAGGCATTTTATCGAGTAATGAGAAAAGCAACTCATATAATAAGGTTGTTCTTATTTATTTTAATTAATTATTTTTTGGTTTGGGTTTTGGTTTTCGAGACAGGGTTTCTCTGTGTAGCCTTGACTGTCCTGGATTTGCTTTGTAACCAAGTCGGCCTTGAACTCACAGTGCTCCACCTGCCTCTGCCTCCCGGGTGCTGCAATTAAAGGCGTGCACCACCACGCCTGGCCTTGAGATCAACCTTTAGCTTCCCCATAGATCTGAGAAACAAGAGGTGCTCTGTGTGTGTGTGTGTGTGTGTGTGTGTGTGTGTGTGTGTGTGTGTGTGTGTGTTTTGAGTAATAGTCCATCATGTGTATGGGCCACATTTTTTTTTTGCCCAGTCATCCCTACAAGGACTCCAAGTTTGGTTCTGTTTTTGGCTAATGTGGACAGTGCACACAAATTTCCTACCACTGTGATATCTACCCAGTGAACAGCATCTCGTATGTTAGTTCTTTTTGTGGGTTTTTGAGGAAGTTCTATCTGGTTCTCCATAATAGACATGCTAATGGGTACCCCTACCAGAAGCTCATAGGCGCCTCTCACTGCGTCTGCCACTCTTTGCCCTGTAGTAGCCATTCCGCTGAGTCGGGAAGACCTCTCTTGTGACTCTGATTTGCATTTTCCCTGTGACATAGGGATGGTTAGTATATTTTCACATTTGTTGGCTATTTGTACATTCCCTTTCAAGAAACAATGATCAGGGCTGGAGAGATGGCTCAGAGGATAAGAGCACTGTCTGTTCTTCCAGAGGTCCTGGATTCAATTCCCAGCACCCACATGGTGGCTCATAACCATCTGTAATGTGGTCTTACACCTTCTTCCGGGCTACAGGTGTACATGCAGGCAAAACACTCTGTACATAATTTTTGGTTTTTCAAAACAGGGTGTCTCTGTGTAGCCTTGGCTGTCCTGAACTTGCTTTGTAGACCAGGCTGGCCTCAAACTCACAGCAATCCACCTGCCTCTGCCTCCTGAGTGCTGGGATTAAAGGCATGCACCACCATGCCCAGATAAATACATAAATCTTGAAGAAGAAAAAGAAGAAGAAGAAGAAGAAGAAGAAGAAGAAGAAGAAGAAGAAGAAGAAGCAGCGATGATCAGATTATTTGCATAGGATTTATTTCTCCTTTTTTTTTTTTTTTTTTTTTGCTATGAAACTTGCCTGAGAAGAAACTCACCATTGTGCTTTTAAAAAACAAGCAAACAAAAAATAAAAAAACAAACCCAAAAATCTTGTATGTGCATATGCACACAAGCATGTTCTGGAGAAGGCCAGAAAAGGGTCTTAGATCCCTTGAAGCTGGAGGTACAGATGGTGGTTGTGAGCTGCCTAGTGTGGGTGCTGAGAAACAAACTACAGCCCTCTGCAAGAGCAAAAGGTGCCCTTAACCACGGAGCCCTCTCCCCAGCCCCTCACAGGGTTGAGACGCACCACGTGACTGTGGCCAGTGTTGTAACCCCATCCTTGGTCCATCCTGTAGGCCTGCTGTGTTTCTCACTCTGTTGGCTTTCTCTCCAGCTTCGCAGTGTTCTGGACTTTTCCTTTCATGTTCTCCCTGGCAGTTTATGTAGACTTCCTGGAGATTTGTGTATCTTGGACTACATTGAGGCTTGCTTTGTGGCCCAGTAAGTGATCTCACGTGTTTTAACATTGCCGTGTGCGGCTTAGAAAGAACACTCCTTCCAACATTTCACAGCACAGCCTCCATTTTGTTTGACCTGTCTGCCACATTTGAGCCACATGGATGATGGTTAATTTTGTTCTCACATAGATTGGATTAAGAAATACCCCAAGGCTTAGTGAGACATTCTTTGGAGTGTTTCTCTAAAGGTGCTTCTAGTAAGAGTTAACTGAAAACCCATCTTAAAGGTGGGCTGACCATCCTATCAGCTGGGGTGGGATCCAACACCTTCATCAGACCTCTAGCTGGCTGGACATGGTGGTGCACGCCTTTAATCCCAGCACTCAGGAGGTAGAGACAGAAAGATCTCTGTGAATTTGAAGCCAGCCTTGTTTACATAGGGAGTTCTAGGACAGCCGGGCCTAAATAGAGAGAGTGAGATCCTGTCTCAAAACAACAAAATTAACTAATTAATTTAAAAATAAGATAAAAATTTAAAGTTAAAACAAACCCTTTAAAAATCATTTATTTTTATTTTACATGCATTGGTGTTTTGCCTGCGTGTATGTCTGTGTGAAGGTGTCAGATCTTGGAGTTGCAGACAGTTGTGAGCTGCCATGTGGGTGCTGGGAATTGAACCTGGGTCCTCTTAACTGCTGAGCCATCTCTCCAGCCCCATAAGCCCTCTTTATTTCAACACCCCACTGAGAACTACATTCCCTTCACTTTCTGATCTGCCCCATGAGAGCAAGCAACCCTGCCTCCATCCCCAACACACACCACAGACAGGAGCCTATCCTGTCACCAAGCCTTCTCCACCACGGTGACTCCTTATCCCCTATGAGTCAGAATGAATCCTCCCTCCCTTCAATTTCTCTTTGTCAGGTCTTTGGTTTCAATGAAGAATGACTTCAGATACCACGCTAAAGACATCTACAGGTCTGGCCTGCTCCTGTGGAAGCCAGAAGTCAATAGCAAGTGTCTTCCTCAATCGCACTCCATCTTATTTTTTGAGACAGGCTCTCTTTCCTGCACAAGCTGGAGCTTACCAATTAGCTGGGCTGGATGGCCAGTGAGCCTCAAAAAGCCTACGGCCTCCACATCCCCAGCTCTCGATTTACAGATGCACACAGCCACATCCAGCTTTCTTTGTGGCTTCTGGGGATCTGAACGCAGGTCCTCATGCTTGCATGCAGCAAGTACTGTGTCCTCTGCACTGTCTCTCTGGCCTCTGAATTATGATTACTTCTGGGTGGTATTTATTAGTATTTTCTACATGTATCTGTAGATCTTTCATTCCTTAACCTTAGTCGTCAGTCCTTTTTGAGACAGGATCTTACAGTATTCCCTGGCTGGTCTTGAATTCACAGCAGTCCTCCTGCCTCAGCCTCCTAAATGCTGGTATTACCAGTGTGAACCATTACACCTTCTTTCCAACACTGTTCTTTTAACAGTTTATCGGGTGGCGTCTTTTGCACATTTTTTTTTCAACTGTGGGAAAAGATGCATAAAGGTTCAGGGGTGTTAACTTCACCTACTTGTAGCCCTCACAACCATCGTTACCAGGACATCCTGCAGTACTGACACTCTCCCCACTCAACAGCTTTATCCTTGTGCAAATACGCCTTTTAAAATTCTACTACTCTATCGCATGCAGAAAGAATAGCATATGGACACTCAGGTCTCCAGCTACCACCGCGTTCCCTGTGGTCAACTCATGGCCAATCTTATATGCACGCACAACTCCAACCCCCATCCCAATGACGAGGAAGAAACCCTGAAATGTTGTTCCGTATCGCTTGCAGACAGCTCAGCATGCAACTCTAAAGATGGGAGGCAGAGAGATGTGACCACGAAACATCATCCCTAAAAAAAAAAAAAAAATTAGCAGTGGTTTCTCAACATAACTGCCCTGTCAAATCTAAAAGGGCCCCACTCCCTGTTTCTCTGCTCCCTCTAGTCTTGTCATGTGGGGTTTTTGTCCACTCTGGACTTTGTGATTGAATCCCTATAATGTTACCTCACGCGTCCCTCTGTGCCCCATTTTTTTTTTCCTGCCGGGGAACCTTCCCCCAGCCTCCTCCCTCCTACTCACCTACCTTCCTTCAGTAGGCGACCGCCTCAGCCTGTTCTCTTGCAGCTGGGTCCCTCTCCCAGAATGAGAACCCACAAAATCAACCTCTGGTCATTGGTCCCCGACCCCCTACCTCTTCTTGACACACTAGAGAGCCCCTCAATGTCATCAGTGACCACTGCTTCCAACAGTAGCCGCTCCCAGGAACCCCTCTTCCCTTGCGGCAGGTCCCACAGGTCCCACCCTCTCTCAGTATCTCTTCTCTAACCTCCTACATGTAAAAGAGCTGGGCTGAGACCCACATGTGGGCCAACCAGTCAAGTGTCACTCAACTTCCTCCTGGGTGCTGACTTAGAACAGGAAGCATCAGGCCGGGGCCTCAGCTGCTGTGTTCTCTAGACACCACCACAGAACCAGCTGGCAAGAAGCAGGCAAAGACACAACCGGTCATCCAGACTCACAGCGGAGCCTTCCTGGGACGAAGAGAGGTGAGTGCAGGGCTCCTGCGTTCAGGAAGCTCCTACAGAAAACACCTCAGAGGTGGGCTTTTCCTATGGCGTCTCTCTTCACGACCCCAGCTCTGGAATGGGCCCTGGTAGCCTTTCCGTGTTCCTCAACTGGCCTATCTGCCAAGAAAAGGCTTCTGGTTATCCAGACCCTCCTGGCTGATGTCTATTGAAAGGAGGCATGGTGCTACCCTCAGGCAGAGAGTCCCAGGGGTTCTGGGAACTTCTGTAACTGACTGTGGGCCAGCAGGTGGAGGACTGTGGTGCCCAGATGCCTAGGGCTGAGAAAGGGCAGCTGTGACAATAGGGAAGACTGGCACAAGCTGTGAGGGGTCCCAGGACATGTGCTGTCACCCAGCTACCATGAATAAAATAGACACCTATGGTCTGGAAGTGGACACCAGGTCAAAGGTAACTAGCAGGAGAGAGCGCCGCTAAGATGTCTGTTGCCACCCGTTTGACTTATAATGGAGGGACTTGAGAGCTTTGTGTTTTAGGAAGGGACTTTTCAGCCTACCCTGCAAGTCTCTGGCTACAAAACGCCCAGCCAGCCTAGCCCACGGCATGCTAGCCAATGAGGAAGTCCTCTGCCCAACAATCCCACACACAGTAGTGGCTAGGCCAGGGGCCAGCAGCCACAGGGCCACATACCAGAGAGGGGCAGGATGGAAGCCTGTGTGGTCCGGTCCTATGAGACTGGCCTCCTGGGGGGTTATCGCTGCTGAGGGCTGCCTGGCTCTGTGTTGTGATTTCCATGAGCCCAGGTTGTTGGTGGCAGTCACCAGCAGCGAATGAATAGATAAGCAATTATTGCTGTGTGCCTTAAGCACGAGTCAGGCCCAGGGGCCTCTGCCAAAGCAGCAGTGAAATGAGTGGAAAAGACAACAGGGGCTCCCCCTAACTTCAGCTTTGTCAGTCAGATACAGGTGGCTCTCTGCAGGTGACAGGGCTGTAGGGAGGGGTTGAGTGGAGGGGGCAGGGTGCTGCATAGACCCACACACACACACCTCCCCACCCCCTGGGAGGAGCAGACCCTGAATCAGTCCCTCCGTTCATGTCCCTCCCCTTTTGGGCCTGCCTGAAGCTGTGTCAGCCGAGGTTCCCAAATGCTCTCAAGAACTTACAGTTCAAGCCTCTGAAAACACCCAGCAGGATGCGGGGCAACCTTGGGAGGTGTTCAGGAGACACCCTCAGGCAGCCACCCAGTGCTGGCTGTGTCCAGTCTCCATTCTCTTCTGGGACCTCAAATGAGAGTGCTCGCTCACTCCCAGACCCCACATGCCTGAATGAATCCCAGGCCCTGTTTGAGGGGGTCCCTGTGACACTTCTACAGTGTGTGTGTATGAGGGAGGTGGTAGCCAAGCTGAGACAGGTGACCCAGGTGTGCCAAGTGGCTGGAGCCCTATGGCTGCTGACCTGCTACCTCCGTGAGTGAGGGATCTCTGCTGCCTGGGGTTCAGGCCTTGCCTCTGAATGTGGATCTTGCACATAGTTGGTCTGACAGGGCTTGCTTGAAGCCTTGGGTGAGGAGCTGGTGAAGGCAAGGTGACTCTGAGCTCTAAGCAGGCCAAGACTTCTAGTCCTTTCTTTAGGACTTTCTCTGAGAGCAGAGCAGGCCGGTGGCACAGCCAGAGAACTTATCGTAAAGCTGGGGTCATCACCCTGCAAGTGATTCCTCAGTCAAGAGTTGGCCCATCCCGGGCATGGTGGCGCACGCCTTTAATCCCAGCACTCGGGAGGCAGAGGCTGGTGGGTCGCTGTGAATTTGAGGCCAGCCTGGTCTACAAAGTGAGTCTACGACAGTCAGACCCTGTCTCAAAAAAGAAGAAAAAGAAGAAAAAGAGGAGGAGGAGGAGGAGGAGGAGGAGGAGGAGTTGGCCCATAAGGAGTGATGTCAGATGTCAGATTAGGTCCTGGATCATGCTGGGCATGTGCCTGACAGCCAGCCTTCACCCTCCTTGGAAAACAGCATCTGGGCCACTCACCCTCCTGGCATCAAGGCAGCCATCACTGGAATAGTAGGCTGATGGGCCTTCTCCTGCTGGGTCTCCCTCCCCTGGATCCCAGTCCTGAGATGGTCTGTGTGGGAGCAAGAAGGCTGGGCCCCTCCACCACTCGGTGCTGATGGGGAAGAGAACAGCACAGATATGCTTTGGCTGCCTCAGGAGCACAGGCTAAGCAGGAAGGCATAGCTCAGTCTCCCAACACTATTTGACAGCCTCACTCCAGCAGCTCCCTGGAAGCTGGGCCTTAACTTGGGGTCTAGAGGACTCAGGAGTCCCCACAGAAATAAACTAACATGAGACAGGCCCTTCACTGCATTGTAGAGGAAGGTCGACTTTGTTGGGTCTACTGACATAGCTGTTAACCTCAGAAAAATGCCTGCCCATAACACCCAGCCCCATGTTGGGGCCTCCAGTTCAGCCACATAGACCCACAAGAGTCACCCATGCAGGGTCCTTTGCCTTTATTAAGAAGAGAGGAAGTGGAGTGAGTGGCCTGTCTGTGGCCTCTGTGCAGCTGGGCCTACATCTGAGAGTAACAGCCCTAGGGTGGAGCTGACGTGTACTCCACTTGCAGCTGTACCTGGCTGTATGGCCTCTCGGAGCAAACCCACAGACTGAGGTCTGGCATAGGCTAACAGAGCCACAGGCTAACCCACCTGTCAGTAAGAATACTGTGAATAATGGAGCATCCATTAATGTTTCTAGATGGCATCTGCCCACTTCCGGGAGCTGGCCCTGACCCCAGTGGGCGTCCCACAACCCTGTCTCTACCAGTGACTCATTGCAATAGGTTATGGTCTGTGGGCAAGAGTTGTGGACATGGGCATGCCAGGCCTCTGGGATGCTCAGATCTTGCCAGTGAGAAATGCAAGGACTTTGAGGCTTGAATGCCGCAGCTTTTGGAAGCTTCTGTGGACAGACACTTCTTGTCTAAGCAGTGGGCAGGGATCTCCCTGAGCTCCAGGGACTAAGGATGCTCAGCGCTAGCCACAGGGAAAGCCATCAACTCTACCCTATGGTGCTCTTTAGGTTGGTGGGAGCTCTGGAACCTTCACAAACTAGGTGGGTATCCCAGATGCCCCAGTGCATGTCCCAGAAGAGACCAGCCAGCTCTTGCTGGATGAGACTAAATAAATGAGGGAGGGGAGCAGCCAGCAAGTGAGGTCACCATTTTCACTCTTCCCACTGTCAATCCAGAACTCTCCTCAGGACTCTTGGCAGTAGAGACAGAAACACCAATAGCTTTTGGGACCTTGAGAAGCAATTTCACATCCAGATGTGGTGGCGCACGCCTCTAATCCCAGCACTCAGGAAGCAGAGACAGGCAGATTTCGTGAGTTTGAGGCCAGCCTGGTCTACAAAGCCAGTCCAGGACAGCCAGGGCTACAAAAGAAATACTGTCTTGAAAAACAAACAAACAAACAAAAGAAGCATCCACCAGAGCGTTTAGGATGGCTGTATGCACAATTACTATATAAAGTGGAAAATACAGATGGAACATGGGGAGGCCTGAGGACACTGGTAACGATGCTAACCAGGAGAGCTGGAACATGTGGGGCCACGGCTCTTCCTTGTTCCCATCTGTGAGAACGAAGTGCTCCGGCAGCTGTCCATACTGCGCTGCCTGCACATCACATTCCACAGGGAGGGCGTCATGAACGTTAAAATGGTAAAGCCATCTGTGTACTGCCTTTTGGATGACGTGTTTGCAATGCATGCTCCTCTGAGAAGTTCCGTTGTTTTTTTTGTTTTTTTTGTTTGTTTTTTTTTTTACCATTTACGGTACTTCTCAGAGTCTGTTAGAGAGGAAATGTACCATTTGCTGTGTGCACTAGAGTTAATGGTTTCCTCTATGTAGTGTAGCAGGCATGGGATTTGTTATTTTAATAGTCTTCTGGGTTGTTTTCCTTTAGTTTTTATACTTTAATTTTCTTACTCTGAAATACACACTCCTTTATTATTATTTTTTTTCATTGTATCTTTTGTGGGGTTTATTGGAGAGAGGTTTTTAATATAGCCCAGGTTGGCCTCAAATTTGCTCAATGGTGGCTTTGAATTTCTGACACTCATGCCTCTATCTCTACTTTATTTTCTAAAACTGAGTTGTAAACATTCCTTTTCATTCTGTTCGTGTGTGTGTGTGTGTGTGTGTGTGTGTCTGTGTCTGTGTCTGTCTGTCTGTCTGTCTGTTTGTGTCTATATCTGTGTTTCTTTGGGTGGAAGCCAAAAGACCTCAGCTGTCATCTTTAAAAACAACCCACCTCCTTGGAAACAGGGTCCCTCATTGGCCTGGAGCTCACCAACTAGCCCATAGTAGCTGGGCAGCAAGATCCAGGGATCTGCCTGTTTCCACCACCATCATGGGATTATGGGCACTTTTTCCTTTCTTCCTTCCTTCTTTCCTTCCTTCCTTCCTTCCTTCCTTTCTCTTTTCTTCTTAAAACAACATGGGTTCTGGGGTTGAGACTCGGGTCCTAATGCAAGTGCTTTACGAACTATCTACCCTCCCAGCTGCTCTTCTCACTCTTATATGTCCTCTGCCCGGAGCTCCTTGATGCCAGAGAGTGTTCCAGCATCCTGGAGCCCATCTGTCCCTGGTTTGTGTGTGTGTGTGTGTGTTGTTGTTGTTGTTGTTGTTGTTGTTTGGGGGGTTGGTTTTGGTTGTTTGGTTGTTTTTTCGAGACACTCTGTGTAGCCTTGGCTGTCCTGGAATTGACTCTGTAGACCAGGCTAGCCTTAAACTCAGAGATCCACCTACCTCTGCCTCCTGAGTGCTGGGATTAAAGACGTGCCCCACCATGACTACAGCCCCTGGTTCTTTTGTGAATGTGTAGAGGCTGAAGTGACTCCATCTTGACACAGCTTTGGTGAAAAAGTCCAAGGCTGGGCTGTGGTCACCTGCTATTATCACATCCCTTTAGCTTTGTTTTCCGGAGACAAGGGCGGCCCTAGGACTCTATCTACTCTCCCTCCAAACTACCCTGGGGCTCTGCCAGCCTTTGCCTGTGTTGCTGTCAGCCAGGCACCCCATGTGCTATGACTTAGGACAGGAAGCCACCCACCACTGGCCTCTTGCTAGACTCACCCCATCCCTGCTGACTTTCTTACATCACTACCCACTCTTTATTCTTTCCCTTTTTTTTTTCTTCATTACCTCCAGTGCTAGGATTACAGTTGTAGGTCACCCCACAGCCTGACCAAATTGCCCTTTTGTTTTGTTTTGTTTGGTTTTGTGTTTTTTTTTTTTTTTTCGAGATAAGGTTTCTCTGTGTAGCCTTGGCTGTCCTGGACTAACTTTGTAGATCAGGCTGGCCTCGAACTCACAGTGATCTGCCTGCCTCTGCCTCCGAGTGCTGGGATTAAAGGCATGCGCCACCACCGCCTGGCTCCAAATTGCCTTTTGTTTCTTTTTTGGCCATGTGCATTTCACTTCTTATGAGGGTGCATATGAATGTAGATGCTTTCCCACCAGAGAACTCAGGTGCTTTATTTATTCATCATGAAGTGAGGTCTTTATTCACTCCTTCACTGGATGCCATAGTCCCCAAAGGAATCTTCAGGGAAGGACAGCCCAGGCCTCACAGGGTTAGGAGCCTGCTGATCTTCACCACTTCCTGGGTTGTACACCAGCACTTGCCTGGCAGAGGGCGGAGATCAAGGGTGGCTCTGATGCAAGGTTCTGATAGCTGCCGGGTTAGGGTTTCTCAGGAGGCCTCTGCATAGGGTTGCACCTCGTGACTTGGTGAGGGCACCTGCCCAAAGAGCCAAGACACCCCAGTGAGGCCCAGGAGCTGGAGGAGGCCTCTGCAGGACTGTTAACATAACCACGAGGAGCTCTTCCACCTCCAGGCACTCTTACTCACCTTGTCCTGCTGCCTGAACTGGAGGCACGGTTAGTTCCAGGGAGCTGGCAGCTACAGTGACCAGGCACCTCCCCGTTTGCTGGCTGCCAGGTTAAGTAGAGGGACCAGCTGCTCTGAGCAGGAAAAGTTTCACACACAGAGATGCAATATTCAAACCTGTTCTCCCAGCCTGCCACAGTGGCACACGCCTGTAATCCCAGCACCTGGGAGGCAGAGGCAGGCGGATCTCTGTGAGTTCAAGGCCATCGTGGTCTAGAATGTGAGTCCAGGATAGCTAAGTTACACAGAGAAACCCTGTCTTGAAAAACCAAAGAAGAAGGAGGAGGAGCAAAAGAAGAGGAAGAGGAGGAGGAGAAGAGGAAGAAGAAGAAGAGGAAGAAAAAGAAGAGAAACCTTTTGTAGGCTCAATTTTCTTAACAAATATATTTTATTATGAACTTATTAACTGCGTGTATGTCACTTATAACCAGACTAACCGAAACAGTAGGAAAAGAGAATTAAAGAACACAATAACAAAACCATAAGGATATCAGTTCCGAGGGACAGTTCTCCTGGTGTAATCAGCAGGATTTCTTCTGCTGGAACCTGGAACAACCAGAACCCGGAACCTCAGCAGGAGTCTGGAGCTCCAAGCCTTCCCTCAAGTGGTTCTCTCTAGGAGCATCTCGAAGTGAAGCAATGAACAACCAAAACTATCCCAAGTCTCCAAAGGCCTCTCACTGCCTCACGGGCTGCTGTGTGCAGCATGCTCCCGCTCCCTGTCCTGCTAGCTTCTGGGCTCATGCTCCACCCCCCCACCCCACCCCCGCCTGACCACCACCCCGCCCCTCCCCAGCACATGCCTCTGCTGCCACCACTGCCACCACCGCAGTTCACAGCAACCTTTATATACAGTTTTTAGGGGAAAAGTGGGGCAATGTCAGCAAAAATACTATTATATAATGGGATTAAGTTGTGAAAAGCTAACCAAGCAATGTTGTACTAGGGGAATGGGAGCAAGGGATATGTCCAGGACATCAGAGACTGAGCACGCAGCCAGCCTTGGGACTCATAACCATAGCCCCTTTGGTGAAAAGAGCTGAGTTCTTAGGATGAAGAAGGCCTTGGCCCCAGGCCATTGCTTGCCTTGACAAGCATATTCCAGGTTTTAGACAAGAAACTATACTCTTTCTCTAAACATCAGGGCCTCAGGGAAAGCTTTGGATGGGCCTAGGCCTCCACACCCACGATCTGCTCCAGTTATACAAAGGAAACTGAGGCAGAAGTGCTAGTCAGGCTTTGCTCTCTCTGGTTTCTATAACACTGATTTCACTCGAGGCCCCAGAACCAGGCAGGCAGGGCTTCCCTTGTGCTGATTCTCACACAGAGGCGGGAGCTGGCTGCCAAGGAGCTCATCCCAAGCTCTGCGACGTCCCAGAGCTTGGCCTTCATCCATCTACCTGCCAAGCTCACACCGCTGTCATTGTCTGGGGTCCTCCATGAGGCCTAGAGAGCCCAGGTGGAGCTGGCTCCTCTCAACAGCCTTCAATTCTGAGGGCTCTACACTCTCAACTGGGAGCTCAGGAGGTGGCTACACTGGCCACCGCCCATTTCCTGTGGTCAAGGTCAGGGTAGTGTGGTCTGTGGGTTGGTCTTGTTGAACTCTGTTCTTTCTCTCTCTCTCTCTCTCTCTCTCTCTCTCTCTCTCTCTCTCTCTCTCTCTCTCTCTCTTCCTCTCCCTCTCTCCTCCCTCCCTCCCTCTTCCCTCTCCCTTCCCCCTTCTGTGGTGGGGGGTCATGCCTGCCTCTGCTTGGAGCTTTAGTTTCCCCATTTGGAGAACAGAGTTTGAATACCGGTTATCATGACTGTATAGTGGGGGATATCTGTGGAGGCCTCTCCCCGCAGCACCATGCCTGTGTCCTGGAAGCACTCTCTCCCCACTCTCCACCCACAGCAGCTGGGGCCTCAGAAAGGAGATTGTCCTGAGGCTGACTGGATGTACAGTGCCAGCATGCAGATCTCAGGGACATGAGCCAGGCCCCCAGGCCAGCCATGGGAGTTGATGGACACATGAGGTCACCCCCAGCTGTGTTTCAAAGAACTCTGGGGTGAGGATGCAGAAGTGGGACCAAATACACTTGCCTCAGATTGAGCTGGGTGCCCTGGGACAGGAAGATCCAGAAACACTCAGAGTTAGGATGGCCCCCAGTAGCCCGACGTCCCCTCCCTGCCTTCATGGAAAGCTGGGACAGAAGTCCTGTTTTTCTTTAAGTGCGATGGAACAGGCTTCATTTAACATCTCTGGCTTCTGGAGGTAATTGTTCTGAGGTCATAGGCCACTTCTAGAAGGGTCAAAAAATAGGGCTCCATGGGGCCTGTACCCATAGAACCCCAAGTGAAGTGATCTTAGGTGGTGTCCCACCTGTCACAGAGCCTGGGGCTTCAGGAAGCAAAGGTGATGTTAGGGACCACAAGCTGGTGTATGTCCCCAGTACTCTGAGGCCACACGTGGCACTAAGAGCCATCCTCAAAGCAGTGGCCCGAGAGTCCTGTCCCCATCCTCACTCTCATGTCTTAGGAAGTCAGACCCAAGAGTCACCCCATCCAGAACATTCTAGACCTCCATGGCCCATCCTGGCCACTCTGGTCACAAGCCAGAACTCTCAGCATACCTAGCCCCAGCTAACTTCCACCCTGACCCAAACTCCGTGTGCCTGTCCCATTATTTCTGTGGGCAGGTTTTGTGAAACCTAGTCTCCCCTGCCTGGGACAGGGACTCCAATAGGGTCCCCATCTCTAGTTCCTTCAGGGCAAGAGTAGAATGAAGGCTCCAAGGAGTGTCTGAGACAATCAGAGACAGGTAGTCTCTGTGAGCCGGCTCAATCCTGCCCCACAGGTACTCCACGTTCATGGCTCTACCTGGGCCCAACCAGCTCTGAGGTCCAAGATCGCTGTGGATTTGGAGTATAAGGGTGCTGAAGTCCTGGGCAGGGTGCATCACTGTGCTTGTGGAATGGAAATGGGCCTGTCTGTGTGGCATGCATCTATCCCCTGCCCTCCCTTCCTCCCTCCTCCTCTTCTCCCTTCCTCCTCCTCCTTCTTTCAGCCTCACCTCTCTCTTTTCCTCTCTTTCTCTCTCCCTCCCTCCCCTTCCCTCCCCCCTCCTCCACCCCCACCCCACCCCACCCCCGTGTGTGTCCCTATGGTATCCCCACAGAGGCTGGCTACCTGTTCTTCTAGGTACCTGGCCGCCTGAGCCAGTATTCAGGCCCCCACATCTCTCCCTGTGGGGGCCTCCTCTTCCCCATGGACTTTGAGTGGCATCTGTGCTGACCCTGCCCGGTTCTCATACCCTGTGGCAGCAAGATAGCAGGTCAACAAGGAAAAACTCCTTAGGGTGATGACTCTGGAGCCACCTGCCCCTTCTCTCCACAGGACATGCTGGGCCCGCACTCACTGCTGCTTGCTGCAGCTGGACTGCTCTCCCTGGGATCTGGTGAGTTCTGTGGAGTCGTCCCTACACATGACATTCCCTTATAGCAGGCTCACTACCCTATGTCCCCTTGGGTATAAGTTCCCCGGTGGCTGAGGGAGGGCCTCTGGGATGTATGGCTTTGGTCTCCATGTAACAGGAGGTGGAATCTGACTTTCTCTAGAGTTCTGCTTTGAGTCCCATTGGGGTGACTCAGAGCCCTTCCCAGACCCACATAAGGATGTAGACCCTAGCCTGCACCCTCCCCAAAAGCCTCATATACCTTTGCTCCCCACTCGCTCTTGAGGGCAGCCAGGGCAGATGCAGGGCCCTCATCCAGCCTGTCTATCTCCACAGCCATGTCCCAGGAGTGCACAAGGTACAAAGCCAGCAACTGCCGGGATTGTGTCCAGTCAGGACCAGGCTGCGCATGGTGTCAGAAGCTGGTAAGAGCTGCGTGGGTCACCTGACAGTCTAAGCTGCCCTCCTCACCTTCCTGGGTAGGAATCTCTACTTCTCTGAAGCCAGGGATACCAGGAGGATCTCCTTAGGACATAGCAGGGATGGCTCAGTAGAGAAGCTGCCAGAAGGAAGATGAATGTACCACAGTGGCCACATCCCATCCACACGCAGGAAGCAGAAGGATGAATGTACACAGTCAACTTCCTTTTTCATTTCTCTTCAGTCCAGGGCCTAAACCCACGGGATGGTGCTGCCCACGGTGGGCAGGGCTTCCCACGTCAGTGACCCTAACCAACACAGTTCCTCACCACTGTGCCTAGAGGTTGGGCAGTTTCAGCTCCAGTCAAGTCGATAATCAGCACTGGCCACCATCACAGCTGCATGTTCATACTTGATCCTGTTATCAAACCCAGGAGATTTATTATCAAACCATATGCAAATATTACCAAATCTGAGGTCACACAGGATGGCATTTTAATCTCCTTATATCCAGAACATTCCCAGCTTTCTGCATCTTCCCATCCTTGTCATTTTGGAGTGAGTGGAGCCATCAGGGTAGAATGTCCCTTGGCACCTCCAGCTCATCACATTTCAATGCCAGTGTACACTGGGACACCAGACAGTGGTTGCATCCTCTGTGCACTGCAAGAGGCACACGTGGTCCCTGCATCCCTGTGCTAGTGATGCTTCCTAAGGTGCCACCTTCCAGGTTTCTCCTCACTTCCTGTGTGTCTTTCACAGGCTCATCTGTAAGCTTCTTCTGGCTGCCAGGATTCTGTCTCCAGTAAACTACAACTGTGACCTTGCAGTCTGTCCACTGACAACCCAGGCAGGCTCTATTCCCACTGTCGTAGTAGCTGTAAAATGGTCCCCCCTCTCTCTCTCCAGCCCCCTTCCCCACACCCACTGATGGATCTAAAGGTATTTATTCTGGTCAATAGTTTATGACTATTATTCTAATTTGACTTTCATCCTGTCTGCGTCTGGCCACTGGGCACCTCTAAGCTGCCCTGGGTGCCATTCATATGACTTTTTTTTGTGTGTCCTTTTCTTTGTTCTGAGAACTTTCATTCTTTCCTTCTTTCTTTCTTTCTTTCTTTCTTTCTTTCTTTCTTTAGAATTTATTTATTTATTATGTATGTAGTGCTCTGCTTGCCTGTACATGTGTAGGCCAGAAGAGGGCATCAGATCACATTATAGATGGTTGTGAGCCACCATGTGGGTACGGGGAATTGAACTCAGGACCTCTGGAAGAACAGTCAATGCTCTTAACCTCTGAGCCATCTCTCCAGGCCCTTGAGAACTTTCTTACTCTGGACTGGCCAGCTGTGCTAACTTTATTCTGGCCTCCCCTATTCTAGCCCAAATGTTAGAGTTAGCAAAGACTTCTGGGCCTTCCTGAGAAATGGGCTTCCAGTATTCTCCGCAACAATCCTCCTCTTTCCCATCCCACAAGGTGTTTGGCTTCACTCCATGATAGGACAAAGTCCAGAGCAGGGGCCTGGTTGTAACCTCTATCCTGTGACTGAGGGCTCAGGTCCAAGGCCTGGACAAGCCATTCTCGGGTGGGCTGGCTCTTCTCTCTTCCACTTGAGCTGTTTTACTCATCAGAAATGAATGGTCAGGCCACTTGTTCTGCATGGATTACATATTAGCTTGTTTCCTCTCTACTCTTGCTGATGGCTTGTGTTTCTTGAGGGCTTAAGGTGTGGCGCTGAAAGCCAACACAGAGTAGAGGCACTCAGGAGGCGGTATCTGCTGCCCTTCTGGGTCATTGTTCTTCTAGGTTTACTTTCTGTGAGCAAACAGAAAGTCCCTGGTGCTTTTCAGTACTTTGCAGTTGAGCCAGACCTGTTCTGGATGCAGCATGGTCCAGCTTGAGATCAAGAACAAGCAAATACTTCCATATCAGATCCAGGGGACTCTTGAAGGGATGCAGTAGTCAAGATGAAGGTGCCCTGGCCTCTCCACTCCCCTTGTCAACTCATTTCTTTATGAACTGGGAGACATTTGACCCTCAAGCTCTGCCCTGGGTCTCAGCAAGGGCTGTCACATTGGCTGTGTTCCCTTGGGAGACAACAGCTCCCTGGGACAAAGGTCCTGCTGAGGAAGATGCTAGAGGTTCCTGGCCAGCACTTAAGCTCAAGGCTGCTGATCAACCTTTAGGCTGGATGTTGAGGACCCCAAGTCTTTGCCGATGGAGTCAGTGCCCATAAGATAGAGAAAGATCTCTTGTCTATGTTTCTAGTGACCTGGAGCTCTCAGGGAGACTCTGGGCTGTCATGGAGACGTAGGCTGTCTGGGAGTCTGGTCTTCCCTAGGTCACTGCTGCATCCCACAGGGGTAGCTGAGCTTTTAAGGGCAGATGAGGAGGAAACAGGGCTGGATCCCACTGTCCCAGCACTTGGCCATCTGCCTGACCCAAGTCTCCTCCTCTAGAACTTCACTGGGCCAGGGGAGCCTGACTCCATGCGCTGTGACACACGGGCACAGCTGCTGCTGAAGGGCTGCCCAGCTGATGACATAATGGATCCAAGGAGCCTTGCTGAACCCCAGTATGAGCGACAGGATAAACAGAAGCAGCTCTCCCCACAAAAAGTGACACTTTACTTGCGACCAGGTAGGTTTGGGAGTTGGTTGGGATGGGTCAAGTATCCAGCGCATCTAGGAGGAGTTCAGTCTGCGTGCTGCCTGTCAGGGCTGACAAAGGGTGCGTGTCTCTGCATTGGACAGTGAACGGAGCTGGATGACGACCTGCTCATCACTAAAGTCTGAGCTCTGGGACTAGCAAAAGGGCTCAGTGGGTGAAAGTGCTTGCCAGCAAGCCTGGAGACCTGAGTTCAACCCCCCAGGACCCAAAGATTGAAGAGAGAAAATTAACACTTGCAAGTAGTTATCTGACCTCCACGTGCACAGAGTGGTGTCTACAAGCCATCCTTGTTGAAGTCATTTATATAAAACAGTGTTTGTTTCTCTTAGCTTATTTCTTAACCCAGCTATCACACAAATAATTGAGACTCTTTTATAATACAAGGCTTCACAATCTGAGCAGTTTAAGTCTGTTCTTAACCCTCTATGCTATTTTGTTTTACTCCCAGCAAACACCCTAGTGATACCTGCACTTTGTAGCTTTCCTCTGCTCCAGCTCCTTCCTCCTGATCTTCCTTGAACTTCTCTCTACCCATAGCTAAGAAACAGAGCCAACAGAATCCCCTGCCTGAATCCCCTACTTCCTCCTCTAACTCCTCCTCCCCTGGCTGGCAGGAAGTCCAGCCCTATTCTCTCCCCTGCTCAGCAATTGTCTGTAAGCTGTTTTATTGACATATTGGGGACAATTGGGGAACAGAGTTTTTTGTTTGTTTGTTTTGTTATTGGATTTGGGGGTGTTTGTTTGTTTGTTTGTTTGCTTTGGTTTTTCGAGACAAGGTCTCTCTATGTAAGCCTTGGCTGTCCTGGACTCGCTTTGTAGACCAGGCTGGCCTCGAACTCACAGCAATCCACCTGCCTATGCCTCCCGAGTGCTGAGATTAAAGGCTACCACGCCTGGCTGGGGAACAGAGTTTACACACCATTTAGACAGAAATCAGAATTTAAAATACAATAACCTTATGTTTACACATCCTCTTACAACAAACAAACAACTGTAATTTTTCAAAAGCTACTTCAAAGTCTGAGCTCTGACCTAGGTGAATTCCCTCAACCCCACTGTCTGTACTGGGTATTCCCTCCCCCCACCCCCGCCTGTGTTTTGTTTGTTTGTTTGTTTGTTTGTTTGTTTTACAGGACTTCTCTATGTACCCTTGGCTGTCCTAGAACTCATTCTGTAGACCAGGCTAGCCTCCAACTCAGAGATCTGTCCGTCTCTGCCTCCTGAGTGCTGGGATTAAAGGCCTGTGCCACCACCTCTCAGCCTGGACCCTCTTAGCATCGGTTACAAGGGGGAACCAAGCCATTTAGACAAGAACTCAGGCGCTCTTGGCAAAGTGAGGGCACTGATGAGTCCTGTGCCCAAGGAGCCACATATCTGTTTGTACCGGGCTTGCCCCAGACATGCTCTACTGTGTGAGATGTGGTGATGTGAGCATGGGTGGGGCAACAGGCCTGCAGCAGGCCGACTCCATGTAGCTGTAGCCACGGTGACAAGAGGAAGCAGCAGACAACCCTGCAGCCAGCTGAGTGTGAAGGGCAGAGGTGGCTCCCTAGGGGGGAGGGGCATGAGCAAGAGTGACTTAGTGGAGGGTAGGGCGGGGGAGGGTTAATTTAGCTCACAGTTTCAGGACACAGTTTATATTATTCCGGGGGAAGTCAAGGCAGCGAGCACTTGAAGCAGCTGGTCATATCGTGGCTACGTGGAAGAGCAGCAAGAAGAAATGGCCGCGTGTTTCATGCTCAGCTCACTTCTTCTATTCTCTTAAGCAGACCAGGGCCCCAGAACTTTGCTAGTCCTACTTTTTGTCCTATTGACGGCAAAGGACAGAGCTTGTCCCTTTGATGTCCGATGAGCTGGCACAAGCCCCTCTGTTCTCTAACCTCTGACTCAAGGGCCCCAGCCCTGCTGACTGGACAGTTCTGAGCCAGGAAGCCCAGGCCAGGCAGAAGGGCAGCCTCTCCTAGTGAGAAGAGCGAGGTGGCTCCCTGGGCCTTCTTTGTAAACATCGGGCTGCACCCTTCTGGCCTGACTACTTCAGCACACGCACTCTGGGTGTTCAGACTTCGGGGTGGTCCACTTCCAGGCCATAGTAAATGGGGGGGGCAGGCAATGGGAATTTGGGGATTGGGTGAGGCCTGACAGACTTCAGCCAGGCTCAGTGTCCCTTGCTCTCCTCCGACAGGGCAGGTGGCTGCATTCAATGTGACATTCCGGCGGGCCAAGGGCTACCCCATTGATCTGTACTACCTCATGGACCTGTCCTACTCCATGCTAGATGACCTCAACAATGTCAAGAAGCTGGGTGACGACCTGCTGCGCGCCCTCAATGAGATCACTGAGTCTGGCCGCATCGGTGAGACACACATGCATCTCAGCCCTGGCATCCCTGCCACCCTGTACCTCCATGCACACAAATCTGCAAAGGCAGAAGCTGTGGACCTGCTATGCAGCGTGTATGGGGCCAGAGTGAGCCCTGCATTGCTACCAGGGGCCAGACTTGGTCTCAGGCTGCTAAGACCTGTGGGCTCCTCCAACCTTACTCTCCCTCCTCTCTTTCTTCTTTAGTTTATATTTTGATGTTTAAAAGACAAAAGTCCTACAGTGCTAATTACTAAAAAAAAAAAAAAAAGTGTATCTTTTTATTTTTTATTATATAATCACAACATTTATAGGGTAGTAGAAGCAAACAACAGGGCGAGTCTCAGGGCAAGGGTCACAGGGCAAGGGTCACAGCACTGAACAGCACAAGCATGCTCACCAAACATGTGGGACAAGGGAACAGGACACCCCTACTCACTCCAGAACAGCACTTTGCCTCAATGCCTACGTTTGTGGGTACCCACATGCACACTTGAACACAGGATGCAAGCTCATATACTGTTGTGTGCATATACACTCGTGCACCCTCATGCTCACACATGTCCAGGGTCTCATATACAAAAACACATTTGCATGTCTGTCCACATGCCTAGTCACAGATGTGTGCCTATATGCCTGTGTACACAAGACCACATGTACATTACATGTACTCACATGTAAGCACTCATGAGTACACATGTACATGACTGCATATATATATATATATATATATATATATATATATATATATATATATATATATATACACACATGCTCTGTCACACACACACACACACTTCTGTTTGTATATGGCCTTACATATATTCACCTTCACACGGCTATTCACATGCTTGCACCACGTGCTTATCCACAACCATCATCTTGCTTTCTGCTTTGTTTGGGAAACTTATTACCTTACTGGGAAGCTTGTGGTCCTGCCTGGATCCCTGCCTGCTGTCTCATCCCCATGTCTCCAGCATCCTCACATGTATTCCTTAGGCTTCAGGCTCTCCCCATCCTTCCTCCTGCTTAGGGTCCTCCTGCTAGCCTTCTGTTTCTGTGCCCTGTCCCCCTGCCTCATGCCATGTATCTCTCAGGCTTTGGGTCCTTCGTGGACAAGACAGTGCTGCCCTTCGTCAACACAAATCCAGAGAAGCTGAGGAACCCATGTCCCAACAAGGAGAAAGCCTGCCAGCCCCCGTTTGCTTTTCGGCATGTGCTGAAGTTAACGGACAACTCCAACCAGTTTCAGAGAGAGGTCGGCAAGCAACTGATTTCCGGGAACCTGGATGCCCCTGAGGGTGGCTTGGATGCCATAATGCAAGTTGCTGCATGCCAGGTGAGGCCACTGTCCCTGTTCAGATCTCGCAATTTCTTCAAAGTCAGGGGCTCCACCAAATGCTGTGGGGCCACTTGTTCTGGCTGGTGGGCCTACTTAGAAACTCAGCCCATTGGGTCTCATGCTGTCATCCAGGGTCTTAGAAGGGCAGCCATCGTCCCCGAGGCCAGAGAGCAAAGGAAGAGCGACACAGCACGGCCCTGAAAAGCACCCACGCATTTCAGTGTTAACCCATAGCCCTCATGGTTCCTCTGCAAGCCGGGCTGCCCAGCAGAGGGTCTCCCACATCCCGGCCTGTCAGACCCAGACTGTGTTTAGAACGTCATCACTGTAGCACGCCAACCCCACCCCAGCTTGGCTCTCAGATCTCCAGCTTTGTGGGGCTCACACTGTGGGCATCACATTCCACTTGTGTGTTGGACCAAGGCACAAAACGTGGGGGCTGCAAGTGTAAGCTCCTTCAGTTGTTCCAGATACTCAGATCCGCTCTGGATAGCCCTCGGTCCCCTCGTTTGTGCTTGGGAGGTGTTCGCATTTTTTAATGGGCACTGCCGCCACATAGTGTTCTCCTTCCCCAATTGTGCCATTAGAGTCTAGTTCCAGCTCTGAAGAGGATTGTGAAGCTTTATCTCTTTAGATTCACACATGTTTCCATTCTCACCTTATTCTCCTGCAGGGCATGCTGGGAGTTGTTGGCTTAAGGCACTTCCTGGACACTGCCCTTCCTCTTGCTCCCTGCCTCTGGTCTCTCTGTCTCTTTCTGTATCTCCATCTTCCTCTGTCTCTGTCTCTGAGGGCCCTGAAGGGAAACCAAAGTAGGTAATCCCTAGCATCCTTCTTCCTAGGAGGAAATTGGCTGGCGCAATGTCACGAGGCTACTGGTATTTGCCACAGATGATGGCTTCCACTTTGCTGGTGATGGGAAGCTCGGTGCCATCCTGACCCCCAATGATGGCCACTGCCACCTGGAGGATAACATGTACAAGAGGAGCAATGAGTTTGTGAGTGTTCTGCCTGCCTGCCTGCCTTGGCACACCCCACTACCAAGACTGATTAAAGGCCATTCGGGAGGGACAAGAGGACAAGATGAGAGCAGAGTCACATGCTCAGGTCACCCCAATGCCTCCTAACACAGAGAACAAATGACAGAGGCATTCCC
Organism: Acomys minous; assembly: GCF_964271855.1. Taxonomy (NCBI): domain Eukaryota; kingdom Metazoa; phylum Chordata; class Mammalia; order Rodentia; family Muridae; genus Acomys; species Acomys minous. The sequence goes on from NC_140495.1 coordinate 104,059,053, forward strand.
AGAGACTCCTGGGACCCACACCAGCCTGTAAGACAGTCCTGACCCTGGTCCTCACAGCAGAGGCCCTGACACAGCCTTACCCATCCATCACACTGTCTCTAGGCATGCCTGCTCTGCCGGTAATGACCCTGTCAGAGCCCCCAGGCCATCCCTGGCCACTCACTGCCTTCTCAAAGGTACCATGAAGGATTTTTTTTTGAGCCTCCACACTGCAGGAACCACCTGGAGCCCACTGATTTGGAGTTGTTGGCAGATCGAATCTGGGGGTCCTGACACTGGAGCAAGGGTATCTTATGTCCATTTGGTCCCCTAAAGTTGACTGTCATGTCCTTCCATTATACATCATGGTGGTGAAGGGTGGAGTCTAAATATCTAGCCCTAGTGGAAACCTAGGTACTTCTCTGGCAGCCGTACACCAGCCCCTTGGGATGCTGCTTGCACTCCAGCTGGCTTAGCACCTACAGTGATGACTCACAGTAGCTTCTTTTACCTGGAACTAACTAAGAGGCCCATCACAATTGTCAGTGTTCTCTTCGAGTATTTCAAAGTGATTGGTTTCCTGCCAATCCTGTCTTGTGCTCGTAAGTCTACACACCAAGCGAGGCCCACCCCTGAGCAAGTGTGTCATCGATGCTCTGCCAGGACGGACCCTTTGCTTCCCCGAGGTGTCCTGAAAGCTTGTCTGACAAGATGTCCCTCCTCTCCAGGACTACCCATCGGTGGGCCAGCTGGCGCACAAGCTGTCTGAGAGCAATATCCAGCCCATTTTTGCGGTGACAAAGAAGATGGTGAAAACCTATGAGGTAAGAGGAGCCTTGTGCAATGTGGGCAATAGACCATCTCAGCTGGGAGTGACAAGCCAGGTCCCGCCCAATATTGCCTCAGTTCTGCTTCCTGCGCTGTCCTGTGGGTGGTAGGCCTGGCCAGGGACAACAGTTTTCTGTGTGCGAGCAACAAGATGGAGGAAGTTGAGACCGCTGTTAGGCCATGCGGTGTCCACACCTTGAAATCCCACTGTGCTAGTGCTGCTCACTCTTTTTATTTCTTCTGGAACAGAGCAGTCTGGAACTGCTTCTCTGTCTCTGTCTCTGTCTCTGTCTCTGTCTCTGTCTCTGTCTCTGTCTCTCTCGCTCTCGTTAAATAACCAGCTTTCAGATGGAGCCAAACTCATGTGTGGCCACCACCTCAGGAGACCTCAGTTCTGCCCACCAGGGACACCTCCTTCCTCTATGTGTTGGTTAGGAACAAGCCTCCCCAAAGCACCTTAACAAACAGGAGCCAAAACCAAAGCAAACAGGGTCTTGGATTCATCATTGGCTTGGAAACAGTTGGCCATCCTCCTGGGGAGGATGCAGCCGCCTTTGCCTGTAAAGTTGAGTCAAGCCTGATGACACCAAGGCTCTGCATGCAGAGAGGTCGCCTCTATGGTGGCCTAGAGGAAGACAAACTCCCACTCCTGCAGTCAGGAGACCCTTGGACCCTTCAGTCCCTACAGCAGGAATGCCACTTGCACCTGTTCATTTCATGACAGGCATAATTGGATCCAAGGGTGTCACAGAACAAGAAGTAGCTGCAGAGCTAGACAGTGTTTTCTGATGGCCGGGGTGGCTCCCTGCAGCCCCTCAAAATCCTACTTGAGGCTCATCCTGTGTTTCTGAAGCTGCTGTCATGGTCTCCTGTGCATCCTGCCTCGAAAAGGCAGCTGGGGAGCTGAGGTAAAAAAATCCTCCAACGATGTAGCAAAGTTCTCAGGTGCTGCCAGGCTCCCAAGCCCCCTTCTTGGCTTAGTGATTTGTAGGACAGGCCTATAGAATTAAGCAAAGCTACTGGACTCCTAGCCAATTTGCCACAGTGTAGAGGTAAAGTCAGCCAAGATGAGAGGCACAGGGCAAACTATAGGAGAGAGATGGGGTTCTAGTCTCCGAGGCCCCTCCCCTCTGGGGCTAATCTCATGGCTGACCGGGACCTCCAGTCCCACCTAAGAATGAGAGGATCCTTCATAAGCAGAGGACAGCCCACTCCCACTGCCCCTCTGCCACACACACACACACACACACACACACACACACACACACACACACCTGCCAGGAGCTACTGCTCAGGCCCACCTTCTTTTGGAATGGGCAGTTTATAGGCAGTCCAGTCTCTGAACTGACCTTTACTGGACAGTGGGGCATCAGAGATCCACTAAAAGCAAAAGTACCACTCCTCACCAGGCACAGTGGCGCATGCCTGTAATCCCAGCACTCAAGAGGCAGAGGCAGGCTGTGAGTTCAAGGCTAGCTTCATCTACAAAGTGAGTCCAGGGCAGCCAAGACTACACAGAGAAACTCTGTCTCAAAAAAAAAAAAAAAAGTATGGCTCTCTCCCACTAGAGGAATCTCTGCTCCCAGGCTATTCAGCATAGGACCTGGGGCCAGAATGAGATATGTATACCTGTCATGTGACCTGAGGCATAGAAAACACTGGCCATAATCAATCTCCAAAGTCTGATGGCTCATTCTTCAGAGTCAGAGAACTCCAGACCTCAGTCACCCCAGATATATCTAAAGAAGAGACCCAGCTCCCTCCTCAGTGAGACACACCAGTGCCTACCTGGGAGGGCCACTGTGGGAGAAACTGAGCTCAGTTACCCAGTGATGTCAGAGAGAACCTGACCTCTCATCTGAGAGTAGCCACAGGTCCTCAGCAGCCCTTCCCATCACTTTGTCCTCACAGACACCAGCAAGTGTGAACCCAGGTCGACCTTCCTGTATGATGGTTCTGTGCAGCCAGGCTATTTCCAAATCGCCAGGGTACAGGGTGAGCAGGAATGTGGGGACTGGAGGAAAGTCACACAATAACTGCTAGCCAGAAGTTGACTTCTGTGGAATGCACATTGCTGAATAAGAACTAGGGATTGGGTCACATCGCAGGTCTCGGACGAGCCATGATGGTCGGAGTGGCAGCCACACTAAACCTCCTACTGTCAGAGTCTCAGGCTTCAGGCAGGGCACAGTGCCTTGAGGAGACATTAGGGAGATGCTCTGAATGGCTATGCTCACCACAGGAGTGACAGAGAGCTAGAGTGACCACTGGAAGCAGAAGAGCCCTCCATAGTCAAACATTTACAGAGCCCTACCCCCGCCATGTTCTTGTCTGTAACTGGGCTATGAATTGTCCTCTCCTCACAGATATAGCAGGCCCCATCTCTTCCACACTAGTTCCATGAGTTGTATTGCAGAACACAGCATGGTGACGAGAGAGAAATCTGCTGACGGGAGGCTCGAGTCCCAAACCCACCACTTGCCTTGCAGCCATCTCAATGGCTGAATTAGACAGGGCTCTCTGGAGGAGTTGAACTGATAGATGAATATATATCTTGTAAGAGGCGATCCGTTAGAACGCATTGCAACCAGTGACAACAGGGTAATCCCACAGTAGCTGGCTGCTTTCTCAAGAGGCCGAGAGCTTGGTAGTTGCCCAGTCAACAAAACTGGATGCTTTAGCAAGCACAGCCGGGTACAGAGTGACTGAAGGCTTCCTGCAAAGTTGCTGCTCCTTGGTCCACCATGGAAGAACATACTGGATTGTGATGTTGGTGAAGGACAGCCACAGTGCAAAGGGATTGACGCAGTCACTAGCAAGCAGCAAAGACAGGCAGGTGACATGGTGCTAGCCGTGAGGCGCTGGCCACTCTGCTTGAGAGGCTTCCTCCTTCAGTTAATCTTTCTGGGATACACTCTCACAGACTTGTCCTGAGGCGTGTCTTAGTTGGCTCCAGATTTAATCACGTTGACAGTCAAGAATAGCCACAGCAGGGGTCACATGCCTTCCTCATCCTCTGGTCTTTGGGAGATGGTCAAGAACACAGGGAACAGGGCTGGAGAGATGGCTTAGAGGTTAAGCACACTGACTGCTCCTCCAGGGGTCCTGAGTTCAATTCCCAGCTAACCACATGGTGGCTCACAATGAGATCTGGTGCCCTCTTCTGGCCTGTGGGTGTTTCATGCAGACAGAGCACTGCATTCCTGATAATAAATAAATAAATCTTTTAAAAACAAAACAAAACAAAACCACAGGGAACGTGTGAGGACTGTACACACCACACCCTCCTCAACATGCACTTCCAGACCTAGTAGAGCCGTATCTGCAAACTGGACAAAGAAGAGTGTAGCTTTCCTGGCTAGGGCTGGTCCTGGCAGACAAAGGAGGTGTGGTTGGTGGCTAGGCTATGGCGGACTCATGGGAGAGACAGACTTCATCCCAGAGACTCATGGAAGGGTGCCAGGCCTGAGTGGCCCAGTTATGTGGAGGTGTGTGGGCGGGGACGATCAGTCCCTGTTCATGAAATGTGGCGTATCCATGAATAACACTAGGCAAGGTATGAGAAAAATGCAGGATGCCTGTCACTCAAGGGCTCTGTCTGGCTCACCTCCTCTGGGCAGCAGGCCTGCCCTGCTATAGCTGCTTATCATAGGCCTGTGTAACAGTTGCTAGTAAATTAGAACTCTGAAATCCATTAAAAAATGGTCAAGTGGTGGCCGGGCACAGTGGCACACACCTGTAATCCCGGCACTAGGGAGGCAGAGGCAGGTGGATCGCTGTGAGTTCGAGGCCAGCGTGGACTACAGAGTGAGTCCAGCACAGCCAAGGCAACACAGAGAGACCCTGTCTCGAAAAACAAAGAAAAAAAATGGCCAAGTGGAGCTGGGCACAGTGGTGCACGCCTGTAATCCCAGCACTCGGGAGACAGAGGCAGGCAGAGGTCTATGTGTTCGAGGCCAGCTTGGTCTACAAAGAGAGTCCAGGCCAAGGCTATACAGAGAAACCGTGTCTTGGGAGAAAAGTGGTTTTACCACATTTACCTGTTTTTTTGTGTATCAGGCTGATGTCCCACAGTGAGCCAGGCATGCATTCCCAGCTCAGAGATGCCATCGGATTGACATGTCCACTGGGGACACTCAGACCCAAGAGTGTAGCCTCCATTCAGGCCTTCAGAGCTGGCCTTCTCTCCCTTCTTCCCTCCTTCCTCTCTCTTTCCCTGCCTCCCTTCCTCCTCTTTTTTTTGTTTTGTTTTGTTTTGTTTTGTTTTGTTTTGTTTTTTCTGAGACAGGGTTTCTCTGTGTAGCCTTGGCTGTCCTGGAACTTGCTCTGTAGACCAGGCTGGCTTGGAACTCATAGAGATCCGCCCACCTCTGCCTTGCACGTGTTAAGATCAGAAGCATGTGCTACCACCGCCCCGGCCCTTCCTCTGTTTCTTAACTAGGACTGGGGACTGAATCCATGCTAGGCAAGTTCTCTGCCACTGGCCCAAACCCTCAGGCCTCTTTCATCTTGTCCTCTCAGAGAGTCTGGCTGAGTCACTCAGGCAAGGCCTTGAACTTGTGATTCCCCCTGCCTCAGCCTCCCAAGCATGTGGGCTGAGAGGCCTAGGACGCTAAAGGCAGCTTCTCGGGCCCTGCTGTTTTGCAGGTCCCACCCCTAAGGGCTTTGATGCTCTTCAGGCTGTGACACCAGGCCTGGCTCCTCAGGTGATGCTCTAGGAAGCAGTTATCAGCATTCAGCCAGCCATCACTGACTTGTTGAACATCATATGAGGCATCTTATGAGGGAGGCCCTGGGCATCCATCACAAGCCTTACGGCTGTGGAGGGGCCTGTAGCACCAAGGGCCAACTTGATTCTTCTCTCCAACAGAAACTCACAGAGATCATCCCCAAGTCAGCCGTGGGGGAGCTGTCGGAAGACTCCAGCAATGTGGTGCAGCTCATCAAGAACGCCTATTACGTGAGTCTCCAGGGAAGCCGAGTGGGCTGCCAAGGACCCTGTGGGTCAGGAGATGAGTGGCCAGGGGAGGAGCATTGTTTTGTTGGGTCTCCTGCTAAGATCCTCAGAGCTTCTGAACAGGAATGACAAGGAGAAAGAAGGGAAGGTAAAGAGAGATGCACCAGCCACTTCCCACAGCTGTGTTCTCCTGTGGTATGGCTGGCCTGCACCAGACCCTACCTAGGCATGTCCTAAAACACTAATAGCAGTCACTTCTTACTGAGGAGCCTCTCCTCTTGCCAGCTGCTATGGGATAGTGGGGAATGGAGAAGGCAGAATGATGCCTCTCAGGGTGGGAAGACCCCAGCAGTCATCACAGTGGCCTTGGACCTTGTGAAGACTCCCTTCAGATAGAGCATCTGCTGCATGCCAGGCCCCAACCTTATTCTGGGTGAGCCCTCCTCAACCCCGTCCAGTCCATCCTCCTCCTCAGTGATGGGCAATCTGTCCAAATGCACTCAGATTTGCCTGCCACAGAGGCCCAGTATCCCAGCGAACACCGTTGTGCACCTAACACTGCTCAGGGCTCAGACACCATCCAGGCCCCAAACCAATAACAGAAATCTACTCCCATGTGCCCAAAGTTCTTGCCCGCATCCCTGTTTCCCTGTTGCTAAACATCTCGAAAGCTGGCGGCACATGCTGTGTGGGAGACCCTTGGATTCCACTGTTGCTGACTGGGGTGCAAGCCTGGGGCCAGGGTGGAGAATCTTGTTTCCTTCTCTAGCCTTGTGAGCCTCCAGGTTCCCCAAGCAGGCTCCTATGCCTGGCCACTGCCCAGTTGTGTCTAGCTCCATCTTTACAGGAATGACTCAGATGATGTCATCGTTGCCTGCTCACGGGATGCCACCTTGGCACTTTCTCCTTCCCTCTGTGTCTCGCCTCTCACATCACTTCAATGGTCTATCGTTCTTCCTCTACTAACCCGGGGGTTCAACAGGGAGAGCGCAGTCCTCACAGAGCCAGCTTATGGCCTGTGTCCATGCTGGCCACCTGCCACTAGTTTGTCTCAGAGTAAACCCATGACATCAGCCTGCTGTCCCATGCGGACACAATCTCTGAGCTCTCGGTAGGTGTCTGTGTCATCACCTGGTGTGCAGGAGGGACGTGAGAAGTGAGGTGGCCAGGAGCAGGGACAGCTGGGCCTGTCGCTCCTGAGCGTAGCTGCTGTCTTTCCACAGAAACTTTCCTCCAGGGTCTTCCTGAACCATCACTCCATCCCAGACACCCTGAAAGTCACCTATGACTCCTTCTGCAGTAACGGGGCATCAAGTATAGGCAAATTCCGAGGGGACTGTGATGGCGTGCAGATCAACGTCCCGGTGAGTCTGCTCCCTCCCCTGCCGCCGCCTCCCCCGTGGACCTGGGGTTCTTTTTTTAGTTTTTGTTTGTTTGCTTGCTTGTTTTGTTTTGTTTTCTGAAAGAGGGTTTGTCTGGGTAGCCCTGGCTGTCCTGGACTCACTTTGTAGACCAGGCTGGCCTCGAACTCACAGCGATCCACCTACCTCTGCCTCCCAAGTGCCGGGATTAAAGGTGTGCACCACCACACCCGGCAGACCTGGGGTTCCTATACTAGCTTGTTGGAGGGGCCCGTGGAGATTTTCCAGGAGCAGCAAAGGAGGAAAAGGATCACAGAGATAAAAGCAAGGAAGGAGGCTACTAGTGACCAGCACCCAGGCTCTTCTTTTAAATACCTTCGAGGAGGCCAGATGCAGCATTAGGGAAAGGGTACAGGGAAGGTGCCACATGTGATCTCAGCAGCAGTTTCATATCTATCAACACATGAAGGCCTGCAAATCTCTACAGTGGCCCTGGGTAGGCTGATCGCGATGGGATGACAGCATCCTCTGGGTGCAACTGCTGGATGTGCATAACTGGACAGGTATCAGGTTGGGGTACCCGAGAGGCTGGGCAAAGACACAAGAGCAGGGCTGTTACCCTGCTAAGCAGAGCCCTACCGTTCTCCTATAGGTCACCTTCCAGGTAAAAGTCACGGCCTCTGAGTGCATCCAGCCACAGTCCTTTGTCATACGGGCGCTGGGCTTCACTGATACAGTGACCGTGCAGGTCCGTCCCCTGTGCGAGTGCCGGTGCCAGGACCAGAGTCGGGAGCAGGGTCTCTGTAGAGGCAAGGGTACCATGGAGTGTGGCATCTGCAGGTGAGGGTGTGTGTGTGTGTGCACGTGACCCATGACATATTAGTCCGTGGAAAAGTCATCTGCAGATGAGATGAGGTGGGCATGAACAGCCCATGGCACGCCTACCCATGAGGCAGGTATCTTTGGGTGAAGTGGGTATGGCCAGCTCACCCAGGAAGTAGATGGTGTCCAGGTACCCCCATATCCCAGCTCTGTCTGACCTCAGAGACCCTGATCAATCCAATTGGCAGCATGCAGCTAGAGTACCTTTAAGACGGTCGACCACTCCTGGGAGCCTGGGCCCTAAAGCTACCCAGTGAACAAGTATTCACCGGCCTTTGTTCCTGACGCTCTACCTCAAGGAGGGGCAAGGGTGCCGTGTGCCCAACAGAGAGGCTGTGGTTGCTGGTCTGGGTACCAGCCATCCTCTCCTTCTCCTGACTGCTTCCTCAGTTTCTGATATTTGGGGTGCACTGACTAGCCCACCTGTTAGGCCTACAGTGACTATATACCTTCTCCTAAAAACTCTATAGTAGCGGTGACTTCAGTGGCTGCTCCCGGGCCACTAGCACCTTGCCCTGGTCCTGAATGAGCAGCCTCTCTCCAGGGCTGAGCTAGCTTGCCCGGCGGAATGGGCCACAGGTCAGTGCGTTCTGCAGGTGAGCCTGTGAGAGGTCTGACTCCACGGGATGTGTGAGGCCTGGGCACTGCCGTGCTTGTCTTACTAAGCTATGGATTGTGTTCCCCCACATACTTCCATCTCCCCAGCTCAGTGATAAAGCCATGGTCCCAGATCCCCACCAGACCCTCTTCCAGGCCTAGGTCAGGTCTAGGTCCAAGCGACAGGCATGGCTTCAGGGGACAATTCAAAACACAACTCTCAAGCAGCTCCCAGGTGAGCCTGTCAGAGGTGTCATGCTCATCAGACCGTCACCTGTATGATTCCAGGGATAGCCTTGCCTAGTACGTGGCACATGCTCAGGATATCTTTGGAGAGCAGGTGTGATATGCCATACATTCCAGGTGTTTGGGTGAATGCTGGGCTATGGAAGACAGGTGTCCCCATCCCAAGGGAGGACCTAAGCGCAACCCCTCCCTCATCACACCAGGTGTGAGTCTGGCTACATTGGGAAAAACTGTGAGTGCCAGACGCGGGGCCGGAGTGGCCAGGAGCTGGAAGGAAGCTGCCGGAAGGACAACAGCTCCATCGTGTGTTCAGGGCTGGGGGATTGCATCTGTGGGCAGTGTGTGTGCCACACCAGTGACATCCCCAACAAAGAGATCTTTGGGCAGTACTGCGAGTGTGACAATGTCAACTGTGAGAGATATGATGGCCAAGTCTGCGGTGGTGAAAGTAAGTGTCAGAGGCCACGGGGACTTTTTAGGGGGGGTATTAAGTGGGGCATTGTGGACAGACAGATGGACAGACTAGCAAGCCTTCCCTGCCCGATCTGTTTCTGTGAGGGTCAGCATCATCCTGGGAAGGCAGTGGAGGTGACAGTCATGTCCTGATCCAAGAGCTTTTCAGATACAATGTGGAGGTCCCATCTGGCTGAATGGCGGCGGCATTTCTGGAGATGCTGGGCCAGAAGTTATCCCTGGTGTCTCTGTGCTTTTGCCCAGCTGTCCTTCCATGGTGCTCTGGAGGCTGTGTGAGGAGGGATAGGTACAGGCAGGAAGCAGAGGAGGTTATAAATACATCCTCCTTGCAAGGCACTTATCGGGCTAGGGTGCAGGGTGGCGAGGATTACTCCCTTTTCCTAGCCTCCCTCAGGGAATTGAGTCACGGTGACCTCGGTTGTTTTCCAGTGAGGGGCTCCTGCTCCTGTGGCAAATGCAGTTGCAAGGATGGCTTCGAGGGACCAGCCTGCCAGTGCCGCAGGAGCACCGAGGGGTGTCTGAATGCACGGCTGGTGGAGTGCAGTGGCCGCGGCCGGTGCAGTTGCAACAGGTGCCTGTGTGAGGGAAACTACCAGCCCCCGCTGTGTGAGGACTGTCCCGGCTGCCCCTCACCGTGCAGCAAGTACATGTGAGTGTCCCCCATCATCCACACTGGCCTCACTGCTGGGCATCCTGGGAGCCCTCAGGGATACCACCCCTCCGCGGTTCTCAGCAGGATTCAGCAGGTCCAGTGTCCCTGCCGCCCACCTCCTTGCATGCCTGCAGGAGTCCTGGTTTCACAGGGGGTCTAGGCCTATGCCTTTTCATTCAGCCCTTGAACCGGTTTCCATTAACACTGGCTCCTCCTTTCAGACCCTCTTGGTAACACAATTTGTATCCCCTGTCATTGATATCATTGCACTGAGTCCTGAGAGTCCCCGGGCCCTCTACCTGGGGCCACCCAGTATGCAAAAGCCTATACTCCTTTTATACCATGTACCAGACACACCTACGTCTCCTGAATCATCTATGCCACCTTGCATACCTCCATAGCCTGGTCCATCCATGCATCCTCACATGCCAGTGTGCCCACACACACCCGGGCATCCTGACACGCCCACGTGTCTTTATATTCCCAAACCTTGACACACCAGCGCACCCTACACCACCATGCATCTCTGCGTACGTGTGCACCCTGACATACTTATGCGTCCTTTTGCATCAATATGCCATTTGAAGCCTCGTGCCCTTACTCCCCCCACCCCCCGCACCCCCCCCCAAAATCTACTCCACCCCTCCCCTCTGCAGCTTTTGTGCCGAGTGCCGGAAATTTGGTAAGGGCCCTTTTGAGAAGAACTGCAGTGTGGCCTGTGCCAATGTGACACTGCAGTCCACCCCTTTGAAAAAACCGCCCTGTAAGGAGAGGGACTCCGAGGGCTGCTGGATGACGTACACCCTACAGCAGAAGGACGGATGGGACATGTACAACATCCATGTGGAGGACAGCCGAGGTGAGGCTGAGTGGTACCCGGGACATGATAACGTGAACTGGTGTAGATGGGATGTGGTGACAAGAACTTTGACCATGAGGCCTTTGCGGACAGTAAGAGGACTGCAGAGGGAAACATCTCTTCTGTGGGCAGGCAAGACAGGCCCAGCAGTAGAAGAGGAGCCATCCAGGCTACCTGGCCAGGCAGCTGGCCGCCATCCACTTCCCCTTCCCGTTCCACGGCCTTCTCGCTCTGCTCTCCTTACCTGGCCTTGCATGAGGAGATGACCGATGGGGGATCTCCTGGTGGTAGCACCAATACAAAATGGATATTGTTTTCGTTTAGGTTTTATTGCTGTGAAGAGACACCATGAGCAAGGCAGCTCTTAGAAAGGAAAATATTTCACTGGAGCTGGTTACAGTCTCAGAGGTTTTTAGTCTTTTTGTTTGTTTTTGTTTTTCGAGACAGGGTTTCTCTGTGTAGCCTTGGCTGTCCTGGACTCGCTTTGTAGACCAGGCTGGCCTCAAACTCACTGAGATCCGCCTGCCTCTGCCTCCCGAGTGCTGAGATTAAAAGCGTGTGCCACCACGCCTGGTGGCTTTTAGTCTATTATCATTGTGGAGGAAAACATGACTGATTCTGGACCAGGCGGAGCTTGGGAATAGACCTCAAAGCCCGCCCCCACAGTGACACACTTCCCTCAACAGAGCCACACACACTCTAACAAGGCCACACCTCCTAATAGTGCCACTCCCCATGGGCCAAGCATTCACACACATGAGTCAATGGGGACCGAAGCTATTCAGATCACCACAGGTATGATGCCGCAGCAGTGCCACATTGTTCAGCCAGAGCATCTGTCATCTAGTGGGAGGAGGATCCTGAGGGATGTCTGTTGCTTCCTCAGAAGCCCTCATGGAGAGCTTCAGGGAAATGGAGGTGATTTCACCCTCCAGTGCTGTTTGCTGGCCCTCCACTTGGCTCTGGTCTTTGCCAGGCCCAGTAACACCTGTGGACTTAGAGATCCTCACCTGGTCTCTAGGGTCACATTCTGAGGGAAGGGAGGTACCTGGCTACACTCCAGACATACACCCTACACAGTGCGAGGCAGCAGCCATCAGTGAGGGGCTCCTGGGGCCAGTTCTCCTACAGAGGAAGATGAAACGAAGGGACAATGGGAGGCAGAGGGTCTGTGGCTGGAGCAGTCAGCACCTCCATGCTGCCCCATGAGTCCTGGAAGGGTCCAGACCTGTTCCTGTATATTCCAAGAAACCATTGGAAATTTCCAGAAAGTAGCCATGCTGTGTTTACATAAAGTCCTCCTTTTTTTTTTTTTTTACAGTAATTGTTAGTTCTCTATTATTATTAATGTGTGTGTGCATGTGTGCACATCAGAGGACAACCTTCAGGAGTTGGTTCACCTTTTTTTTTTTTTTAATCATGGGATCAAACTCAGATCTCCATGTTTGCATAGCAGACACCTTTACTGACTGATCCATTTCACTGGCCCCCAAGTTGTGCTTTTAAAAGTGCAACTAGCAGCTCCCTTGCCAGGGTACAAGGAGGTGGGTATTGCCCTGCTGGAGGATAGCGTGGACATGATCCTATCAGAAACTAAGTGGACACAGTCCTGTCAGGGAATGAGGTGGGCGCGGTCTTGTGAGGGGCCAGGTAAGCACAGTCCCTTTAGGAACTAGAGAGCATGACCCTGTCAGGAGCCAGGTAAGTGCAGGTTTATCAAGGGATGGGGCAGATATGGTCTTGATATTGTGTAAGGTGGCTGCCGTCCTGTCATTGACCAAGTGGACAGATGTGTCAGGGCTGCAGAAGACACACGTAAAACTGTTGCTCAGTCTAGGACTTAACAGAGAGGAGAGAAGTGGGAGCAGGCTGGGCTGAGGAGTGGGTGGGGCATCGACAGAGCCTCCCTTTGAATGGAACCCACAGGAGTAAAGCTGAGAGAAACAGGTGATGGGTCCCGGAGTCCCCAACAGATGAAGTAGGAATTGGGAGGTTGAATAGCTTGGCAGTCCATTGAGTGACAATGACCAAATAGATCTAAGCCAAGAGACAAACAGCCTTGGAATTTCACCTATCAACCGCATACAGACTCAGCCGAAGGAATTGCCGAGGCAGCCGCTCAGGTGACCACCGGAAGCTCAGGCCAGCAGCATGCCGGGCTCATACAGGACTGAGCCCTGGGGGCCCCCTGAGCCCAAGCCCCTCTTTAAGCCAGGAGCCCATAAAAGGCAGACAGGATGCAGACTGTGTGAAGTGCCTGGCGCTCAGGACCTGCTCTCGGGGCTGGGGGCCTGCCAGCTCCAGCCTGCCTGAGCAAGGGCTGCTCCAGCTTACTCTGATGGGCAGGTTGGGGGTTATCTCTGGTTTTGTGCAACCTTGGCCAAATTATTTAATCTCCGTGAAGATGTAGCCTTCTGTATCCCAGGACCCACACCCAGGAGAGACCAGCTCAGCACTGGCTACCTCAGCTGCCTGAGCATGGGCCTCTGGTTCCTGGCATCGGTCACCACTGAATCCCTTTGCCCGGATGTGCCAACTCAGACATTAGTACCAATTCTCATTCTAAACAATAAGATGGCAGGGATGCCTCGGCACAACCCTCGTTTGAGTACACCAGCCGGAAGTGACCAGGGAGGCCTGCCACTTCATCCAGGCTTTCCTCGGGTTTGCCACTGACCTGGCCAAATAGCCTTTATGTTTCATTTGGAAGCATGGGGCCTGGTCTTATTTCTGGTGGTGATGATGGGGTGGGGGGGGAACCTAGATTCTTTCATCTCCTCATGAGATATGGCAAAGGGTAATCCCCTGCGGCAGGACTAGGCATGGTACACTGGCCACTGTAGGGAAGGACTGACAGTTTTGGTTGTATGCTTCTTCCTTAGAGTGTGCGAAAGGCCCCAACGTGGCTGCTATCGTAGGGGGCACTGTGGTAGGCGTCGTATTGATCGGTGTCCTCCTCCTGGTCATCTGGAAGGCCCTGACCCACCTGACTGACCTCAGGGAATACAGACGCTTTGAGAAGGAGAAGCTCAAATCCCAATGGAACAACGTGAGTGGCCTTGCTGGGGGGACCCCCATAGCACAGGAACGCGGCCTCTTCTATTTGGTGGCTCAAGGGGAGCCAGTGGTACATTCTCTATCCCACCCATGCGTGGGAGACCCACAGAGGGTACCTTCCCCAACTCTGTCACTTCTCACACCTGGACTGTGGTTTTCCTAGAGAAAATGGTACAGGCCTCACCCTAGCTTAGCCTCCAGAGTGGGCAGTGGTGTGCAGGCTTAGCCCTGAGGAGGCTCAGGCCCTGGGAAGGCTTCCTGCCCCGCTTGGCTCCTCAGAGTGACCTCTGCTGATCTGGTGGCTTCTTAAGAGTCTTGACACTGCACTGACAAGAACATGTTTGGTTCCCCTTTAGGACAACCCCCTCTTCAAGAGTGCTACGACAACGGTCATGAACCCTAAGTTTGCTGAAAGCTAGGGCACGAGGTGTCAGGATCAAGCAGATGAGACTCTCCGACCACGCCTCCTTCCCTCTGCAACCACCATGTGGCTTACAGCTCACCACAGCGCTGCCAAGGATCCAAAGGCCCACTCTGTTTCTTTCCGCCTTTATGTCAAGGCTGCCAGGTTTTCCACAGAGTCCTCTTTGGACCTGCACAATCTTGCCACACGGCCTTAAGAACGTCATGTCCCCAAGTCTTGAGAGGTTCCACACGTTTTCTTGCACCCTCAGTGAAGGTGGCACCAACTTATTTATATATAAACTTGACAGGGTATAAAGCAGCATCCCATGTATTGTATTGTTAGCATCCCATCTGTTGTATTATATATGGTTGTAAAACAGTATCCCGCATATTATATTGTAATCGTGTATGTAAAAATAATAAAGCTTCCATCCGTGCTGCCCACAGAACGTAGGCTTTGTGGAGTCCCCTGCGGCAAGGTGGCTGAGCTCCAGGCTGCTTTATGCCATCTGCCGACTGTTTATTCACATCCTGAGGGCTCACTAGGGCAATTCAGTTCTCTTCTTCCCTGTCTGTCTATATGGAGCCCTCCCAGGCCCAGTGCTAAATCTTATGTGGCTGCCAACAATGGTGTCAGGTGACAGAAATGGCACCCTTCCCTCTCCAGCTCCCAGCATCCTTCAAGCTCAGCATAGTGGGGGTAGGGTGGTGGCCAGAACACAAAGCAGGCCCTGGATAAGAAGTTTTTGGCGGTGACCAGGAAATCACTGCTGACACAAGCTCTGAACGAGTGAATGAACCCAAGTTGTGTTCCGTGATTATGGTGTTCCGGGGTCTCTGAGCGTGATGACCCCACGTGCTGGGTAGATTTTCTGGGGATACTTGTTTTGCCTCATGGTCTCAGGTGGTTCAGTTGCTTAGCAGAGTGACCTGTCAGTGGAGGTTTACTCTCCAAACTGCCTACCTCAAGTCAGCCAGAAAGCAGAGAGGAAGAAGGTGGCCAGTGACAAGCTCCCCCCAAGGACCCACCCCCTAAGGACCCACCCCCTAAGGACCCACCCCCTAAGGACCCACCCCCTAAGGACCCACCCCCTAAGCTAAACTCTTCCTCCTAAAGTTCCCAGAACCTCCCAAAATAGTGCCACTAGCTAAGTGCCAAGGCCCCAATGCAGGAGCTTTTTAGAGGGACACTTCACATCCAAACTGCATCAACCATCTGTGTAAATGGCCACCCAGCTTGTATGCACAAGCCTTAGAGCAGGAAGGATTTGGTGAGGCCAGAGAACCCCTCACGCCTTCTCACCTCTAGACAGAGGTCCTTACTCTTGTTTAAATGTGATTACACACACGAGTGAAGTGTGCAGGACTGAGTACCAGGTGTGTATTGGAGTGCCTTCCCTGCGGGAAATGTATTTCTTTCTTTCTTTCTTTCTTTCTTTTTTTTTTTTTAAGACAAGGGTTCTTTTATAGTCCTGGCTGTCCTGAGCTCACTTTGTAGACCTGGCTGGTCTTGAACTCAGAAAGATCCGCCTGTCTCTGCCTTCCAAGTGCTGGGATTATAGGCGTGTGCCACCACACTCAGCTGTGAAATGTATTTTCAAAGGATACTTTGCCCTCTTCTCTCCTAAGAAATAATTGTTCAAAGTCCAGAAAGACTGTTGATGAAACATCCCATTCAGTCAAAAAGCAAGCGATGCATTTCAGGTACGGTGGATGACACACAGGGTGGGTCTCCGCTGACCTCAGCCGGCTTGGGAAGCCTGCACAGGGAGTTGATTTAGAGCCAGGATGGAGACACAGCTGCAGGGCCCTTCGTCTAGCGCCACCTGCTGGTGGTGCTTGCTGCTGTCTTCTGTCCTATGGCAGTACATCCTGCCATGCCTTGCCAGTGCCATGGGAACAGCCCTGGCTCCCAGAGGCCTTGAATACTTCTTGGATAACACCCACTCCTTCGTGGGGAGTTCTACCTCAGCCAAGGCAACAATCCTCCTCTTCGAGGCTTGACACCTCTGTTCCCATCATGTTGTGAGTGTGGCTGGGGGGGGGGGGCGGCCAGTCTTTACCTCCCATTTCTACCTGGAGGTCCTTACCACCCTGGCCACCTTTGACTACCATACTATCATTTCTTTGTTTGTTTGTTTGTTTGTTTGTTTTGATTTTCTTTTATTGTATTTATTTATTTATTTCATTTTTTTGAGAAAGAGTTTCTCTGTGTAGCCTTGACTGTCCTGGACTGGCTTTGTAGACCAGACTGGCCTCGAACTCACAGAGATCCACCTCCCTCTGCCTCCCCAGTGCTGGGATTAAAGACATGCGCCATCACCACCCAGCCTACACTATCGCTTCTTGCCTGAGACTCACCCTATAGGGCTGTGTGAACGTGGATGTCTCTTCCTACTTTACCTGTTGGGACTTATTCCAAAGTGCAATAGTGGCAGGGAGCAGGTCTTTGAGAAAGAGGAAGACCAAAACCTCAGGGCGGAATTACACACGAGGGAGCGTGTGAGAGACAAGGAGCTGTCTTGCAAGCAGAGCCAATCCTCAGCTGTCACCAAATCTACTGGTACCTTGATTCTCAACCTCTAGCACTGTGAGCAATGAATTTATGTCACATATATATTTCTTAGCCTCGGGTATTTTGCTAGAGCAGAAGAAACGACAGATCGGCACATCCTTTACTTATAGATAAGTGTATTTGAAACAGTCACCAAAGATTAATTTTTACCCTTAGTAATGAAACCATGTCCTTCTACGATCAGGGAAAGAACCTGACTTTATCTTATTAACCCGAAGCATTAAAGGAAACTTGAACAAGGTCTGGAGAGATGGCTCAGCAGTTAAGGATGCTTGTTGCTCTTGCAGAAGACCTGGGTTTGGTTCCTAGGTGGCGGTAGGCTGAGCCATGGAGAGGAAGTTGTAAGGAAGGGCACAGTGAAACCACCGAACTGGGCCACGCCAGGGGTAGAAGTAAAAGCTTATTTGGGACCAAATTGCAAAGGGTATCTTGGGAGAGGGGGCAGAGAGACGCAAAATGGCAGAAAAGCGAGCCCTTTGTTTGTTTGTTTGTTTGTTTAAGATTTATTAGTTATACAGCATGTGCGCCTGCAGGCCAGAGGAGGGCACCAGATCTCACTATAAATGGTTGTGAGCCATGTGGTTGCTAGGAATTGAACTCAGGACCTTTGGAAGAACACCCAGTGCTCTTAACCTCTGAGCCGTCTCTCCAGCTCTGCGAGCCCATTTTATATGTCAACATGGTGGGGATCTGTGAGCTGATACAGGCTATAGGACTGCCCAGGAACTAGATGACCTTGCCCATGGTAGGTAATCTTTGGGGTTGGGTTAAGGGGTGGTTTCTGGTAAACAGAAACCCACATTTAGGCTTCTGTTTACTCAGCCAAAATCCTGTTTAGGACTATTGCTGGACTGTCTTGGATCTGCCAGCTCCCAAGTAATGCCACACAAATGCATTAATATTTATTATTATAGATTAGGCCTTAGCTGGCTACCTCCCAGCCAGCTTGTCTAACTTCAGTTAACCTGACTGTTCTAGTCCATGTCTGCCATGTGACCCTTAACCGCTCACTCAGTCCCGGCACCTGGTCCTTCCACCTCCATGTCACACTGGCAAATCTTCCCACCTGATTCTTCCCCCAGTTCCTATCTCTGCCCGGAAGTCCCGCCTTTCTCCTCCTGCCTCTTGGCCATCAGCTCTTTATTAAACCCATCAGAGCCGGGTGTGGTGGCGCACGCCTTTAATCCCAGCACTCGGGAGGCAGAGGCAGGCGGATTGCTGTGAGTTCGAGGCCAGCCTGGACTACAAAGCGAGTCTAGGACAGCCAAGGCTACACAGAGAAACCCTGTCTCGGGAAAAAAAACAAAAAAAAAACCCCAAAACATCAGAAGGTGACGGAGGTGAATGTTCACAAATGAGGCAGGTGATGGATCCATAAAAACAACAATACCAAAGTCTAGACGGTATTCAGCTCCCTGTGGATACAGAAGTCAACGTCTGAACAATACAAAGACAACCTTTACACAGTGCACAAAAAGATTACCCCAACAAGGACACTGTCATCAGTGCTGTCATGGAGTGGAGAGGAGGAGGAGTGGGAGGGAGGGGGAACACACGACCCTTTAGAACTAACAGAAGCAAAACTCCAAGCCTAGGTCCGTGTCCAGTATTGAGTCTTTACAATGCCACCTTGAACAAGTGTCATCTTCCATCTTGTCAACAAAGCGATGGTTCGGTGGCTAAGAGCACCTGTTACTCTTCCAGAGGACCAGCGCCCACAGCAGAAGGCTCCAGCTGAAGTGGGGGAAGGAAGTATCTCCCTCTTCTGACCCCCACTGTTAGGATTCTGCTTCAGTCTGCCTACCTGTGATGTCACTGCTTACCTGCCATGGGGGCGTGGCCCTGCCCAGGGCCTATAAAAGAACAGATTCTCCACTTGGGGCTCTCTCTCTCCTCCTCTCTGCCTCTCCTCTCTCTACTTCTCCTCTCTCTCTCCCTCTCTCTCTCTCTCTCTTCTCTCTCTCCTCTCTCCCCTCCTTACTTTCTCTGTCTCTCTTTCTCTGGGATACTCTTCCCCCCTTTCCTTCTCCCCCCCATGCTCATTTAATAAACTCTGTATAATATAACATCTGTTGCCTGTTACCTTGTATTCTATCATCATTGCTTTAATTTTTTATAACACCCACCATCACTTCCATATTCTTTGTATACAGTCACAAAACAAGCACACACACACAATAATAAAGTAAAACTAAATATTAAAAAATACAGACGTACAGGAATCACTGAACATCTGGCTCTCAGGGAGAACTGGGAGAGACTGTCTGTTCATCAGGGAGAGGCAACTAGATTTCTGAATTCTTGAGCCTGAAAGACCCCCAAAGAGCATAAACCAGGTCCCAAAGCAGTGGAGCAAACCACCTCTCACAGCCATCAGGGCCATCCCGCATTCCAGGGAACCAGGTTCTTTATCCTTGCTTAAGCCAACCATAGAAAACTGGGCTTGGTCTCCAGGCACAGCTCCTCCCTTGCCCCAGAGCTCTGCTGACCTCATTTCCCAAAGACAGCCCCCCCAAGTCCCACCCCTTGCTGACTTCCTTCTAGAAGTTAAAGTCCCTAACCTCAAGCAAGTGGACTTGACCTCTCCACGTGGAGCACCTTTGGTGAAGCACCTGGAAACAAAGTGAACTATGGCCCAGGAGGATGCCTCCATGTGTTTCGGGCTGCTGTCTGGATGGAATCCTGTGGCTAACTAAGGCGTGTCCTCACATTGATGAAAGGGTAGTCATACAGATACTACCACATACAACTGAAAATCCCCAGCAGGTGACTCAGGTACCAGAAATTCTGACCTGTGATCCTGGAATTCCCATGACTGCTGGGCTGTGGCACTATACTATGTGGCTGGGCTGGGCTGTGAGCGGCTCTTCTGTGGCTCTTGGGTTGCAAATCAGGCTGATGCTAGTCTGTGCCTGTTGAATTCTTCAACCATCTCCTTGAAAAAGCAAGCGCCCTTTGGCTCACAGTATCATTGCTTCTCTCAACCATCCTTAGTGCCTGTGCTTTCTGGGTTGTTTTGTTGTTGTTGTTGTTGTTTGTTTTTTGCTTTTTGAGACAGGGTTTCTCTGTGTAGCCTTGACTATCCTGGACTCACTCTGTAGACCAGGCTGGCCTCCAACTCATAGCAATCTGCCTGCCTCTGCCTCCCAAGTGCTGGGATTAAAGTCGTGCACCCACCATGCCCAGCTAGACAGCACTCTTAACTAAAAGCGACAGCACAGAGAAACTAGACCACTCTACTCTGTAGGCAGAAAGAAAGGTTTTACTGGGATCAAACTGTCACTTTGGGGGCAGGGGCAGAGAGAAGAGCATAACGGTGGAAAAAACAAGCAGATTTTACATGACAGAGGGTGAGGATCTGAGCTGAACTAAGTGCCCTTGCTAGAGGCAGCTGACCTTTGTGGGGAAATTTACAGAGGTTACTGGAGGATGAAGGCTGGTTTCTGGTAAACAAAAATTGCCTTGAGAGATCTGCTCTTCTAGTAAACAGAAACCTCCAGGCTTGTTTACCCAATAAGGATCCTTCTGTTTACCTAGCCAGAGTCCTGCGGTTTAGGACAATGTCACCTGTGCTGCCACTTGGGGGCAAGGAACCATGCTCCAGCTTCTGCATCTCCAAACTTCCCAAGACTCTGTTGTACTTTATAATGCTGCTACCAGGAGCATTACCTGAGTATGGGCTAATGTGAATCAGTACAATTAGTACTGTGCGAGCCGGTGCGGTGGCACACACCTTTAATCCCAGCACTCTGGAGGCAGAGGTAGGTGGACCACTGTGAGTATGAGGCCATCCTCATCTAAAGAGCCTGGTCCAGGACAGCCAAGACTACACAGAGAAACTCTGTCTCGAAAAACAAACAAACAAATTAGTACTGTGGAGCCAGTGGGGTGGCTCAGTGAGTAGAGACATTTGCTACGCAAACCTGATAACTTGAATTTCATCTCACAGTGGAAGGAGAAAACCAACTTCTGAAAGTCGTCATCTGACTTCCGCATGTGCTGTGATGGCACGCACGCATGCACGCACGCACTATTTCAATTAAAACAAAACATTGAATTAGTACCGTGCGCACTGGTGCTAGACCAAGCGCACACTTGCTCTAAGCAGTCTGCACCAGGCTCATGACTACTGTTGCTGCAAATGGGTTTTCTTTCTTTCTTTTTTTCCTAACAAAAAAATTGTAATTACTTAGAAGTATTCAGAATGTCAACAAAAGAGCCACAATTTTTTTTTCCAGTTACAGAGTGGTATTCAGTTAACAGAACAATAATTATCTTTGCATAAACTGCATCACAGACAACTGAAGATGGAAAAACAAAAACAAACAAACAAAAAAACGAAAAGAAAAAAAAAACACTGTCCCCATATATAACTATTTTGTGTTGTGCACCAACAAGAACCTGCTTTAAATTTCCATGCCAAAATAAATAAATAAATAAACTTCCATGCCAATTTACAACTCCCAGACTGTACCAGGCAAGGTCAGTGGCCATTCAAAATAACACCAGGACAGAGCTAGCCAAAGACACATTCAGTACTATGTTAACTATACAAAAAAAGACACTGTACCATTTAAAAACAAATCTTACACAGCCTTACATTTCTTTCTTTCTTTTTTTTTTCCTTTAAAAGAAGTAAGTTGTGTACAGGGGGGTTAAATGCTTTATAGACAAGAAAAAACAAACCGCGGTAGAACCAACTTATTCATCATCATCTTCTTCTTCCTCATCCTTGTCATCCTCCTCCTCGTCTTCCTCTTCCTTCTTTTTCTTGCTCTGTTCAGCCTTGACCACGCCTTTTCCGCTGCATCAGGCTTTCTTTTAGCTCTGTGGGCAGCTGTAGCTTTTTGTACCTTCTTCTTCAGCGTGGCCGCCTTCTTCTCACAGGGCTGCTTGTCATCCGCCGGGGTGTTCTCCCTTGATTTTGGGGTGGTACTCAGAACAGAACAAGAAGAAGGCCGAAGGAGGCCTCTTGGGTTCACTGGAGTCCTTGAACTTCTTTTTGGTCTCCCTTCTGGGGGGGGGGATTTCATTTTCATAACGAGCCTTGTCAGCCTATGCCACGTCTTCAAATTTCCCCTTTTCTTTAGCCGACATGGTCTTCCACCTCTCTGAGCACTTCTTGGGGAACTCTGAGAAGCTGACAGAAGCATCCGGGTGCTTCTTCTTCTGCCCCTCCCGGCAAGTTTGCACAAAAAATACATATGAAGACATGTTGCCTCTCAGCTTCTTAGGATCTCCTTTGAACATGTTTAGCTGATTTTTGTCCCTGAGGCTCAGGGTCGCCCGGTGCCCGTCCGGCTCCCGCTTGCCCCAGAGCTGTCTCTATGGAGCTCAATGTACTGCAATGGCTGTGAGAGGGGAGCCAGATGCAGCCTCCTCTGCAAATGGGTTTTCAAGCATCTGTTTGTGTAACAGAAGCTTCCGTGAGGGCTGCTTGCCTGGGAACACGTAGAGTATTTACTCCCTACACACAGAAGGGGCTGGCTTGTTAAAAACGTTCCCTAGCGTACAACACACCGATGACCTTGCTCTTGTGCAAGTGTGTCAGGCATAGACTTCCTGTGAATGTTGTACCAAGGCCCTGAGTTAGCTCAGGTTTGAGACACTGAGCCTGGGCTCTAGTCTGTGGCCGGGCACCTGATCCTGTTCTGGTGTTTGTTTTGCTGTGGCCACTGAAGGTCACTGGGGCTTTGAAACTGTGGTAGAGGTCAAGGTGGTGGGAAAGGGAGGAGCTGGGACTTGAACTCCTCATGGTTTCTGCTTTGACCCAGAGTGCAGACCTCAAAAGGGAAGGAGACAGCCTATTGTTGAGGCCAGTATGAAGGACCACAGCTTAGGACACAGACTCAGGTTGTCCTGAGTACCACGCTCCAAACGTGCAAACAGTTTAAGAAAGTTCTTATAGCTACAGAACAAAACAGAGTCATAAATCGAGGCACTTTACAAACATATTAGAGGAAACATCAGGTAGGCAGGCTACAACGAAGCAGGCAAGTCTCTGCGGCAGGTCTTAGATATTATCTGATGACATTCTTAGACTTGGGTTTGGCAGAAGGTAGTGGTCTGCTAAGAATGCATTGCAGAAGTCGTGCCTGATGGTAGAAAAGATATTAGGTCAGAGATGGGCTGTGAGGGAGACTAAGGATAGGCCAAGGTAGTTTGTCTCTCCATCTGTAGCCCACTCTCCAAGTCTGTGAGTTCTGATCAATCAAGTGGCCTTGTAGACTCTTCAGCACAGATACATTTCTTTTCGAGAAGTTTTAGTTCACACCAGTCTCCTGTGGGTCTTTCCACACTTACCACCATAGGCAATTCATACTCCTCTGGTCTTGTTTTTCACTACTGCTCTGATAAGGTTATTACTGTACTCAGGGGTCCAGAATGTTCTAGGTCCAGTGAAGAAGAATTCATCAACAGATGCAGATGGGACCATAGAAAGTCAGATTTATTTAGCAAAGTAGATGAATAGAATACTTCAAAGATGGCAGGAACTGGCTAGCCTGAGAAATGGCAGCAGTAAAGGACCTTGGGTTTATTATTGCATGAGGTTTATGAATATTCATGCAGGGTGGCATTTTCATAAGGTAGATGGTTCTCCTCTCTCTCTCTCTCTCTCTCTCTCTCTCTCAAATAAAGGCAGATCAGATCTTCCTTTTAGGGTATTTCCCCTATGATCCTTCTGTTAAAAAGGGGCATATTTAAAGGTTGCTGCAGTTTCCTTGGTAGATTAGTTAGCTTCTCTGTTGCTATGATAAGACACTGACCAAAGCAACTAAGGAAGGAAAAAACATTTGCTTGGCTTACACCTCCACATCACAATTTAGGGAAGCCAGGACAGGAGCTCAAGGCAGGAACTGAGACAAAATCTCTGAGGAACACCGCTTACGGCGGCCTTCCTCCCCATCGCTAGCTCAGCTTGCTGATCTTACATAACCCAGCATCACCTGCGCCCGGAGTGGCCCCTCCCACATCGGTCATCAGTCAAGATGTGCTACAGATATGTTCACGGACCGGTCTGATGGAGGGAATTCCTTACTTGACTTTCCTCCTCCTGGATGAACTCTAGCCTGTGTCAGGCTGACAAAAACTAACCAACGTATTTGGTTACCCCATGCCTAACTCCTTGCCTAAACAATCTCAGCGCAGGTGATATGCCCCTGCCTCAAAAATGGAACATACAAAGCCCAGGCGTGGCGGCACACGCCTTTAATCCCAGCACTCTGGAGGCAGAGGCAGATGGATCTCTAGGAGTTCCAAGCCTGCCTGGCCTACTGAGTGAGTTCCAAACAGACTATGGCCGTAAGGTGTGCTATACAGGGCTGCAGAGATGGCTCAGTGGATAAGAGTGCTCGTCCAGTTTACTCCAGCTGATGAGACCAGCGGTGGCAAACATAAAGGGCCTCATGACCCTCAAGCCCATCTTTGGAGCACTGACGTTAGCTTTGGTTTACTAGAGGCGAGCATTGGAGCACAGCAAGAGAGCCACATGGTTAAACAATCTTGGCCACGCTGCGGTCTGGTCGCTCACTGACTCCGTTCTGGTCCTTCAGGGTGAGGTCTTAGAAGTCTTGATTGCTTGAGGGGTCAGGCTGGAGATGAGGGCTCCTTCTTAGGGGCTGGAGCATAGGTCTTACAAGAGCTTTTGCCTTTTTGTTTTGAGACAGGGTTTCTCTGTGTAGCCTTGGCTGTCCTGGACTCACTCTGTAGACCAGGCTGGTCTCGAACTCACAATGATCCACCTGCCTCTGCCTCCCGAATGCTGGGTTTGAAGGCGTTTGTCACCAAGCCCGGCTGTGTTGTTGTTGTTGGTGTTTTTGTTTTTGTTTTTGTTTTTGTTTTTTTTTGTCTTGGGAGCCCCTCTCACACTCCTGCTTCATTAGTATCTATCTCTCTCTCGTTTTAAAAAAAGATTTATTCATTTATTATGTTTACAAGGTTCTGTCTGCGTGTAGGCCTGTATTCCAGAGGAGGGCACCAGATCTCATTATAGATGGTTGTGAGCCACCATGTGGTTGCTGGGGATTGAACTCAGGACCTTTGGAAGAGCAGCCAGTGCTCTTAACCTCTGAGCCATCTCTCCAGCCCTCGTTAGTATCTCTTAATAAACTTTTTTCTTAGTTACTGTTCAATTGCTGTGATGAAACACCATGAACATAAGCAACTTGGGGGAGCAAAGGGTTTACTTCAGGACTGGAACTCATGCAGGGCAGGAACCCGGAAGCAGGAGCTGATGCAGAGGCTGTGGAAGCGGGCTGCTTACTAACATAGTCACGGCTTACTTAACCTGCTTTCTTATAGAATGCAGGGCCATCAGCCCAGGGGTGGTATTCCTGTAACAATCGGGCACTCCTCCATCAATCACTAATTAAGAAAATACCCTACACGCCTGCCTCCAACAGCCCACTCTCATTGGCTGAACTTCTGATCTTTTTTGACTCCACCTCCCAAGTGCTGGGGTGACAGGTGTGCGCCATCACTTCTGACTGGTTTGTGAGGTTCTCAGGATGGAACTGGCGGGAGGGGGGCTTGTGCATCGGTTGCTAGGCAAGCAATTCTACCATCTAAGGCAGCTCCTAGGGATTTAAATGCCTTTCAATAGCAAGTTCGCGACAGCTTGGATGCTGTTTTAACGTACATAAGTGGACCAACCCTCAAAACCTGCCCGGTGGACACCCACGCGGCTCGGGGAAGACTGGCAGAGGCCCACGGGGCTCGGGGAATCCTTACTGAGGGGTCGGCCAGGTTGCTGGCGCAACCCACCATCGAGGCTGCCAGCGGCCCTAATCAAAGGAGCTTGGTTGCACTTGAGGCTACCGTCCCGGTCCATGCCGCTTTGCAGTCATCCTTAGAGTCCCTCGGCGGTGCCAGGTCGCCTACTGTCCCCCATTGGTCTTGTGTGTGGCAGAGCAGCTGATCCTCAGAGCCCAACAGCTTCATTCCTAGGCAAGCGTTGTAGTAGCAGACAAAGCAGTGAAGACCACAGCCTCGCCTACTAGTCTACTGCGCAGGCGCCCTGGTCTGACGCTCCCGTTATACCTCCCTCGGGGGCAGTTCCAACAGCGCGCAGGCGCACTAAGCCTCAGCGGCGCCCGGAGGCGGGCGTAAGGCGAGGGGGCGGAGCGAGCCGGAGCCTGCGGTTGCGCACTCGCAGGCACCGCCCCTCGGGTTCGCTTCTGGAGCCACGGCGCTAGCAGTGGAAACAACTGAGCTCGTCGTCGAAGTTGAGTTGTCCGAGGTGCGGGCCGTCAACGCAGCCGACGCACCATGGCGTCTGCTGCCCTCGGGCTGCCGCAGAGATGGGTGATGCTCCTCGGCGCGGTGCTGCTGCTGCTTCTGCCCATGGCCTCCGCGCAGGAGACTCCGGGAGTGAGTAAGTCCGGGAAATCGGGGGCGGGGGGGGGGGGGGGCTAGGGGCCGGGGAAGAGGGCGGCTGGGTCTGATCCAGGGCGGAGCCCAGCCCGCAGGCTTTGCGTCCTCTGCACTTGGAGCCGCGGGCGCGGCCGCCACTCCAGGGAATTACGTCGAGCCCTAAGGCACGAAAGGCAGGCCTAGTCGGAACCAGTGCCTTGGCACCTGCTTAGCAGCTGGCTGATTCGGGTTCCATTCGGCGAGCATCTGAACTGCCTGTTAGCAGGTGCCGGGGCCCGCCACTTTGAGGATCTGAGCTCTTAACTTTTTGGGGGGGGGGGAATTGGGGAGCTGGCAGGTTGGGTCCAACTGAGAGGGTCGGCTTGGTCAACTTCTGACCTTAGCTAGGGTTGATGGGATCCAGCTAGAAGGAAAACTCATTCTCCACCATAGTAACTCAGGCTCTCTCAAGGTGTCTTTGCACTCTAGCCTGGCACCGTGTGTTTTCTTTCAGTGACCTTTTGCATGCTGTCGCAGCTCTGTATTTAAGTTTCTTATCTGCTCCCAGGTGTGCCTAGGGTCTGTGACTGCTGCACACTCCTGCTGTCTTGCAGAGTGTGACTAAGGGAGCTGCACCTCGTCGTGGCCCAGGAGACTTGGGGGCTAGATTCCCCAGTGAGGACTTTACATAGGCAGAATACTGGAGAGCCTGTGGAGACAAAGGACTCCTTCCCAGTGGCTCAGGGG
This sequence comes from Acomys minous, assembly GCF_964271855.1. Classification (NCBI taxonomy): domain Eukaryota; kingdom Metazoa; phylum Chordata; class Mammalia; order Rodentia; family Muridae; genus Acomys; species Acomys minous. The sequence goes on from NC_140495.1 coordinate 104,086,023, forward strand.
TGTCTGCTGCGTTGCTAGAATGCCCCTAGGGAGGAGGGCACCAAACATCCACCTCTTGTCACAGAACATGTGCTAGGTGTGAAATTTACTACTACGTGACATTGTGCAGGAAGATGTCTTACGTTTAAAACAATTCGTGTTTACAAACATACCAACATACATTTACAGAATGCATTACGGTATCCCCAAACTCACCTTTTGGTGTTGTTTGAGTCAGGGTTTCACCACATAGATCAGGCTGGCCTTGAACTCACAGGTATCTGCCTGCCTGTGCCTCCCAAGTGCTGGGAATAAGAGGTGTGCACCGCCATGCCTGGCAAAAAAAAATCACCTTTTGAAATATTTTTGTGTGCTTCACTGAACCAGTAATGGATTATAGATCGGAGAGTGAAATTCATGAAGTTGAGGACACTTTGACAGGGCTTTTGCTTCCTCACTGATGGCATGTGGAATCACTCAGAGCCTCATCTTGTGGGGGGAGGCAGTCCTAAAAGAACCTCGCGGTTGCTGCACCTTCCGCGGGAATACTCAGGCGCAGTGGAGGCTGGTGCGGGTCACCCAGGCGGTGAGTCCTTACTGAACAACCCAGTTTGCAGAGGTATCTGGAGTGCCCCTTCCCCCCCTCTCCCTGAGGAGCCTGCCTTAGTGAACTTAGTGATACTCCTCCATACATGCCTTTTGGGGTGCCCTGCCCCTTCCTTCCCTTCCTCAGTGAGGCGGCCAGGACTGCTTTGTCTAAGCAAGTGTACTCTACTCCCCGATAGTACAGGTGCTCTCTGAGTCCTGACACCACAGAGGGCACCAAGCCCTTCCAAGTGGATTCTGCTTTGGGGCCCAGAAGATGGCAGCAGGAGGCCTTCTGTGTCCTTAGTTTTCAGAGTCAAACCCCTTTCCACGTGTAGGTGCGTCCTTTTGTCCTGAGCGCCTCGCTTGACTCACCTGAAACGTCAGGGACCCACTCAGAAGTGAGTCACCATTTATTGTCTTCCCATTTAATTATTAATAGCATCCAAACTGAACTCTTAAGGCGTAATGCCCCAGAGTCAGGATGTTCGCGGTCAGCACCGAGGAACTGCGGAGACACGTTTTGTTTTTTTTTTTTATCTGCAGCGTGTGGTCGGTTGTGTCCCGAGATGGGGTAAAAGATTTCCGTGTGGCCTTCCAGAAATGTGAGCTTTGAGGCAGCAAATTTCTTTACTAGCCGTGTGAGTCTAGGAGTTCCTTCAGCTAGGGTGCCTGCCATTCATCCTCTCTGGCACACGAGATCTACCCTCTAGTTGGCCCGTGGGGGAGGAGGAAGAGGAGGGGGAGGAGGAAGAGGAGGAGGAGGAAGAGGAGGAGGAGGGGGAGGAGGGCTGGCCCCTGGGGAGTCAGACTGCTTACTAATGGGCAGGCCCAGGGCAGCCAGAGCTCATGATGTGATTCTTGGAACTCAGCTCTTTCCGTTCCCGAAAGTGCAGCTACCCACCCACAGAGCCTGTAACAGATCCGGACCTCATCGTCACTGGGGCCGCTGTGTCCGCTGAGTCCGCTGATAGTAAGCAAGACCATCCTTTCTTGTGGATGACTTTGAAACAGCTGGAGAGTGGGTGGGTGTGTTCGGCACACCCTCAGCTGTCACCATAATGAGAAAGCTCTCAGTGCAGGGTGTGGGAGAGCTGAGGGGGGCGGTACAGTGAGCTCACACGGATGGGGGGGGCAGCTCTCCTGAGTGACTCCGTGCTTGCTGCACTACTCCGTCCCCTCTCTGTGCTTGCTAGGGTCTTTCTTATCTTACCACAAAATATCTGGCCATTTAAAAATGCTTATTGCAAATTGACAAGTTATAATCTTATAGCTTGTTACCTAATTTTCCCAAATCATGGAGTAAATTGTTGAGGTGGTTTGTGCCCCTAAATTCTTCAGGAATTCTCCTAAGAATGAGGATAGTCTCTGCTTAGTTAGAACATAGTTGTTAAAGTGGGACTCGGATGCTTGCCTTACTACATAGTCCACACAGATTAACCAAGTTCCCTAATGGGTCCTTCTGTCCTCTCAGGCTCTGAAGCCTGGGGCCATTTCAAATTGCTTCAACTTTTATATTTCTAATCTCCTCGGTCTCCTCTAAGGTCCTCAGTCCAGCTTGGTCTTCAGAAAGCCAGTTGGTAGAGAGCCCCAGTTTGGTGTTGCCCTCCTTTCCTCCCTCCCTCCTTCCCTCCCTCCCTCCCTTTCTTCCTTCCCATTAAGACATAGTCTCACTATGTAGCTCTGGCTGCCCTGGAACTCACTATGTGAACTAGGCAGGCTTCGAACTCACAGAGATCCACCTGCCTCTGCCTCCTAAGTGCTGGGACTAAAGGCGTGTGTGCCACTGCCCCACTGCACTTCACTGTCCCTCAGGTCTGCCCCAATAGGGAGGCAAGGAGCAGAGCAGGAGCCCAGGAGCCACTCTGCAGTGTGTGTATGTCCCCACCACTGGATTGTTTTTGTAGGCTTAATTTTTTTTATCAATTATATTTTATTATGAACTTATTAAACGAGCCTACCTCTCTTAACAACCCGACTAAACCAAACAATCAGAAAAGCATATTAAAAAACACTACAATTAAACCTTAAAGATATCAGTTCCTGGCATAGTCAGCAGGATTTTAGTAGACCAGCAATTTTACCAAAGTTGCTGCTGTTTTTTGTTTTGTTTTTTAACTTTTTAAGAAAGATTTATTTATTATGTATACAGTGTTCTGCCTGCATGCCAGAAGAGGGAACCAGATCTCATTATAGATGGTTGTGAGCCACCGTGTGGTTGCTGGGAATCGAACTCAGGACCTTTGGAAGAGCAGCCAGTGCTCTTAACCTCTGAGTCATCTCTCCAGCCACACACCAGTTTTTCTTTTGAGATAAATTTTTCCTCCTGTAAAATTAGAAAGCTTGAATGTACCCTTGGACAAGTTTCTCTGTGTAACCTTAGATGCGGACTGCACCTAGCAACCCAGTGAGTCACTGTCTTGCTTCCAGTATGGCCCCAGAAGCACTTGCTCTCGCCCTAGGTGGATGAGTTTACATTGTGTAGAGCTGTTGGACTTGAAAGGTGGTCCTTGATACAAGGCTTCTTTCAGCTGTGTGATGCTGCTCAGTTTCATTGATTTTACTTTTCTTTGTGGCTTGAAGTTGCTGCATTGTGTAGGTATTCCAGTCTGTCTGTCCATCCTTCTAGAAGTGAACATCTGGGCCTTTTCCAGTCATTGTGGATAGAAATGCGGTGAGCATGCCTGCACAGGGTTTCTGTGGGTATGTCGCCTGATGTTTTGAATAAGATACCTCTAGTGGGCTTGCTAGCCACAGGAGTGGCCATTTCTAAAAATGGCTGAGTCAACTCCAAATTGTTGCTGCGTGTCCCTGGTCATCTCTTTAAGTTTAGCCTTTCTTATGCATGCATCCCTTAAAGTTTTAGTTTGCGTTTTTGTGGCTGCCAATGACTTGAGTGCAGTGCTCTTTCCAAAGTGTGCTTCTTTTTTGTTTTCTGGTATAAGGAGATTTATTGTAGATGGGAGGAGGGGAGAGAAAGAAGGGGGAAGGGGAGCCCCAGGGGGACAGAGAGAGGGAAGGAAGCTGAGGAAGTGACAGAGAGCCAAGTGTGCTTGTTTTAAGGGATGGGGGGCAGTAGTAGTGGGTGGCCCCAGTTGGGTAGCATGAGAAAGTCTTGATTTCTATGCTACTTCTATACAGCTGATTTCCCTGAGTCCCAAGGCTGATAGCTGAATAGACTTTGATCCAGTGCTGTGGGTGCTTGGCAGTGTCCCAGGTGCTCTGCATGACTGGCGTGGGCTGACAGCACCGGGCTTCTTGGGTTTGGGGAGTGTAGGCCTGGCTGAAGAAGCTTGCCCCGGGATCTTGAGATCTAGAGGTAAGTTTATAAGCTTGGCTTTGCCTCTAGGCGTTTCACCATATGGCTGTGGCCTCTTGCTCGCAAGAGCATGCCAGTAGAAGTAGGTCCCAACAGGTTAGTGGTTTCATGGTTCGCCTGTAAAGGGGAGCTGTAAAGCATGGCTGTGTTGTGTTTGGAGTCTTTCTTTACCGGAGAGCCCTTGCAGGAGCGGCTCTCCTGGTGACTTGCTTGCAGCAGGATTTGGTTGGGTGCCCTGAAGCAGGCCAGTACCAGCAGAGTCTTGACCATTCGCGGCTGAGGCTCACAGCACCAGTGTCTTCTCTGCCACCTCAGTGATACCTTTGTCTCTCCTGGCAGGCTGTTCTCAGTACACAAACAAATCCTGTGAAGAGTGCCTCAGGAATGTCTCGGTAAGTAGTGTGACCTACGACCCCGAGTCCAAGGAGGTGTGTGTGTGTTTGAAGCGCTCTGCCATTTGGAAATTGTTAGGTGGTTGTTAACTATTACCCCAGCACCTTTCCATGAAAGGCGCACGTTCTCTCTGGTCTAGCCAGTCTCCATGACCCAGTCAGGCAGGGTGGGGATGCTCCCGTCCTGGAGCTGACTGGGACATGTGGCAGGTGTGCTGGCATTAGATGACCAGGAACTGCTCGCCTCTGACTAGGTCTTCTCTAGCGGGTCATTCGACCTCCAAGACCTGTTGCGGGCTGGGATAACAACTTACACAATGGCAGGCACTTGACAGGCAAGTGGGGGCCTTGAATGCACACTCAAGAGTGCACTCTTCTTCCTTCACGTGTGTAGTGCTGTAGTGTCAGCTCCTCTAGCAGGGTCCTTGCCAAGAGAAATGGCTCTCTATGAACCTTACACCATGGTTGTGCCCCAGTGCTGGCGCTTCCCCAAGCTGCCAGGGCTAGTGGGGTCTTCTCTCAATTCCTCACACAGGATTAGGGAAGAACCAGAAACAAGACAGCTGCAGGCCCGTGAGAGAGCTCTGGGCCATGTGGTGCACTGGGAATTCTCAGGCAGCATGTTCCTGTCCCCTTCTTAGTTTCCTTCTATGCCCTTGAGTCAGAAAGAAGCTCCAATTCTGGAGCACAGTCCCCTCATCTTCCGCTCTGTGAAACGGGAAGACTCATGAGGGGACTTTTTGATGGGACGGACATTCATTTGCCCTTCTGGGAGAAGCGGACCAGCAGTCGGGAAATAGCTCCATGGCCCATGTCTTTAGATGTCGTGTGAGGACTCTCGGCGCCTCCAGTGTGGTGGCCTGCTCTCTGGGCTGCCCGGGAGACTTCTGAGCTGCCGCTTGAGACAGAGGAGTTCTGCCTGGGCTTGGATGGGCCAGTGCTTGCCGTGCAGCCTGTTGGGAACTCTCAGGGAGGCACAGAAGTGGAGCGGCAGATGATCAGGAAAGCCTTCAGAGGCTTCTCCCTGGATGGCATCTCAGGGCTGCATAGTTGTGTTGTCCGCCCCGACAGTGGGTTAGTGACAACACAGGTTAGGGCGGTGTTTCCTCTTGGCTCCCACCACAGCACATTAGGAGCATCTTTAAAAGCAGCAGTATATTGTTAAAGTGACAGTACAGGTCTGAGACGTGTCTTGCTACTTTGTGAGACTGACTAAAGGTCAACAGCTGGTCCTGCCTCAGTACTCACATTGGTAGCGTTGAGCAGTGGGGTTTCTTGACTCTGGGTTCTATTTTTTCCTCTAGCACACCATTTCAGCCATAAAAAAAATTTTTTCATTGTTGTACTAGCCTTGTAGCCCTGTTACTATGGGTTATGTGTGATGAGAGCAGAGTCCAGAGAGGGACCTGCCCAGGTCACAGTGGTTAGTCCAGGCATCTGACCCTGCTCTGAACCCAGACAGCAAGGCTTCAGGAAGGCAAGGTGAAGAAGGCCACTCCAGGCCTAAGGGTGCTGCTGAGTTGTTCAGGGACCTCTTATTGTAGTTAAAAAGAGCAGAACATGCCAGGCGTGGTGGCGACAAAGCACCTTCAATCCCTGCACTCAGGGAGGCAGAAGCAGGCGGATCTCCGTGAGTTCGAGGCTAGCCTGGTCTACAAAGTGACTCTAGGGCAGCCAAGGCTACACAGAGAAACCCTGTCTCAAGAAAACAAAAAGGAACAGAATGCTAGCCATTGAGAGTGCTGTGTTCTCTTTGGAGCTCCTGGTCACATGAAAGTGGAAGATGATACCTTGTGACTTGAGCCTTTTTTTTTTTTTTAAGATTTTATTTATTTATTATTATGTATACAGAATACACCGCAGGCCAGAAGAGGTCATCTGATCACATTATAGATGGTTATTAGCCATCATGTGGTTGCTGGGAGTTGAAGTCAGGACCTCTGGAAAAGCAGTCAGTGCTCTTAAAGCTGAGCCATCTCTCTAGCCCAACATGAGCCTTTTTAAAAAATGAATGAGTAACCAAAATTTCTTCAGGACAGAAACCAGGTGTGGTGGCACATGCTTGTAATCCCAGCACTTGGGAGGCAGAGGCATGTGGATCTTTCTGAGTTCGAGGCCAGCCTGGTATATAAACTAAGTTCCAGGGCAGCCAGGGCTACACAGAGAAACTCTGTCTTGAAAAAACCAAAAGAGAACACCCAAACCCAGACAGAACCACTGGAGTAGACGATGTGCTCAGCCGCAAATCTGCAAGACTCCACTGTTGTGGGCCGTGTAATGCCAGGAACCACTGTGAGTGCACAGTGGACACTGTACAGTAGCCCAGCACGTGTTCCAGGGTCTTGTAATAGGTGTTGCTCCAAGTTGAGACCCAGACTTGGGTTTTAATCTTGCTGCAGATTGAGTGGCATGCTTACTCTTGCAGATGGGATGTCCTCTTGGCTCTGGCAGGGCCAGTGCTCTTGAAAGCAGAATTTCTTTGGCCTATGATGTGTGTAGTCTGCTCAGGGACACCTACCTAAGTCAGCTATGCTGCCTTCAGCCCTGTCTATCACTATGTGGTGGGTATGGTGGGCCCTGCTCTGAGTTCTGACATGTGCTGGTGCAACAGTACCATCTCTTCGCTGTTCCGTTCCCACCCTAACACATGAGGGCCTCAGACAGAGTCCCCTGGAGGTTCTCTCCTGCTCTGATCATTGGTTGCGTTGTCCTTCAAAACTGGACACTTTAAAGTACAGTGTAAAGATTGAGGCACAGGACCTCCTAAAGTAGTGACTCCCCTGGACCTCATCATCTGTCCAGCAAACACTTAGGAAGCACCTGCTGGATGCTCAGGTTCCCGTGTCCTGTGTCTCTGGGTGCTTAGTGAAGGCCACAGTTATCTGGCTTCCTGCGCAGTGTGGAAAGCGCACTGTATAGTGTGAGGAGGCAGGCAGTGTTATTGGTCAGGGAATGTGGGCCTTGGGAAGGTGGCTGGTTGGTGGCAGCGCAAGCCTCCTTGAGGATGTGAGGGAACCATTCTCAGGCAGGCTGCAAAGGCCCTGGGAGCAGGGCAGCTCTCAGGACCAAATGGCTCTGTAGGCTGGACAGGGCTGCCAGTCACTGTGTCGGGAATTGAGTAGGGGTATTTGAGAGGTGAATGCCTTAGACACATCCATCCTAGGGAGTGGGTGGTGCAGAGCCCCAAGACGGGGTGGCGGTCTTGCTCTGGTCTGGTGAAAGGCCTCCTGATGCTGGTCTCTTTCAGTGTCTGTGGTGCAACGAGAACAAGGCGTGCTTGGACTACCCCGTGAGGACAATCTTGCCCCCCGCTTCTCTTTGTAAACTGAGTTCTGCTCGCTGGGGCGTTTGCTGGGGTAAGTTGTCTTCATTTACTTCTTAAAACGTCAGTGGCTTCTGATGATTCTGGGGCTTGTGCTCAGTCAGGGGAAAGTTACTAGGAGTGCTGCTGTACTGTGACTCCCAAGGGAAGGAAGCAAGCAGTCCTGTGACAGGCTGCCGTTGGCATGCTGCCAGGGACCTGGGGCTCCGGGAGCAGCAGTAGCCACAGCACCACACAACCCCCATTGTGGGAGGTGGGGAAAGGGCTTTGTAAAGCCTGTTTTCATGTGCCTGTGGATGCTGCTGCCTGGGAACCTGTGTGGGTCCCATGGGCCAGTGACCCCCAACCAAGGACCCTGTCAGCCCAGGTGCCTGTCTGGGGTGGTCATTTTAAGTGTGTTTGTGCTGTGTGTTGCTGCCCCTTTTTTTTTTTTTTTTTTTTTTTTGGTGTGTTAGGTTTGGGGCTGCACAGGCCTCCTCCAGCCCTGTGAAGGTGCAGGTGTTTCTCAGAGCACCGGGGCAAGGGGGTTCTCCTTTTATTTTACTTTTTAAGATTTATTTATTTATTGCTTATACAATATCCTGCCTGCATGTATGCCAGCAATCCAGAAGAGGGCACCAGATCTCATTACAGATGGTTGTGAGCCACCATGTGCTGGTAATTGAACTCAGGACCCCTGGAAGAGCAAACAGTGCTCTTAACCTCTCCAGCCCCAGGGGGATCTTGATGGTTCCTTATGTGTTTGCACCATGGATCCTCTGTCCTCTTACATCTAGTTTAGCTATCTTTACAAAAATACTTCAGGCTCAGAATTCTGTCAGACTTCATGCAAAACAAACCTGGCTATTGCTAAAGCTCAGAGAATCCAGAAAGCAAAGAGGGCTGACACCCTGCGTCTGTTTCGTTTGTCTTTGGTGTCCAAGCACCATTGTGTCTGTCCTTCTGTCCTGGCACAGAAAAGCCTCTGAGGCCTCAGCACTGCCCCCCACTGTGTCCCCTCCTGGTGGTGCTTCTTCCTGCACTGGGAGCACTGACTGGCACTCAGACATCTGCCATCAATGTGTGAATTCTAGACTACCTTGTGGTCTGGGTTATCACTACTCAGAGCAGCAGGGAGACAGTTCTAGAGTGTCTGGAAGTGTACCCCACCCCTAGGTCCTGAGGTGGCCTTCACAGAAGGAAGTCCTGCTTTGAGCATTTCTTCACCTCTCTACGAAGACTGTTCTGCCCTGCATACAGCAATGTCACCTCTCCTCTTTGCACCCCTCCAGGGAGTGGCTTAGAGGGAGGTCACTTGTTTTACCTTTGACTCATTGGGTGGTGTATAGAGAACTGACTGTAACGACTGAAGGTGTTGAGCCGTGTCAGTTGTTGGGTGCCCTTGATAACCGTCCTGTGCAATGAAGGTCCCACTCAGGTTACAGCATGGCCACACAGCACTGTAGCTTATCAGCAAGAGTAGTTACCACACGCTGCCCGTGGAGTAGGCTGGCGCCTGTGGGAGGCAGCCTGAGAGCAGGTCTGCCTCTGGTTCCCAGTGAGCACACCGTTGGTTACCTCTGAGGGTCTTGAGGGACTGGCACCCACTACATGGGACTACACATGGTTGCAACTGCCCTGTGATAGGGTGTTGTTGGCCAGGGTTCATACTCCCCTGAGCAGAGTGGGGCACTCGAGGTTGGGCCACTGAGCTTCCTGGTTTCACCATAGCTCTGGGCGGCTCGTCATACTGATTGTAGTTCAGCACCGTGGACTGTCGGTTCTAACTTTAGAGTCATTTGTTTTCTCCTCTAGGAAAATTATAACCTCAGGGTCTTAATTGTAATGACTTGAAGTGTTATATTCATTTGAAGACAAATGAAGTCTTTACATGTTGACCTTTTGCTCTGAGCGTGGTGTCAATCATTGCTGTCAGGCCATGTTTGCACGTGGGTAGATGTTCCTGTGTGGCTCCAGCCCTGTGAAGGCGCAGGAGTTTAGCAGAGGAGCCCGTCGTGACAGCTCTGCTTTTAGCTGTAACTGACTTGAACTGCTTGTCAGAGAAGCGGTGGGAGTAGGTTGGATTTAGTTAGATCCAGCTGTCTTAATGTTCTCGTGCTTAGGTTGAGTGTTACAGAGTTCTGTAGTCAAAAACTGTACCACCCACTGATGCCTTCTAACTTTCTAACCACACAAGTTGCTACTTTTTGCACCTCCACACTTTCCACCTAGGTACCATTAGACAGAACACGGGGGTTGGAGCTCCCAGGCATCTGAGCAGTTGCAGTGACTGCTTCTGGCCTTAGCATGCTCAGAGACTGAAAGGAGTCCAGGAGATGGGCACAGGCCCCTGCGCTGAGGCTGCCTGCGGGAGCCCAGAGTCAGTCCTCGGCCTCTCTCCTTCTGCAGCCCTGCAGCCAGGGAAGCTGCTTGTGGTGTGCCTGGGTGCAGAGTTGAGCTGGATGGTGACTGGAACGTGTTGGCAAAAGCAGTGCAGGGCTCTTGAACTGGCTCTGGCCTGAATAGAGTAGTAGAAAAGCCTTGACTTGGTTTATTTTTATCTTTTGTTTTTGTTTTTTGAAGATCTATTTATTATATATACAGTGCTCTGCCTGCATATATACCTGCACACCAGAAGAGGGCACCAGATTTCATTATAGATGCTTGTGAGCTACCATGTGGTTGCTGGGAATTGAACTCTGGACCTCTGGAAGAGCACTCAGTGCTCTTAACCTCTGAGCCATCTCTCCAGTCCCCCAACCCCCTGCCTGGCTGGTTTTAATTTAAACATCTTAAAGAGAAATTTAGAAGAGCCTTAAAATTTATTTTCAGTTTGTATCAGTTCCTAAAGTTGGCTCTACCAGCACTTCATGCCTCTGAGTGACACTGGGCAGCCATATTCAGATACTAGGGCTGGGATGTGCATGTATTGGTGGTCAGGGCACTGCCCCATCTGTTGCTAGCACTAGGGAGTTAAGAGGCCTTGGGAACAGACACATTGACGTCTTTCTTTCTTCCAGTCTTAAGTGGGGAAAAGTCTGTCTTGTCTCATTAGTTTGTTGTGGTTAATTTATTTATATATATATAAGATATATATATATCTTAAGTTGTAGCCACTGGCTGAAAGGACCCACATGCCCAAGCCTCATGTTTAGGACTGCTCCTGTGACAAAAAGTAGTATGCTTTGGGGGCGGAGGCAGGCCATACTTGCTGAGGTTTAAACTTTATTCCTGGACTTCCAGTGAACTTTGAGGCCTTGATCATCACCATGTCGGTGCTTGGGGGCTCTGTGCTCCTGGGCATCACTGTGTGCTGCTGCTGCTGTTGCCGCCGGAAGAAGAGCCGGAAGCCAGACAAGAGCGATGAGAGGGCCATCAGAGAGCAGGAGGAGAGGAGAGTGCGGCAGGAGGAGAGGTGAGGCTAGGCCCCTTGCTCAGGAGCTTGCCTCTGAATTTATAACAAGGAGGCCATGGGAAACAAGGGCTGTGAGTCACACGTTTTCTCCATTTCTAAAAATGTATCGTGTGTCTTGTCCAGCATCTCCTGGGCTGTACTGAGAAGCTGGCAGGAATCTCAAAGGGGTCATTGGCCGTGTCTCAGAGTTCAGGCTAGCTGGTCTACCTCTTCCACTGGGAGAGGAGGCTTGCAGAGCCTGTGCTGCGGTGCTCTGGCCTGGCCTCGAGTACTGCTGTTCCAGCCCCAGCCCCTAACAATGAAGAAGCCTGACTGCGGTCGTGAACACTGACTTGTGCTTACTAGTTCCCAGAGCACTGAATTCTCATGTGTGCTGGGGTCTCATGCAGCCTCGGGGCAGATGGTGAGCGTGCTTTCAGCTCTGAAGCGGGTACCACTAAGTAGATGGTAATTACTTTTCCTGGTCACCAGATACAAGGTTTTGACCTGTCTGCATTTTCTCTCTGAGAACTTTTTTAAAAAGATTATGGTATTAGACATTTGAATTTATTATTACTGTTTTTTCTTCAAGTAGGGATCCCACTCCATAGCCCACTCTGGCCTTGAACTCTTCATCTTCCTGCCTTGGTCTCTTGAGTGCTGCAGCAACAGGTGGTCACCACCATGTCCACTCAGAATTAGTTTATGGAGAAGAACAGAATGGCCATCAGAGCAGCCTCAGCAGTCTGGCTTTGCAGTCACCCTGCTGGTCAAGTGGTGGGTGTGGCCTCGTGGCCACAGTCATCATCACTTTCTTTTTGGGGAGCTCAAGGAAAGTGCTGAAGGAGCCATAGGCTCTGCTCGAGGAAGTGAAAGGGCTGGGAGTTTGAGATGGCCCTGCTTGTCTGTCATAAACAGATGTGACTTACTATTTCTTTCTTTCTTTCTTTTTTTTAGGAGAGCAGAGATGAAGTCGAGACATGATGAAATCAGGAAGAAATATGGTAAGAGTGGGATGTGTTTCTCTTGACTGGTTTTGATCTGGGCAGCTACTGCTTTTCTGGACAACCGTCCTCCACTGAGGACAGCAGTTACCAGGGCACCACCGGAGACTAACTGTACCGAGTGCCTCAAGAGAACAGGTGGCTTTAATCTTCTTTGGTTCTCATGAAGAATGATACTTCAGGAGGGCTGTTCATGGCTGCTTGTCCATTTGCCTTAAAGTAGCATATGCCTGTGTCTGTGAGGTTCTGGGCTGTCTGTGCAGTCCTTCCCTCATGTGTGTCTCTTCTTCCTGTCTTATGGGGTTAGACTATCCTTCTTTATCCGAGAATTGGCTGAGGCTAAGACTTGCCCTCCTACCCTCCCTCCTTCCTGCTTTCTGACTGCATCATCTTGCTTGGAGAAGCTGGGGAGTGACTGAAGGAGCCAGCCTGATCCCGGGTGCCAAGTGCAAGCCTCTTTTGTTCAGTCGGAGTAAGAGGCCCAGCATGGTGGAGACTCACTGTCTCCAGTGTGCCACACGATGCTGTGTTTTGCTCTTGTTTCTGCTGCTCTCAGCTGGTTCTGAGCTGGTCTTAAAGCTCAGAACAGGTGCTCGAGCTTCTGCCTGGTCTTGCAACTCCAGGGGTTGGGTGCTGCACCCTGGTGCACCTCACACACCTAGATACGGGCCCATACAGCTGCGAGAAGGAAGGCTCCAGCTGTGAACCCAGTTTTTGGCCTTGAATTACTGCCTTAACAGGTGAAATCTGATGAAGAAAACTCTAACATTTTTCCCAAAATATGCATTAAAATTATTTATTTACTCTGTGTGTGTGTGTGTGTGTGTGTATGTGTGTGAACATATATGTGTGTATTTGTGTTTGTGTGTGTGCATACAAACATGCTAACATGCCCTCTGGAGGTCAAGGATGACTTCTGGGAGCCAATTCTCTTCTGCCATGTGGGTCCTGGGGAACTGAGGAGTGCTGTAGCTCCTGCTGCAGGCTCTGCGTGCTGTGGCCTAGGCTTGGATTAGGGCTTCTGTGACGTCAGCTGCTGCACTTGACCCTGGCTAGACCTCATCTCCTTTCTACTGATTTTTGTCCCGCTGTTTTGTCCTTGCTTCATCTTTACATGCCCATGGGTTCTTCTGGGTGGGTAAACATAGAGATACTCGTGTCTCTGCCCTAACAGGATCCTGTAGGTAGATGACTACACTGGTCTCACACCATCTTGTCATACAGGTTTGTGGCAGTCAGGACAATGAGGGCGGTGTGAGACAAGGAATGAGGTGGTGGGGTAGCAGAAGAGAGATGCAAATAAATGACGGAGTAGAAATAAAGAAGAATGGGTCGGGCCACAGATTTATAGGCAAATTCTTCCTTTGTCCCAGGCCTACTATGACACTTGACTGTCAGCTTGGTGGCGTGTGCTCTTTCATAGTCCTGGTTCTCCAGGCCCAGCCACAGCACTTGGGGGCATTGAGGGGAAGCGGCTTGTGTGTTTTCTGTGTGAATCCTGCCATGGCTGAAGGAAACACGTGCATGTGCGGGACCTTTCCTGACTTCCTGTGATCTCAGCTGTGGCTTGTTTCTTGGGAACTGTGGCGATTTCTTTCCTGACAAAATTTATTTCAGTTTTAAAGTTATCTGTAGCTCAGCTTCAGCGAAGGCCCAGGAGGAGCTTGCTTAGAACTGTGGTCAAGTCTTTCATGTAAAACGTGCCTGAGGTGTATTGTGTTTTATGGAGTGAAGTAGGTGGTTTTGTTTCATTTTGTGTTTCTTTGTTTGGTTTGGAATTTTAGTTTTTTGAGACATGGTCTCACTATGTAACTCTGGTTGGCCTAGAACTCCACTGGTAGACCAGGTTAGCCTCTAACTCACAGAGAGCCACTGGTCTCTGCCTCCTTAGTGCAAGCCTAGCCTTTTGTTTGTTTGTTTGTTTTTAAAGATTTATTTATGTATTACTATGTATACAGTGTTCTGCCTGCATGTATACCTATCGGACAGAAGAGGGCATCAAATCACATTACAGATGGTTGTGAACCACCATGTGGTTGCTGGGAATTGAACTCAGGAACTTTGGAAGAGCAGGTGGCACTCTTAACCACTGAGCTATTGTTTTGCTTTTCTTTTGAGATAGTTTCTTGTTCTGTAACCCAAGCTGGGCTCAAACTCCCAACAGTCCCCTGTCTTAGCTTCCCTAGGGCTAGGATTGTGGGTGTAATCCAGAACACCCAAGGCCATACATTACTTTTGTGAGTTTGTATCCAGTTGAGTGAGTGAATTTGTAAACCAAGTTTTTTTTTCCCTCTCCCCCAGGTCTGTTTAAAGAACAAAACCCGTATGAGAAGTTCTAAAGCAGCCGGCACATACTTGTGGCAGATCTTGCAATTCCAAATTTTCCTGGGAGTGCACTCTCCAGCAGAGCCTGCGGAGACCTCACCACCACAGCCATCCTTGGCCTGGGTGACCCCTCAAGCCTTAGCATGGGCACCGGAGTGGCCTTGAGAGGACAATCCTGCTCTTGTTCCCTCTATCTCTCTATGTAATCACCTGAGACACTAATCTTGTTGATGTCCTTTTTTGGGGGAGGAAATGTACTTGGTCCCCACAGTCTTCAAGCCGATTACAAAGCTGGCAGCCTAGGGGCTGACTAGCCACTGAGTGGCCTTGCTGCAAGATTCACATTGCAACACCCAGAGTCCTGTTTACTCTGTTACGGCAAGAATTGACCCACCACTCTCCCTTCTCCAAGGCTGCACCTTGTCTGCAGGCCCGTTTCTGTGGCATGCCATTGCTTTAGTTTGGAGCCTTTTGGAAGAGGCACCATCTCCACAGTCTGGTAAAGATTTGCTTTCTAACCCAGCTGTATCCAATAAGCACAAGAGCTTCTAAAGTTACCTGAAGTCTTTATTCCTTCAGGAAACAGCCTTACCAAACCTTTAATGAAAAGTCCAGGCCTCTTGGATAGGGTTTTTCATTTGTCCTAAACTGAGAGTCTTTTTACCCATGGGAAATCTGAGATGTGAATTCAGTTTGATCCTTTTGTGAGGGCCGACCCTCTGCCTCAGGCCTCTCCAGCTATGGTGATGCACAGTCACATGGCCTCCGAGGGGCTTTTGTGTAGGAATCTGGCATCTCCCCAGCTGGTCCTGTATGTATCATGGAGGATGAAGAGCTTGCCCACCAGCCATCCCATTGTGGAAACTGAGTATGTAGGAAGCTAGGAGGACCCCGCCCCATACTTCTACTAGAAAAACTGCCTGAGCACACATAACACACCCACCTCACCTCACACCCTGCTTCCAGCCCTGTCTCAGCTCACTGTATCGGACACATCAGCATGGGCCCTCGGAAGCTTGTCAGGGGACATTCAGGTCCCCATAATTCCGTCCAGTGTACATTTCTCTGAAATCCAGATGTGTCCCTAGTAAGCAGATCACACGTCTGATGGGTGGGAAAGGAGGAAAGATACCCATCCTGGGAAAGCAGCCACCATCAGATGCAGTGGCCTTAATGCAGGCTCCCTCATGCCTGAGACTGTCATCTAGCACTTGGTCACCTTTTCAACTCTGTCAGTCTGTCCAGGGATTAACATGTCTCTCTTCCAATTTCCACAAACTAAAGGAATGACCTTTACCACAATCTGGAGTCTTACCATTTTTCTGACTTGTTAGGCATCTGATGTAATCTAAAGCATCTTCAAACATTAAGTATTGTAGCAGCCAATGAGAGTCGTCTTTTCACTGTCTATTGAAAGGGAGCCCTCCTCACAGGCCTTGATGGACTTTGTATCACTATGTAGCACATGTAAATCATATCTGTTAGGTTGCTGAGCTAATGTTAGAGTGACCAACTGCTAGATGCAGAGTTTTTAATTCTCCAGCGTGGAGATGCAGCAGGTGCTCGCTGGACTGGTCTGTGTCCGCCTCTGAGCAGCATGAGGAGCAGCCACAGAACCAAGCCCGAGACCATCACGCCCGATGCCTTACTTTTTAACCACTTTCCAATAAAATGGTTGAATATGGCTTTGATTTCTTTCTCTGTGCTTTGGACTGAGGGGGGGGGGGGTGAGCTCTCCATGTAAATCATGCACCTGGGCTTGCCCTGTGAACTGAGTACCATGCCCCACAGAAACTGACTGGGCCGGCCCCGGAGTGCTCAACACTCCCTGCTGTCAGTGTAATCCCACCCCACCATGCTCAACATTCTGTTTTTGCCTTGGTACCAAGAAGTATTGAAGTGGCTCTGCATGGCCGCCAGCGGACACTGGCATCTGGGCACCACCCCCCCGACATGTAGCACCTGGCTTCATGAGCCCTGGTGTCTGAAGTGGGGAGCCAGGTGAATGTAGCATAGATAAGGGGTGTGGGTGTCACCGGGTCTGCTTGTGACAGGCTGTTGGCGCCCACGGTTCTCAGTCCCAGAGCTTGCCCTGGCTGCCTGGACCTGTTGCCATTGTAGTGGAGGAAAAGGAGCCATGGGGACCTGAGGGTGGAAACTGACTCCCTGGTTTTCAGGTTAACACTAGATAGGGACTGGCCTGCAAATCCAGGAGCCAGAACAGTGATTCTCCTGTAATAAAAGTCTGCCCTCTTGGGTGCTGGAGTGATGGCTCAGTGGTTAAGAGCACTGCCTGCTCTTCCAAAGGACCCGGGTTCAATTCCCAGCACCCACATGGCAGCTCACAATTGTCTAACTCCAAGACCTGACACCCCTACACTAACAAATGCACATAAATTTAAAAATTAAATTTAAAATATTTTTAAAAGTCTGCCCTCTTGAGGCATGTGCCTGCACTGACTTGCAGCCAGGAAACAAGCCCTGGGACAGGTACATCTGAAGGGTCCTGCAGACAGCACCCTGCCCAGACCGCAGACCACAGGAAGTGTGGACAGGCCACATTAAGCAGGTGGGAGCCTACTCACCCAGCCTTGTCCTGGGACCACAGGCCTCTGTAGGTACTCTGGGCAAGTGATGCTTAGCAGTGGTCACCCTAAATGTTAACGAGTGAGAGAATTCTGGGTGGGTGTGGGAAGGCCACGGGAAGTTCTGGGGATCTGGTTGGTGAGATATTAGATATGTTGAATCTCAGCATTCCGGGGGAACTGCTTTAAACCTAAGGACAGCCTCATCTTGGGCTTTCATATTCACTCGTGGAAAAATAGCACAATGCAGTTGGGTTGAGGAAAGGTTTACTCAGCAGTTTCCTGTGTCTGCAGACGGAGGGGAGAATGCTGGGGTGGGAGCCGGTATGTCAACCCTTCAATCCCAACACTCCAGTTTTAAGGGTGAAATGCCATGCCTCACCCAAAGCAGCCATGGGTGCTGTCAGCTGGCTCTGTGTCAGGACCTCAGTCCCACAAAGTGGTACCCACAGAGCGAGCAGTCTTCCACTTGGTAGGAGAGTCAGCCTGGGCTTTGAGTTCTGGTCCCTCCTATGGAGTTCAACCAGAGGGAGGCAGGGTAGTCCCACAGCAAGGACACAGCTGGGGCTTGGACAGGCTTGATCCAGGGCTGCCACCGTCTTCTGCTCCGCCTCGGAGTTCTGGGAAAGGTGTCCCACAGATACCAGTGCCATCCACAACCAGAAGGAACATGATGAAAGTGGAGAGATAATGGGAGCCGTGCAACCAGAGGAGAGTCTCAGCAATGGGCTGCCTGGCACTGGTCAGCAGTGCACCCTGGGTAGGGCCCACAGCCAGAATGACCAGCCATGCCAGCATGACCCACCCAGTACTCTGTCCTGGCTTCCTCAGGAGAAGCCACTGGAGCTCTGAGCATGCTAGCTCAGGCTCTCAGCCTTTCTTAGCTTTTCTTCCTGCTCTGCTTGCCCTACCCGCTCCACACACTGCAACCTTGAGAGACCCTCCACCCCAAAGAGTACCTTTGAGGCCTTGTCCCAGCATCTGCTTCCTTTGAACTCCGACAAAAAGTTACCCCTTGACCCAGGAGGTGTCTGAGCTAGGGAATGTAACTTATGCAGACTGCAATGAGGTCGGGGTTGTGATGATTGGTTTTTGTTTTGTTTTGTTTTGTTTTTTTGGTTTTTCGAAACAAGGTTTCTCTGTGTAGCCTTGGCTGTCCTAGACTCACTTTGTAGACCAGGCTGGCCTCGAACTCACAGCGATCTGCCTGCCTCTGCCTCCCGAGTGCTGGGATTAAAGGCGTGCGCCACCACGCCCGGCTGATTTTTTTTTCCAGCACTTCAACTGGTTAAGAGATAGCTGAGCATCTGTCAGCACAGGACGGTGTTTGTTCCAAGGAGAGTAAGGGATAGTTTACTCTGAGCCAAATACATGTGATCATGGCCCAGGAATATGGACCGGGTTTGCCCTGAAGGACATGTTCCACCTCGGAAGTAGTGTGAATAGCCAGGGTCTCTCAAACGTGATCAGCGACATTCTTAGCCAGACGTATGGTAAGTCAAGACCTAGCGCTGAAGCTAAGGTCAGGAAAGTTTGGGTTCTGTCTCCGTATTCCATCCACCATCAGGAGGATCTTCAGCAACAGACCTAAGCTTCCTCAGAGAACACCAACCTCTCAGCCTCTTTCTGGACGAGGCTGGGTTTGGGATTGGGGCACTAAGCAGAGCAAATAGCCCTCCCCAGTGTGGGTGGTGGTGGCCCACATGGGCTGGGGGCATGTCCAGACACTGCTGAATCTGCTCTGATGTTTAAGAGCTGTGTGTGTGTGTGTGTGTGTGTGTGTGTGTGTAGTCACGACAGCTGTGCTCATGGGTTTGGACGTTGGGGTTACACTGCATGAGAGTGGAAGTCTAGATCTGTCGGTGCTCCCTTTGTCAGGGAGCCATGATGGACTAGGGGCTGTGCCCTTCTAGCTTGGGAGGGCCTCCCTACCAGCCATGGTCTTCCCTGGCACTGCCCTGCCCAGTTTCCCCAGTGAGTGCCCCACGGTGTGGTACGCAGGGGTGCAACATATGGGTGGTGTCTACATGGCGTGCTCAGTTCCCACGCAGGGCTCCGTGTGGACTGATGTCCACACCTGTACTTTATCTCAACTCTTCTAGCCCAATTTCATGGAAAACCTTTCTTTCCATGTGTTTGGGGTTTTTTTTTTTTTGTTTGTTTGTTTGTTTGTTTGGCCCACTCTCTGTCCTGTGCCTGGGCTCCAGCTGACCAACCACCCTGCTGCTCCAGCTCAGTGATGGGTTTGACAAGCCCCTGCTCTGCAAATCGTTAGCTCTTCCTCCTTGAAAGGGGGGAGGCAGTGCTCTCCTACTTTGTACAGTACGGGCAGGACCACCCAGTGTTTGCATCATGGCCCTGTCTGTAAACAGCATGAATGGTAGTAGCCACACCGTGAACACGAGTGTAGGCGGGGGACCTGCAGCACATGTCAACACTGGAAACACCATATGCTGTGACTTCCAGACCTCCCTCACATCCTTTCTACAAACTAGCTAAATGGGTTGGGTTTGTTTGTAACATTGTATCCCTAGTGGTTTGAAAGCTATTTCTAATTTTCTTCAGCTGATCTTTTTTTTTTTCCTTTGCCCAACTCTTGTTCATCAAAACTGAATATCGACACAGCAAAGCATATTCACAACTTGAACATTTTTATGTATTTAAACTCCTATCATCCCTGTCTGATACCCAGATGCGTGTTTACATCTGGAGCCAGGCAAGGGCTGTGGCTTGCGGCTTGCCTCTACGTCTCTCCCACTCCCGGCTCCTCTGCCTGCTGCCTGTGAGTGTTTGGGATGTTAATCCCAGTGATTGCATTTTTTCCCCCCACAGTGTGCACCAGATGTTAAGCATTAAATACAAGTTTTACTGGCTTTGTTGCTTGCGGTTTATGTCAGGAAATACATCACAAAATTTGTCCTTCTAGGTAAGAGATGACTTTGGATTATTTGCGGTATGCAGCCTGCCCAACAGTGCACAGGTCCTGCCTGGTTTTCTCAGTCATCTGTTCCATTCGTGCTTTTTGTGCTTTTGGAGGTAAATTGTTATTGGGATGTGTGTGTGTGTGTGTGTGTGTGTGTGTGTGTGTGTGTGTGTGTGTGATATGTTTGTGTGTGCATATACCATGGTAATCAGAAGACTTTTAGGAGTCAGTGGTGTGTGTGTGTGTGTGTGTGTGTGTGTGTGTGTATGATGTGGGTCTGCACACAAGAGTGTGATGTGCACATACCATGGTGATCAGAAGACAACTTTTAGGAGTAAGTGTGTGTGTGTGTGTGTGTGTGTGTGTGTGTGTGTGTGTGTGATATGGGTGTGCATATGCCATGGTGATTAGAAGATAACTTTTAGGAATCAGTATGGTATGTGTGTGTGTGTGTGTGTGTGTGTGTGTGTGTGTGTGTATGCATGTGTGTGATGTGGGTATGCATATGCCATGGTGATCTGAAAACAACTTTTAGGAGTCAGTGGTGTGTGTGTGTGTGTGTGTGTGTGTGTGTGTGTGGTGTTGTGTATGGGTGTACATATGCCATGGTGATCAGAAGACAGCTTTTAGCAGTCCTCTCCGCCCATCATGGGCTTCAGAGATCAAACTCAGGCTGTGGGGCAAACACCTTTACCTGCTAGGTCATCTCAAGGCCTTTTGATGGTCCATTTGCTTAGCGTCTGTGGGTGGGTGTGCTCTGTGACTACTCAGCTTTCTGAAAATGACCAGGAACTTACCTGCCCTACCATGCACCACTTCCCCCACCGCAGAGACCTTGGTTGCCCCTGCTTCCGGTAGGCACTGCACTGACTGGAACTCTGCTTCTCTTTAGGACTCCTGCTGACATGGGCGCTCCTGTCTTTGTCATTGTCACTTTCCTTCAAAAGCACCCTGTGGCTCCAACTTTTCCAAACCTACTTTATTTGGGGTTCTTTAAATGCTTATACCCCTTTCTAACCCACCTACCCTAGATAAGAGAGAAAGAAAGATTTAGGGGAACAGGAGAAGTAGACCTTGTTGAATTCAGTTCCTGGCAGCAATTCCCCTGGTGTAGTTGGCAGGATTTCAGCCGGGCTTCACTGGAGCAATTTTCTCTTGGAGCATCTTGAAGCTATGAACAGCCAAACAATACCAAGACCCAAAAAGCCCAGCCTTCTGTTTTGGGATATCCTCTCAGAGTCTGTACTACGATGTTTTTCAGCTGGCAGAAACCAAGCCCCTCCACCATGAAGTGATTAGACTTCTAAGTGGATAAACATCACCTACTCTCCCATAGTCTGTTCCCCCTCCCGCACTTGGGATCAAAACAAAAATATGTTTCTATCTACTACGTTACCCTCTGTGGTTCTGGCTCCTTCTTTTCTGTACTTCTAGGCTTCCCTGGCTGAAGAACTCCTGTCATCAAATTTCCTTTAGCATATGCTTATGGCAGTAAGTCCTTCACGGAGCAGCACCACCCACTGCTACGTACAACGCTTTCATGGGTTGAAGCCTCTACGTGGCGGCAGTTACTCTCAGCATTCTGAAATGTTGCCCTCCATTGTTTGTGTTAAAAACTCAGATGGAAAGCTGGGTGTGGTGGCGCACGCCTTTAATCTCAGCACTCAGGAGGCTGAGACAGGTGGATCGCTGTGAGTTCGAGGCCAGCCTGGTCTACAAAGCGAGTCCAGGACAGGCTACACAGAGAAACCCTGTCTCGGGGGGGGGGGGGAAGAAGAAGAAGAAGAAGAAGAAGAAGAAGAAGAAGAAGAAGAAGAAGGAAAGAAAGAAAGAAAAAATAGAAATAAAACTCAGATGGAACTTCTTTGTGTTCTCTGCATGCAGTCTTGCCTTGCTTTGTGAACAATGTCAACTGAAATTCCTTTGTTTTTACTCTTCTAACAAGAGCTGTGGGTTTGGGGCTTTCCCACTGGATGGATGCTCTCTCTGCAACCCATGGTTTCTCTTTGCTTGGTTTTGAGACTCCTCTTTTATTATGCCTTCAAATGCTACTTCTTGCACATTACTTCCTCTCCCCCAAGGACTTATCTCCCCAAAGTTAGACCTGTGCCATACGGCCATGTCATGGGCCACGTCACAGGCCTCTCGATATATGCTCCACAGTCTTCCTGCTGCTGTCTGGAGATTTCCTTCTACTCTCTTTCCCAGTTCACAAATCATCTCTTCCACAGATCTAGTCTGTTTTTAAGTTCATCTAGTGAAATCAAAGTTAGTTAATTTCTGTTTTAAATTTTCAACTGGATTCTGAAATATAGTCCACTTTTTTTTGTTTGGTTGCTTTGTTTTGTTTTGTTTGTTTGTTTGTTTGCTTTTTTGAGACAGGGTTTCTCTGTAGCCCTGGCTACCCTGAACTCGCTTTGTAGACCAGGCTGGCCTTGAACACACAATGATCCGCCTGCCTCTGCCTCCCAAATGCTGGGATGAAAGGCATGCGCCCGGCTATGTTGCACTTCTTTATGCAATGTTACTGTCTCCAAATCCATTTCCTGGACATATTAATCACAGCAACTTTCCAGTCTGGTTGGTTAAATCCACACCCTCTCCTGTGGGCTTATTTCTGGTGGATGTTTCCTGGACTGGGCATATGGCTTTCTTTGTAAACTTCAGTTCTGGGCTCTGTGAACAAGAACACATCAGTTGAGTGGCGTCCCTGCACAGCATCTCTACAAAGTGTTGCTGTCCTTATCTTTCTGTGTTAGGTTGCCGGTGGGAAGCAGGGCAGACAAGCTTTCCCCAGACTGTAACTGGACTGCCTCTGCTGGTCTCGGGGCTGCGGAGGCTGAGCACACATCCTCTTTCCTAACCTGTAGCTCTGTTCCTTCAGGTATGTCCTAGTGTCCTCTCATGTTGCTGTGGCAAAAATACCCCAACGAAAGCAACTTGAGGGAGGGTGCCTTAAGTCCTCAGTTCCAGGCCTGACATTGTGGGGACGTCAAGGCAGCGTGCTCTTTCTTGAGAGTTCTCTTCTCTCAGAGAAAAGTTTCCTTGTTGGTGGCTGCCTGGTATTTCTAGGAAAAATGTAAAAGTATTTAGTTTTACATAAGGACTCTGTGGTGCAGGCTGGCCTCCAAACTGGTGATCTGCCTGCCTTCACCCCAAGTGCTAGCTAGGACCACTGATGTGCACCACCATGTTGGAGGCAGCAGGGTGTCCTTCACAGCAAAGGACCCTGGGAGTCCGTCCTTTACATATGGGCTGGAGAGATGGCTCAAAAGTTAAGAGCACTGGCTGCTCTTCCAGAGGTCCTAAGTTCAATTCCCAGCAACCACGTGGTGGCTCATAACCATTTACAATGAGATCTGGCGCCCTCTTCTGGCAGGCAGGCACACATGCAGGCGGCAGGCAGAACATTGCACTCATAGTAAATAAATAAACCTTAAAAAACAAGTGCCTTCAATTGAGTCCCGCCTCCTTGTTCCCTTTTCTTTCTCTGACTCCTGTCAGGTGAACACATACCCTGATCCGCAGAGCTTCAGCGTGCTTGTGTCCCTTCCTCTGTGATCCCTTGAAGTCCCTCAGCCACGGCCCTCCTACTATTGATTTTTCAGTGCTCTTTGCCCTCAGCTGTTTCCTTGGAGGGGTGTGGCCAGGTATGTTGCGACCTCAGCGTATCATGGGGTATCTGAGTCTGCTGTGTCAAGGCAGGCTGGGATGCCCCATGCCAAGCAAGCCACTATTCTCAGGTAAACAAAGTCATGGTAAGGCCCTGTCCATGCCCAAGGGGCCTCCTTAGGCCAATGTTTTAAATCTTGTGTGTGGATAGGCACGTTTGACTGTAATACCTATGAGGGCCAGAAGAGGGGGCCAGATCTCCTGGAGCTGGGTTACAGATACCCGGCTGCCTAACATGGGTGCTGAGATCCAAACTCCTTTTCCTTTGGGAAAACAATGTGTGGGAAAGATTAAGCTTTGTCACAGGTGGAAGCAGTCTTGGCGGGCTTTACCCTTGGGGCACACCATGAATACCTTGTGAGAGACTGTATGGAGTCTTCCTGGGCTTGGAATTCAGGAAGCCTACCTAGGAACCCCACCGTGGCTATTGTTTTCCTAATTGACCCTCGAAGGGAGAAGGAGACGCCCTTTGTATGTGACTGGGAAGGTGGTGAGGAGAAAAACAAGAGGTAGAGAAGGGGAAGGCGAGCAAGGCGCGGAGAGAGAGGGAGAGGAAGGGACCGGACCAGCTCGTGGGACAGAGACACCTAAGGACCCGTCCTGCCGACGGATTCCAAGAGGTTTACTCTTCTGTCCCTTTAACCTTTTTTTTCCTTCTTGTATATGCTAGTTGGGTTGTATAATAAAGTTTAATTGTTAATAAACAGAGCCAACAACAATGTGCTCTGTCAACTGCTGAGGAACCTCTCCACTTCCCCAGTGGGTCTTTATATCTTGATAGCTTGAGAAGGGGCTTTGAAAAACACACAGGAGTCTTCCTGTAATCGGCTGTCCACTTTTCACAATGGTAGATTTTTCAGTGTGTATGAAAATAATGTTTTTATTACCTGTTCTAGCTCCCAAATAATGACACAGAGACCTATTAGACTTATGAATAAGCTTTAAAGCACCACAGCTGGGCAGATGTTGATCCATTCTAACACATCTATACGGGCCTGGCTACTTCCCAGCCACGTGCCCCATGTTACTTGCCATCTTAGTCTCACCTTGGCTGTTTCTGCTCCATCTTTATCCTCATGGCTACCTTCTTCATGGTAACCTCCTCTTTTCTTCCCTTCTTCTGGACCCTACCTGAGACCCCCCTCGGCTGGGAACTAAAGTCCCTCCTCCTGTCCTCTCCTGCCTAGCTACAGGCTGATGAGCATCTTTATTAACCCATCAGGGATAACGAGCACACACTTTGTACACACACTGAGACAGGAGATTCTTCACAGAAATGACAACGCCCATGTCTGGACTGCAGCCAGACTTCAGCGTCTGAGTACACGGCACACTAGACCAATCCCCCCAACAAGTTGTGAACGGATCTCAGTGCATGGCTGCTTCGTGCTGTAGCCCACTTAGGTGCTGATGTCAGCCATCCCGAGGTGCACATGTTATACTCTGAAACCTTGGCAACAGAGGCCCTCAGCCGCAGACCATCACCACCGTTCAATTCTTGTATCCTGCAAACTGTAATGCGACACTACATAACACGTGGCCTCTTGGAGCTGATGGCACACTGTGGTCTGAACACTGCCTACCCAGAGTCACTTATAGCCATCAATGGAGGGAAGGTGTGTTCTGATCAGCAGGGCCGGGGTTTCTGGGGTTCCTAGGTCCCAGACACACAATCCGAGCTGTATTTGACTGAGGAGCCAAACGCTGGGCTGGTTGTCCTGAGGGACGAGTTCCAAATGGGTCTTTATGGAAATACCTTGACACACTTCCTGAGAAAGGTCATGTATAAAGGGAAAAGGGGATGAAAAGGTTGGTCTCACAGACACCTGGCTTAGTGGTTTTGCAGTGTTACCAGGAAATGGGAATGCTTGTCTGCTGGCCCTTCCTTGGAACAGAAACGTACTTCTGTCAAATCCAGATTACCAGTTCTCTGGAGGCTGCTGTGTGGTTCTGGAGCATGGCCACCAACACTGTCTAGGCACTACTGTGGGTGACTGTGTTGGTCCTGACTGGTCTGTTTCGAGGGTGTTAGCGTATAGACACAGAGGGCAGGTGGACTGCACTCTAAAAACCCACAGTGAGACGCAAGAAAGGACTCCTGCCCCCCACGCCAGTGCTCCTTGACTGTTCTACCATGCTTAAGCTGCCTGCTGGTGCTCAACCTCCCCTTGGCTTGCTTACCACGTTGACTCGCTGGAGTATTAAACTTCTAGGTATTTTTGTGTCCTCCTGTGTAAAATGAGTTATATTTTTTTAATCGTATTTCTTTATTATGTGTACAGTGTTCTGCCTGCAGGTACAACTGCAGGCCAGAAGAGGGCACCAGATTTCATTATATGGTTGTGAGCCACCATGTGGTTGCTGGGAATTGAACTCTTGACCTCTGGAAGGTGAGCCAATGCTCTTAACCTCTGAGCCATCTCTCCAGCCCCTTTAAAATGAGTTATATTAGTGTCCATAATAGCACTCCAGAAACTGGGCAAATGGTAGGTCAAAAGGGATGGCTCTGGTGCCTGCCACTGTCCTCTACCCGGCCACCTGGTGGCTACTTTGCGAGTATGTAAGGCGGGAGAAGGGTAGATACAGAGAAGGGGAAGAGGCCCGTGTGCCTCCTGGAGCCATCTTGGGGCCCTTCTGAAGGTTGGTCCTCCCCACCTGGAAAGTCAGATGGGAAAAGATGAAGCAAGAGTATGTGCTGGCTTTATGGGACAACAGAAGCCATCTTTGTGTCCTCGAAGCATGCCTTTTTCAGACATAAGCTCCTTTGTCATATTCAAATGCAAGGCCACAGGCCTGTTCCAGGAGCCCGGAAAGCACGCCTGGTAACCTCTTACTGGTCTTCCTGGACCACCTGAAAGGGTTAGCCTGATGGCCCTGAGTTTTTTCACCCTCTCTTCCCCAAATGCTGCTTGCATACAAGAAAAGTAGCCAGACGTGGGTGGCAAAGTGGCTGCCTGAGGACGACACACAGGGTCGGTTGGGCCAAAGTGTTCCTCTGGCTCCTGCCCTGGCACACACGACCCCCAGTCTTCTCACGCTTCCCAGTCCTCCTGCCCTGCACGCTGAGTGTCCCCGCAGTCCTGGACTTATCCGGTGGTCTATGTGCCCAGGACCTTGAGTCGCGCGTCCCCGGGATCTGCGCGCGCCCGGGTGGCTGACCCGCCCCGTGACGCACTCACAACCATCCGGAATCGCGGCCGGCCAGCGCGCACCCGAGGCACAGGGCACGCGCCTCGTGCACGCGCGCCACCACGTGACTTCGCGCGGCCAACCGGCGCTCCAGGATTTAGGGATAAAGCGCGGCCCCGAGATTGTTGCGGCGGGAGAGCGGCGGGGCAGAGAGCGTGACTCGCCCGCTCCAGTGCCATCGGTTCCCTCTGCGCTTGCCGCCGTCGCCGCCGCCGCCGCGCAACCATGTCGGAAGAGAAGCCCAAGGTAAGCCCGGTACACAAGCCGAAGGCGATTCCGCCAGGAAGCAGGCTGGGCCGCGCGCAAACGAGGCCCGCGGGACCGCGCCCGGGCCTCCGCGCCCCTCCCCCACCTGGGCCCGCGCCCCTCCCCCACCGGCGTCGTACCCCGCCCGGAGCTTCACCCTAGCCCCGCCCCGCCCCTAAGACCCACCCCCCGCAGCCGTGCCTCCCGCCACGCCAGGGCTCCGCCCCCGGTGTAGCCCCGCCTCTGGTATAGTCCCGCCCCGACTCTAGCCACGCCCCACGGCCCGAGAACCCGGAACTTGGACGTTCCGCGCGTGCTGGTACTTGTTTAGCTGGTCTCTTGTCTCCGTCTTCGCTCGCCGACGTGGCCATCCTTCTTGTTTCGTGTACATCGGTCCACGCGTGGCGCTTCGCACGAGGCTCAGCAGGCGCTCTGAGAGCTGCATCGGCGCAGGAGCGAGGCTGGCCGCTCCGAGCTTACACTGTTCGCCCTGCCGGGTGCTTGCCCACTCCATCGCAGTAGTCTGTGCAGTTAGTGCGTGGAAAGGGCAAGGCTGGCCGCCCCCTCCATTTATTTATTTAGGTTTTTCGAGACAAAGTTTCTCTATGTAACAGGCCCTGGCTGTCCTCGACTCACTTTGTACATCAGGCTGGCCTTGAACTAACAGGTGATCCGCCCGCCTCTGCCTTCTGAATGCTGGGGTTAAAGGAGTGTGCCACGAAGCCTGGCCAACCTTTGTTTTGCTTTGTTCTGATACGGGGTTTCCCTGTGTACCTCAAGCTAGCCTTGACCTAAACCCAGGCGTGCTGGGACTACAGGTGTTTAGAGTTGCTGAGCCAAAACCTCATCCCTCTTAATTTCTAAGTTTACTTGCTAACTGGAGAGCTGGCCTGAACTGGCCATCCCGCCGTAGGAGGGGTGCCTTAGGCTTTTCACCGCTGCTGGCTTTTCTTTTTATTTGATGTTTTGGTTCCTGCCCTGTTTTTGAATACACCCATCCTTTTTTTGGGGGGGGGGGGTAGGGGTAGAAGTCAGTGCATCTTGGGGCCTGTTGGTGTTATATTTCTCACCTGTCTTGTTCATTTTTTTGTCTTGTTGGAGAGCCCACACACCAAGCTCCCTGAGCAGGGCTGCTGTCCTGGGAGGGGGTGGTGGGAAGCCTCACACAGGAAGGAATGGGGGAATGCTGCCCCAAGGTGTCCCTTCAGGAGCCCCTCACCTGGAAACCATTTCCCAGGTTAGAAAGAGCCATGCTCCTTCCTACCCAAGGCCCTTAGGACCCAGTGTAAGGGCAGGTCCTGCACCCTGCATCCAAGTTTCCTGACACTCTTGTACCCTTTTCTCCAGGAATAAAGTCGCAGGGGACATCCAAGGGAAGTCGGGTGCTTTTATGGTTGAACTGTAAAAAAAAAAAAAAAAGCTGCAGCCGGGGGTGGTGGTGCACGCCTTTAATCCCAGCACTCGGGAGGCAGAGGCAGGCGGATCGCTGTGAGTTCGAGGCCAGCCTGGTCTACAAAGTGAGTCCAGGATGGCCAAGGCTACACAGAGAAACTGTCTCAAAAAACCAGTAGAGTAAGGAATCTGTTTCCTTAACAAACAAGTGGGGAGAGTGCAGGGGGGGCGGTGGGGGGCTAAAGAGATGGCTCAGCAGTGACTGCTCCTCCAGAGGACTTGGTCCAATCCCCAGCACCCACATGGTAGCTCACAACTGTCTGTAACCCAGGATCTGACACCTTCATGCTGACACACATGCAGGCAAAACACCAATGCATATTAAATAAGTAAACAAACAAACAAATAGGTAAATAGATGGTCCCCAAGGCGGCTCGGCAGTTAAGAGCATTGACTGCTCTTTCAGAGGACCTGGTTCAATTCCTAGCCAGATCCAGTCCTAGAGGACATGGCACCCTCTTCTGGCCTCCATGGGCACTACCTACATGTGGTACGCAGACTTACATGCAGATAAAATACTCATACATGTTAAAACATAAGAAAGGTTAGAAAGTTCCCGTGGACTTCTTTATCCCATTGTGGCTGAAATGATAACATCCTGTGAGCCGAGCATGCTCAAAACAACAAAAAGTAGTTTCTTTTCAGACTGAGCAGCCCTAAACTTGGCTCTGTGGCCTATAATAAAACTGTTTGTTCAACATGTGTTTCCAGGCAACAAGAAGAGCTCATTTTACCTTTATTGAGCAGTTTGTGTGTATATCATGATTATATAAAAACTACTGCTGTTCAGCTGGGTGTGGTGACACATGCCTTTAATCCCAGCACTCAGGAGGCAGAGGTAGGTGGATCACTGTGATTTCGAGGCCAGCCTGGTCTATAAAGTGAGTTCAGGACAGCCAAGGCTACATAGAGAAACCCTGTCTCAACAACAACAAAAACAAACAAACAAACAAACAAAAAACCCTACTGCTGTTCAATAGGAGTTTTTTCTCTAGTGTGGGGGATAGAACCCAGGACCTTGTGCTGGCTGAGCACACAGTATTCTTCAGAGCCACGCTCAGAAGAAAGAGCACAGTCTGAGACCAGAGTGCCCAGGGGACCACAGCCTTTACCCCGCCGACTCCGGAGTGCCTGGGGGATCACAGCCTTTACCCTGCTGACTCCGGAGTGCCCGGGGGACTCCAGAGTGCCCAGAGGACCACAGCCTTTACCCTGCTGACTGCACTGGACCCCTTAGAGTTCCCCAGTAATGTCCCTCTGGTCCTCTATTCTTGGCTTTATGTTGGTTTGTTTTGTTTTGTTTTTACTAGCCTCATAAGTAATTTTAAAACCAAGATGGGTTTTCTTTGGCTTTCTAGACACAATAAGCAGATTTTTGTCTTTGATTAGTAGTCTGTGAGGACACTGGCTTTGCATTGCAGTTTCTATCACTGTGCTTAACAAATGTAGGTTAAAAATAAATTCTGTGTAAAAATAAGGCAGTCACAAGAGCAACTCTAGGCTGATGGGGGAATTTTAAGAATTAGGTTGGTTTTAATGACTTAAGACAACAGCTATTAACTAAGGACTTACGTTTTAAACCCTGTTGATTCTGAGCTGGCTTTTGAGACCCATTTTCTGTGTCTTGCAGGAAGGAGTGAAGACGGAGAACGACCACATCAACCTGAAAGTGGCAGGGCAGGATGGCTCAGTGGTGCAGTTCAAGATCAAGAGGCACACCCCACTGAGCAAGCTGATGAAGGCCTACTGTGAGAGGCAGGTGTGTGCTGGCCGGAGGAAGGAGTCAGAGACAGAACCCCATGCAGGGTTGGGCCTCCCTCCCTGAAGGAATCCTGCAAGGGTTGCTCACAGTGCAGGCTTGCCTTCAGTACCTTGGATCTTGATCCCTGGTGTCCCTCAGAGTGCGTGTCTCCCTGGGTTCCTGCAAATGGATAGGGGGACCTTGGGCCTTGAGCAGACTACAGTGGCAATTTGCTTCCTGACAGACACCAGCATAGTGGCGTACACTCCTGTCTCCCAGCGCATGGGTCTGGTGGTATGCCCACTTGTGGGATTGGTGCTAGCTCGAATTCCTCTCTCTGGTCTCCACCCAATTATGCTTGTATATGCTGTTCTCACTGGCGATTTGATTTTTTAAAATTTTATTTAGGAACGTGAGGAAACACTTGATCCTGTCCCATTTCAAAATAGCAAGCTAACTGAACTTCGTCCCCAACAGTGAGCAGCTGGGTTGGTCGTTTCTGCTGTTGTCAGAGTCATTGTGAACCCATGGCTCCCACACACATGCTGTTTGGGTCTTTCAATCTAGTTCATTCTTTCTTTTATTTTGTTTTGGAGACAGGGTTTCGCTGTGTAGCCTCAACTGTCTTGGCACTCATTTTGTAGACAAGGCTGGCCTCGAACTCACAAAGATCCACCTGCCTCTCCCTTTTGTGTGGGCAGTGGCATCTCAGTATGGTAGTACAAGGTTGCCCTAAGTGCTTGCAAACACAGCTATTTGCTGTCCTTTTTTGACTGCCCTGATTTACACATTCCTGCCTTTGGGCTTTGTTGTAAATACTCTGCAAGGCAGTGTGCCGTACTTTTTCCCTTCCCGCCTCTCAAGTCCTGCAGATAGTGGACTTGTCCTCCTGTCTTCTAGGTTTTAACCTTAGACTCTTCTCACCTGTTAAAGGTGAGACAGAGCTTTGTGATGACACTGTGTCCCCTTGTGCCCTCCCAGCTGAGTCAGCTGCACTCTGACTGACTGTGTGTGTGTGTGTGTGTGTGTGTGTGTGTGTGTGTGTGTGTGTGTCTCCTCCCGTTCCTGGGCTCAGTTAGCTTGCATTGTGATGCTCTCTAGTCTTCTGCATGTGCATGCTCAGGGGGGTGGGTGGGTGGGGTAGGGTGGGGTGCTGGAGCGCATACTAGGTCTGCTACCTCAATGTTTTGGGACCTCCCGCTAGCCCCACCTGATCCATTGCCTTGGAAGCGAAGCTGTTTGCACATCTGCCATCCCACAGTCATATGATAGCCATTCTGGAGACTTCCTTTGTCTGCCTCCTGCATCTTTTTTTGTGTTAATTCCCCCTTTTGTGTGGAGCATCATCTCCCACATCTGACAGGGACTTACTTGCTTGTCTGGGTGCGTGTGGTACTACTCTAGGCTGAGGTGGGCTACTGTGGGAGTTGCCGTAACCCGCTGTGGTTTGGGACACTAGTGACATTGCGGTTCTCTGATTCTCTGCTGTGAGATCTCAGCAGGGGCTCAGGAGGCCACTCTTCTCCCTCTGGCAGGGTGCTTTCGGGCCCTTCTCGTCTGTAGACTTGACTCTAACTGTCCTTGCTACTGTGTAGACAGACACAGTCTCTGCTGCTTCCGTCAGGAGGACTCAGTCTCCTGCACTCAACCATTCTCCGTGCGTGCCTCTGCCATTTCCTGCTCTGCGTTGGGTTTTACTGTTGCTCTCCCTTTTGAGTTTTCCCTTCATCTTACCACTTTATAGCCCATTTATTTATTTAGTAGACAATGTTCTGCCTGCACATGCCCCTGCCCGCCAGAAGAGGGCACCATTCTTGCTTGCTATGATTTTTAGTTTCCAGAAGTTTTTTGTCCTTTCCTGTTTTGTGGTTTGTTTTTTTTTCGCCAGTATATACTTTATATTGTTTGCTTGGTGTGTTTGTGTGGGTGTCTGTACACGTGTTTTTGTGGGTTTTTAAAAATATTTATCTATTATGTATATAGTGTTTTGCAGTATGTACACCTGTACTCCAGAAGAGGGCGGCAGATCTCATTATAGATGGCTGTGAGCCACCGTGTGGTTGCTGGGAATTGAACTCAGGACCTTTGGAAGGGCAGCCTGTGCTCTTAACCTTTGAGCCATCTCTCCAGCCCATATGTACACACGTTTTATTTTATTTTATTTTATTTTTTATTTTTATTTTGTTTGTTTTTTGAGACAGGCTCTCTCTGTGTAGCCTTGGCTGTCCTGGACTTGCTTTGTAGATCAGGCTGGCCTCGAACCCACAGTGATCCGCCTGCCTCTGCCTCCCGAGTGCTGGGATTAAAGGCAACCACACTGGGTCGGACAGCTGCTCTTTTATTGAAGAACTTTTCCCTTATATCTAAGTGTGTGGAGTAATCTCTCACTGGGAAGAATCATGCCATGTCTGTAACACACATGGTGCTTTCTTCTTCCCCTGGTCTGTTCTCACATATTTGGGCCTTTTTGTTTGTTTGCTTGCTTGCTTTTTGTTTCTTAAGATTTATGTATTTTATGTATATAAGTGCTCTGCCTGCATGTTCACCTGCAGGCCGAAGAGGGCATCAGATCCCAGTATATATGGCTGTGAGCCACCATGTGGATGCTGGGAATTGAACTCAGGACCTCTGGAAGAGCAGTCAGTGCTCTTAACTACGGAGCCATCTCTCCAGCCCCTTGAGTCTTTCTTTAAATACCCCCACCCCCAGTTTCTGCTTGTATTTAAGAATGAAGCACTGGGGAGCTGGAGAGATGACTCAGAGGTTAAGAGCACTGGCTGTTCTCTCAAGGGTCCTGAGTTCAATTCCCAACAACCACATGGTGGCTCACAACCATCTATAATGAGATCTGGTGCCCTCTTCTGGTGTGGAGGTGTACATGCAGGCATAACACTATATACATAATAAATAAATCTTTAAAAATAAAAATAAAACATAGAAGAATGAAGCACTGACAGGGGTTGGGATGTTAGACCTGGGGGCTCTGGAGGCCCTCAGATGCTTATCTGAGAGCACTGTTTCCTGGGGGAACAATGCATCTGGGGTGCAGCTGAGGGGTCTCTGAGGCACTTTGGGGAGGCTGGCTTTGACTAGCCTTCCTGGACACCCACTTGCTATACATGTCTTGACAGAGCTCCAAGGCCACATCTCTAAAAAGTCCTGCTTATTGCCGTGGGAGCGCCACTTACTTGGCCTCTGAGGGTTGTGGGGGACTTTGGGTTGCATGGAGATTTGCGTGTGAACTTTTTATTTTTTGTTTATTTATTTTTTGAATGTGTACGGGTGTTTTTGCCTATGTGGATATCTGTGCACCATATGCATAGCTGGTGTTGACAAAGGCCAGAAGACGACGTCGGATCCCCAGGGACTGGAGTTGCAGGAGGTTGTAAGCTGCCGTGTGCGTGCTGGGGGTTGAACCTGGTTCTCTGCAAGAACACGTGTTCTTAACCTCTGAGCCGTCTCTTCAGCTCCTACACGTGAACTCTGAAAGAGTTCGCTAGCTTCCTTAGCCTAGCGGTTCCTGGTTGACCATCCCCAGGACTCTGAGATTTTTAGGTCCAGCACACATGCGACTCCAGTGTTCTTAGGCGTGTGGCTTCAGACTCCATCCAGCAAAGCCAAGCCTCTCCTGGCCCCTTCCCCAAGGCCTTGCCTTTTCACTCATGTCTTCTCAGGGCGGCTTCAGGCTCCTGTAAACAATCACAGTTTGTCCCATCTGTCCCAGTTCAGGGGCAGCAGAGCTGCCAGGTTAGCGAGTGTTTCTGCCCGGTGTTCACTTGCTCCCTCTAGCCAGGCTGAGGCAGACGGCCCTCCTTCCCGGATGGAAAATACCTTTCTGTTCTGCTGTGCTCTTCACAGCCTTCTTGATTATCCCTCGTGGTCACCTGACCTGTTCCTCTCTGGGAACTTTCCAGAGGAAGAAATGGTACTGCAGTACAGAAGGTCTGGGTGGAGCCTGGGAGGAAGTGAGGGGCAGAATTAGGGCAGGCCCCTGTTGGAATGCGATGGAGACTTCTGAGTGTGCTAGCTTGGGGCATGGCAGCACGTGCTGTAGACTGTGGGCCACCAGGGCTCTTTCTGTGCCACTGGTAATGTGTGGGTATGCTGACTGCTAATGTTGCTGCTGGTTCCCAGTATCTTCGGGTTAAGCCGTG
The DNA here is from genome assembly GCF_964271855.1 of Acomys minous. Classification (NCBI taxonomy): domain Eukaryota; kingdom Metazoa; phylum Chordata; class Mammalia; order Rodentia; family Muridae; genus Acomys; species Acomys minous. Next base: position 104,120,284 of record NC_140495.1, read on the forward strand.
TTGTCTGGGACCATCTAACGCTTTTCCATCCTTTCCCCAGGGCTTGTCAATGAGGCAGATTCGATTCCGGTTTGATGGACAGCCAATTAACGAAACAGACACTCCAGCTCAGGTATGAGGTTTGGAACACTGATGTGTGAGAGTAGTTGATTGGTGCGAACAAAAAGACTTGTTTCCACAATGATCTTAATGATTAGACTTCAGGCTGTGATGTTTCGAAATTAAGCTTCTCAAATGAATAGTAGGCAGAGCTATCTTTGCTGTTTGGGGAAGAGAGTCCAAGTCTAGGGCCCACACTCTGAGGGGCCGGGGCTATCACTGATGTTTGTCCCTGAACCCAGATGTGCAGGCTGCTAGAGAACACACAGCTCCTCTGATCTTAAGGGCTTAGTGCCAACCATTTGCTCTTTATTGGACTTTGAACTGAAATCAGACCTTAGATATTTTCTTTTTTTTTTTTAAGATTGATTTATTATGTATACAATGTTCTACCTGCATGTTTGCCTCCCTGTAATGAGAAGAGATCTCATTACAGATGGTTGTGAGCCACCATGTGGCTCTTAACCTCTCAGCCATCTCTCCAGCCCCATATTTGTCGTATTTAAAAAATGTTTAAATTAAAATTTTTTTGGCCAGGCTTGGTGGTGCACACCTGTAATCCCAGCACTTGGGGACGCAGAGGCTTGAACTCTGTGAGTTCAAGGCCAGCTGGTCTACAAAGCAAGTCCAGGGTAGCCAAGGCTACACAGAGAAACCCTGTATTAACAAACAAGCTGGGCTTGGTGGCGCACGCCTTTAATCCTAGCACTCGAGAGGCAGAGGCAGGCGGATCACTGTGAGCTCAAGACCAGCCTGGTCTACAAATCGAGTCTAGGACACCCAGTGCTAACACAGACCCTGTCTCAAAACAAAAACAAAAAACAAAAAAGCTGGAAAATATATTTGTGTGGGCTGGAGAGTTGGCTTAGTGGTTAAGAGCACTTGTTATTCTTGCAAAGGACCTGGGTTCAATTCCCAGTACCCACATGGCTGCTTACAACTGTTAAGTGACTGTAGTCCTGGGGAATCTGATGCCCTCTTCTGGCCTCTGGGCATCAGGCACAGGTGTGATGCAGATGTATGTGCACATAAAAATAAGTAAATAAAAAAATTTTGGTTTTGGCTAGGTGGTCATGGCACACATATTGTTTTTAAAATTTATCTGTATTACCTGTAGGCCCGGCTAGCAATCAATCAAGACACAGACACTTGTTATATTTTAAAATAGCCTTAGTTAACCTGGGGCAGGGCAGATCTCAATCCTTTAAACTACCTCCCATAGTGGGGGCAGGCATGGGATCCCTGCCTCAATCCCATGTCATCTGCTTCTAATAACTCCCATAATCCTAAATACTTGCTAATGTTCTTCATCTGGGCCGGATTCTCCATCCATGCCGCGGGCCACGTGCTTCTCCCCCAGCTAACCCATGGCGGGCGGCCTTCCTCTCTTTACTTTAAGTCTTTCTCCTTCTCCTGGTGGAGATCCTTCTTCTTCCCAGAATTCCTCTCTCTCTTAGCCCCACCTCTCTCCTGCCCTGCCCAGGTGGGATGGCTTTTTATTAAGCAAAAGGTAAATTACAGAGACAGTAAGCAGTAATTAGCATCAAAATACATCAGACCATCCCTCCCCCCCCTCCCCAACACACACACCTTTAATCCCAGCACTCAGGAATCAGAGTCGGACAGATCTCTGAGTTCGGGGCTAGCTGTCTTACTGAGCGAGTTCTAGGACAGAGAAATCCCGTCTCAGAAGAAAAAAAAAAACCTTTTTTTCATGTGGGGTTGGAAAGATAGCTTAGGGGTTAAGAGCACTGGCTGTTCTTCCAGAGGACCTGGGTTCAATTCCCAGCACCCACATGGCAGCTCACAGCTGTTTGTAACTCCAGTGCCAGGGGATCCAATGTGCTCTTCTGCTCTGCATGTGAGGCACATAAGCTTACACAACTGCGCGTGTGTGTAAAATGTTTATCTAAAAATGCTGAGGCTGGCAAGCTAGCCTAGTGAATGAGATGCTTGTCACCAAACAAGCCGACCTGAGTTCATGTGAGTACCCCCTCATTAAAATATCTTTAAAATTCTTTTAAAGTGCTGATGCCGCAGTACATAAAGTAGACATTATAAGTGCACATAGAGTTCTGTGGCTGATGAGTCTGGTTTGAAGGACTCCATCTTTCTCAGTTGTTAGCTGTGATTATTCTATGAGTCTTGTCAGAACTCAGGAGGATAAGTAGTCCCTGGACTGCACGGTGACCTCTTTTCCCTCACATGCTGCACTCCAGCCAAAGAGCCTGGGCTGTGTCCATGTAGAGTATGGTATCATGGTGTGCTCACTTCTGACCTTTCCTGTCCCCTCGCCCTGGGCCCGCCTTGGCAACGTCGACAGCTGGAGATGGAGGACGAGGACACCATTGACGTATTCCAGCAGCAGACAGGAGGAGCAGCTTCCCCAGGGACCGCCCCCACCCCAACCACTGTCCTGACATTTGCTATTGAATGGTGAACGCAGCCATGCCAATCACAGAAGAGTCAACAGAAGCCGGAGCCACTGAGCGATTGTCCTTTTCCGATGCGCTTGGCGTGAACTACAGCCCATGCTGCGGGGATGAGAGGCCTACGTAACTTGGCCAGCGAGAGTGTTTGGTGTAGGGGAAATGACATATGAGGTTTTGGGGTTTGTTTTTGTTTTCATTTCTGTTTTCTCCCATCCCTAAAATATTTTTTCCCCAAAACTGAGGGCTGGATGTAGACTCTAGCCCCAAGAACTGTGGTCACCTCTGGTGACTTGTCCTAATCCAGTAGAGTGCTTGTGGTCACATTAGCCTATGCGAGGGGAAGGGGAGAGGAGCATAGGGTACTAAAATGTGAAATACTGTAAATTTGAGCTTCGTCAAGCATATGGTAAAGTTAAAAGGGAAATGACAAATGCTTCTTAAAGATGTGAGGTGTCCTGCGGCACTGTGTCCCAAGTGCTCCTGCGCATGCCCTCTCCCCACCCCACTTGGTATCTGGTGATGAGTACATGGGTAAAGTTGGTAGAGCGAAACCCACCCTCTTCCCTTTTTATAATGAAGAAGAAAGTGATTGTCATGTCGCATCTGGAAATTGGATGTGGCCTCAGATCTCCTCTAGTTACTTGATTATGGTTTTTATATAAGATGGTAATTGGTTAAGTATCAAGTTTACAATGATGTTATGTAAGAGACCTGCTTTAAAGTGTGGCTGCAAAAGAGCCAGGGAAAGGTGACCTCATTCTCATGGAGTATTCTCTGCCGCTTTCCCAACGTGTATTAAAATGACGCATCAGTGGGTGACTTCAATTCTGCATTGTGGGGTCTATACCGGTGAAATGTTCACAGTTCCTGCCTGTCATCCTCCTGTAAGGACCCATTGCTGCTTGATGCCATCTCTGCCTTTTATAGTCACCTGACACTGACCTACCATCTCTCGCTTGCTTAAAATCCTAAGGACTGTGTTCCTGTTTCCTGTTTCGCTGCGTGGGCTTGGGTGGGATGTCTGTTGGCTCTGTTGCGTTTATTCACCAGTTTGTACATTGTTTGTTGCCCTTTACTACTGTAAACAGTAAATATAGTTTGGTATTCTGTCTCTTGGCTTCTGTTAAACACTGTATTCGGAGACTGGTCTTATGTCACAATTCATTATTGGCAGCCTGTCGTCCAGTGAGGCCACTTGGACATGGAGAGAGAAGCCAGTTGCTGACAATGTATAGGTCCAGATAGCTCGCTCTGCAGCACGTGCCCAAGCTGGTCCATGTTGCCTGCCTGCTGGTCTGAATCTGCTTATAGGACACCTGGCTTCCTCCCCTAGGCGTGTGAAGACAAGATAGCCTTTGGAGGCAGGGTGCTAGTGTGGGGTATCTCGGGCTTTTTGCTGTTTGAATAGATTCTTCTTTTGTGAAGTGGATGACCCACTAATCTGCTTTGAAACGAATTGCTGCTGACTTTGCTGTGAGGGATTTCCGTACTTAGGTGAGGCAAAACTGGGGTTATCGTTGCCCGAGCTGTTTTAGGGTATCAGCCGAGCAGAAACGACAGGCACTTACTTCATCCCGCAGCAGGAGCCTGTAAAGCACAGGACAGAGCCAGAGCCATTTTCTAGGTCACTAGGATGGTGTGGGGGGAGGGTGGTTCAAATGCAGAAGATGAACTTCTAAGAGAAGGGACACGTCTCAGGTGCCATACTAGTCACTTTCTCAGTGCTGTCACAAGTACTTAGCAAGAAGTTACCTAAAGGAGGGAGGCTTATTCCGGCTTACAGTTTTCAGGGTGCTCTGTCATGGCAGGGGAGACACAGGCGACTGGAGCACGGCATACTGAGAGGTGAACGTGATTAATGCTCTAGTTATTTCGAATCAAGTTGACAAGGTAAGTATTACAAATCCACTCCTTGTCAGCTAGATACCCAAATACATCACTTTATAATCTACGTGGCTCTTATACTCATGTTTATCTCATGATACAAAACACATTTAGTCCATCTCTGAGTGGTCACCCCCCACCCCATCTTAATTCCCACACTGTTTAAAGACTAAGTTGGAAGTCTGCTCTGGGACGCAAGACAGCTCTTGAATAGTGAGACCCTCGTACAATAAGTTACTTCTAACAACAGCACAGAGTAAACATGCCTATTTCAAAGGGGAGGAGGTGGCGCACAGCAAAGAAGGATTAGGCCAAAGCAAGATTAGTGAAACCCAAGAGGACAGAAACCAAATCTGGCTGCTCCATGTCTGGCCTCAGCGGTTCTTGGCCTCAGCTGGGCTCCCGTGGCCTTGGGTGGTCCCACCCCCGATTCTGTTGCCTGTGGTACTTGTGGTTCTACGTGGATGCCTGCAGCATTCCTCAATGAACATTCTATGTTGCTGGCATCTCTAATACCCAGGGATCCATTACATTGTAACCTCAACCGTCTCAATTTCTCCAAGTGGCTCCTCAGACCCTCCACAGGAGAAATCCAATGCTGCCGCTCTTTGCCTTGTTTCTGAGGCTCTCTGGAATCTTGGCACAAGTGTCTATTATTTCTTCCCTCTTAGAGCTTGCAAATGTGGATGCCACCACCAGATTTGGCTGCCAGCTCCAGGTGAAGCTTAGACTACAGCTGCAGCAGTCGGTGTGTTCTTGTGGCTGGGAGAACATCTCCCTGTGTGCTGCTTTTCAGCAGGGAACCGTGCAAGGGTCTCTCTTTGGGCACTCTTCCTTCCAGTTTGCATTTTTATACCCTGGAGTTTTCTTTTTTTTTCTTTCTTTTTTTTCTTCTTTTGTTTTTTTTGACACAGGGTTTCTCTGTGTAGTCTTGGCTGTCCTGGACTCACTTTGCAGACCAGGCTGGCCTTGAACTCACAGCGATCCACCTGCCTCTGCCTCCTGAGTGCTGGGATTAAAGGCATGTGCCACCACGCCTGACTCCTCAGACACTTCTTTGATGGCACTAAACTCTTTTCACAACCATAGCCAGTTTGTCCCAAATCTGCCCTGCCCCCAACTTGGTCCAGTCTCAACTCACTAAACGACATTTTCCACATTGCTCTGCCCACTTTCTACCTGTTCTCACTGTATATCTGGATAAGTGCTGTGCAAAACCATGTCACAGCCTGGATGCCAAAGCCTGGATGCCATAGCCTGAATGTCACAGCCTGGATGTTAGGCCGCCTTGAAATGTCCTTTTGAAATCCAGCCACAGCCAAGTTTTTTTGTTAAGATTTATTTATTTATTATGTATAGTGTTCTGTCTGCATGTACATCTGCACGCCAGAAGAGGGCATCAGATGGTTGTGAGCCACAGTCAAGTTCTTAGGATGCAGATAAAATGCAGCTACAGGGGTGAAGAGATGGCTCAAAGGTTAAGAACACTGGCTGTTCTTCCAAAGGTCCTAAGTTCAATTCCCAGCAACCACATGGTGGCTCACAACCATCTATAATGAGATCTGGTGCCTTCTTCTGGCCTGCAGGCAGAATACTGTATAAATAATAAATCTTAAACAAAACACACAGAATTGTTATGGGTTATCCACCAGAGAAGACCACTCAGGCAGTCTATAGCCAATAGAAAGTCTTTATTCCAGCCAGTTGGTATTACATTTAGGCATTTGGGGCTCAGGTATAGTACCAAGTATTTAGAGCACTGGTTCTCTATCTGTGGGTCCTTCGACCCCCCTGACCCCCAAGGGTTGCATGTTAGTAGCAAAATTAGTTTTGAGGGAGCAATGAAAATAAGTTTATGGTTGGTGGCCACAACATGAGGAACTGTATAAAAGGACTGTAGTATTCGGAAGGTTAAGAACCATTGGTTTGGACTGGAGAGATGGCTCAGAGGTTAAGAGCACTGTCTGCTCTTCCAGAGGTCCTGAGTTCAATTCCCAGCAACCACATGGTGGCTCACAGCCATCTATAATGTGATCTAATGCCCTCTTCTGGTGTGCAGGCGTACATGGAGGCAGAGCACTGCATACATAAAAAATAAGTTTTTTTTTTAAAAAAAAAACACTGGTTTAGTGCAAGATGGTTTTTTTTAAAAATTTTTTGGTTTTTCAAGACAGGGTTTCTCTGTGTAGTCTTGGCTGTCCTGGACTCACTTTGTAGACCAGGCTGATCTCGAATTCAGTGTGATCCATCTGCCTCTGCCTTCCAAGTGCTGGGATTAAAGGTGTGTGCCACCACACTTGGCCACACAGGTGTTTTTAAAGACCAAAACAACAAAAACCCATTTGGGTAATCTCAGCAGTGACAGGAGAATGTTTTGTGCAAGCAAGAGCCTTTGTTTTCTTGCTGCTGTGATCAATACCTGACAAGAAGCAACTTAAGGGAAATTTATTTTGTCTCAGGGTTTGAGGGGACACAGTCTTATCATGGGGAGGGGGGTCATGGTGACAGGTGGCTCCAAGGCTCACACCTTAGCTGAATAGGAAGCAGAAACAAAACAGTTCTAAATCTCAAGATCCACCCCCACCCCTAAATGACCCACTTGCTCCTGCTAGGCTTCATCTGTTAAAGGTTCCATGGACTTCCAAACCTGTGACCAGTGTTCAAACATATGGGCTGGTTAGGGCACATCAAACTGTCCCAGGGAACTTATGGCTGCCATGTCATTTGGATGTGTTAGAATAGCTTGTGCATTTCCCACATCCGGCTGCAGGAGGCACAGTGTGTCCTGGACGCTGGCTTGTTTGGCAAGGGGGTTATTTGGCAAGGGTTGTGTAATTGTTTCTGCTATGTGGAATACCAATCCTTCAGTATTTTAAAATGTTAACGGACATAAGCCCAATGCTTCAAATCTTGAGTTCATTGGATGGGTGAAGAGATACAGCTGCTTATCCATTTGTACTCTGGGTCCCCCAGGAACTTTCTCTTTGTCCCCAAGTATCTAGTCCTGGGAAGCCCCTTTGTTCTGGATTTCTGCCATATCATGAGCTGTACCCCACTCATGTCCACGCAGGAGAAAGCAGTTGTACAACCAAGATGAGGAGCATCTATCTGATGAGGAAAAACAGGAAGTCTGACTGGTTTTTGGCCAATCAGAGGTCGCGATATGACCCGGGATGGTGACATCAGGCTTTCATCCTGACTTTGTGAATCCAAGGTTCTCTTTCTTTTGCTAAAAGTGTCATCTTCTCAAGTCACAGTGGTCTCAAAAACTGGATGTAGAGGCACAGGCTTTTAATCTCAGCACTTGGGAGGCGGAGGAAGGCGGGACCTCTGAGTTCGAGGTCAGCCTGGTCTACAGAGTGAGTTCTAGGGCAGCCAGAGCTACATAATGGGGGAGAAAAAGATCGTGGTGGCCTCAAGTTTCACAACTTGTACAGCCACGTATTGGGGGGGGGGGCAGGCCAAGTGCAAGATGCTGAGTCTCTCCAGGCGGTGGTGGCACACGCCTTTAATCCCAGCACTCGGGAGGCAGAGGCCAGTGGATCCCTGTGAGTCCGAGGCCAGCCTGGTTTACAATGCGAGTCTAGGACAGTTAAGGCTACACAGAGAGGCCCTGTCTTGAAAAACAAACAAACAAACAAACAAAAAACCAAAAAAAGATACTGAGTCTCATTTCGGGAACAATTTGTGGGGCGCGTCCTAGCCCTTGCAGGATTTTTTTTAAGGCTAAAGAAAGACCACAGGACGAGCTGCAAGCCGTTGAGCGCAGCCACCGTGCCTAGGAAGGCTCCAAGGACCAGCCCGGTCTGCGGCGCTGAGGGTTGGGGGCCAGCCATGAAGCTTCTGGAACCCGAGCTCCGTCAGCCCAAGTCCTGAAACCGCGAGCGCCAGGAAAACCTCATCCGGCTTCTGCCTGCACACGTCGGCACGCCACGTCACTCGCGCGCGCCCCGGACGCACTTCTGGCCCGAGGCGGCGACCCGGAAGCAGCCGTGGGCGTCGGAGCAGGCGGGCGGGACCGACGCGGATGTGGCCAGGCTGCTGAACGCAGGTTCCGCGGTATGGCGGGGACGGCGTTGAAGAGGCTGATGGCCGAGTATAAGCGTGAGTCAGGCGGCGTCCGCGGTCCCGTCCTCTTCCCCGTGGCTGCCCTCGGCGTCCACCGGCCCGGGACGGCCTGGCGCGATGCGGGCGTGCGGGGCCGGGCTGGGCTCACCGCGTGCGGAAGGCCAGGCTGTCGCTGGCCGCTGCGCTCCCTGGCCGGCTGCAGCGGGGCAGGCCCTGGGTGCAGACGCGGGATCGGTCAACACGGCCATGGCTCTGCCTGATCCCTGAGCCCCTATGGGTCGCGCATCTGCCCACCCGACAGTTGATGCTGTGGGGCGGTGCTCACTGTAAGGTGGTCGTGAGGTAGGGAAGAGTTTGGGGAGAAAGTTGAAAGTAAGCAAAACAACGACTTAAACCTCCGGCCGCGCTGCAGATGGGAGTTGCTGGAGCAAGCCAAAGTTTCTCAGACAGAGGCTCGGGGGGGCGGGGGGGGGGGACGTGCGAGGACCATTTCCTTTCATCCGGATCTGTGTTTTTCTCTGTTTTACTTTTTCAGCCCGGTTTCTAGATTGAGAAACATCATCTCTTTTACCTACCTCCCCCCCGCCCCCCCCAAAAAAGAAGGGAACAGCAGTTAAGCTCTGGGACAGGGTCTTAAGTTCTGCCCGGCTTTGCTTCTTGAACTTATTTCCCAAGGGAATTCACATTAGAGAAAATTTTATTCCCCATCTACTGCCCTCACAAAAAGCCTCAACCATTATTTCAAACATGGTGTCACTTAGTTTGCACTTAGGTCATGGCTCATCTTAAGTTTGAGAGAGGGAAAGAACTTGCCGAAAAGAGTGGACCCTAAAAGGAGAGGGCTGCCGAGGAGGTCAGGGGGTTGGTCACGGAAGAGAGGGCTCCACCTGCTGTGGCTGTTTGGAAGAGAAAAAGGGGCCTGGAGCTAAGGGTGGCCTCGGGCTGACAGCCAGTGTCGCGAAGCCATATGGAACCGAGTTGTGCCAGCAAGTTGAATGGACTTGGGATGCAGTCCTGAAACAGCACAGCTGCCCTGGCTGGGCCCCGGCCACTGACACATGGAAACTATGAGGTCATCAATGGATATTGTTTTAAGACTGTGGCAACAGTGACAGAAAATTACCAACCATGAAGAGTGAGGGATGGTTTTTTCCATGTCATTGCAACTCGATAAAGTCCCATTGAGCGTCCCTTTCGTGGCATAGCATCTGGTTTGTGCTCTCTGTGTTTAACAGACTCAGAGTCTGTGCCTCAGACTCAGCAGCAACACGTTCATAGTGGGACTAGCGAGTGGGTAGATTTGGGGTGTTGTTTGGTACATACCTGATTGTAGTGTAGATTTAGAGGTGATACGACCCTGGGTGTGGTTTATTGTTTAAACTTTTACATTTTATTACTTCATGTGTTTGAGTGTTTTGATTGTATGTTGGTAAGCGTGCCACGTGTGTGCCTGGTGCCAGCGGATGTCAGAAGGTGACATCAGATCCCCTGGGACTAGAGTTAACAGCTGGTTGTGAGCCTCTGTGTGGGTGCTGGTCTAGAACCTGGGTCTTAGGCCAAAGCAACAATGTGAGTCATCTCTTTAGCCCTGTGGTTGTTTAGCCTCCCTGATTTTACAGGCAGTTGAATCACTGACACAAAGCCATTTGCCTGCGCTCAAGCAAAGAACTCTGACTGCTCTCACACTCACTCTTGCCCAAGTCCCTTTCCTGAGCGTGCAGAGGAGGACAGTGGATGCCCTGCTCTGTCACCTCCCACCCTCTTCCCTTGAGACAGGGTCTGTCATTGACACCAGAGCTCATCAATTCAACTAGGATGGCTGTCCACTTAGCCCCAGAAAGCTTCCTGTTTCCACCCTTGCCTCCAACTCTGGGGTTACTGGCACGCCTGTCTCTTTTTCTTTCTTTCTTACTTTCTTTCCTCCTCCTCCCCCTCCTCCTCCTCCTCCTCCTCCTTCTTCTTCCTCTTTTCCCTTTTTTTTTTTTCCAAGAAAGGGTTTTTCTATATAGCTATGGCTGTCCTGGAACTCACTCTGTAGACCAGGCTGGCCTCAAACTCATAGAGATCTGCCTGCCTCTGCCTACCAAGTGCTGGCAGTAAAGGTGTGCGCCACCAGCACCCTGCTAAGCCTACCTTCTCTCCCTCCCCCCCATATGAGTGCTGGAAATGAAGCTTGGTTCCCCTGCTAGAGCAGTATGTGCTCTCATGGTCTTATATATTCTCACAGCCTAGCTTCTGACTGGCAGACACAGGGAGCTGTGGCCCAGGGCTGCTGGAACATTGCCACCACCTGAATAGCTTATATAACAGCGACCGTCTCACAGTGTGGAGGTAGAGTCACAGATCCACCTGTGGCCTGGGCTGTGGTCCTTGGCAGGGTGGGCTCTTGGGGAAGGTCCTTCCTGCTCCTCAGCTTCCAGAGTGCTGGTTGCTGCCTTGGGTTCCTTAGCCGCATTAGTGTAACTCCTACTTCTCCTGCACTTCCTGTGGCCCTCTTACCCTGGGTGTGTTGGTATTCAGTTTTTCTGCTTGAAAACTCAGCAGTCACTGGTTGAGGGCTCAGCTTAGTATGTTCGTTATTTAAACCTCGCATGTCTGCTGAGACCCCATTTCCGGACAGTGTCACACTTTCCAATTCAGGGTAGATTGGAGATTGTTTTACAATTGCAGCTATGTTTGTGTAGTTACGCGTGGGGGCTGGCGAGTGCCACTGTGCATGCGCAGAAGTGAGAACAGCCAGCAGGAGTCGCTGTCCCTTCTACAGTGTGGAACCTGGGAATCGTGAGCTCAGGGTGGCAGGCGTGGCAGCAAGTGTCTCCACCACTGAGTCATCCTTGGGCTTGAATGGGATGCGGTGCATCATAGTGGTGCATGAAGCAGAGCAAAGCTGTTTCCCCAGAGGACACGGACACACACATACACACACACACACACACACACACACACACGGGAAGGCTGCAGGTCCCTCTATTCCCCTCTGTTTCCTGGCCATCCCTGGCCCTCCTTGCTATGATGTGCTGCCTTATCATAAGTAGGCATTCAGACATACACTGGAATTCCCAAAACTTTCCTCCCTGTAAGGTGACTATCTCAGGGGTTTGGTACAGTAATGGCCAGCTGAGTAGTGTGCTGTCCATGATCACTTCCTTACAAAATAGAGCATGACCGGTGACTTAGATTCTTCATCTGCTGCCCAACACCACCAGGAACGACCAACACCCCAAGTTAGCATTCTTGTCCTTTTCTTTATATTTGTCACTTTATCGCTACACAGTGTATGGTGTTCTGTTGTCTGTCTGTGAACTTAATAGAAATTATTATTGTTGTTATTTTGGGTTTTCAAGACAGAGTTTCCCTGGCTTTCCTGAAACTCACCCTCTAGACGAGGCTGACCTCAAACTCAAAGACCCACTCTGCCTCCTGAGCGCTGGGATTAAAGGCTCGTGCCACCCGGATACACCCGTATGTGTTTTGTGTTTTTGCCCTGGAACCTGTTGCCCAGCATTGTGTCCATTTCCTTTCTTTGGAAGCTTGTGACCGCAGCTCACTCTCCTTGCTGAGTGGACTTCTTTTTATAAATAAACTAGAATCCATCTGACCTGCTACTGTAGACCCTGAAGTTATTTGCAGTTTGATTTTTTGCAAGTACTGTGGCTGTGCGCATTATTGACAGTCTCCTGGTGGACATGTGCAGGTTTGCCTTTGGACCATAATTCAGACCCATGGAGCAGCTGAAGGAGCAGCCAGCTGTACCAGACAGGCTACTGTTTTCCATTGGGGATTTCTCACTGTGTGTCATGGCCCGCCATAGCTAAGGGACCCGCTGCTTAGGCTTTTCACTTAGACGTTAGCTTTTTGTCTTCATCTTGTGTGGTAGGTGTTAGACAGTGTCCTGTGGGTCTATTGATGCCTGTGAGGGAGGTGACAGCACCACGTCATGTTCACAGGCCATCTCTGCCTTTTTTGTGAAGTGTCTGTCTCCAGCAGGCTTTATACAGGTTGGCTTTTTTTTCTGCCTTGACTGTAGGATTCTAAATGTTCGAGTGTGTTACATCCTCAGAGTTCCCTGCCCCGGCATCCATCTGTCTCTCCCCTTTCTCGCTGCCCCCTCCCAGGCAGTACTGGTCTGCTGGCACTCGCTGTAGTCTTGGTACTTCTGTATCAGGCTCCTCTGCACTCAGCATCGTTGTGTGGAGATTTGTCCTTGATGCTGCCGGTGTTGGTCAGTGCTCCCTTACCTTCATAGCATCGAGTGATGACGTAGAACAGGTCCTTACAACTGTTGTCTGAAAGTCCTGGCTGGGCTGGGCAGCATGGAGTGAGACTACACTCTAGTTCTCTGAACAGCCATTTAAAATGGATGGATTGTTTATTTCTGGGAATTTCCACTGATATTTTAATATTTTCAGACCTCTGTAGACACTGAATATCCACAGATAAAGGAGCAGTGACACCCTCTCTTTTTTAAAGGTTTTATTTTTATTTTATTATATATATTTTTATTTTATTTTTTGTTTTTATTTATTTATTTATTGGTTTTTCGAGACAGGGTTTCTCTGTGTAGCCCTGGCTGTCCTGGACTCACTTTGCAGACCAGGCTGGCCTCAAACTCACACTGATCCGCCTGCCTCTGCCTCCTGAGTGCTGAGATTAAAGGCGTGCACCACCACGCCTGGCGTAAAGGTTTTATTTTGATTCTGTGTGTATGATCTTTGCCTGTGTGTATGACTGTATACCATGTGCGTGCTTGGTGTCTGCAGAAGCCAGAGAGAGTTGGGTCCCTGGAGCTAGAGTTACAGTTGTTAGCTGCCATGTGAGTGTTGGGAACTGAACATGGGTCCTCTCTTTTAACTGCTGCGTCATCCCTCCAGCCCAGCGGTGTTCCTTTTTACTGTGGAGTGAAAGCACGGCCAGGTTGCGCAGTTTAAACATTTGCTTCCTGTCGACCATTGGGAAGTTGCCAACTTCTGGCTGTGACAACAGGATCTGCTGTGAACATCGTGTACTTGCCTTTCTGTGGAAATGTGCCCTCGTTTCTCTTGCATAAATGCTGTTTAGTTTTTAAAGGAACCACCCGGTTGTTTGGTGATGTCACTGTCTATTCTCGCTGGCACAGTGCTCTGCTGCTCTGCTGTTTGTAACTTTTCCTCTGTCCTGTCCGGCCTGTGTTGCGTCTCCCTGTGCCTTAACTTGGAGCTCTCTCGTGACTGCCAGCGTTGGGTCATGTTGAACTTACTCACCATCTGTCTATTTTGGTGAAACATATAGAGAGTTTATTTTTAAAACCGTGTTGTTTATTTCCTTAGGTTGTAAAGCACTGCCCTCCCCCCTTGTTTTTGTTTTTCAAAACATGGTTTCTCTCTGTAGCCCTGACTTACCTGAGCTCTCTCTGTAGACCAAGTGTGGCACGGACCTGTTTTCCCGCGGCCTCGGTGAGGACACAGGCAGGCTGGCTCAGGACCTGGCCCAGTGACCTCACTTGGACTGTAGTTGCTTCTCCATCTGATTGTCCCCATTCAGCGTGTCCTGGAGCTTCCTGTGCCGTGTGCGGGACATGGCGGTGTGGCCCCTGGACTCCCATTGTAGACCTTGTGGTGTTTGCATTTTCTCAGTTTCTTGAAGGAGTAACCTGCAACCACCTTTTCTTGCTTTTACAGTGCATCAGTGTGATAGGCTTCTATAAATGTAATCACCAAATTTAAGAACAAATTTATGTTTTGTTTGTGCACTGGCTATTTCTTAAGCTGCTTTTAAGAAAAATAGTTTTTTTTTTAAAACAAGTTATCATTTTCAAGAAATGGCTTTTGGAAATTTCTGATATGGTTGGTAGTTGTTTCCCTTCTGTAATTTGTGTTTATTAATAAATGTGGAACTGTGGTTTTGTATGTGGATTACCTATACACACTGTTTTGAAGCCTGTCTGCCGTTGCCTGCAGTTCACCACTGACCAGCAGGTGGCACTGCTGGATAGCGAAGTGGGTGAGATAGCGCTGGCTTCGCAGAGCTTAGGTCTCTAAAATTGTTGGTCTCCAGATCTAGGCTTGACCTCCTTTAAGGGAAAAGTGTCACACGACGTTCCAGAGGCGACTCCTACACAGAATACAGCTCTCCTACATTGTGATCTAGGTACCCTTTGTTCCACAACATTGTGCCTCTTCCTCACCCCCACATCTTAGCAGCTCAGAATCGGCCTCCCTCCTCTGTCAAGTGTTTTCTTATGATCAGGGGTGACTGGGCTAGATTTCAGATGGCTGAGTGTAGAAAAGGCTTGGCAAGCTGGTTCTGTCATTTATCCCAGTCTATTCCTGTGAAGAGCTGCAGAGGGAGATGGTAGAGGTGTGTTGCGGGGTGTGCTCCCAGCTTCCTGGTCCTTCATGTTGGCCCCCTTCCCTCCTGGAGTATGTACACGTCTGTCTGTCCCGCACTCGCGCTCCTTCTCCTTGCCTGGCGTTCTCCATATTGCCTTCTCTTTCGTAGACTTAAAAAAATCTTATTGTTACTTTATGTTTATGAGTGTTTGCCCACATGTATTAAAAAGTGCACCACGTGAACACAGTGCCCACAGAGGCTAGAAGATGGTATTGAATGCCCCGAAACTGGAGTTACAGACAGTTGTTAGCCGTTGGGAACCAAACTTGGGTCCCTGTGAGAGCAGTGAATTCTCCTTAATCACTGAGCCATCTCTCCAGCCCCTCACTCACCTTCCCCCACCAGTATTTTGTTTTTGTTTTTGTTTTTTTGAGACAGGATTTCTCTGTAGCCCTGGCTGTCCTAGACTTGCTTTGTAGACCAGTCTGTCCTCGAACTCACAGTGATCTGCCTGCCTCTGCCTCCCGAGTGATGGGATTAAAGGCGTGTGCCCCCACGCCCGGCCCCCATCAGTATTTTTAATTATGTTTACTTACTGTGTGTGTTGGGTGTGGATGTGCACATACTATGACATTAATGTGGAGGTCAGAGGACAACTTGTGGGACTCAGTTCTTTCTTTCCATCACGTGTGTCCTGGGCATCACACTCAGGGCCTCAGGCTTGGCACCTAGAACTGTCACCTGATGGCCCTTTCCATAATGATGCTCTCTGTTGAATGTCTTTCAACTTATCCTTCTTTTCCTTTTCTGGGGTGATAGCTAGAGGCCCCCGAGATGGTCTGGCATTGAGTTTTACCTTTGCAGGTTTTCCTACAGTAGAGCGAGCGTCTGGGAAGCGAGGCATCCCAACCCTTGGAAATGGTGTGCTTGCCTTCATGTGAACAAAATTGAGGACGTACCAAAGTACGCATGGACTGAGCGATTCGTGCTGTGGGACCTGAGTCTCCTTTGGGAGTGTGTAAAACCCCAAAAAAGAAAGTTTGGCAGGCTTAGCTATGGTTCCCTGTGTGCTGAGTGTGTCCATGACAGGATGTGCTTGCAAAACTGTGTATTCCTCCCTCCCTTCCTTCCCCTCTTCTCCCCCTTTCTTTTCCTTCCACATCCTCTTTCCACACCTTCTTAGGCCCAGTATACTGCAAGGGGCAGAGGGTACACAGTAAGAAGTGCTCCCTGGCGCTGGAGGGATGGCTCAGAGGTTCAGAGCACTGCTTACTCTTCCAGAACAACTGTCCGCAGCTCCTGTTCCAGGGACTCTGACTCTCTCACACATGCAGGCAAAACACCAGTGGACATGAATAAGCTAACGGAGGTGCGCCCTGCCATGAAGCCTTTCAAAGTAAAATTAAGGTTTGTTTTATGAAAACAAAGACAACTCCACTCATCTAGCTGTGCTCCTGTTAGAGCGTCCACGGCTGTGTCCGTGTTTTCCTCTTCAGAGTTTCCACTGGGCAAGACTCACATTCTTAACTGCGCATGTATGGAAACTAGTTCCCATATGGATGTTGACCTCATAGCGACTTGGACCGGTTCCCACTTCTTATGATTCCTTGGATGACCTGCTTCTTTGTGTCCGGCTCTGCCCTTTGCCTTCATCTTACTTGGCAGAGTTTATTAACTTGTTTTTTCAGAGACCACCATTTGGCTCTGGCAGGTCTTTTATGTACTTGCTGTCTGGCTTCTTGATTCCCCTGGCTCATGGCAGAGTGCTTTCTGTCCTGTTTTCTTTCTTACTGTGTTATGGCTTTTCCTACTGTGGGTGCTGCCTTCTTTCTTTCGCCATTTTCCCAAATGTGTCCACAGGTTTGACCTTTGCTCCCACATGTTGTATTCATCCGTTGGTCATTACCTCAGCTACATCTAATGCGAGGGACTTTATTAAGTATTCACTTGGACACAGCGGTGCACACATAAATCTCTCACTTGTGAGGCAGCAGCCAGAGGGTAGCTGCAGGTTTGAAGCCAGCCTGGACATAGTGAATTCCAGGCCCTTCCAGGTTTTATACAGGGACACTCTGCCTTTAAAATTCGTTTTAGTTTTTATTTTTTAGCTCACATTTTTGGATTTTAAAGTATACGATCAGGGCCTGTGGGAGGGTGATAGGTGCCCCACAGTGTGGAGTCACCGGGCAGCATCGTACATGAGGCTGTGGTCACACCTGAAGCAGGAAGCTAGAGAGCAGCTAGCTGCTTCTGTAACAGCTGCTCTGGTGTCATACACCCAGTGTCACACACTACCTACCTCATGTCCCCGCCCCAGTACTACTACCCTGCTTTCAACCCTTGACTCTCAGCAACAGACCCTATACCAGAACATGACACACATAAAAACCACGGTGCCAAGAGTTGACATGTCAGCTGGTAGCAGTGCTGGACACGTGGTCTTCAGCAGCTTCTGGCCACAGTAGCTTGACTCCGTAGTGGGCTCACCTGCCATTGTTGTCCTCAGCATGGGTGGGTGGCTGAGCTTTGGCAGGGTGGTGGCAGAATCAGAAGCTGACCTAGAGAGTGGTAGACTTGGTTGTCAGTCTTCCTGCAACGTGAGCTTGGCCTCAACTTTCTGCTCTGTCAGTTTCAGAAAGGTCTGTGCCAACTCTTAAAATGTTAGCAAATGCATTTAGTTAGAAAACATCCCATTTTAGACTTGTGAGCATTTGTCAGAGGAACTGGTGGGAGCACTTTGGGGAGGAGTCTACCCCGCTTTGGTTTCATGTTTTACTGGTATGAAGAGCAGACAGAGTCATGCTGCTTTTAGGCCTGGGTGCTCACTTGCAGACCGAGAGCCACCTTTAGGAAGACGTGTACTCGGTCTTCTAGAGTTGATACGGTTCACGGAAGTGCTTTGCTAAGTGACAATGTAATATACATTCTGTTTGGTAATGGCTCTGTTCTTTAACTTTATAGAATTAACCCTGAACCCTCCAGAAGGAATCGTGGCAGGTAAGGGGCTTGGGGGCTTCACTATGACTTTCTTTCAATTGCCAAAGCTGCCTTCTAATTAAGACGTGCTATTTTTTTCTTTCCCTGCAGGCCCCATGAATGAAGAGAATTTTTTTGAATGGGAGGCATTGATCATGTAAGTTATTTGTGTGAATTACTCTTCCCCCCCCCCCCCTTTTTTCATGCTGTATTGGAAACTAGACCTAAGAGAGTCTACTCTGAAATGTTGACTGGGCCAAACTGGGCCTTGTAGCTTTCATCTGTTCTCTGGGCAGAAGCCAGGTGAACATGGACCTGAAGGCAATGCTACTGTTCCCTTAGAACCAATAAAGGATTTAGTGGGAATATTAGCTCTGGGTAGTTTCAAGATTGTGAGATTTTTTTTTTCTTTTTAACTTTTTAATTTGTTTTGTTTTTTGTTTTTAAAGATTTATTTATTTATTATATATACAGTGTTCTTTCTGCAAGTATGCCTGAATGCCAAAGGAGGGCACCAGATCTCATTATAGATGGTTGTAAGCTGCCATGTGATTGCTGAGAATTGACCTTTGGAAAAGCAGCCAGTGCTCTTAACCTCTGAGCCATCTCTACAGTCCATTGTTTTTGTTTTTGTTTTGTTTTGTTTTTTTCTCCTCCAAGACAGGCTTTCTCTGGGTATCCCTGGCTATTCTGGAACTCACTCTGTAGACCAGGCTGGCCTTGAACTCAGATCCACCTGCCGCTGTCTCCCAAGTGCTGGGATTAAAGGCGTGGGCCACCACCACCCAGCCATGATGGTGGCTCTTAATGCACGATGCCCTTAAGAAGAAACAGTACCTTACTTACCTCTTGGCTTTCACACCATAGACAACACAGAAAGCTTGTGTGTCCCTGAGCTGTGGGGTTTCTCTCCACCAGAGCAGCTTTGGTGTGCTTTGATTGAGTGCAGTCACGACACTGTCTACCTGGAGAGGGGCGGGTCCCGCAGGCTGAGGTTTCTGTCCCCAAGACACCTCTCTTCAGGCCTAGTCTTAAGTCTGGGTGTCTGGAACTCCTCACTACCCGGAAGTTGGAGTTCATTATAACTCTGTTAGTGAAGCAGCTCCCTGAAACAGTCCACTCACGTTTACAGTCTCTAGAGAGTGCTGCATGTGTATCCAGGCACCATGTGTGCCTGGTGCCTGTGAAGGGTAGCAGATTCTCTGGTGCTGGAGTTTTAGACAGTTGGGGCTGCCTGATGTGGGTGCTGGGAACTGAACCTGGCTCCTCTACAAGAGTAGCGAGTGCTCTTGGCCATCTCTCCAGCCCCTTATAAAGGGATTTTAGAAGCACACAAACATCAGTCAGTGAAGAGAGCCTAGCAGGGTCTGCAGGGGTCCCTGTGGTGCATTGTGGCACGTGCTGGGTTCTTGCTGACCCTCCCGTGAGCTGCCTCCAGAGGCCCCGCCCTCAGTGCCGCCACCTCCGTTCCCTGGTGCCCATTCACAGCGTATGTTACTCTCGTAGCCGGTGTGGAAGCCCAGCTGGCCTGTCTGGTCAACTCTCTTGGCCTCTCTTTGTATATTACTTCTTCAAGGTCATGAGCCCAGGCTCTTGGCACCTGTCACGGGGAAAGTTAAGTCAGAGTGTTTCTTTATGGCCCGGCTTGGGCGGTCTGTCTAAACACTGAGGAAGGGGTTAGAAACCGGGAACCATGCTCAGAATCTAAACAAAACAGTATATGTGCATATTTATCAGTGTATAAGTATATCCCATAATATGCACTGGTCACGATGGATAGCTTCAAATGGTATAGGTGGCTTTTCTAGTAGGAGAAGGGTCCTCAGAGCAGTAGTGACGGAGCCGCATTAGACTTGAAAAGCCAGGCCTTCTGTTGTTGTCCTCCTCTCCTCCCCACACCTCCGCTGGGTTTCATTTCTCTGGTTGCAGGCCTTCCATTGCTCTCGGTCCTGAGTGCAGTGGGGCTTACTCCAAAGCAAGCATGTGGCTCCTAGCCCCAGTCTAGATCCATGATATTTAACTTACAGCCATGTGGCTGGGAAAGAGAAACAGAGGGACCCTGAGTCTAGAGTGTTCTCTGGTCCAGACTCAGCCTGTTTAACTTTCTTCTTTCTACCTTAGATGTACAAGAAAGTGAAGTAAGGTTAAAGTGAGGGACCTGCACTCTGTAATCAGCTTCTCATTAGTGAGTGAAAATTTCAGTTAGATTCAGTTGGATTTTGTTGCTTGAGAAGTTCTCTGGAGGACTGGGTAGGGAAAGAGGTTTGGCTGGTGAGCCAGGTATGAGCGCTGAGTAAGGCAGAATTTGTGTATATGTCTGTGCTTACAGCACATTGGTGCTGTCCCACCCCTGCCCCTGCATCCCCAGAGCCATGTGCGTGCTGTCAGAACACTGACTACATCACTTATGCCCAAGCCTTTTTTATTTTTAATTTTGAGACAGGGTTTTGCTAAGTTCACCAGCCTGGTCTTGAACTCATTCTTGGGGCCCAGGAAGGTTTTGAAGTTTATCCTTATTTCCCTGAGGTGCTGGTATACAGACCTGGCACTTTAGTTCCTAAAGATTACAGGTTGGCCTAGGAAAAATACTGCTAATTTTTCCCTGTGAAGGTTAGACCATGCATGAAAGCGAGGAATTTTGTTTTAAATCATTTCTCCACTCCCTAGAGAAAGCACAGCAGGCCTAATGTTTGTCAGACCTTAAGTTCTTTTTTTTTTGTTTTGTTTTGTTTTGTTTTGTTTTGTTTTTTCGAGACAGAGTTTCTCTGTGTAGCCTTGGCTATCCTGGACTTACTTTGTAGACCAGGCTGGCCTTGAACTCACAGCAATCCGCCTACCTCTGCCTCCCAAGTGCTGGGATTAAAGATGTGTACCACCACTGCCCGGCAGAGCTTAATTTCTTGAGCTATGTCATGTTTTTTCTAAGTTTTCTGGAGTCTGTGTGTAGTTGTGCCTTGTGTCCTTGAGGGATCTGTTCCATGTTTCTGCTGGATGCTGGGAACATTGGGCTGTAACAGTAATAACAAGAGCTAGTAAAATAGAAAATTGGATGAGTGTAGGCCTGTGATCTCAGCACTCAGGAGGCAGAGGCAGGAGGATCTCTGAGTTTGAGGCCAGCCTGGACTACAAAGTAGGTTCCAGGACAGCCAGGCCTATATGAGAGACCCTGTCTCAAACAAACAACAAAATATCCAGAAAATTCGACAGTATTGTATAATGTGAGTTACTTAAACTTAGGCATCATTTCTGGACTTGTTGGTCACTAGATCGGACGTTGGTGAAGCCAGACAAGGGGGATGGTTCTGTTGCTTTCCTGTGGGATGATGCGGGGCTGTGGCCAGCGCTGCCCCAGGCCAGTCACTGCTGCGGGCATGTCAGGTGGAGTTCTGTTTACTTCTCTTTCACTTGCTTTACAGTGCTGGGATCAGACTTTGGGCTTCTAGCCATACCCCCAGGCCTTGTTTGCTTTTAAAGAAGCGGGTGATCATGTGTGTGAACTGATGTGTGACCTGTTTGTTTCATCTGCCATGTCCTGTGTCAACACAGACACACCTGCACTTGCTCACATGCCATCACAGCAGCACGCGTGCTGTAGGAGGCCTGCAGAGGTCAGGGCACCCACGAGCTATAATACTTGGAAGGTGTTGGCTGATGTGTCCAGAGTAGATGGGCTTAGAAGCTCATTAAAGAACAGTTGAGCTCTCTGGTATGGATTTTTAAAAGTACATTGTGAAAAGTCTGTTGAGTTAACTATTACTAATTTTATATAAACAGTATAAGTTTAAACAAATATTTTGAAAACTTGTCTTAAAAAGTAATTAGAACTGATTTTTGGGAGAGCACGTTTGTGTTTAAATAAGGCTTTTGCATTAGTATGGAATTCCCCTGCTTCAAAATGTAGTGACTTTGTGGGTTTTGGTCCTGTTCCAGACCCTTCACAAACAAGAGGCCGTTTACAGATGTTCTTAAAACATTACCAGGGAATTAACTGTCCTCCTGCGGCTTTGTCTCACCCTGCAGCTTGTTAGAGGTGACTGGGGGGGGGGGCTCTCCACCCTCAGATTCTTGCTGCTTTCCAGGCCTCCTCTGTCCCTGGTAGTTTTGGACACTGGAAGCCTGGTACTGCTGGCCGCCATCACGCTGCCTGCGTGGCCTGTCACTCTATATCTGTGCGTGGTTCAAGCACTGGGGGCCTTGATACCTGAGCCCTTGTGAGTACATGTAGATATGCCATTGGTTGTGTTGTCAGTTTTTTGTCATGGTGACAAAATACCAGAGAAAACCAGTGTCTGAGGAAAGATTTATCTTAGCTCGTGGTTCCAGAGGCTTCAGTTTGTGAGAGCCTCTGCAGGAGGAAGCTGTTTCCTCATGGTGGCCAGGAAGCAGGAAGGGAAGAGAGGGCCAGTCAGGGACAGGACACACCCTTCACAGTACGCCCGTTTCCTCCAGCGCTTTAACACCCTGTTTAGCCATGAGCCCATACTCAGGTCACCCAGTGATGACCTAGAACCCTGGTAACCTGATTGCTTCTTTGTACCACCAGCTGAGGACTTTGCAGTACAGGAGCTCTTGGGGGACACTTCAGGTTCCCGGAGCTGGTATTAGAGGTGATTGTGAGCTGCCCAACGTGGGTTCCTGGAACTGAACTCAGTCCTCTTCAAGAACAGCAAGTGCTTAAATCATGGAGCCACCTGTCCACTTCTCTCGCTGTGGTTGACTGTGCCTTAGTGTCAGATACCCAAAGGTTAGATGCTTTCTTTCCTCTTTTCTTTCATAGGTTTGATAACTGTATTAGTTACTTTTCCATTGCTATAAAATACCCTGATAAAAGCAACTTAAAAGAGAAAGGTTTGCCAGGAGGTGGTTGTACACCCTTTAATCCCAGTACTCGGGAGGCAGAGGCCAGCCACAGTGGAGAGAGCGAGACAGTTTATTTTTGGCTCATAGTTTGAGGGTATAGCCTCTATGGTGGCAAGTCATGGCAGCAGGAGTGTGAGGCAGCTGGTCACATCACCTCCATAGTCCGGAAACAGAGAGTGATAAATGCTCCTGTTCAACCTCCCTCCCCCTTTAAAGCTTTATTTTTATGTATGAGTGTTTCGCCTACATGTATGTGTATGTACCACATGTGATACAGTGGAGGCCAGGGGAATTGGCTCTCTTGGGACTGGAATTAGGAAGGTGAGCCACCGTGTGGGTGCTGGGGACTGAACCTGGGTCCTGGAAGCGTAACAAGGGCTCTAAACCACTGAGCCATCTCTCCAGCCCTTAACTTTCCCTCCCTCCCTCCCTCCCTCCCTCCCTTCCTTCTTTCTTTCTTTCTTTCTTTCTTTCTTTCTTTCTTTCTTTCTTTCTTTCTTTCTTTCTTTCTTTCATCTATGTGGCAGTTAGGGTAGGTCTCCCCATCTCAGTTAACCTGACCCAGATCAACCCTCACAGGCAGACCCAGGCTGACCTTCCAGGGAGCTAGGCTTTGTCTGGTTGACAGGAGTGCTTGGAGCCCTGCTCATTCCGTCTGACCCTGCTCACTTAGTGTTACATATGGAACGAAGGGTAGATGCAGCCTTCACTCTGCCTGTGGCTGTCCACTTGCCTCAGATGCTTTCGTTGAATCTTCCCATTGAGTAATCCTGGCATCTTTGTCAGAAATTAATACAGCCATAATGCACTTGTAGACTTCCTAGTTCACTGATCTGTGCTCATGCTTGTGCCAAGCGTCTGGCTGTTGTAGCTTTAGTTTTACAGTTGGCAACTGTGCGCCCTGCAGCCTTGTTCTTTCTGTTAGACTGCAGGCTGTTCCAGGTGCCGCGAGTCTCCATACACATGTCGTTTCCTGCAGTGCTCCTGCGGGGGCTTTGTTGAATCATCAGTCAGTTTGTAGAATGTTGCCGCCTGAATAACATTGTGCTCGGGTCTGTAAGTGTGGGTGTTTGTTTATTCAGGCTTTTCAGACTCTCAGCCTTGAGAGCTTCATTACATCACTCGTATACCGCGGTACAATTTTAACTCTGAAGCAACCCACTTCTGTTGTTAGGGTCTGTGCACTTGCACACAGGAGCGATGCAGAGCCACACTGCTCACTGTCTCAGGGAATGACCCAGGATGAAGGAGGTGCTTGCTTTTTTGCTGTCTGGTTTTGTATCTTTTCCAATACGAGTAAGGCTGTCATTGATGTTAGGCAGGTGATCCTCTGTTAGAATTCATTGTGAAGTTCTTACAATTGGCAGACTTGCTTAGTGCCTTTTTTGGTTTGTTTTTCAAGGCAGGGTTTCTCTGTGTAACCTTGCCTGTCCTGGACTCACTTTGTAGACCAGACTGGCCTCGAATTCACAGAGATCCGCCTGCCTCTGCCTCTGCCTCCCCAGGTCCTGGGATTACAGGAGTGCACCGCCATGCCCGGCCTCGGTGCCTTTCAGTAGAGTGCGAGTGGGTTTAAGTTTTTTAGCAATGTCTCTATTGCAAAGGCATTAGGATGTGGCTTTGACTCCTTTGGATAGAGTTGACCTGAAATTGTAATAGGGAACAAACTCTGTTTGTTACCACCCCGGTTCTAACAGTGGAAGAGTCTTAGACACTATGGAAGGATGGGGGGTACCTGTCTGTCCAAGATGCTAGGACAGCAGAGGTGCATGTGGCCCCTTTTCCTAATCACAGCCTCCTACTGTGCTGTCCTGTTGTTAGCAAGGTGTTAAATTATGGGAGCAGACAAGTTTCTGATGATCCCTGCTGCCCTGCCAGCCACTCCCATCAGCCCAGCGTGTGGCCATGTGTGTGGTGGGTGCAGCCCCTTCATCACATGTTCTGGGCCCCGGTGAGGTAGAAGCAGCTGGGAGAAGCCTTTGTTGAACTGTGGAGTGGAACACACAGTGCTGGGGTTTGCTGAGGGACACACAGGCTGTAGGGGAGGGTGTTTGTGTTTGCCCACTTTTTATATGTTGTGTATCCAGCCAGCCTTTCTGTGCAGATTAGGAATTTTTAGTAATTTGGTTCTGTTTCTGAGTTCCAAAAAGAGGGCCCTCATCAGCTGTGGTGGCGTTGGACAGTCTGCTGTCTGTGGTGATGTCTCGTCATGACGAGAACAGCAAAGCAGTGTCTCTGACATTTCCAACAGCATCAGGAGGCCGCTCTGGCCCTCTGCCTTCTCAGCGCAGACTTCACCTTGCAGCATGAAAAAATGAAAGGCATGCTCTGGCTGCACTTCCATGTTTACTGGTGTGTTGCTGATGTGGTCTGAGGCAGCTCTGGAGAGCAGGCTGGGTTAGGCAGGCCGCTGGGGCCGGAATGACTGTCACTGATCATCGCCTTCCACATCTGTTTCTCTCACAGACAAAGAAGCAGTGAAGCCGCTAGGCATCCCAGGGGCAGCAGGTTATAACACAATCCTCTGATGGTGTGCTGGGAAGTATAAGCTATGCTTGCAGTGAGTAGGGGAAGCTGTTGGTAGACACCAGAGTTGCCGCATGCTTTGGGTGTTTCATTTTCTTTCTTGCTCTTTGGAGTGAGATCTTTGCCTCCAGAAGCATGGAATGACACTTGTCCAAAAGCTCTGTTGGTTCTGTTTCCCTGTCCTGGGGTGGGGAGCTTCTCTGTGGCATTTCCCACCCCTGGCAGGCATGTCCCTGCACACGGTCTGCCACCTGCATACCTGTTCAAGTGGCAGTCGTGCTGGAAAAGAGAAGGAAACCCCAGTTTAAACCAGTAGTAAGCCTGAGTATTCACAAACAGCTTTGCTATTTAAGATGTGGGCGCACTTGAGGAAATGTTGGGTCATGCTTCTGACGCTATGAACAATCCAGTAGACTTTTTTTTAAAATTTTAAAGAAAGCCCTATTATGAGAAACAAAGACCTGTTATCAGAGCATTGAGCAAATGCCATGTAGTCATTCCAAGGACACTACCCATTTTTTCTCACTCTAGACTCAGAGGTGCCAGCCATAGCGATGCCCGACAGGCTATCTTTGTCTTAGTCAGTCAGACCGTGTCTCCGTCTGTCTCGCTCTCTCCTTTTGAGACAGGGTTTCTCTGTTATGTACTCCTGGTTGGCTTGGAACTCTACATATAGACCAGGCTGGACTCAAACTCACAGAGGTCTGCCTGCCTCTGCCTCCCTGCCTCCCTGCCTCTGCCTCCCTGCCTCCCTGCCTCTGCCTCTCTGCCCCTGCCTAAGTGCTGGGACTAATAGTGTGCAGCACCGTGCCTGGCTGCCAGGGTTACTTCCACGATGGTGTCTTTGTTTATTCAACCTTCTGATTGTAGTTTTAGGGACTACATTGTGTACCACCCCCAAGCTTTGCCCCATAGTAAAATAGCAGCAATCCTCTTGACCGCCTTAGTTCAGAAGGCTAGGGAGCTCTGATAGGTGGCAGCTACCCAGCCTTAGTGCTAGATGGATCTGACTTAGGAGGGAAAGCTCAGGGTTCATCCAGGCCTCTGCAGCATGACAGAGGAATACTCAGCTGGGCCACACCCTGTGAAGGAGGCTGGCTATGCTGCTGTTTCCCAGGGCATCCTCTGCCCTGGCCTTCTGCCAGGACCTCAGGGGACTGTCAGGCAGCGTGTCATCCCTCCAAGCACAAGAACGATTCACTGTTGTTTTTGAAGTAGCACAGGATCGCTTTCCAGAGTCAGGGCTTGTCACTGAAAAAATTTGGCTTAACAAGACACTGCATTGTTCTTTCGAAGCTCTGGGTGTGACTGCAAACGAAATTAAAGCTTTTTTTCTGTCTTGCTCTCTTAATTGTAGAGTTAAATAGTGCAGGTAGTAGTTTACAGATCTATGTATCACTAATCTAAAATACACTTTATCAAAACTTTAAACACATTTGTACTGCCATTTTTTGTGGAGGTGTTTCATTTGTGTGTGAGGTGTGTATGTATACATGTATGTACACACATATATGTGTGCAGATGCAGATCTGTGCTGCATGCATGGGGAGGCCAAGGATCAACCTCAGGCCTTCATCAGGACAGCTGTCTGGCTTGTTGTTTTGGGGTAAGGTCTCGTTGGCCTGGGCCTTGCTGATTGGGTGAGGTTGACGGGCCAGGGAGCAGAGGAGGTCCCCTGGCTCCACCTCCCCAGTTCCTGGCTCAAAAACCTGTACCACCACCCTGGCCTGTTCACAGGACATCTGGAGCTTGTGTCTTGCATCTTATGATGCATAACAAGCACTTTGTAGACTGAGCTATTTACCTCAGCCCATGTTTGCTTCCCTCAGATTTATTTTTTATTATTTTTAAGTGTATGTGTGTGTGTGTTTGTCCACATCATATGCACAAGGGCCCACAGAAGCCAGAGGACTTGGATCCTTTGTGACTGGAGTTACAGGTGATTGCAAGTTGCCCGATGTGTGGTGCTGAGAATCAAACTCTGGTTCTCTGCAAGAGCAGTGTGTGTTCTTAGCAGCTGACACCCTCCTCTCCACCCCGCCCTGCTTTGGTTGTTGTTGTTTTGTTTTATTTTGAGACAAGATCTTGTGTAGACCCGGTTGCCCTAGACATTAGGCACCAGTACACCCAGATAAGTTGTACTTTGAGAAAATCTTTTCAGGTAAGTAAAGATGGCTTTTGAATCAATCTCTTCTTGTTTTTCCTGTGCAGTGTCTTGGACTCTCTGTGGAACTGTAGGATCTACCATGGTTCCTGCCTGTGGGAACCTAGGCCCTTATTTCTGTGGGGTGTTCTTTGTGCCTGAGACCTACTGTCACAGGGAGGCAGGGCTGTTTGTTTTCTTAAACATGTATTTTAATTTGTAGATGTCTTTTCTATGCTGTTCAGGCTGGTTTCCAACTTTAAATCCTCCTGCCTGTGCCTAGAAAGTGGATGGAGTGTGGGATGACAAGTGTGTGCCACCACGCCTGCTTTGGTGTGTGCAGGGCCTGATTCCTTCAGACAATCTTGGACTCACTTCGTAGACCAGGCTGGCCTCGAACTCACGACAATCCTTCTGCCTCTGCCTCTCGAGTGCTGGAATTAAAGGTGTGCTGTGCCACCACGCCAGGCACTGATCATGTCCATTTGAACTGCTGATGTGCATCATATTAGTAAGATATGGAAGGGAGGAGTTGGCCTCTGGCTGTGTCCTTATCTTACTTCCCTCCTTCAGCCTCAGTCGGCACCAAGGCTCTAGGATTTGAGCAGGACTTCTCTGCAACGGCTTGCTCTGCTCCTGCTGTGTACATGCTAGGAGACGGCCAGTGTAGCTTGCAGTCTTAGGGCCAGGTGGGGTTGCTGTGGCCTTGGCTGCTTGTTAAGGATCACATGTGTGCCCTATCTGTTTGAAGGTTATAAAAGCCACATCTGGAGCTAGGCGTGGTGGCACACGCCTTTAATCCCAGCACTCAGGAGGCAGAGGCAGAAGGATCACTGAGTTCAAGGCTACACAGAGAGACTCTGTCTCGAAAAACTAAAAAAAAACAAAAATCAAAAACAAAAGCCACATCTTTGACATACTTGAAATTTCAAAATATCATTTGAAATATAGTCCTTGGTTTCTCATCTCTGCATACAGAGACTTAGGATTATTGTCTGCCAAAATTCACACCGTGATCCTCATAGGAGCTGGACCTCATGGACCCGCAACATGCTTGAGCTTCTCTAAGGTGCAACATTGTGCAGAGCTGTGCTGCCTGTGCTTGTCTGTACCTCAGGTGTAAGACGGCTGAGAGGGACGGGCGGCCTCTGCAGTGAGAGAGAAGCAGCACTTCCTTTAGGTCTCCCATGTGCCTTTTAAGCAGGGATCGCATCCTTCTCCCACTCTGCATCGTGACCGGCATTGTGGATGTTTATATTTCCTCATTTGCAGGGGCCCTGAAGACACTTGCTTTGAGTTTGGTGTTTTTCCTGCCATCCTGAGTTTCCCACTTGACTACCCCTTGAGTCCTCCGAAGATGAGGTTCACCTGCGAGATGTTCCATCCCAACAGTAAGTGCGGGTGCATGCGGCTGACGGGCAACAGTGCTGCTCGTAAAGAAGGAGCAGGGCAGTCCTGCAGATGCCTGCAGCATGCCAGTACTCTGCCATTTCTGCAGTGGCTGTTAGCTTTAAACGTGGCAAATGATTTGTGCTGTGAGCACCAGGGTTTCCATTTGAAAGGTCAGCTTAGTGTAGAGTAGGGGGAATGTGTGAATGGCCATCCTGTGTTACTGGGCTTGCTAGAACTTTCAGGCCCTGAGTGCTTTGTGCCCTACATTGGCCTTTGTCACAGTATCATTTTCAATGGTGGAAAATTGGAATTGGGCTAGAGAGATGGTTTAGTGGGTCAAAGCACTTGGTTGCTCACAACCAAGGCTCCAGGGAATCTGATACTCTCTGTTGGCCTCTATGGAACCAGGCTGTCATGTGGTGCACAGACATACAGACAGCAAAGCACTCGTGTGCATTAAAAAGCTGGAGCTGGGCATGGTGGCGCACGCCTTTAATCCCAGCACTCGGGAAGCAGAGGCTGGCAGATCCGTGAGTTCGAGGCCAGCCTGGTCTACAGAGTGAGTCCACGACAGCCAAGGCTACATAGAGAAACCTGTATCGAAAAAGCAAGAAAAAAAAAAAAAAAAGAAAAGAAAAGAAGTTAAGGGAATGCTGTAGTTAGACTCGATGTAGACACTGCAGCCAAGTTAAGAATCCATAGGGGTGAGGCTGGAGAAATGGCTTAGTGGTTAAGAGCACTGCCTGCTCTTCCAAAGGTCCTGAGTTCAATTCCCAACAACCACATGGTGGTCCACAACCATCTATAATGTGATCCGATGCCCTCTTCTGGCCTACATGTGTACATGGAGGCAGAACAGTGTATACATAACAATAAATAAATAAATCTTTTTTAAAAAAAAGAATCTGTAGGGGTGGCATGGTCATGGGGTATTTGTGCTGTGTTGACTGGGAAGTAGGCCAGCACTCAGTAGTGCTCTGAGTTTAATCTCTGGGGAACAGTTGTGCATGTGTGTCTGGAAGGTGGCACAATAATACTGTCAGTGACTGTTCCCTCATTGGGATGATGATGATGATGATGATGATGATGATGATTTCTTCTTTTTACAAGTGGGTATTATACCCAAAAGAAAATTGAATGATAAAGCCCTTGATAAAGGGTTCATATTATCCAGAATGTCCTTGAACTTCTGATTTTCCTGTCTCTGTCTCCCAAGTGCTCAAGTCTATGCATGTATGCCCATGCTCAACATAAGAGAAATGAGACAGTGTGTTGCATTTTGAATGATGGCATTTAGGACAGTGTTCCTTCTTGTAAGCTATTTTTACTGCCACTGGTAATCCTGATCTTACTGCCCGTGGAGCAGAAATTCAAGTAGGATATTTATTTTGTAA
The DNA here is from genome assembly GCF_964271855.1 of Acomys minous. NCBI lineage: Eukaryota > Metazoa > Chordata > Mammalia > Rodentia > Muridae > Acomys > Acomys minous. The sequence continues at coordinate 104,150,367 of NC_140495.1, forward strand.
AAATAAAACATTTACTTATTTAAAAATTTACTTCAATTTTATCGTATGTGTACAGGTGTTTTGCTGGCATGTATTTTTGTGCAACATGTTCATAGTGCCCACAGAGGCCAGAAGACTGAGTCAGACCCCCTGGAATAGGATTAAGGCTGGTTCTGAGCCATCATGTGGGTGCTGGGAATTGAACTCTGGTCCTCTGGAAGAGCACTTAATCACTGAGACACCTCTCCAGCCCAAATGGATGTCTTTTTATTTTGTGAAAATAAATTTGAACTGGGTATGCTACTATATGCCCCCTGGTCTCTGCACTTAAGTAGTTCAGTAGCCTTGCCTCTGCTCTGGCCATGTGGACATGGATTTGGTTGTGGGGGTGGCCCTGCCAACTGATGTAGGGATGGCTAAAACCTGCTCTGCAGAGCCCTCTGAAGGCTCTTCATCATCTTGTCAGTGGCTACAGGACCTGATCAGTCCCTGTCAGGTCTGGCCTGCTGCTGGCCAGCCTCTGAGATCTGTGCCAACAGGAATTGTCCACACAGCTAGGCCTCTGACTAGAGCTTCCCCAGCACAGTGACACCGTCTCTGGGCTGATATGGTCGCCTCCATTTTTTGCAGTCTATCCTGACGGCAGAGTCTGCATCTCCATCCTGCATGCCCCAGGTGATGATCCCATGGGCTACGAGAGCAGTGCTGAGCGGTGGAGCCCTGTGCAGAGCGTAGAGAAGATCCTGCTTTCGGTGGTGAGCATGCTGGCAGGTGAGCCCATGCGTTGTTTTCTGTTGTGCCGGGTCTGTACTTTTCCTGTGGGTGAGCATGCGTCCACGTGTAATGCAGCACGGAGAGATGCCAGTACAGCCAGCAGGCTGCTGTCCACCGTCTGCTGTTCTCTGATCTGTTGCTTTGTTGGGGCCCCACTGAGTGTCACAGTACAGGCTATAATGTCCATGCAACAGACACTCCAGTGTGAGGTCCTCATACCTTCAAGGAACTTGCAAACCCAGCGGCAATTACTGGTCAGTGTGGTGAACCCGACCTGCAGAAACACTGTTCTTGGCTGCTTTGGAATGATTTGGGACACTGGAGTTGACAAGGGAGCGGGGAGGGAAAGGCATTTGGGGCTAAGGGTCAGCTGGACAGGGCTGGGGTCCTGGCACTGAGCCTATGGGCAGCCCTGGGCAGTACATTGATGCCACATCCTGCATTGTGCTTTAGGAAAGACCATTGTGTGGAGCTGGTGGGCACTGGGATTGGGATAGGAGCAGAGCATATGACTGCTCAGCCTTGCACTCCAACACTTTATGTTCCCGGCCACAAGAGTTTGGAGGGGCTGGAGGATGCAGGTCCCTAGACTCCCTCAGCTGGTGTGTGAGGACTTGTATTGCTGACCTGAGCACAGGGCGCAGTGTCTGGGGAGGTACAGAGGGAGCAGGATTCAGGCAAGAGAAGTTTGGGGTATGGGGGAAAAGGAGATTCCTCTCCCCTAAGACAGGCGCCCCAGGTTGCTGGTGGGGAGGAGCTACTGACGTGAGGGGTCGGTGCTCTGTTTGTGCCAGTCTCCAGCCTCCCTTCCTCAGGCAGAAGGCCTGGTTTGTTGGAAGTCCACTTTGCAACCCAGAATGACCCTTGAAAGGGCCGTGGTATTCTGGAGGTGAGTGGAGCTGCTTCCCCTTTATTCACGGTTCCGTTTCTTTTCAGAGCCCAATGATGAGAGTGGAGCCAACGTAGATGCTTCCAAGATGTGGCGGGATGACCGGGAGCAGTTCTACAAGATAGCCAAGCAGATCGTACAGAAGTCACTAGGGCTCTGAGGCCACACACGTGTGCACACTGTGCAGCCCAGTGCTGCCCTCCGAACACTTGGCAACAGTGCTGCCATGCCGACACCAACACCGGCAACTGCAGAGCACGGCACCTATTGGTCCTTTCTTTCCACCCCAGACAGGCAGCTCCTCTGAAATCACGACTGGAATATTGACAGCTGCTGCGCTGCGCAAGACTCCTGCCGCGCCTCAGGGAGGGCTCCAGGCTGTCCTCACTACCTCTCCTAGCCGTGGGGTCCTCAGCTCTGCTCCTTCCGGCAGTGCTGGGGGCCTGCCTCTGTCATCTGCCAGGGACGGCGGGTACCGATGCTGCTCCTTCTGAGGGCATGCGGCCTTGGAAAAAGCAGTGTGGGCCTGCTGTCCCTGCCTCTCAGTTCCCAGGTGTCACAGGAAGCATTCGAGCTTCTTTTGACACTTTGCACTTACAAGCCTAGGTTGCCTTTGGCGTGGTGACAGAGGCTTGCTGTGTGCATCACAGATGTCACTGTAGCCCCCTCCAGGGGATGCTGTGTAAATGGGTTTATGGGAAGAGAGGATGTGGGTCACCAAGACTGCTGCTTTTCCTGGTGGCCCCCGTATCTGAGTTACTGGCGCACTGGCGCAGGCCGGGACTTGGGAGCTGTAGTGTGGGTCTGACCTGGGGCTTGTGTGGATACGTTGTGGTTGCACCAGGCTTAGCTCTAGGGTCACAGTGTTCTTCACTGTCTGGGTTGGAAGGGACTCTGCCACCAGGTGCTCAGCAGAGGTGCGCCTTCTGACCTGGACGGCTGGAAAGCGCCTGTGGTGCTGGCCAGGGGCAGAGGGCCTATCACAGCAGGAGCTGCTGAGCGACAGTGCCCGAGCAGACCCCACAAGCAATAACCGATCTCCAGTGGAAGTGGATGCTTGGCCTTTTCTAAACAGGTTACACTTAAACATGAGTTTCTATTTTTAAAAGCCGCTCATCCGTGGGGTGTGCAGCCCATCTCACTGCACAGTATCTGCTTTTCCCTTGCCCACATGTCAGTGGCCAGCGCTGTGCATGCTTCGTGGTGTTAACAGTTCCCAGCTCTGGGGCTACAGCTGGGCACCTGGAGGGGCCTTTCTGCTTTCCTTCTCTGAGGGGTGTCTGTTTCTATTTGAAATGCAGCAGAGTCTGGTGTTGGGAGGTGCAGGGGAAGGGAATTGTACCAAAATAGTATTTGTAGGCCACTGAGATGAAGCCCTCTCTGTAAAGAAGTGGTCTGTGCTGGGAGATGAGCCTGTGCGGTGTCCACAGGGCATGCTGCCACCTTCAGGCCTCCCTGGCAAGTGGGGGAGGAAGAGAGGCAGTTTCTTTACAAAACAAAGTATTTTTATTCATTTGTATTTATTAAACGGGAAAAAGTCTCTGGTGTCCCTCTTCTGTGGTGGACTTTAATTGCTGTTAAATAAAATTGTATATCCCATCCTCACAGTTCTCCTGTGTTCTCTCATCTTTGGGAACCTGAGCCTGGGTCACCTTCCAGAGCTGGCGTGGAGGGTGCCAAGTGCTCTCTTCAGGCTTATGTTGAAGGAAACATGTGTCCAGGACTGGACGTCCTTCCTGGCCTGTGGCAGGACTCGGGAGCCTGCAAACTCGGATGAGAAGCATTTGTTGTGTTTGCTAACCTCTTAACTGTGTGGGGCAGTTTTGTGAGCAAGGGGTCCAAGGTAGTCCCCAGCAGGCACCAGAAGGTACTTTGCTTCGAGTTCACATAGCTGCTTCTTGCTCTCACTGTGGTCACTATGTAGACCAGGCTGGACTTGAACCCTGGCTGCCTCTGCCTCTTGAACTGAGGGGTTGAAGGCGACTTATTCTTGAAGCGCTACTGCAGAAGTGCGGTCGCCACTGAAACTGCCTCAGAATCGAACTACTAATGAGCCCTGGCTCTCCGTTAGACACTGGTGAGGGTCAGCCTTTAGCTTCTCTGTCGCTCTGGTTCCTGGGACAGCGCTGCTGTGGGTAGATGCTGGCACCTGTTCTACCTGGGGTATGTAGCTCCCAGCCACTGATTGAGCCTGGCTTTGGCTCCAGGTGGTGCTCCTGTTCCTGCCCTAGGTGTTTGGGGTATCCCTAGTCCCTTCTCCCCTTCCCACCCCCCAACTCCCAATGGTTTCAGTTATTTCTGTTCAGCTCCCCAGGAAGGGGCACCACTGGTAGCCATGCTTTATTCCAGATTAATACCTGTGGGGATGTGAGTGCCCGTTGGTGATTTGGTTAGAACCTGTCACAGCACAGCCTCCTCGCAGTACATAGCTGGTCTGTAGGTGCCCACACCCACGTAGCCGAGGCCTTGGAGGCTGCCTAGAAGGGCTGAGATGGTACAGTTTTGGAAAGCCTGACCTGTAGGGACAGTGGGGTGGGGGTCGGGAACATGGATTAGCATGCTTGGGCTGAGGCAGTCTGGTATCCTGGATACTTTCTTAGAAGGTCAGCCCTCCGTGCTGCCAGGATGGCAGCCCCCTGTTTGATGGTGTGGTATTAAGTGTGGTTCTGGCTTAGTGGGGCCAGAGGCACCTGCAAACTTGTGTTCCACACTGGGCAGGGTTCACACAGTGTGGACCTCCTTACAGAGAAAGGCAGGAACCTAGGCAGTCACATCTCTTACCCTCCCACCTGGACCCCTGCACCCTTTATTGTCCTGTGCCTGCTATCTGGTGGTGTCCGGAGGGGCCAGTATAAAGAAGAAAAGCCTACAAGCTCACCTCATTTCAGAAAAAACACAGCCTCTGGCTCTGTATTGAGCACCAAGGAAATGTGCCCCCTTTTGAAGGCTGTCTGTCTTGCTCCCTTCCTCACTCCCCATAGGCTTAATACCTGGGCCGCTGTCCAGAGGGATGCAGACCTTTCCGCGTGTGCTTGTGTTTGCTCTCCTCCACACTGCGTGATCCTTCCCTTGTTCCCCACACAGCGCAGCCCCTACCGGCCCTGCTAGGCCCCTCACCTCAGCCTTGGCACCTTAGGTCACCGGCTGCCATTGGCAAAGGCTGGCCTCCTATGTGTCTGGGATGGGGGCCAGTGTCTAGCCTTGTTACCTTCCTTCTGTATCTGGGAATTGGAGGCTGCTTCGCTCCCTTCCAGCAGTTCAGGGAACAGTACTCTGGAGCCATCCTCTTCCTCCCAGGCCCTGTCTTCCCAGCTAGCTCAGTCATGAAGTAGAAAAGAGGAGTCTGCTCACATGCTCTACCCAACTCCTGTCTCTTCATCCTGGTGTCTGGGTGGCGATGGTGTCTTCTGTTGTGGACCACCAAGCTTCTCACCTGTGAGCTGTGGGGATAACAGCTTGTGGATGGCAGTAGCTGTTAAAAGTTACTTTGTTAGCCAGACGTGGTGGTGGTGCACGCCTTTAATTCTAGCAGGTGGATCGCTGTGAGTTCGAGGCCAGCCTGGTCTCCAAAGCGAGTCCAGGACAGCCAAGGCTACACAGAGAGACCTTGTCTCAGGGAGAAAAAAAAAAGTTACTTTGTTTTCTGGGACACTGTTTTTTTGTGTATCTAGGCTTGAGTTCTCAGCAATCCTCCTGTTTCAACCTTGATTGCTAGGATCACAGGCTGGCTTTCCTCCACCTGAGGAAGAGCTTGGACATACACAAGGGCTCAGAACCTTCTGGGACCATTCTGGGCCTGAGCCTTTCACTCTCTTATTCTCTGAACACCCTGGGTGGCAGTAGGCCTGTGCATATCCCCAAGGGAGTAAGGGAACGTCATAGCAATCCATCTTCAGGCCACCAGAGGCTTGTTGGCAGCAGTCAGCGATGAGGTTCCTCTGTACCCCGTTCAGGCTCCATGGGTGGGGCTGATGGAGCTTCTGGCCTCAACAACTTGGACAACCCACAGCGGGCACAGCCCAGCTGTGCTTAGGGGTAAGATGGCATTTTCTGTGGCTCCGGGACTCCTCTCTTGCTTGGGGCTGGTGGCGAAGCTGTGTAGTGGCAGCTCCTTTTAAGTCGTGCGTGTGCGTGCTCCCTTAGCTTTCTGGCACAGGACCTGACACTAGAGCTGGCTCAGGGGGAGGCAGAGACGTGCAGGGCTGTCTTTTGCTGGTGCACCTTTGAAATCCTGGATCTCACCGGTGAGTTGGAACCACATGAAACGGCTGCAGCTCTGACAGCCAACTTGGGGTTCTCATGGGTTCTCCCTCTTGGCCTGGGTCCCAGATGGTAGAGCAGCTAGCTAGCTGGCAGCAACAAAGCTGCATGATCCCAGATGCCCCACTGGCCCTTCCTGCCCTAGCCAAGGCTCTCCTCGCCACGCATCAACGTGGGTCCTCTGAGCCTGGGTTGTTATCCAAGTGAGGCGTGTGAGTGCATGTGTGAGCGTGTGCTGTGGGGATGTTGGTGGAATGTCCCAGGAAAGAGCCTGTTTTGTGCAGCTTGCACTGTCTCTTAGGTCTTCATCTCCGTGGACCCAGCTGCATGTCCTGACCACTATGCAGGTGGAATCCAGAGCAAGCAGTGGGGTCATCCTCACTCAGTCTGAGGCCCTTGGGCCTGGCTCACAAGTGTAGACGGCAGAGATCTGGCTGAGCAGGGCCTGCAGGTGCACCCTCCTGTTACCCTGACCCCTATGGCACATGCAGAGCCCACTGTGGGAATATGTGGCTCCTTCTTCCCGCAAGGGCTTCTGGGATGTGGGTGTGACATGGCCCCAACCACTGTAAACAATAGGGATTGGGCCGAGACAGATATGGCCTTTGTAGGTCGGTCCTGAACTTGCCTACAGTCCCCTACCCCCACCCACCTAGGGCCTTGTCCCTTCTAGGCTTTGGAGCTAGGTCCCCGGTGTTTGACAGAATGGGATGGTGTTTAGAGGTTCTGTCTCTGCAGCTGTAGGTGTTCCCCTCCCCCCTGCCTCTGCCCACTGTGTGGCCTCTCTGTGACTGTATAAGTGGGCTTTTGCTAAGGTCTCCTGAGGAGCTTGGCAAAAGATCCTAAATAAGCAAGCAGTGCTTGGTACCTGAAGGGGGCTGTTGAGGTCTGGTTAAGGTTGATAGTGCCCTGTGGCAGGAGGCTGGAATTTAGTCAGAAGCCTGGGGTCAGCTCGGCCCGTCCCTTTCTTAGAGTTCCTGCCCCTTGGTTCTGTATGTATCTTCACTGCCCTGCCCCTAAGGGTGCCCTGCCCCATGCTAGGTAGTGTCTGTTGCCACAGGGAGGGGTGGGTGCTCCTGGTTTAGTGCACAGGCCAAGTTCAGCGTAGTCATCTCCAGGGCACAGAACCTCCATACCAGGCCACATCTGTGCTTGCCCAGGGTCACCTGTTATGTTGCTCCCGTGAGAGCCAGACTCAGGCACTTTGAAGACAGTGAGGCCACGAGGGGTCCAGGAGCCCCAGTGATGTGGTTCCGTCCCCTCACTTTTCTAGGCTAGCTGGGTTTCCACACTTGCAAATGGACACATTCCACACCATAACATACTTCACACAATTGCATGTCCACACACCAGTCCAAACACACATGCATGCTCTACGTACCTGCATGTGGTCACATCCCCCTACCCCTAACCATATGGTTGCACATGTATTCCACATGTTTAAACTCATAGTCCATAATGTGATGTACACACCTAGCCCACATGCACACTGGCACACATTTGCACATTCCTTCACACATATATACACACCTGCATACACTTGCACACCTGTGCAGGCCTGGCTGTACATCTGGCACTGGGCTGCAGAATGCCATTCACTGCTCTATTCCTTACTCAGAGAGCTTGGCAGGCAGGCAGGCAGTAGGCAGGCAGGGAGGCAGGCAGCAGGGAGGCAGGGAGGCAGGCAGCAGGGAGGCAGGCAACAGGCAGGCAGGCAGACAGACAGACAGGTAAGCATGCAGGGAGGCAGGCAGGCAGGTAAGCATGCAGGGAGGCAGGCAGGCAAGCAGGCAGGCAGACAGCCAGTAGGCAGGCAGGCAGGCAGGCAGACAGACAGGTAAGCAAGCACGCAGGGAGGCAAGCAGGCAGGCCGACAGGGAGGCAGGTAAGCAGGCAGTAGGCAGACAGGCAGGCAGCAGGCAGACAGACAGGTAAGCACGCAGAGAGGCAAGCAGGCAGGCAGACAGGGAGGCAGGTAAGCATGGAGGGAGGCAGGCAGGCATGGCAGGCAGGCAGGCAGCAGGCAGGCAGGCAGGCAGCAAGCAGACAGGCAGGCAGGCAGGCAGACAGACAGACAGGTAAGCGCGCAGGGAGGCAAGCAGGCAGGCAGACAGGGAGGCAGGCAGACAGGCAGTAGGCAGACAGGCAGGCAGCAGGCAGACAGACAGGCATGGCAGGCAAGCAGGCAAACAGGGCAGGCAGGCATGGTGCTGGAGCAGTAGCTTACATCACGATTTGGGCCTGGTATGGACTTTTGAAATCTCAAAGCCCACCCCCAGTGACACATTTTCAACAAGGCCACGCCTCCTAGTCCTTCCCACACAGTTCCCACCAACTGGGAACTAAGCATTCCATATATGAGCCTCTAGGGGCCGTTCTCATTCAAACAACCACAGCAGGTGTGAGTACGTTTGCTTTAAGCAGATAGCCAGCTCTTAAGTAAAGGCTGAGGAAACCTACCTCACTTCCTCCCTCCTCCCACAATTCACCACTTCCATCTGGGACCTGGAGGGACCCTCAGCCTGTCTTATAGAGCAGAGGGACTCTCAGCATCCCCTCACTTACAGATAAATGCCTTTGCCTTCATATCTGGTCACCTTCATGTCTGGAGTAGCCTCCTCAGACCACAGGGATCTTGATGGTTGTTTCTTTTTGTTTGTTTTTGTTCGTTTGTTTTTTGCTTTTTCAAGACAGGGTCTCTCTGTGTAGTCTTGGACTCACTTTGTAGACCAGGCTGGCCTCGAACTCACAACGATCTGCCTGCCTCTGCCTCCCGAGTGCTGGGATTAAAGGTGTGCACTGCCATGCCCAGCTTTGTTTTGTTTTTTAAGTAGATGATGACGTCTTATCCTGTCTTCCAGTGCCTGTCTCTTTGCACAAAGTCTGTCTAGCTCTGTTTGCTTTTAGGGGTTATTTGCTTGTATTTATCACAGGGCTGCCAAGGTTTGGGTGTGAAGTCTTTTTTATTTTTTGACAGCATCTTTTTTAAAAAACAAATTTATTTCTATTTATTATTATGTATACAGCCCTTGTGGCTGGAGGTTCCATGCTGATCGCTCTTGTCAGGACCTGACTGGGGCTTGGCCAGATAGATCCAGCCAGACTCTTCCTCCTAAGGGGCTATGCACCTCTTTCATCTGCATTCTCAGCTGGTACATGTAGGAGTCTCCACGCTGGCTTAGCAGGAACCCCATTTCCGTGTGTGTGTGTGTGTGTGTGTGTGTGTGTGTGTGTGTGTCCACGGCAGCTTCTTAGCATGATTTCTCACATACTCAAATGTGGTGAGTGCAGACAGCCCTAACCTGGGACATGGGAGCAGCTGAGACTGCCCTGTGCAGGGCCTTCAGCTGCCTAGGAATAGGACCCTGCTCACCTTTCCTGCCAGAAGGCCAACTGTGGGAATCTTGCTGAGCAGGGAGCTATAGTCCTTGGGACGTCCTTTTGTCATGTTCTTCCAGCTGTGACGGTCTTCACCACATCCCTTGGCTGCCTGCAGACACAAGCCTGTGTATATCCAGATGTTGAGTTCCAGAACTGGTATAGGCCAGGAGTAGCTGACATTTGCGTTTTGCACGGATCCCCTTGTGAAACCAACATGTGCCGCATTTTATACATGTGAAAACAGCCGAAGTCAGACTCTGGTCTTTGTAGATACGAAACAGACCTTTCTTGGGGACATTGAGCTGATGTTCCTCATTCAGCCTGTTGGGTGGGAAACTTTCTTCCTGCCTGGACCCTTGTGATGGCAAATGGAGCTGTGGGAAGGGGATGTGGGAACAAATCCTGTCCCATTTGATTTCCAGTTTTCACCTTTGCACACTGTAGCACCCAGTCCAGCTGTGCTTTGCTCTAGGTCTTTGTAGTGGGAGACACACTGTGTGTGGGAGTGGGGTGGGGTTGGGGGTGGAGACTCAGTCCTTAAAGGGACAGGAGAACAGGAGCCTCTGTGCCTGATCTGAAGCTGAGGGTGGCTACTGGGTATGCAATGCCCCTGGGGACAAAGCCCACTGGGGAGCCACAGTCAGTTAGAGTATGGTGGGGGTTTTCAGGGAACACTAACTACTGCAGTGCACAAGGAGAGACAAGGGTCCCAGGGCAGGAGGACTGACGTGGCATCAGGAACATTCGGAAGGGGCGGGTATGCCTGCCTTAGCCAGGTGCCCTGTCTATTAGAGGACCTGACACCAATATGGTGACCAAATGAATAGGGTGTCCTAGAGGGGGTACCAGCCTAGATAGTACAGAGAAGTCTGAATCTTAGCAAAGGAGCAGATGGGCTTCTGGGATATAGAGCAGAGACTTCTGGAAAGAGAACAGAGTTCCAAGGGTAGGGCTAGGGAGGGCCCTGCCACTGAGAGTTCCAAGTTTACCTTCTGGAAAGTTCATTGGACTGTTACAGGGGAAAAGAACAAGGCATGCAGGGAAATTCAAAAGGCACTACCACAGGGCCCAGCCTGAGTGGCCAACCCAGGACAGCAGGCCATACAACAAGGTTGGCCCTCAGCTTGCAGACCGCAGACCTGTGACTGCTGGGTCCCTACAGCAAGCTCACACCCTCCAGACCCTGAGCCGCCCTTCCCCAAGACTCTCCCAGCAGGGTTGGCAGCTGGTCGATCAGATAGCGTTTCGCTTATCCAGCAGCTCCATGTTCGTGGGCTAGCTTCAAGTATTTTCATGTACCCTCGAGACAATGATTAAAAAGTAATTAACCTAAATTTAGCCTGATTGTCATAAATAAATTAGGAGCATGAATCACCTGTGATCTGCCAGCCTACACATGTTCGGCTACCAGGCGAAAGTCTCCCTGAGGAGAGCTATGGGGTCCTTGTGCTGCGTATCAGGTGACAGTGTCATCCTCATGGGCTTTGCATGGTCCCGTTCAGTGCACATGATATGGGAGGTCAGTCTGCCAGCCAGCTGCAGCCAGCTGTCCTTGGGGTCTGAAGCCATCGTCAGCACATTTGAAGCTGCGAGCCAGACAGAGAGCAGGGTCCAGCTGTCCTGCCAACCCTGATGGCTGAATACATGGTGTGTGGTTGCTTCTATCAATCCACATCAACCACCTAGGGGCTCTCCGAGGCCATGGTGTTTCAGTTAGCTACCTGCACATGGTGCTTAGAGGACCTGACAGGGGTGGGTTGTTGTTGCTTGGTGACCCAGAGAGTTTTCAGGTTGTGTCCACCCCTCACCAGCTCTGCTCCACATCCAGAGGCCTGTGACCCCACTACAGACTTACTCTCTTCTGTGGTTTTGTTGTGTCTTCCTTGGGTGCCTGTCTTAGCTGCCTCTTTAGGTGTGAACCTTTAGGACTCTGTTTTTTTGTTTGTTTTGTTTTTGTTTTTGTTTTTGAGACAGGGTTTTTCTGTGTAGTCTTGGCTGTCCTGGACTCAGTTTGTAGACCTGACTGGCCTCAAATTCACAGAGATCCGCCTGCCTCTACCTCCCGAGTGCTGGAATTAAAGGCGCGCACCACCATGCCCAGCTAGGATTCTGTTTTGATGTCCCTCTCTCAGCCTTAATCTTGCTCATGGCTTTCTCCAGGGCATCTGCATCCTGTTCAAGATCTGTGGGCTCAGCTATTATGGACAGACCTCTAACCCCTTATGCTGGTAATCCAGACACACCATAAGATCTAGGGTACCCATGCTATCTATAGGTCAGCTCCTGAGCACGGGTCCCCGTGTTCCACTGAGTCCCACTGTGCCCCCATCTCAGTTTGCTCCCACCTGGACCATATCAGTGGCCACTAAGAAGAAAAAAAAAAGTAACTTATTCAAACAGTGCAAACATCAGTTTGTGGTTGCATTGGCTGGTTTTGTGTGTCAACTTGACACAAGCTAGAGGCGTCAGAGAGGAAGGAGCCTCAGTTGAGGAAATGCCTCCATGAGATCCAGCTGCAGGGAATTTTCTCAATTAGTGATCAATGGGGTAAAGCCCAGCCCATTGTGGGCGGGGCCCATCCCTAAGCTGGTGGTCCCGGGTTCTATAAGAAAGCAGGCTGAGCAAGCCAGGGGAAGCAAGGCAGTAAGCAGCACCCCTTTACGGCCTCTGCCTCAGCTCCTGCCTCCAGGTTCCTGTCCTGTTTGAGTTCCTGTCCTGACTTCCTTTGGTGATGAACAGAGATATGGAAGTGTAAGCCAAATAAACCCTTACTGTCCCAGCTTTTTTTTTTTTTTTTTTTTTGTCATGGTGTTTCCTTGCAGCCATAGAGACACTGGTCATTTTGGAAAACAAGAAAGGATCAAGATTAGGAGCTTGGGAGATAGCTCCATGCATAAGCATGAGGACCTGAGTTCAAATCTCCAGCACCCATGTAAAAAAAAGCTGGCTATGGCTGCACACACTGTAACACCAGCGCTGTGTGGGGAAGAGGATCTCTGGACCTTGCTGGCCACCAACCATCCTTGCTCCAGGCTCAGTGAGAGCCTCTGACTCAAGGGAATACTGTAAAGTGTGATAGAGCCGGGTACCTGACTGCCTCCTCTAGCTATGGCGTAAGAGTATATTGACCTACAGACACATGGCACCACACGCATAACACGGAAACAGCACATGCATGAATAATAGAAGGAAAAAAAAGATCCAGATTTCAGTGTTCTCATCATCGGTCTTCCAGAACCTTCTCACGCTCCTGAGACTTTGTAGGCATGCCCCTTCCTCTGCCACTTCTTCAGTACGTTTAAAAACGTCAACATAATTTAAATTTTGATTGAGCAGGGGCGGTCTTCCAAGTTTCTCAGCACCCTCCTCAGGGGCCTGCATGCACTGGTCGTCTCCTCTTCAAATACTCGATGGTTTATACTCCCTTGTCTCTTTCAGGCCTCTCCAGGTCTTCTCCAAGGATCCCTTTGGGATACTGACCGTTCAACCTCCAGTCTTGAACACGCAATGTAAACTGGTCCCATCTGAGCCAGACATCTGCTCCTGAACCCTCCTCAAGCACATGGCCACCCTTTTCCTTCTGTCTTTCTGCCCACTGCTCACTCTGTGAAGAGCAGATTCCACCCACGCAGAGTGGCCCATGTTGGATGACTGTGAGGGTACCCGGGGTCTTCTGGTGTGGGATGCAAGGGTCCCTATGTCCTCACCCATGAAGGACACCCAAGGGCATGTATGGTGGGCACTGGGTTGGCAGATCTTTTGCTGTTTCCCAGCTGTAATGTCCTCCCTTCGCTGAGGTTCTGTGGTTCCCCGACGCTGCGTTTCTGCTGATGGACTCAGCTTGTCTTTGCTGCCCTTGAACAATGCGTATTGATACTTAAAGCAGACTGAGGAAAGGCCCAGGAGGTTAGGTCTCTGTCTCTCTCCCTCCAGGACTCCCTCGCTGTGTCCTCTGGGGGTCCTCTCTCTTTCTCCTGTATTTCCCATTCCTTTGTCACCCCTGAGCATTTCTGTACCTCTCTGTTCCGGTCTCATCTTTTCTCCAGGGTACCACTTCTTTTTATGGTACCATCCAGCCACAGTGGTTAGACAGAAGGCAGAAAGAGCAGTGGCCTCCGACGATGTCTACATCCTGATCTGGATTCTGTGATCAGGGCTGTGCCGTGTGGCAATTGCAGCCTGCTGGTGTGCTCAGGACTGGGATGGGGAGGCTTGCCTTTGTTAGGAGAGTCAGGCGTGCAGGGGACCAAGGAGCAGCAGCAGCAGGAAGGAGCCAGTCACGGATGGGTTCTTCCTCAAGACCTGTAGTGAAGCTGGGCATCTGGCCTGGAGGCTATAGAGCAGAAATTCTCAACCTGTGGGTCGCAACCCCTTGGGGGGTTGCTTATCTGATATCCTGCGTATCAGCATATCAGCAAAAATCATTTTATGCTTGGGGGTGGGGTTTCACAACACGAGGAACTGTATTAAAGGGTCATAGCATTAGGAAGGTTGAGACCCGTTGCTGTGGAGGACTACATGGCCTCATGTCTCTGAGTCCGCTGCTGTGTCAGTAGCACAGAGCAAATGGCATTGGCGCGGTTTTATCTGAAGGGTGGAAATTTCACATTTCACGGTTTTTAAAACCTTGCCCCAGAGTTTTGCACTGCCATCCAGGCACTCCACCGCCAAATCTTAGATGCTCTTCTTCCTGTGCTGGCTCGGTTTCTCTTCAGGCGGTTTTGTGTCCTTGTGTTCTTGGTGGCCTTTGAATGCCAAATACTTTGTCTGAAAAAAATTACTCATAAAAACAACAACGCTTGGGGCTGGAGAGATGGCTCAGAGGTTAAGAGCACTGGCTGCTCTTCCAGAGGTCCTGAGTTCAATTCCCAGCAGCCACACGGTGGTTCACAACCATCTATAATGGGATCTGGTGCCCTCTTCTGACCAGCAGACATATATGCAGGCAGAACATTGTATACACAAATAAATAAATCTTTTAAAAACAAAAAAACAACGTTTAGAGGAGGTTATTTCTCCCAGATGGGAGTTTAAAAATTGCTTCTAGCTTTATGTGGGAGACTGAGGCAGGAGAACTGGTGCCGTATTGAGGCCAGCCTGGACTACAGAGTGATTCAGCAAGGTGTCTGCAGGCACTAGCATTTGGAGCTATCTCCTGGTCTTGTTAACTCCCAGGCTGCCTGGCTCCTGGACTGCAGGCTGCACAGGGCTTGCTGGCTCTTCTTGCCATGTCCCTAGAGCTCATTCTGCCCGAGTCTCATGTCCAGGATGTCCACATCTGTGGGGTAGACCCTAGCTCCTGCCCCTAGCCTCTGGGGAGACTCAGCTCAGCTACTGTGCTCTCCTTCCAGGCAGGCAGGTACCCCCGACATCCGCCAAGCATAGGCAGCTTCAAATGCTGCCTGGGTCCTTTCCTTCTCTTCTATCTTCTGCCATACTTGCATTTCGCTTTGATGATGCTAATGAATTTTAAGAGTGTGCTTCCCGATCTGTGGGCGGTGGAAAAACTGGCCCTTCTCCGACCGAGCAGTATATTTGTTCATGACGCCTCTGTTGTGTGCAGAGGCTGTGTCTTTCTACCAGGGTCGCAGGCACTCAGTTTCCATGTGCATTCATTCCCCAAGAGACCACTGCAAAAGTGACAATAGTAGCCGGGCATGGTGGCGCACACCTTTAATCCCAGCACTCGGGAGGCAGAAGCAGGTGGATCGCTGTGAGTTCGAGGCCAGCCTGGTCTACAAAGTGAGTCCAGGACAACCAAGGCTACACAGAGAGACCCTGTCTCAAAAAAACAAAAAAGAAAAAAAAGTGACAGTGGTAAAGTGTACCCTCGCTTGGCACAGTCATCCTATGGCCAGCATTTCTCATCCTGGCAGGGGTAGCTGGGGGACTAGCTGTACACTTGGGATTTGGGGTCAGGTAATAGCGGCTGTGATCCGGAATCTGACACATGGGTTATATGACACAGGGAAGTCACTTAGCAGTACACTCTGCTTTCCTAGGTCCTGCAGGAGGCCCCGAGGTTGTCGTGCAGGAGCATCTTCCCAGATGATGGGTAGTGACAGCACGCGGGCCTGGCCTCAGATGCAGCACGCAGGGATGCCGGGCACAGGGTGCAATGCCTCGCAGCATCTCTGCTTTCATCTTTTATGGGCAGAGATGCAGGTTGAGACTGGTTGCCAGCTGCCTCATTAGCAACCACACCACTGGCGTCACCTAGGTGTTGCACACTTGAAAACCCAGGAGTCACACTCGGAACCTGTCCAGCTTCCTCCCTTTCAGCCACCTGGAGATGCAATCACTGACTGATCTGGCAAGATTCTATCTATTTTCCCGTTTCTGGGGGCTCCCTGAATTAATTACCTGTGGGGAGGTGACTCATGGGGTCTGGGGTTTAATGAGGCCAATGCCCTGCTGCTTAAACAGCCCACATGTTTGTACACACATACCACACACATGCAGGTATACACACCCCACACTCATGTATGTATGGACGTGTGTAAGTACACATGCAACACACATGCAGGCATGTATACATACACATGTGCACAGTCACATTTAGATATGTACATAAGTATACACACCCCACACATGTATATATATATTATACACTCATACACATATAGACATATGCACAGACCCCACATACATGCAGCCATGAACACATGTACACACATACTCTTACACATACAGGTACACATGTACATTTATACATACAGACAGTACATGCATGTACCACACACATGTAGTCATGTACATACACACATGCAACACATGCTCTTGTGCATATGGACATGTACACACACATGCCACACCCTGCACCTATGCTCATGCTCACAATACCCCCACACATAAAGGCTTGTACACATACAGGCACACTGGTACATGTATATACCTCATGCATGCCCATTTATAGACATACAGGCACACGTCCACATATACGGACATGCACATACCAAGCACAGTCATGCACTTACACATATGCGCATGCACACACCATACATACATGTAGACATACACACCCATCCACATGTATGGGTGTGCACACACGTGTTCCAGGCCCTGCATGGCAAGACCACATGGAAAGGCAGGTGGCTGTTATGACTAATAAGCCTTGTGAATGCTCACGTCCTTGCTGCGGGCAAGAGCTTTTCCCACTTGCTTGCCACAGTTAACCGCGGAGGACTGAAGACTCCTCGTTCTCTCGTTCTTTTATCCCAACAGCCACTGGGCGCCAGGCAGTGTGCTTGGTGCAGGGCCCACAAGAGTGACAAACACTCTCGGGCTTGGGAGAGGCCATAAACAAGGCGAAGGCGAAGGAAGCATCAGAGGAAAGAGCCTGAGGGGTCCCAGGCCGAGGGTAGAAGGGCTCTCTGGGGAACAGTGTTGGAGCCAGAGGGATGAGCAGGGCTTGAGGATAAGGGGATCCCAAAGCAGATGGGGGCGAGGGCCTCCAGCAGGGGGAGCTCCCCGGAAAAGCTGCAGAGCAGGGCTAGGCGAGTGTCCTATGGGGTCACAGGGACTGTTTGGATGTCGCTCCTGGGGCAGCAGACACTCTCATTTGGACTTGCTGCTGGGCGGATGCGGTGGGTGGAGGTCAGAGGCTGGTGGCTGGGCTGGCAGATAGGGTACAGGGAGTGGGGGAAGGTGGGGACTGGAGGGCATCAGCCACTGGCTGGGGCCTGTGGAGATGGGCAGGGCCTGGAGGAGGTGATCCTGTCGCCTGTGAGATGCTCGTTTGTTTGGGTCCCAACACCTATATCCCCTGATCTTGGTAATGCCTCCCGATTTCCTCATGGTATACAGCTGGGTGGGACAGGGGAAGTCTGAGCCATGGCTTAGCCACTAGTGTTCTACCCTCAGGGATGTGGCCCTGAGCCTACAGCCCAGGTGTTTGCCACCAGTGGGAAGCCTTGGTGGGTGTGATGGAATCTTCACCCTGTGGCATCATCTAGTGGACCTGGTGGGCCGTCCTGCAACTCTGTGGACTGGATCACCACAGGCAGGATCTGTTCTCTGGAGCTGAAGGCCTGAGCACTCGTGTCACTCCAAGAGCATAGCACGTGTGTCAGGAGCCTGAGGGCGACCCCAGGGTGCGGGGCAGATTCCAGGGAGTACGTTAGAGTGGGTGAGTTTGCCCCCACAGAAGGCCTGGCACACGTGGGGACATTCCTGGGTTTGATGCTTGCTGTAATTGGCACCTGAAGTTTCCGGTGAATTCCAGGTAGGCTTCCTGCCAGGCTCTACCCCCGTGTGGTGTGTTCTGTGCCAGGGCCAGTGTGAGGCAGAAGGAACAGCATGGGTTGGTCCGACTCCAGCAATTTGGTTATCTCTGCTGGTCTCCACGGTCCTGTCACTCTGTGCCCCTCGCAACATCTGGTCCACGTGTGTGCTTCGCTCAGCTGTCTGCACACACACCTGGAGTTTAAGTCTGCTGTTTCCAAAACCCGCCCAGCCACAGCAGATGGAGGAATTAATTTGCTTCAGAGGCATGCTCCAGGACTGGGACAAGAAGTCAGAAAGCTGTGCGTGCCACTTTACGAACAATAGTGTGTGTATGTGCGCGCGTGTGTGTGTGTGTGTGTAGGTGAATTGTGTAGTGTGAGCCTAAGCCAATGCCAAACTGTCTCAGTTGCATTCCCAGGTTGGAAACAACTAGGTGTGTAACAGGCTGGGGGCAGGCACTCGTAGCTGGCCTGACTCATTTCTCATGGGTTGTCTGGTGGTTGACAAGTCTGACTTCTTTTTGTTTGTTTGTTTTTTCAAGACAGGGTTTCTCTGTGTAGCCTTGGCCATCCTGGACTCACTTTGTAGACCAGGCTAGCCTCAAACTCACAGCGATCCACCTGCCTCTGCCTCCCAAGTGCTGGGATTAAAGGCGTGCGCCACCACTGCATGGGGAGAAGTCTGACTTCTTAAAGCTAGGTCCCCTCTGAACGAGTAAAACTGGGGTTTATCCTCTGGACCCCAGCAAAGATCCTGGGATTGCAGGGACTCAGCAAGGCTGCTGTGAGGCCTTTGGAGGGGGGGGGCAAGGAGGTCCCACCCGCCCTGCCATCTATAGCTTCTCCTCAGCAAAGGGGACATTCACTTGTTCGTTCACCTTAAATGTTCACCCTGCTCAGCCGCCCTTAGGGGTCAAACAGACCCAGAAATACGACTTGGGAAAGGTTTACTAAAATTCTTCTGACCACAGGCAGAAAAGAGCTGTTTACCTTCCTTGGGGCACAGCCTTTGAGGACTCAGCTGCCAGCCAGAGGGTAGTTTTGTTCCTAGGTGATCCATGTAGTCTCAGGAAGCTGTGGGCACATTCCCTCGGGCTGTGGAGGCTGCTCACACTGGCTGGTGGGCAGGGGTGCAGATATCAGGGCGAGGCTGGCACAGTGCTGTCCTCAGACTGTGGGGTCAGGGCCAGTGTCTGTTGTTTAGATAAAATGGGGGGGGGGCAGGGAGACAATGCCTGGCAAGAGAATCAGGGACATCTAGCCATCCTTCCTGGGCTACTGTGCCCCAAATTTGGCTGTTACCTGAGCCAGCTGGGTGAGGGTGGCTAGGGAGGAGGTCTGGGCCTCCATCCAGGTCCAGGATCTCAGGGCTGCAGGGCTCAGCAGTGGGGCCCCACCCTGAGATCTCAGTTCGTCCAACTCCATACAAGGGAATGGGCTGCCAGCAAGCCTTTTCCTAACCCCCAACACACAGAAGAGAGAGACTCGACTTTTCCGTCACTCAGCAACCTGGTTAACAGGACCGTGAGAGGCTGCTGGGTCAAAATGGGGATCCATGCGCCACCCCTGTGAGAAATCGCCATGCGAGTTTCACTGAGATCAGGCTGTGTGTGTGTATGTGTGCTCAAGAGACTCCATGGTATGCAAAACAGGCAGCTTTTGACTATTTTGGGGTGGAGGATGAGCATGCACGTGCACCTGGGTACACGTGTGAATGGCAGCATCCGTCCAACATCACCCAGGAGGCACAAATAACCTCACAAATAATCTATTCCTAAAAGTAAAGAGTGGTGACACGGTATACATTTATCAAAGAAAAGCGGGACTACCGGAACACATGGGTACACTAAAATCACACCAGGAAAACCAGGCCCAAGGAATGATTAAACACATCAGACTAAAGGGTGTCCTGTGTACACAGGAGGACACCTAACATATGTCTGTCCGTTTAGACCTAGTCTTGCCTGCCACCTCTGCAGTCTCAATTGCCCTGCACCCTTTTTTCTGAAGCTCAGTCCTGCTTGCAGCAGGCCTCCAGAAGCCCTGGGTGTCTGACTGTCAAAGCAGTTTTTCTCTATTCTGTCAGCTTTCCATTTTACTCATTTAGGACATCTTCAAACTTCTTGGATTCTGCCATGGTCTCTTTCTTTTTTATAGTCATGTCTGCCGATAGCTGACATGATATAGATACAGAACAGGCAGACAGGGGGGCTGGAGAGATGGCTCAGAGGTTAAGAGCACTGGCTGCTCTTCCAGAGGTCCTGAGTTCAATTCCCAGCAATCACATGGTGGCTCACAACCATCTATAATGAGATCTGGTGCCCTCTTCTGGCCTGCAGGTGTACAAGCAGGCAGAATACTGTATACATAATAAATAAATAAATAAATCTAAAAAAAAAAAAGAATAGGCAGACAGGGACAGAGATATAGAGAGATATTGTTCTGGCTAGCTTTAGCTTTCAACTTGACAAAGCCTTACATTACTAAGAAGGGAATCTCAACGGAAGGGGCTGTCCAAATCAAATTATCTTACAGGTGTATCTGTGGGGACATTGTCTTGCTTGTTAACTGTTAGAGAAGGGCACAGTCCACTGTGGCTGGCCCAATTCCCTGGGCAGGTGATTCTGGGTTGTATAAAGCTAGGTGAGTGTAGCCTGGGGATGAGCCCTGTAAGCAGTGTCATATTTTTTTTGTCTTTAAGTTCTTGCCTTGGCTTCCCTCAGTGATGGACTCTGACCTGGAAATGGAATTGTAAGCGAAATAAACCCTTTCTGTCCCTAAAGTTGTTTTTGGTCAGAGATTCCTGCCTCCCCACCCCCGACAGACACAGTTTCTTTGTATAGCCTTGTCTGTCCAAGACTTGCTTTGTAGACCAGGCTGGCCTCAAACTCACAGAGATCCGCCTGCCTCTGCCTCCCAAGCGCTGGGATTAAAGGTGTGTGCCACCATGCCTGGCTTGGTCAGAGGTTTTTGTTTGTTTGTTTGTTTGTTTTTGAGACAGGACTTCTCTGTGTAGCATTGAGAATCCTGCAACTCTCTTTGTAGACAGGCTGGCCTCGAACACAGATCTAGCTGGCTTTGCCAGATTTAAAAAAAAAACATTGTTTACTATTAGTGTGTTAGGACAGGTTGGTGGAATCTGTTCTCTACCTCCACATTTCCATGGGTTCTGGGGTCAAACTAAGGTTGTTAGGGTGATGCAGCGGGCACCTCTACCCAATGGGCCACTCCTGCAGCCTGTTAGAATATTTTATTACCATATGAGCCGAGGGCTAATACTAATAATTAAGATTGAAATCAAAGAACCTGTGTTTGCCTACTTGTTGTGACTACTTGGTGCCAAGGAAACCTCCATACCTTGTAGTTTATCATTGTTAATGCATTCTGACGTCTCGGAAAGACACACGTGTGCTGCTCATCTGTGGTTCTGACATAGCAGGCCTATGACACGCTTGCTCCAGAGCAACGGTCCTGAACTCTGACTTCAGGCTACCTCTCCCATTTCCCGTGGCGTCTGCCCTTCCTCTGGTCTCCCTAGCTCATGGCACCTTGGGTTAGTCGCCTTCTGCTGCTGTGGTAAAATCCCTGAGAAAGCGAACTTGGGTCACGGACAGTCCTAACTTTGCACGGACATTCAGTGCCTTCCTTTAGGACACTTGGAGACAGAGCACAGTGTTTTTGAGGTGGTCTCTGTATCTCACTGGATTTCACAGTACTTTTCCTGCACTGTGGTCAGGATGCTGGGTGGGCCCTGGGGCGAACCTCAGGAATCCAGGTACAGTGTCGGGGGAACCTTGAGTTGGGGAAGGGGTCCTTGTCAGGAACACCTTCTGGTTTTTAGCAGGTCTGTGACTGCTGGCCATCACTTCAAGGTTGCATTCAAGACTAAAGTTCATTTTCTTTCTATGGCCGTTCTGACTTTCTCAGCAGTGTCCCCCTTATTCATAGCTCCTAATGTCTCCGTCTCTTCAGGACCCACCTCTTCGAGCCCCAGCCCTGGCATGGCTCCCCCAGCTGGGTGCATCAGCTGGCTCATCACAGCAAAGATACTAGGCCTCCCCAGTACCAGGGCTGGGTGGGGCCTAGGTACTTGCATTTCTAATGAGCTCCCAGGTGCTGCCCCTGGGGCTGTCCCAAAGCCTTGGGAGGCTCTGCTTCAGCAGAGTTTCCAGCCTTGGCACCAGGCAGAAGCACCTGCTGGCACTTAGGAAACGCACTGC
Organism: Acomys minous; assembly: GCF_964271855.1. NCBI lineage: Eukaryota > Metazoa > Chordata > Mammalia > Rodentia > Muridae > Acomys > Acomys minous. Next base: position 104,172,095 of record NC_140495.1, read on the forward strand.
CTAGGGCTAGAGTCTGACTCAGGTGTGGCTGGCTTGCCTGAGACCAGCCAGCTCCATCATACCAGATGTCTGTGTTTCTGCTGCCTGGGACAGCCTGAGGGCTGGAACCCTTAGGGCTCTACAGTGCCTGAGTTTTACTCTGGAAATTAATTTTTTATATAAAATAATTAATTAATTTAAAAGTGTATATGAATGTTTTGTCTTCATATATGTTTGTGTACTACATGCTTGCCTGATGCCCAGAGAAGCCAGAAAGCGGCATTGGATTCCCTGGGACTGGGGTTATAGATGGTTGTGTACCACCATGTGGGTGCTGGGAATTGAACCCGGGTCCTCTGCAAGAAGAGCAAGTGCTCTTAACCACAGCACTGGAGAGTTTTGTCTCTTGTCATAATCTCTGCAACTAAGGTAGAGATATGAATTAAAATTAGAGTTTAATAGCTGGAGAGATGGCTCAGGTGTTAACAGCGCTGGCTGCTCTTCTAGAAGACTGCAATTCCCAGCATCCACCTGGCAGCTCACTGGTGTCTGTAATTCTAGACTTGGGATGTGACGCCCTCTTCTGACCTCCTCAGGTACTGCATGCATATAAAATAGTGGAGACATATGGGCTCTCTCTGAATTAAGTATTTGTGCCCTCGTGCATGCGTGCGTGCGTGCGTGTGTGTGTGTGTGTGTGTGTGTGTGTGTATGTGTGTTGGCCAGATACTGCTCTGAGGCTCTGCCCATCTTTTTTTTGAGACAAGATCTGTCACTGGCCTGGGACTTGATGATGAATTGAGGCAGATTCATAACAGTAGAAAAATTATAGTCATGAAGTAGTAAAGAAAATAAGTTTATGGCTGGGGGTCCTTTTAACACCACCTCTCCCCCACCACCAATTCATTCACTGCAAGTTTCGGGAAGAAGATAGCTATGGCCCTGAATGGCCCTGCTCTGGAATCTGCCCCTGGCCTTGGTCCTGCCTATAGTGGGAGCATGCAGGGCTGCCTGCCTTATTTTACCCTCACATCTTCAGCACTGTCTGCCTGGAAAATATGTCTTTAGGGAGGCTGGAGAGATGGCTCAGAGACTAAGATCACTGTTCTTCCAAAGAACCCCAGTTCAATTCCCAGCAACCACATCGTGGCTCACAACCATCTATAATGTGATCTGGTGCCCTCTTCTGACATGCAGACACACATGAGGGCAGAATAGTGTACAAATTATAAATAAATCTTTATTTTTAAAAAATTCCTCTGGGCTGGGCTGGAGAGATGGCTCCGTGGTTAAGAGTGCCATCTGCTCTTCCAGAGGTCCTGAGTTCAATTCCCAGCAACCATGTGGTGGTTCATAACCAACCATCTGTAATGTGATCTGATGCTCTCTTCTGGCCTATAGGTGTACATGGAGGCAGAGCACTGTATACATAATAATGAATAAATAAATATTTGTATTTTTAAAAAAGCCTCTTTAGTGACTAGTCCTCCTGCGGGCTCTTCATCTGCCTTTGTTCTGGTCCGTTTTCCCTCGAGCTCAGCTGACACTACCCTGATCCAGCATCCCTGCCTCCTGCTGTTCCCAAGCAAGACGCAAAGACTTCCCTTCCCTGGCACATCCTCCCATCTTCCTTCTCCTGCACTCAGAGGTCTGGCTGTCCCCCTGTAGCCACAGTGCCAGGGAACTACGCTCTGACCCTACATTTCCTGTGCTGATCCCAGGCACAGGTCACAGCTGAGCTGCTTGTCATCTGCCCAGACAGTGCACACCCGCAAACATGGGACTGGAAAGCTGGTAGTTCTGGAGACACGATCCCACTGTCTTAAGGTAGACGTGAAGAACTGTGTCCGCTCAGAGGAAATCGGAGCCTGCAGGATACCCCACATCTAGCTGCCCAGTGTTTTTGCTCACACACACACACACACACACCCACAAGCAGCTATCACAGCCTCAGCTCCCAGGTCCTGCCCAGGTCCCCTTGCCGCTGCTGCTGGTGGTTGTCACATCCTTGCCACCTCTTTCCATAGTATCTGACAGGATGTGGCTGGAGGTCCCATACTGGCTTTCCCCAGGCTGATGGTGGCAGGGATGATGGGATGGGAGTGCCTAACGTGTCTGTTCCACCTGTTTTGGGATCTCAGACATGCCTGATTCCACAGCCTGGGGGAAGTGCACCGGGACTCTCATCCACATCCATTTTTCTTTCTTTCTTTTTTTTTTTTTGGTGAGGCGTTGAACTTTAGAGCCAATGCTGGACGTTGGGTTTGGAATGCGTTTCGAGGCTGAGGACACAGAGTTTTAGGGACTAATGTTATAGACTGACTGTCTGTGTGAACGTGGTTGCAAGCTAATCCCTAATGTGAGTGAGACTTTTGAAGGCAAGGAGCTGGTGAGGGTGGGGCCCCAGGAGTGGTGTTAGAGACCCCACTAGACCACTGGAGACCCCAGAGAGTCTGGGCCTGTATTCTCTGTCCTCTGTCCCATGGGGGTATCCAGAGGACACAGCTCTCTGGAACACAAGAGACACCGTCCCGGAGATGGATGCTGCTGCAGCTAGCCTTAGACTTTGAGACTTTGAGACTATGAGCCATGTGCCTGGTGTTCGAGTCCCTGGTGAGGGGTGCTTTGTCATAGTCATTGTAACCAAGTTGAAGTCACCGAGAGGCCAATGTGTATGTAAGCCAATGGTTGCTTAGCACTCAGGAAATTGGCCAGACAGGTTTGACGTGTCCAATGATAGAATCAGCCAGGTAGGTGCCTATGGTGCTCCAGCGGTATCGAAGGACTTAGTCTCTGTGGACACAACGTGATTCCTTAGTTGTCTGTCCCCATTTTGTCCCGTGGCTACCTTGCTGTTTGGCCATGCCCCTTGCTCTGTCCAGAAAGTTCAGCTCTCTTCCTTGCTGCCTTTCATGTGGCTCCTGCCCTGCATGCAGCTGGGATTGGCCAGGGTGCTGTCTTGGAAGGGTGTCTCCAGACGCCTGTGGGCTCTCCTGATGCAGGTGTAGGCTTGGGTGGCAGGGGGTGGGGGTGGGGGAAAGCAGGTAAGCAGGGTGGAACCCAGACTAGGCCTGGTGGAGATGGCACCTGCCTGTGCCTGCTGTCTTGGTAACCCGCGCACATTCAATGGGGCAGGGCAGGGAGCATCAGTGGGACACTCTGCCCTCAGTGAGGAGGCAGAACAAGAGACAGCAGGGGCTGGGATTAGCCAGTTCTGGTAAACCAGCATTTCTCAACCCGTGGGTCTTGACCAGGGGTTGCCTCAGATTGTTGGAAAACATAGATATTTATATTATGATTTATAACAGTAGCAAAATTACAGTTATGAAATAGCAACAAGAAAAATTTTATGTTTGGGGGTCACCACAACACGACGAACTGTATTTCAGGGTTGCAGCATTAAGAAGGGTTAGAACCGCTGTGGTAAGTTCAGTGGAAAGGGGTGGGGCAGGGGGAGGGCAGGGGTGAGGCAGGAGTGGAGAGGGGCAGGGCTGGGCAGCTTGTCCTGTGCAGGATCCAGACAAAGTGCTACTTGGTGCTTGCATTGTCAGTTCTGTTGGTGGCTAGCAAGATGCCACGGGGGCAGGTGTCTACCCACATGTTATGCATAGAACCACCCCCCTGTTTAATGTAGTGTGTGTGTGTGTGTGTGTGTGTGTGTGTGTGTGTGTAGGTGCACATTTTTGCCACAGCATACCAGGACACTAAACAGTGACCTCTGAAGGAGCTTAGGTTAATTTTCATTTCCTTCTTTTTTGTCATCAGTGTGAGATGAGGTTTCAACAATGGGCCTGTTGTTGTGTAATATGAAAAATAAGGTTATGTTTAAAAGGCAGTGTTTGCCCAAGTGAGGTAATGCGTTTGCTGAGTATGACAGCTGGGAACCGCCACAGACCACTGGGAAAGCTTCGTGGCTGACAGCGCGCCTCCAATCTGTCAACGCCATGGGATGCAAGCACTCAGTGGCCTGTCATGTCACTTTAACAAGCCGCACGAGTCACATAGGAACTCACTGCCGACTGGCAACACGGACATGGATCCTGGCTGCAGTTTCACAGCTCCACCTCAGAGAAGAGCACACACTGAAATGACAGTGTGAGCAGCATCACGTGTTTGCGGGTGATCGGCATCCCTAGATGTGATGAGATGTGGTCAACCCAGGGTACCCATCCTTACTGACTTGTCTCCCTGCTACAGCAGCAACCTGAGCCTGATGCTGCTCTCACCCACCTGATAAACCTTCTGAAAGCAATGATATGGACTAATGCAAGACAGACAGACAAACAAACAAACACATAAACAAACGCAGGTTTATTGGAAGCAGTTCTCACGCTGCCATGCAGAGGAGGGGGAGGGAGAGAGGCACAGAAAGAAAAAGAGGGCTGGGCGTGGTGGCGCACACCTTTAATCCCACCATTCAGGAGGCAGAGGCAGGCGGATCGCTGTGAGTTCGAGGCCAGCCTGGTCTACAAAGTGAGTCTAGGACAGCCAAGGCTACACAGAGAAACCCTGTCTCAAAAAACCAAAAGAGAAAGGGGGGAGGGGGACCAAAATGTCTACATTATAGAGTGAAGGGGGGGAGGGGAAGCTTTTGCCCCTGGGCTAGAAAGTTCGGGGTAGAGGATGGGATATGCCAGCCACGACCTGCAGCAGGTAGGGACCAAGGCATGCTGGGAGAACCTGGGAGGCCAGGTCCACTTTGGTACAGTCTGAAACCCAACACCATCTACTGCTATCCTGAATAGCTTCTTTGTATCTCTCTGCTATGGTTATGGTTTTAAATGGGCTGCACCGTATCCTCCAAAATCCATAAGTGGACGTGGTGAATCCATAGGCCGCCTGGATGTGATCATACTAGAGCCAGGGTCTTTACAGGGGTGATGATGGGGTCAGCACAGGCATCGCTGTGGCCCTGCTTCACCATGACTAGTATTTTAGGTTTTTGTTGTTTTGTGGGCTTGTTTGTTTGCTGTGACAAACAACTTGCAACTTAAAGAAGGAGAGGTTTATTTTGGCTACAGTTTAGAATATATGGCCATGTTGACAGGAGCATGAGGCAGCAGGTCACACACCTCAGCAGTCAGGAAGCAGTGTGTGTGATGAACTCTGGGCTCCCTCCCTCCCTCCCCCCCCCTCTGTCTGTCTCTTTCTTTCTTTTGATTTTTTGAGACAGGGTTTCTCTTTGTGACCTTGGCTGTCCTAGAACTCATTCTGTAGACCAGGCTGGCCTTGAACTCACAAAGATCCACCTGCCTCTGCCTCCTGAGTGCTGGGATGAAGGGCGTGCACCACCATACCTGGCTGCTTTCTCCTTTTTATGTAGTGCAGGACCGCAGCTCACAGACTAGGCCCGTCTCATACCCTCCTAGACTTGACCTGAGATCTGTCCGACCAGGTTACGATAAATGGTGACCCCCACAGTAGAGAAGTTATTTAACAAAATAGTAGAGAAAACAATGAACAACTACAGGCTGGATCCCCATCCACCACAGAAGTGTGCCCATCCTCCCTGGACCTTCTGGGAATCCCTTCGAGAACACTCCACAGACATACTTACCCTCTGCCCTGGGGCACTGGGATACATTCACAGTGTCCTGAGCCGAGGGCAGCACCGGGCCCCTTCCTGCTCTTGGCTAGGTCCTTTTGGAAGCTTCGAACAAGTGGTCCAGCTCTCCATCTTCATCTTTTCCTCTGGCAGCTAAGACAACCTCTTTCGTCCATCCTCTTCCTGGGCAGCTGTCTGGCCGCTTAGCCTGATCTCAGCGACCCCAAGCCAAGGTGAGTGCGCTTGGATCTGACAGGAACCTTCCCCTTCCCGGCAACTCTTCTCTGCAGGATGCTGACCCTGGAGGGAGGGCAGGGGCGCATGGGCTTGCAGGATGGGCCTGGCAGAAGCGCTCCTGGGCCCCAGGCCTCTCTTCGCAGGGGTGACTCAGACAACCGTGGCCCTTTGTTGGGGTGCAGGCCGGGGCCGCCGCCCGCGGTGCCGCTAATTACAACCCGCCCGAGCCTTTGAAGTGCTGCGCCCGCGCCCTAATTGCGCTTCCCGCCAGCTGTGCCGCCCTCCGCGGCCGCCTGCCGGGGAAAGCACCGCGAGCCGCCAGGAGCTTTTATGGGGCTCACAAGTAATGCGGGTTAATCTGCAAAGAATTTTAAGAACATGCTTCGTGCAGCGGGCTTTGCTGGAGGGGACCCGGGAGCCTCGCAAGCCGGAAATGAACGTGGGACCCCGGGCAGGACACAGCCTGGTGGCCGTTGGCACTGGCCTCGCGTTGCCATCTGTCTTCCCCACTGTAGATGTGTGGACCGATGTGGCTCTGTATTCCCAGTCCCAAAGTCTTGCCACGTGGCGGCTTAAGTGTCTGTCAGTTGAGCAGTTAGTAGGCTCCTACTTTCAGGGACACAGGCAGACTTGAGTATAAGACCTATGCTAAAGCAGGGGCTTTAGGAACCAGAGTTGGTCTTTCCAGGTTACCTTTGGATGCTGTCCCAGAAAGCAAGCGTCCCAGCTTTTGAGCCGTTGTGACTCCAGCAGGCAGCCAACTTCTAGAAATTATCCCTGGGCTTGGGACAGGGTTCTCATAAAACAGCCCTGGCGACAGCGAGGAACCGCGCCCCTCACTGGGCTTCGCACAGACCCTGTGGGCGGGACCTTTCCTCAGACGACAGCACATCTGCTTCCCATAGTACCCCCACACTGAGAGCAGCCTAGTGACCAAAGGAAACTCCTGACTGCTCTTTAAACTGCCAGCTCGACTTTCCTGAGCCCTGGGAAGGGTAGGTTTTATATTGAAGAAACTCACAGACATTGATGAGGTGTTACAGAACTAAATGTTGTGGCAACAGAAGTACCTAATGCCAGTCACCCCTACCTAGAGAGCAGAGGGATTCCCCCCAGGCCCTTTCCCTCAGAGTCCCCAGAATTGCGCCTTAAAAAAAAAAAAAAAAAAAAATATATATATATATATATATATGTGTGTGTGTGTGTGTGTGTGTGTGTTGTTGTTGTTGTTGTTGTTGTTGTTGTTGTTTTGTTTTGTTTTTTGAGACAGGGTTTCTCTGTGTAGCCTTGACTGTCTTGGACTCACTTTGTAGACCAGGCTGGCCTCGAACTCACATCGATCCACCTGCCTCTCTGCCTCCCGAGTGCTGGGATTAAAGGTGTGTGCCACCACCGCCCACCTGCTCCTTTCTTTTTATGAGGCAGAGTTGGAAGAAAGAGTTTTCCGTAGATTTAAGCGTGGCTATTAAGAGAGGGAGAGTGAGGTGGGTTAGCTCAGTCCAAAGAGCATCTTATTAGCCAGGTGGTGTCGGCTCAGGCCTTTAATCCTAGCACTCAGGAGGGAGGCAGGGGCAGGTGGATCTCTGTGAGTTTGAGGCCAGCCTGGTCTACAAAGGGAGACCCAGGGGGAGAGACATCCTGGATTGGGTGTAGGCTTGCCAGGAGTTACTCAGGACAGCAGCTCCAGGCGTCAAACAGCCTAGGAGAGTCCTCTTCCCTGATAGTAAGTACCACAACGAAGCTCCAGCTTAGAAGGAAATCAGAGGGTCGGTTTGGCCTCCTCCCCCACACCCATGCTCCTCTCTGCATCCTGCGAAGGTGTCCCTTGGACCAGAGTCAAGAAGCCCCTCTCTCCCAGGCTGTGATCATCAGGGCCTCTCTAGACAAGCAGAGCTGACAGATGTGTGTCAGTGGGCAGATGCAGACAGACAGACACACGCACGCACTCATGCACATATGTGGACAGGTGCTTCTCTAGACAGGAGGGGTGTTTATTTTAGGAATTGACTCATGTGACTGACGGTAGGGTGGCAAGTCCAGACTGCTCCTGGAGACAAGGAGGATGAGTGTGGGAAGCGGGGAGAGGTGGTGGTACAGCTAGAGTCTGGAGGCCAGCTTCTGGAAGATGTCCCTCTTCTTGGGGAACTCAATATTTGTCGTGTTATCTTGAGTGGGTTGGATGGGGCCCAACCACATAGCCAGGAAGTGCCTTCACTGCAGTGTCTGGGCAGCTTGGACCAAGAATCTGGGTGCTATGGCAACACCCCCTAATGTAAAACTCACCACCATAGTAGCAAACTATCAGTATCAGATGCTTCCTGGATCACCAGCTTCCTCCTTGGGCATCTCTCATGGGCTCTTAGACAGGGTCCCGGACAATGGAAGCCTGGAATCCCCTCCAAAGAGTATGGGGCTTCCCTTTCCTTCCACTGGGTTGGGAACCAGGAATGATACTGCATGGTACATCCCTTTCTGATCTGGCGATAAAGAGGCAAGAGGTGATGGTGAGTTTAGGGTAGGAAATTGGGGTGCATTCTTGTGTTCAGGGAGAACTATAGCCCTGTTCAATATGCAGTTCACTGTTGAGCTTTCAGGGTCTCGTGATGGGCGTATGCACCATATTGGACCATTTTAGGGCTGTGTCAAATGTCTTCCAACTTTCCAAACCAGAGCCCCTGTGTGTAGGCTTTTGTGGTACTGCTGTGAGGTGGAAAATCTGCATGTTGGTGTCTTGTATATGAAGCCTAGACAAGTGGCAGGAACATCAGATGCCCGAGAGAGAGAGAGAGAGAGAGAGAGAGAGAGAGGCTTAGGCAGAACTGATTGCCTGGCAGAGCTTCTTTGAGAAAGAGGGATGGGGAATGCAACAGATTCCAAGGAAAGCAGGGTTCGGAGTATGCAATGATCAAAAACACATATGCACCTAACAATGTGGCATCAAAAAACATACGGCTATAAAAAAAAAAACAACAAAAAAAAAACTTACGGCCAGAGTTCTGAGGAGAAAAATGAAAGTCAGAGCTCAAACACACAACCGTAGAGCAGATTGTTGTGTAGAGGAAAAAATAAAGCAAGACTGAGCCTGTACACTTGAAATATGCATACATGTACTAACCAAAACCTGAAAAGGGAAAGCTATAAAACAGCAAATTGTCCATTCCAGGGAGAAAATGTAAACACTCTGTAAAACCTTACTTGTATAAGACATTTTAATATACATTTAGGGGGAAACTCAGATATTAAAAAAAAACCCACAATAAATTAGATATCATGGCATACTGAAATAGTATGGCCAGAAAACAAGAACATGAACCATCAAATATGAGCAAAGATAATTTCATGTGCAAAGTGCATATGAACACATACAGATAGACAGATTAAACACACGCACTATATATACCACACAGACATATAGAGCATATACACATATACATATACTGTGCATACACACACACACACACATACACACACACACACACACACACACATACACACACCTCACACATACATAGTGCACACATGCACACAAAGAATTACGTTCACAACAATGATTACATTATCCCTGAATGAGTTCACTTATTGGCAAACTAGCTGGCCGCACGCTCCCAGGATTCTTCCGTCTCCATGTCCCCAGGGCTGGGACCACAGGCGTGCACTGACACATGTCGACACCAAGGATCTAGGCGCAGAGGCTCGTGCTTGCGCAGCAAGAACGTTATCTGCTGTGCCATCTCCCCAGCCCAGTTCTTGTAATGCTCTGCTTACTATTTAACATTGGTTTGGAAGTTTTAAATGGGACTTTTTAATTTTACTTTATTTTTATTTTGTGACAGAGTCTGGCCATGTTGTTTGTGCTGCCCTTCCTTTGAGCTGCTGGGCTCAAGTGAGCTTTCTGCCTCAGCTTCCCCAAGTAGCTGTATGACAGCTGTGTGCTATTACACCTAGCTGTGGGAACAAGCGAACTTTTTTTTTTTTAAGTTTGTGTGAAGAACTACCTAGGTGAGAGCTGCTAACACTTCTTTATTTTTGAGCCAGAGCCTCGCTGTATCTCAGGCTAGCAACTCACTCTGTGGTACAGGCTGGCCTCGAACTTAGAATTCTCCTGCCTCACCAGCTGCTGATATATTTGTGCGTATATGCATGTGTTTGTGTGGGTGTAGGTGCATGTGTGTGTGTGTGTGTGTGTGTGTCCACAGGGGAGACAACTTCGAATGTTATTCCTTGGGCACTGTCTGCATTTCCCTCCCTGAAACCGGGTCGTTAACTGGTCTGGAACTTGGAAGTAAGCAGAGCTGCCTGGCCAGTGAGGCCCAAGGATCTATGTGCCCACCTCTGTCTCTCCAGAGCGGTGATTACAACCCTGTGCTGCTACAGCCAGCCTTTTTCTTCTGGCCTCTCAGGATCAACTCCAGGTCTTCTGCTTGTGAGGCAGGAGAATCGTGGACCGAGCCATCTCCTTGGCCCCTGTAGAAACATTTTTTGAAAAGGAAAGCTAGTGCATGTATATTTTATCAAGGAGTACCAACATGTTGCTTGCAAAGGGGTTAGTGATGTTATAGATCAGGAGGCGATGAAGCAGCCAGGAGGGTAACATAGCACAGGTGACGTTCGGGAAGAAATTGGGGAGCAGTAACAAATGGGTCACACATTGGACTCCCTGCCTCAGGGGATGAGTGAGCTGAGCAGACCCACATGACAACTGTGAAGACGCCCGAAGGTTGCATCTCAAGACCTGTAGGTCTTTTTGTTTGTTTGTTTGATATTTTTAAATGTTTTTTATCTGTGCTTATTTTAATTTTGATTGCTTTTATTTTATGTGCATTGATGTTTTCCCTGCGTGTATGTCTGTGTGAGTGTCAGATCTTGAAGTTACAGACAGTTGTGAGCTGCCATTTGGGTGCTGGGAATTGAACCCTGGTCCTCCAGAAGATCAGTCAGTGCTCTTAACTGCTGAGCCGTCCGTCTCTCCAGCCCCAGCTGGTTGGTATTTTGAGACAGAGTTTCTCTGTGTAGCCCTGGAGCTCACTCTGTAGTTCCACCTGCTCACAGAGATCCACCCGCCTGTGCCTCCTGAGTGCTGGGATTAAAGGCGTGTGCCACCATACCAGGCAACCTGTAGGTCTTAAGGAAAATGTTACTGGTGGGGAGGCCATGTTTGCTTTTCCGGAAGAGGCCAGGGTTCTCTGACATGGTGGGGACAGAGTACAGGGCATAGCCTGGTTTCTGGGAGAGGGGGAAAGACAGAGGGTCTGTGATTCAACCAATACCCGCTCCCTTCCTCTCTTTATACCCCTTCCTATCTCTCTCCATCTCTCCGTCTCTCTCGTCTTCTTTCCCTCTCTCCCTACTTTTCTCTTTCCCTCCCTTCTTTCCTTCCTTCCTTCCTTCCTGACCAACCAGGTCTCAAGTAGTCCATGCCAGCTTCAAATGTGTTGGGTAGCTATCCTAGGAAGACCTTAAACTTCTGATTCCTCACCTGTTTGAGTCCCTGGATTACAGGTGCTGGGAATTGAACCCAGGTCCTTTGGAAGAACAGCCAATGCTCTTAACCACTGAACCATACCATTTCTCTATCCCCTGCTCCATTACATCTGGATCACAGAAGTGCTCCACCACATCTGGATCACAGGAGTGCTCCACCACATCTGGATCACAAGAGTGCTCCACCACATCTGGATTACAGGAGTGCTCCACTCCATCTGGTTTATGGGCTGCTAGGGATTGAACTGGAGGGCTAGGTGATCACTCAATCAGCCGAGCAATATCTCCACTCTTGGGAAGTTTTTCTTTCTTTTTTAAAAAATATTTTATTTATTCCTACTTCACATGCATTGTTGCCCTGCCTGCAAGGATGTCTGTAGGAGGGTGTCAGATTTTGGAGTTATAGATGGTTGTGAGCTGCCATGTGGGAATTGAACCTAGGTCTTTTGGAAGATCAGTCAGTGTTCTTAACTGCTGAGCCCTTTCTCCAAGCGAGGTTTTCTTTTTCTATTGGAAGAGGCTGGGCTGTTTCTGACTATATGTAGATCTGTTACCAGGCAGGGAGCTCAGGTGTGGGTGAACCATGTGAGGTTCAGGCCAAACACAAATCTCCCCGATGTGCACCCCTCACATTGCTGCTCTTGGCCCGTGTTGGAGCCTTTCCTGCATGTAATGCTGGAGAAATGATTTATGTTGCAAAATCAACTTGGAAAAAATTGGGTAATAAACATGAACTTTTTTTTTCTCTTCTTGCCAGCGTCTCCAACTGTGCACAGGAAGAGGCCTGGGCTCTCTTCTGTCACTGAGGGCTTAGGAGCTGGCATGCCTGAGACCTGCTGCTTTACCCAGGCCACATCTGTGGTCTGATGTACTTATCCTTATGTGCTGGCCACACAATTTACAGATGTGGAGTTTCAGAGATTCCTGCGCTGTGTTGGATTCTCAGTCAGGCCCCTTACATTGAAGTATCTGTTGTGGGGTTTTGAATGACAGTTCCAATAACCACCTCTTGCCTGCTGCCGGAAACATGGGTGAACAGCCACCAAATGGAACAAGGAAGAATTTCCCCAAGGTAGCGTAAATTTTAATTCCCTAAACCAGGCCATTAAAAAAAAAAATGACATGTTTCATTTAATGAGTAGTAAAGGAGTCAGAGGACAGGTGCCTACATGGAGCTCAGCGGTCATGCAGCCCTATCTCTGGGCCTAGGACCCTGCACAGGTGCCAGCTGCCCATCCTGTAGAAGTCACCTCTGTACTCCACCCAGAGTGTGGCTCTGGAGGTTACTACCACTACATGCAGCTGGGCTGGGAGGGGCCCTGGTCCAGAACAAAGTGTTCCTTAGCTGGAAAAGAAACTGCATGACAGCCTCCCCCCTCAGACCAGGCTGTGGTCCCCACTACCCTGCCTCCCCCCTCAGACCAGGCTGTGGTCCCCACTACCCTGCCTCCCCCCTCAGACCAGGCTGTGGTCCCCTGGGCACCATACATCTTCCCTTTGATGGTTATCGTCATAGTGAACTGGGCTGCACATGAGCTGTCATGGCTGCTCAGAAGGGAGAGATCCTCAGGAACCTCTGTCGCAGCTCAGCTCCGTATGTCGCACGCTGAGCCCAGCGGGAAGGAATTTACCCCAAAGGTTCCCCTGGGCCAGGCAAAGGTAGTCATGTATAACAAATGCCTCCTCAAGGACTTCCTATAGATACCCTCGTCACCACAAGCCACAAGCCTCATTCATTGGGACATGAACTGCAGATCAGGGTCTTTATAAGGGAGACCGGAAGGACAGGCTGCACGTCCCCTACACAGGGACTCTCCAGACTCCGCCAGGACATCCCTTTCCTCTTTTTCTGTCCCTCCCTGTCTTACCCCTCCCATCCCTCTCTCCTCCCCCCCCTTGCCCCCCCCCCCCAAGCTATATCTATTCCTGTCTGTTCTCCGTTCTGTGGTCTCTTGTCTTTCTCTGTCTCTCTAATCACAGGGTCTTGAGCTTGGAAACACCCACTGAGTCAGACACTGCCAGGGCCCTGAGCTGGGGCTTTCCCTACTTCTTTTTCTCTTTTCCATCCATCTTTGTGACCCCCCCCCCACATCACACACACACACACACACACACACACACACACACACACACACACACACACAGTCTGCCATTTGCTAACAACCACTGTGTCAGGCTCTGCCTGGGTTCCAAAGCTGGGACATTCGTTCTGAAGCTGGGAAACCCGGGTGTGTCTTAGGGGCTTGTGAAAGGGGGTCCCGCTGAGCCAGGAGCCTCCCTCAGGGAACTGAGCACACACGCAACACCCCCTCTGCAGGGCCACGCTAACCCCTTTCCTCTGGAACAGCTCTCTTTAAGGATGGCTCCCCCCACAGGGGAATTCCTGAAGCCAACAGTTGACAAACCCACACACCCTCTGAGGGCTGGGCACTAGATAAAAAGCCCTCCTCAAAGCCGGCCCTCCTGGGGACGGTGCGTGGGACCCAGCGGGGCAGGAGACCCGCAGCTGTCAACCACCTCTTCTGAGACCGGATTCTGATCCCATCGCAGAACAGAGGATCTGAGCTCCTGCAGGACCCTAAGGCTGACCCTTGCTGAAAGCTGGGGCTTCTGGGGACACCTGAGCCAGCTGAGAAGAGGGACCTGTGTGGGAATCACCCAAGAGAGCCTGAAGTGGACTGGCAGAGCACCTGCCCCTGTCGCTAGCTGCAGGTCTGCCAAGGTCACCTGCTCCGAGTCCTGCACGGCAGGCAGCACAGCGTCATCTGCACCCAAGGAAAACTGGTTTTCTAAGTTTTTCTGGTTTATTTTCAGCGCTCCGCTGAAGGATCTATTTTTGTCTCTCCTGCAGGAGGGTGAGCTTTGCCAATGACTAATCCCAGTCCTGAAGACTGATACCGTTGTCACCTGCACATGGGACGTAGGCCCAGGAGGGAAGTGGAGAGATAAAGCCTTTGCCTGCAGCTGAAGCCCCAGCCTGCCAGGGCCACCCGCCTCTTGCTGCGGCAGAACAGCTAGGGGCTGTCATTGCTGCCAGGGCCACCTCTGTCCTGCTGCAGATACTAACATGGGCTCATCACAGTGACCACCTGGGGCCCAGACTGCCCGTCGAAAGGAATTTAGGAGAGTGGCTGGCTGCCTCTCTGCAGGCGAGTGGAACCCCTGGATGGATCTTGGGACCCAAGCCCCTCATGTCTGCCCTGCTGACTCTGTGTGTGGCGCTCTTGCTTCTGGGTAACCCCAGCGGGGGTGCCCGGCACTGGGAGCCCTGTACAGGTAAGGTCATGGGGACCAAGGTAGGGCACCTTTTGTGGAGTTGGAGGGAAATGCGGTTGGAGAAATGCCACTTCCTAATGCCAGGTCACTTGCTTGTGGTAGGATGCTGGCCTCCTAGAGAGCTGGACAGTTATGGGGGACGGGGGTGGGGAGCGGGGGGGGGGGCGGGGGAGGATACCGTAGAGGGGGCTGCACAGGCAGTCACAATAAAAGGTCTCTCTAGGCTGCCAGAGGTAGGAGGGGTTTCAAGTTTCAAAGCGCTAACAGCAGCCATCGGAGCTTCGCATGTATTTACCTGCTTGGCTGCCGGGGAAGGCCCAGCACCTGCTTCAAGAATGAAGTCCCCGGCCCTCGGGCTCCTTGCATGGAGATGCGCTACCCAACCTGCACTTAGCAAAGCCCTGGGCCGCCACGGACCTGGCTCTGTCCCCAGTTGAAGGAGAAACACAGGCCCAACCCCAAACACACCCACAACCCACACCTGGGTTCAGCCTAGAGCTCCCCGCTGCTGTGGGCTCACCGCAGGCCCCCTAGAGGGGACCCCTAGGATCGCCAGTGACCAGGACATGCTCCCCTAGGGCTTCTAGCAAGAGATTCTATTTTACCACGTCAGAATCAGTGGAATAAAAAACAGGACAGTTGGATCTCATAGCTGGACCTGCCAGGGAATTGCAAGTTGGCTTTGGGGACCCCAGGGACAAGAGTTGCCGGTGTGACAGACGGCTACGGTCCTGTGTGCATACTTTCTCCTTGGTTGCCAGGAAGTGTGGGTCTCCTTCATGCGCTGGGATGTTGCTCTCTGTGATAGGGTAGGAGGTGACCCTGTGATCGAGGTTTGGAGCACTGACCCTCGTGAATGGTACAATTTATAACCATCTAGAAGTGACTGGCTGAAAATTACAACAACCGTGAGATGTGGGGGAGAAGGCCCTGGGGCCTGGGACAGTACCACCTGTGGGACCTGAGGCAGAAAAGAGGCCCCTGGCCTGCCCATGCCCTGCTCTCCGACAGCGACACCTGGCTTTGAATGCGTGGCTAAGTCAGTTGTCACCACACAAATCCCCTGGGTCCCAGTGATGGCAGCAGGGCACCAGCCTTTCCCCCCTCCTATGCAGGGCCACCCCATGCAAGTGATCATGCAAGTGAACCTCAGGAGGACCCCTGTGCAGGCCTGGCTGGGAATTGTGAGCACAGCCATGCTTCCGGGGCCGGGGTGAGTCACAGACATGTGCTTTCCTGTTCCTTGAGCCTGGGGAATACAGCCAACCTGCACAGTGATAATAAAGGTTATTTATAAAGCCCGCCCCCCTCTCCCCTGAAGGTACGTTTCTAATAGTTAAAAGATGACCCAGTTATAAATACGGTGAACTAGGGAGGAGGTATACAAGACAGGCTGATATTAGGGAACTGCGAGATAAGAGGCTTGGGAGGCTAGTAAGGGTTCACCCAGTTTAAAGTCCCTCTGGTTCTGCTCCATGTTGGACATTGATCAGATGGACATGAGGGCTACCTAGCCTGCGTTGCTGTGCCCAGCAGGTGGAAAGCCAGAGGGTCTGAACTGCCTGGACCTGCGTCTGTGACAGACCAAAGGGCAAGCACTATGGATCCAGAACTGGTGGCCAGTGTGCAGGTCACAGCAGGTGGGAAGCTTGAGGAAGCTTCCGTGAGCATTCACACCAGTCACACTTGGCTTTCAAAGTGACCTGAGGAGGTCCCTCTTTGCTCCTGCGATGGGCTTCGTGGTGCTTAACTGTCAAATCTGATGTCTGGTCGAAAATATCTCGGTCACTATCCATGTGGCTGTCCCTGTGGGGTCTAGCATTCGGTGTTCTGGGGACTTTCTGGGAAGGGGCCATGGCTTTACTGTCCAGCAGGTGGCCAGAAGTGTGAAGCTTGGGGGCCCCAGGTCTCAGATACTGTAGCGTGTAGGCTGGGGCAGGGGTTCAGCTATAGAGAGGGAACATTCCAGATGCCAGGTGAGTGAACGCCTACGAGTGTCCTGGCTCCTAGTGGGAACTGATTCTCCACCCTCTCATTAATAGGAGGGTCCCCAAGAGAGTAGGAGGGTGGGGGCAGGGTGCCACCTGTCTTCACAGCCTCAGAAGGCAGGAAGGCTTGGTGTGTGGGCAGGGACGGAGTTCCCAAGGAGCCTTCTCCCTACTTGGCATGGTCCAAGCCTGTCAAGGGTTAGAGGCAGGCTCCTAGGGTGTTAGGTTTCTCAGCTGTCTGGGTTTACAGCCTGCTCACTTCCACCCTATTGTCTCCTGCATGGGCAGAGTAGGGCTCAGAGCTCAGAGGATGCTGATGTGAGGATGGAGCGGGACATCAGGCCAGAATGTGTCTATGGCCAAAAGGACATGGCATGCTTGGGGCTCTGGAAATATGGGGGACTTCCAGATTGGTCCAAGGGGAGAGGGGGGGGCCAGTGGAGCAGGTACAAGCCTCAGACCCTAGAAGGTAGATTAAGAAGCCTCTGCCCTGTGGTTTCTTTCTCCTTGCTACCCTCACCCCACACCCAGGCTGTATTCTTGATGGGAACACAGATCTCCAGGTTGGGATATTTGAATAAAGCAGAACATGGCCTGTTCGGGAGCCACCGTCCTTTGTCTGTGCCACACTCCTGCTGGCCCTCCTGTCCCTGAGCATTCACAGTCAACCAGGGATGGTGAGACTTGAGGAGGCAAGGCTCTCTTGCCAGGGACCAATCCAGCTGCCAGCCACCTGCCACAATTACTGGCGACTCCAGGCAAAGGTGAGATAGTTCAAGTCCTGGGGCTTGCCTGGAAATGCTTCTATGACATCCCTGACCCTTATGTAAGGCAGGAGGAGGGACACTCGAAGGCCAGGAATAGAGGTTTATTAACGTCTGGGAAAGACATGCATTGGGGAAAAGCAGGGGCATGTTGGGGTGGTGGGAGTGCTGTAGGGCCTTTATGGAGAGCTGTAGGTGGGGAGCGGGCACCGGCTGTTGGGGTGTGGCATTGTGGAGCTGTGCCAAAGCTGATACTTCCCTACAGGTCACTGTGAGTCAAGGAAGGAGATAAGCTGTGACCCCTTCCCCGTCCGCAGGATAGACCCATCAGCAGCTGGACTTCTGGCTTGAGGAGAGGCCACAGGAGACCTGGCGGGAACAGGCAGGGTGGCAGAGCAGGGACACACAGGAGGAGGCTGGGCGGCGGCAGCTGGGCTGGCAGGAGGAGGCACAGCAGGAGGAGGTGGGCACACAGCAGGCGGGTCTGCACACAGGGCGGCAGAGCAGGGACATGCTGGAGCAGGGCTTGCAGCAGACAGGCTTGCAGCAGACAGGTGCACAGCAAGATGGCTGACAGCATGAGGAGGATCCAGAGCAGATGGGTGTGCTGCAGACAGGTGTGCAGCAGACAGGCTTGCAGCAGACAGGTGTGCAGCAGACAGGTGTGCAGCAGACAGGTGTGCAGCAGACAGGCGCACAGCAGGGTGGCTGGCAGCAAGAGGACTGGCAGCTAGACTGCTGGCAGCATGAGGAGGATCCACAGCAGACAGGTGTGCAGCAGACAGGCTTGCAGCAAAGAGTCACACCGCAGGACTGCTGGCAGGGGGAGCAGGTGCAGCATGCTGGCTGGCAGCATGAAGATTGGCAGCAGGGACTGGACCCACAGCTCACTGGGGAGCAGATGAGGGTCAGACAGGGGGCTGGGCCACAGCAGCTGGGCTGGCAGCAGCTGGAGACACAGCAGCTAGACTGGCAGCAGGTGGGGGCACAGCAGCTGGGGGCACAGCAGCTCTCTGGGCAGTCATCCACCTGCCAGGAGGAGTCAGTACAAGAATCACAGGACCCGGGCAGGCAGACCCGGCTGTCGTAGCTCAGCTCACTGGAGCAGATGGACATGGTGGAGGTGGCCATGGCGGGGAGGTCTGGTAGGAACTGTAAGTGTGTAAATGTGTGAGTGTGAGTGTGTGAGTGTGAGAGGCTGGCTGTCAGCTTTTATACTCTACACACAGTGTGTTGTTGGCACGAGTGGCCCTTTACAGCAATTCCTTCCTTGTTAGTGTTTGGAACTTGTTCCTGGAGAGCGCTTGTCAGCCGGAAGATGCCACTCTGCTTGTAAATGTACTGGCTGCGTGTTGTGCTGAGCCTGGCAGCTTGGCCAGCTCTACTGATGGGGACAGGATCCATGTGGGGAGACAGCAGCGGTCAGGGGGTTGGCCTGGGCTCCTTGGGTAGGTAGTGGGATCTGTGCTTCTGAAATGTCCAACTGTTATAGTGTCTGTCCCCTTTCTAAGTCTGCCATCGAGTCCTTGTTGGTGAGGGTGGAGCTGATCCCAGTGACTGTGGTGGGGTTTCCTTCTCTCATCTTGGCCTGGATGGAGGTACTCACACTGGGGACTCAGCGGCTTATGCTATCCCTCTGCTCATTGCTGCTCTTGCCTTGGTGGTCAAGGGTGAAGAAAGCCTGGGTGGGCCTGTGCCTAAGAAGGAGCTGTCTCACCAGGGGACGCCTCTTCTGTCACTAACTGCTGTCAACATGCCTGACTCTAGCTGTGAGGTGCCATGGTTATGCTGAAGTTTTTTTTTCCCCTTTCTTTCTTTCGTTTTTTTTGTTTGTTTGTTTGTTTTTTTTGTTTTTTTGTCTTTGTTTTTCGAGACAGGGTCTCTCCGTGTAGCCTTGACTGCCCTGGACTCCCTTTGTAGACCAGGCTGGCCTCGAGCTCACAGCGATCCACCTGCCTCTGTCTCCCAAGTGCTGGGATTAAAGGCGTGCGCCACCACCGGCCGGCGATGCTGATGTTTTACATGCTATAAAGCTGAGGCAGGAGAGCAGTGCCTCAAGAGCTGCCCTTGAACTTGTGGAGCCCCCTGTGTCTCTCCTCATCCTTGAGAACTCCTTGTAACCCACTACATGGTCCCCCAGAGTTCTGTCCAGTGCCCCCCTCCCAACCTCCCCCAGAGAACTATGGGTGGAACTGACCTCAATGGCCACAGTCGCTAATGGAAGGAAGAGTTCAGGTGTTCTCTGAGGGCCCTCCTCCACAGGGGTCTTGGAATCCTAGGCCTGCAGCAGGGACGGCAAGTCACGGGGGACCACGTGATCTGTCATGCATTGTACATTGGGAAGGTTGAGGAAACCAGCTAACCAGGGTAAAACCAGGTTGGAACTGGAAGCCCCTGGGCTGGTGTTTTTTTTGTTTTTTTGTTTTTTGGGGGGGCGGTGCTGATGGTTTTAACACAGGTGTTCTATGTGAGGTATGTGTGTCTTTGGGTGAGCTGAGGTCTTGCCAGGGTTATGTCATTAGACGCATGTGTGGAACCGGTCCTCATGGCTGCTGTGTTTTCAATATGAAGCATCCCTCCAAAGAGGCGTGGTTCCCAGCAGATGGTGCTGGTGGAGGGTGTCTGCTGTGGGGTCCAAGCGGACCAATGAAAGGTGTGTTGCTTCTTATCTGTCTCTTTCCTTCCAACTCTCCCCTCCCCATTCCTGACAGCTATGTCTGCTTGTGTGGGACCAGGGTTCTCACCTCAGGGCCAGAAACAGAGCTGGCCAGAGATTGAGTCTAGGAACTTGCGATGACTCTGAGACCTTGGGGCCAGCTCAGCCACCAGCTGCTGACTCGTTGCCTTCCATTTTAGAGACCTCCAGTTGAGTAAAGCCTGATTCTCCACACCAGCACAAAAAAAGCAGCTCAGGATGAGCCAGAGTAAAGTGTTGATGCATCATTTAGGCAGAGGCGTTGAGCATTGTGAGCGTCCCCAGAGAGTTCCCGCAGGTGTCCACATAATGGCTGTATATATGATCCTGTGGCTTTCTTTGTGTATACATGCCTGTGCATGCCTCCGTGTAAGCTTGTGTGTGAGCGTCTGTGTGAGCGTCTGTGTGTGTGAGCATATGTGTGTGTAAGCTTGTGTGTGAACATGTGTGTGTGTGAGCATGTGTGTGTGTAAGCTTGTTTGTATGTAAGCTTGTGTGTGTAAGCTTGTGTGTGAGAGATCATGTATGTGTGTGAGCATGGGTGTGTAAGCTTGTGTGTGAGCGTGTGTGAGTGTGTGAGCATGTGTGTGTGTAAGTGTGTGAGCATGTGTTTGTGTAAGCTTGTGTGTGAACATGTGTGAGTGTGTGAAAGCTTGTGTGTGTGAGTGTATGTGAGCATATATGTATGTAAGCATATGTGTGTGTGTAAGCTTATGTGTGAGCACGTGTGTAAGTGTGTGTGAGCATGTGTGTATGTGTGTGTGTGTGAGACCACCTTAGGTGTGGCTCCTCATGTGACATCCACTGTATTTTGTTTTGTTTTTGTTTGAATACAAGGTCTCTCTCTTTGGCCTGCGGCTCACTGAATTAGGTTGACTGGTTGGGGAGCCCTTGGGATCTGCCTGGTGTTACCTTCCCAGTGTTAGGATTTTATAAACGCGGGTTATGGGGATTGAACCAGGTCCTCATGTTTAAGCAGCAATCACCTCATCCACAGAGATGCTCTCCAACCCTCAGTCCCGAAACTTTATTACTTGCCTGTAGTGTACAGGGTTTAAAGACCGAGCAAACCATAACATTTAAGCAAACTTTAAAAATTAGGTACAATACACAACCTGGCTTCTTTTCTCTTCCCGTCCATTTGTAAATGAGATTTTGGGGTGGCTTATGAGATGCTCTGCTGAGATTTAGGGACAAACAGGAAGCCTAATACAGTGAAACTGGATGCCACAAGTGTTCTGCCCTCTAGTAAACATGGCCCATTTCTTGTTTACAGCATCCGTGTCTGACCTGTCTGTAGAGGAACACACATTATCTCTCTAGGCAATTTGGATTTATTAGTTGTTTTGAAGTTGTGTGTGCATGTGCATTTCATATGTGTGTTGCATGTGGGTTCTGGGAGTGAAACTCACTCATGCTCACAAGGGAAGCACTTGACCAATGAGCTGCCTTCCCAGGCCATTCGGAAGTACCCTGCCCGACAAGTTATTCACACACACGAGTCATCTCAGCAATTAAGTCCAACTAAAGCAACAACCACAGGCCTTATGTGCTTGTTTATGGCTGGGGATCGACAGGGTGACGGTAGCCTATTGTGACAACTCTCGCAGTTTACTCAGACTGACTGGACCCCAGAGGAGGAGAGGGGAAAGTCACACCCCAAAGTCAGGTCTACACTGGGGCAGTGAGCTCCTCCCTAGGTCAGTGAGCTTCTCCCTGGGGCAGTAAGGTCCTCCCTAGGGAACTTAAAGTTCTCCCTGGGGCAGTTTCCTCTGGTGTAGGCAGCTTAGCTCTAATGGTGGTGTTGGCATCACAGGTGGGCATATGGGCACAATAGCCACTGTCAACTCAGATGTGGGAAGTAGGACAGCCCTGATGAGGAGCCAGGACTGTTGTGGGCCTTGAAATGTGAGAGCAGGTCTTCCGGTGGCCAGAGCCCTCTGCCTCATGGGGAGAGTGGGGCTTATATCCTTTTGTTGCCGAGTGTCATCTCAAATGTCTTTTAACAGCTGGGAGGGATGAAGGTAAAGTCCTGCAAAGCTGCCCATGGTTGGTTGTGTGTGTGAGCATCTCATGAACCCTGACCCATGGTGGAACAGAAAGCAAGTGTGCTCCAAGCCTCCAGAAATCTCTGTGAGGATAGCGGCCCCTTAGCTGATAGGGTCACGTGGCACTGCACTCTACACGTGTCTGCACTCTACACGTGGCTGCGCTCCACACATGGCTGCACTCCACACGTGGCTGCCCACCACATGTGGCTGTGCTCCAGGTCACTCCGCCTGCCTCTTTCCTGGTTAGGTGTTCGTGGTTCAGGTGCCTGTGTTGCTTTCTTTTAATGTGAGAGCTTGCTATCTCCTTTTCCAGAACCAGTGTGTGGACGAGTGCCCCCCATCTCAGGATTCTTACAGCACTTTTGAGGTACCCTGCAACATCCCTTTCTCCCCTGAGGCCATGTTCCCTAGTTCCAGAAGTCAGTTGGCACATGCACCTCTTCAGAGTTAGTCTGATTGCTTTCTGTCCCCAGACTCCCATCTCTGGTGTCTGCCTGTACAGTTGTGTCCTAATTCTGCCTGGCAGACCTCTGCTTCTTCTTCTAAGAGATGGGTCACTCTGTATGCCCCTGTGGTGTTGTCTGAGGATCGTGTGGATAAGACATGCCAAGTGCTTCTCAGGGTCCGACAGGCCCACTACTGTCCCTGTGGTCACATGACAGTCACGGATCACCTCGGACTCTGAAGTGTGCCTCAGGCTCAGGGTTTGAAGTCTTTGCTCCCAGCTGGTGCTGTTTTGGGATGCTCTGGAGACTTTGGAAGGAAGTGCGTAGATGACAGAAGTAGGCCATATGGGGCCATTGGTTGTTGCTGGCCTGACCTTCCTGTCTTTCTGTTTCCTGGTCCATGATGTGGAAAGCTAATGCCACATGCCACACACTCTTAGTCTGTGAAATGAGCTGCCTGCTTGCCTTCCCTGCCCTGGACTGAGCTCTTAGAGCAAGCCCTTTCTCCCTTCACTTGTCTCTGACAGGCATTTCAGTCATAGTGACAGCAAGGTGAATTCTGAATGTCTTAATTGTAATGTTAATTACCAGACTACACATTACACAGTGCACAGTAACACACACACACACACACACACACACACACACACACACACACACACAGGAATGCGCGCACACACACACACACACACACACACACACACACACACACACACACACACACGTGTAGGTTACAGGATGGCTCCATAGAGTTGAAGATACTTTGGCAGAGTCTGAGGACTTCACGCCGGCCTCACAGGAGGCTGTGGCAGAGCAGCTGAGGCGGTTAACTATGATGTCAACAACCTGGCGAGAGCAGCTGGAGGCGTGCTGAGCTGCAGAGGGGAGGTGAAAATCCTGCAGGTGAGATCCAAGAACATGACCAGGCAGATAAATGGATGGGTGGACAGACAACAATTTGATGGGTCACATCAGCAGTGGCAACTAAGGGAGCGGAAGCCTCGGGGACAGCTGGGCATTCTCCGGTAGTCCCTTGACACACGTCACGTGGTTAGTTGAGAAGCCAGTGGGTGAGTACCAGGTGTTTTCTTCTCCAAGGCATGAGTCGAAGGCACACCTCGGTCTGGGGTGTTTGACGAACTCTCGGGCCAGGTGTTTCTGATGTGATTTTAATAGGCCTATGTGCTCATGTGTTCCCAACCCACTCTGGCAAGTTCACAGGGACCTGTTTTTGTGGTGGTTTGATTAGGAATGCCCCTCCCCCCACCCCACCCCCACCCCCCCCCCCCCCCCGCTCCCCTTCCCTACCAGGTGCTTGGAATACTTGGCCCAATGGGAGTGGTGCTATTAGGAGGTGTGGCCTTGTTAAAGGAAGTGTGTCACTGCGGGGGCAGGCTTTGAGGTCTCCTATGCTCAAGCTATGCCCAATGTGGCACACAGTCTCCTTCAGCTGCCTGAGGCTCAAGATGGAGAACGTTTGCTCCTCCAGCACCATGTCTGCCTGCAGGATGCCATGTTTCCCGCCATGCTGATAATGGACTGAATCTCTGAGACTGTGAGCCAGCCCCAGTTAAATGTTTTCCTTTTATAAGAGTTGCCATGGCCACGGTGTCTCTTCACAGCAATAAAACCCTAACTAAGACACAGGAGCAAGTCATCGGTTGGTGACAGCTGTTGGTGTTAATGTGTGCAACAAGTTGCAGAATCTTCCTGTCTTGGAGTTGGCTCTCACTACGGGGCCAAAAGCTGCTGGTGAAGTGCCAGGGACCCAGGGACCCGTCCAGCCTGCGCGCCGCTGCTACACAGCCTGGAGTCAGTCAGAACAGCACAATCTGACCGCCATTGCTCCACCTGCATCTCCCACTCTGATCTTGGAAATGGAAGGTAGGACATCTGGCTTGGCTTCCAGGCCTCCACTCTGGAGGGGGGAGTGTGGCTTAGCCCTGAAGAGGCGCTGGAAGAAGGAGAGTGCAGAGTTGGCAGGCCGTGGCAACCAGGATGAGGAAGGCTGTATGGGAAACGCAAGAGCGGAGCAGGAGAGGCAGGTAGGCATGTGTGCCCTGGAGCCTCTTGCTCTGAGTTCCTCTAGCAGAGACAAGTCAACAGACAGACGGGGGTGGGGGTGGAGGGTGAGGGGGTGGGGGGTGGTGAGGGTACCGTAGGTGGGAGGTTCAGGGAAGGATGGAGGGTGTGGGGGCGCAGGCATGGCAATAGGGAGAGGAATGTAAGGAAAGCAGCCAGCTCTGCTTATATTGAAAGCCTGCGGGCTGTTTGCAGTCTCAGCCGAAGAGGTAGCTAGCCTTCTGGAATATGGCGAGATGAGAAGGAAGGCCTGTGCTGGGCCCTGGGCTCTGACTTCTCCTAGCACAGACTGGGCTGCTTGCTTTCTCTTGTGTGGGACGGAGCTTGCTTTCTCTTCTGAGGAACCAGGTTCTTAGCAGCTGTACCCAATGGTCCAATCAGGGAATTCCTAGCTGGTAGCAGACATTTAATATCAGACACACCGTCACCCACCCTGAGGGTCTGCCGCTTGCCCTTGTCAAATGGCTCCTGGGAAAGAGGCTGGCCTGGAAGGGCTGCCTATATCTGGGACCCTCTATCACAAGTGTGTGACTGGTGGCCCCGGGCAAGCTGGAGAGGGTAAACATCCCAGGATGCACTGCTTCTTGGCCTCTCATCAGAACCTGATGCTGGTTCTACTAGAACTCAGAGAGGAAGAGGAAGGCATGGCTGAGGTCAAAGTGTTTATTTTTAGATTTCTGAGGAGGCTTCCGGCTGGAGGGCACCGGGCAGTTTACCCCCTGAGAAGCCCACTGATGACAGGAATGTGCAGAAAGGTTTCCAGACTTGTGACCAGGACCTCAGGTTGGGTAGTGGCTGAGAGCAAGACAGGGTCCTCTGTTGTTTGATGGAAGACACTCAAGCTAAGGTAGGGCCTTTAGCTGAGGCAATGCAGGGACTAGGGGGGAGAGGTGAGGGACCCCCAGGTGATGGATCCATCAGCAGCAGGACTTCTGGCCTGAGGAGAGGCCACAGCAGGCCTGGCGGGAGCAGGCAGGGCGGCACAGCAGGGACACACAGGAGGAGGCTGGGCGGCAGCAGCTGGGCTGGCAGGAGGAGGCACAGCAGGAGGAGGTGGGCACACAGCAGGCAGGTCTGCACACAGGGCGGCAGAGCAGGGACATGCTGGAGCAGGGCTTGCAGCAGACAGGCTTGCAGCAGACAGGTGCACAGCAGGATGGCTGGCAGCATGAGGAGGATCCAGAGCAGATGGGTGTGCAGCAGACAGGTGTGCAGCACACAGGCTTGCAGCAGAGAGGAACACAGCAGGAGGATTGACAGCATGAGGGTTGGCAGCAAGAGGACTGGCAGCTAGACTGCTGGCAGCATGAGGAGGATCCACAGCAGACAGGTGTGCAGCAGACAGGCTTGCAGCAAAGAGTCACACCACAGGACTGCTGGCAGGGGGAGCAGGTGCAGCAGGCTGGCTGGCAGCATGAAGATTGGCAGCAGGGGCTGGACCCACAACACACTGGGGAGCAGAGGAGGGTCAGACAGGGGGCTGGGCCACAACAGCTGGGGGCACAGGTGGGGACACAGCAGCTGGGCTGGCAGCAGCTGGGCTCACAGCAGCTCTCTGGGTAGTCCTCTATCTGCCAGGAGGACTCAGTGCAGGGTTCAGAGCAGACAGACATGGTGGAGGTGGCCATTGGTGACTGGAGGGCAGAAGGCGAGATGAGAGGGTGTGAGTGAGTGAGGTGCTGGGTGCCACTTATATATCTCTCAGGGGTGTGTGTGTGTGTTTGTGTTGCCCCAGCTACAGTTCCTTGTTGGTCTTTAGGTAGTTCTAAGGACGCCTATCAGTTAAGTGGGCGTGACCTGTAGCTCCGCCCATAGACCTCCGTGCAGCTGGAGCTGAAAAAGGTCTGGTAGAGCTGCTTGGACAGGGCAGGGGCCTGTGTCATTTCCTCTCCAGGGAGGGCCAGCTTCCTGTTGTCTGCGCCTGTCTCTTGAGACGCTGCTTCAATCCTCGATTGAGTCAGCATATTTTAACCTTATTTTATGTCCTCTTTGTTTAGGGATGACACTCAGAGAGCTGTGTTTGTTTTCTTTATCAGCAGTACTAGTAATAATAGGTCTTGCTTTGGCCTAGCAATTATTCTAAGGTAGTCTATAAATATTAACTAATCCCTGTGTCTTTGAGGGGGGGATGATTTCATTGTTCCCAGATGGGGAAACTGAGACGCAAACAAAAGCTTACAACAGGGCCTGTGTCAGGCAGCTCAGGCACCTGGGCGTGGGTACTCATGTCCTGTGTTCCAATCTGTCATTCTGCTCCGAAGATAAAACAGACCAGAAATGCAGCTATACTATTGGTCCCCTAGAGGAGTGTGGGTGGGGCCAGGACACCCATCACTCAAGTGCTCATGACTTTTAGCCCCTCCCATAGAACGCTGGGCAGCTCAGCTGGAGGTGAAAGGTTTGGTAGAGCTGCTTGGGGCAGGGTGGGTGGGGGAGTTGTTCCTTGCCCTCCCAGGACTGAGTACTTGGGGGTGGGGCTAGATGGGGGTGGGGTAGGAGATGAAGCAAGCAAAGACTTTGCTCTGGAGAAAGCCGTTGGGAAGGGATGTTGGAGCTTGGCTGCGTTCTCAGATGCAGAAGGCTTCCTGCTGGGAATTGAGCTGTGTTTAGGATGTCTTACCGCCTTTTAGTTGTGCTTCTGGGGCCTTGGATGATCATGTTAGGAGGGATCTGAGCTCTGCCTGAGAGCTTGGAGGAGATCCAGGGGTATGGCCTGAATATGAAATGTTTCCCACAGGCTCATGGTTTGAATTCTCAGTCCTCATGTGGGGGTGCTGCGTTGTGCTTAATTTAGAAGTAGGGCCTAATAAATATTTATTATTAGGCTAATTATTATTATGGAAGTCTTTTTTAAAAAAAGATTTATTTATTTACTATGTATTCAGTGCTCGGCCTGCATGTACATCTGATGCCAGAAGAGGGCATCAGATCACATTATAGATGGTTGTGAGCTACCATGTGGTTGCTGGAAATTGAACTCGGGACCTCCGGAGGAGCAGTCAGTGTGCTTAACCTCTGAGCCATCTCTCCAGCCCATGGCAATATTTTCTAACCCACTAGCAATCAATGAAAACACAGACACCTGGTGTATTTTAGCATAAGCCTTTATCTGGGGGAAGGCAGATATTACCTCCAATAACTCCCAGTCTCCATCCCGTTCCGTCTACTTTTAATGATTTCTATCTGGGCTACCTCCATCCATAATCTTAAATACTCACTAATGTTCTCCATCTCTTTCCATGTGGAACTTTAGAGTTCCTCCTTTGGGCTCATGTGGCCCTATTCCTATCTCAGGGCAATTCTCCTCCTCCTCCTTCCTTCTTCCTCTCTCTTCCTTCTCCCATGATTCTCTCTGTCTTCAAAAGCCCACCAACTTTAGCCATGACTATCCCATTTGCCTGTATATATATATATGTATGTCAAGGTTACACAGCGATATTTGGAGTACATTAAAAGACAGCAAGAGGTAATTAGCATCAAAATACATCAGACCAACCTCCAACAGTGCTGTGTTTTGGAAGGTCAAAGAACATTTTGAACAGGAAGCTGACTTAAGACTGCAGGGAAACAGCGTGAGGGTTTCAGCCTTGCTCTGGTTGCAGCTGAGTTCTGCTTCCAGATGTGCCACGATACAGCAAGCTGTGTCATTTCATCCTTACCACAGATGGGGCCCCAGGTATTATGCCTTCCCAGTGCCAGCCTGGTCCAGTATAAGTACCCTTTTGCTGTGATTCCTACCCCACTCCCAGAAACTCCCCTCCCACTGCCAAGTTGGTTCTCAAGGAGTTTTTAACAGCAACAGAACGTATAAGAGAAAACTGGTACCAGGAGTAGGGCAGTTGCTGTGAGAAACCTGACCACATGGCTGGAGAGAGGAATGTGGAAGAGTCTGGAGCTATGGACTAGAGAAGTTCCAGAGTGTTCTAAGCAGAGCTCAGAGGGCTGTTCTGTTGGGAGTTTGGAAGACCGAGGCGTTGAGAAATGTCCTACAGTGAAGACCATGCCTGGGAAGCTTTGGACAGGAGCAAGAACTAGAGACCTGCCATGTTGCTTTCTGGCAAAGAATCTGGCTCTGTTTTGCTTGTGTCCTGAAAATGCGAGAGAAGCGGAATTTAAGCACATTTGACTAATTGTTTGGCAGAGGTCATTTCAAGACATGTAACTTCCAGGCTGTGGCATGGCAGTTGCTGGCTGCCTTTAGCCAGACTTTTTTTTTTTTTTTTTTTTTGAGATATTGTAAAAATGTGACATTTAGACAGGAAGGAGTATAGGTGGAAATTAAAGTTTTAGATAGGGTGGAAATGGAAGGTGTAAACAAATCAGCTTTAACTGTCAAACAGATTAGCACCATGAAAGAAAAGCCAACTCCTTTTTACTGGGATAGTGTGAGAAAGGGGCCTCGAAGGCATGGCCTCAATCAATGAAGTCTCCAAAGGTATAATAATGCATACTTGGGCTGGAGAGATGGCTCAGTGGTTAAGAGCACTGGCTGCTCTTACAGAGGACCTGGGTTCGATTCCCAGCACACGCATGGCAGTTTGCAACCATCTGTAACTCCACCCCCAGGTTATTTAACATTTCTTCTAAGCCTCTACGGGCACCAGGAATGCACATAGTATGCAGACGTACATGCAGGCAAAACACCCACAAACAAAAGAATAAATAAAGTACATTAAAAAAGTGCAAACTCATTCGAAAAGCTTTCATCTAGAAAGAGAGTGCTTGTATAAACAGTCTGGTTTTGAAGGGATGCAAGGTTCTAGAGAAAAGCCTGTGAGACCAGGCAATGCGTAGCCGGGTTGGGCTAAGAAGCATTCTGTGCATGAAAGTGCAAAGGTGGAGACCCCAGGATGATAGAGAAACCAGGAACATGGAACATCTGCAAGAGGAGAGCTGCAGGCACAGGGTAGGGCGGACTTGAGAGACAGGCTGTGTGTGCCGCAGGCATCAGAGCTACGGGGCAGGGTTGCCAAGCTTGTTGACGCCCTGATGAAGTTATTGTGAGCCCAAGATGCCAGACACGGAGCTGTGGTGTTCAATGTGTGCTCTGATGGTTTTTAGTTGTACTTTGGTGTGATCTTTCCCTGTCACCTTCCCTTTTTATGATGTGAATGCTTGTGTCTGTGCACACTAGATGCATGTGACTTCTTATTTATTTATTCATTATGTATTTTTTTAAAAGATTTATTTATTTATTATTGTGTATACAGTGCTCTGCTTGCATGTACTCCTGAAAGCCAGAAGAGGGCGCCATATCATATTACAGATGGTTGTGAGCCACTATGTGGTTGCTGGGAATTGAACTCGGGACCTTTGGAAGAGCAGTCGGTGCTCTTAACCACTGAGCCATCTCTCCAGCCCTCATTATGTATTTTATTTTAAAATATTTGCCTGCCTATCTATCTATCTATCTATCTATCTATCTATCTATCTATCTATCTATCTATCTATCTAAGTGTTTTTTCCTGCATGTATGCCTGCAAGTCAGAAGAGGGCACCAGATCTCATTATAGATGGTTGTGAGCCACCATGTGGCTGCTGGGAATTGAACTCAGGACCTTTGGAAGAACAGCCAGTGTTCTTAACCTCTGAGCCATTTCTCCAGTCCCTTCATTATTTTTATTGAGTTCACATCTAACAGCTACCTTGAGTCTCAGAGGAGACCTAAATTATGCCTCTAAATAATGTTAGAACTGGTCATATTATGGAGACCTTTAGAGATGGACTGAATGCATTGTATATAAGATGGCCGTGAGTATATGGGTAGAGTGTTTAAATGGATGGATGCAGGTGTGGGTCAAATATCTTTCTAAAAGGAGGGCTGTGGGGCCAGGGCCAGATGGCACATCCAAAGATGAAGGCAGACCCTGATTCTGCACTAGGGAAAATAGCAAGTCCTTTAAGAACACTTTAGGATGTCTTTCACTTCCCAGTGTCTGTTATCAGTGGAGACTGGACGATGATGTCAGATCCACTGCTATTGGAATTTTAAATGGTCCTGAGCTGCTATGTGGGTGTTGGGAATTGAACCCAGGTCCTCTGGAAGAGCAGCAAATGCTCTTAACTGCTGAACTCTCTCTCTCCAGTCCCTTCCTGTACTGCTACCCCCATGCCACAAGCCTTTCCCATGCATGGGTAAGGGTGGGGTGGCCTTGGCAATCAGGGCTTGTCTTTTCTAGTATGTAACATCTGTGTCCGTTAGAGCTGAAGAGAAGCTGACTGGGACCTTGGGGTTGAGGTGGAGATCGGTCCACACTGGTCAGCTTCACTCTGAAGGCAGCTAGGATAGGGCTGAGCCTGGGTGCTCCTGCTCCCCCCGGGAGTCTCAGTGCTGCCTCAAATGCTAACTTTCCCTGATTAGGGGCGAGTGTGGGGTGCCACATACTCAGCCTCTGGCCAGGTGCGGTAGCCCTTCCTTTGCTGAGCAGCCTTTTGGAAAGCCTTTATCCTGACTAACTCACTCGCTGCTGCCGTAGGAGAAGGGGTGTCAACTCTTCCACTATCATGGTGCCCTTCTGGACCATTTGCTTCCTCACAGCCACCTGCTGTTCTTTGGAAGGGCTGATGGTAAAACACCATGGCAAAAAGCAACGCAGGGAAGAAAGTGTTAACTGAACTTAGGTCACACTCCACACCAAGTCAGGACAGGAACTCAAGGCAGGAACTGAAGCAGAGGCCACATAGGAACACTGTTTTTGGCCTGCGACTCATGGCTTGCTCAGTCTAGTTTCTTATACAACTCAGGACCACCAGCCTACAGATGGCACCATCCACAGTGCCCTGGGCCCTCCCATCTCAACCATCCATCAAGAGAATGTATCACAGGCTATCCCACAGGCCAGTCTGGTGGGAGCATTTTTTTCAGTAGAGAGTCCCTCCTCCCAAATGACTCTAGGTTGTGTCAAGTTGACATAAAACTAGCCTGCAGAGTTTTTATTTTTTAAAAATCGTTTAATAATGATTTATTTTTACTTTTATTTCCATGTGAGTGTATATGCTTGTGAGTGTAGTGTCCACAGAGGCCAGAAGAGGATGTTAGGTCCCCTGGGACTCAACATGGGTGTTGGGAAGTGAACTCTGGTCTGCTGAAAGCACTCTTAATCATGGAACCATATCTTCAGCCCAAAATTAAAAAAATATGTACATATATAAACACACATATACATGCATATACATATACACACTATATGTATTTGTGTGTGTGTATGTGAAAGGACAACTCATCACAGTCTATCCTCTCCACTGTGTCGGCTCTGAACTGAACTCAGGTTGTCAGGGTTGGGCACATGCGCCTTTACTCACTGAGCCATCTCTCCAGCACTTAAATTATTATTGTTATTATTATTATTATTTTTAGCATATCTGTTTTTTTTTCTTTTTTGACTCAGGGTGTCTCTGTGTAGCCTTGACTATCTTGGACTCACTGTGTAGACCAGCCTGGTCTAGAACTCACAGCGATCTGCCTGCCTCTGCCTCCTAAGTGCTGGGATTAAAGGCATGTGCCATCACCGTGTGGCAACTTATCTGTTTCTGATGGAATGATTTCTTTTGGTGTTTTGGATCCACCCATTTTTTTAAAATTCTTGCATCTGCTCTCAGGCTTGCCCAGTATTTAAATTTCAGCTATTGTATATTTCCATTTTAGAATTCCCTTTTGTTTGATTAGCTCCATTTCTCTCCTGGGAATCTCTGCCTATCCACTCATGAGGATAATATTCTTCTTTGATCGTTGGGCATACAACAGCTGCTGTGGTCACCGCCCGCCCATCTCTGTAATGAGATCATCCCTGATTCTTTCTGCTGGTCGCTTTTGTGCCTGGTTATTTTGATGTTGTGAAACTACGTTTGGAGGCTCTGCATTCTCTTACCTTCTACGACTGTGGGTTTTTGTTTAAGCAGACAGGCAACTGTGCGCCAGCTCTTTTGAGCTTCTGTAGGTCTGGCTTTACCCTCTGTGGGGGGTACAAATGTGGAAAACCCACCCCACCTCTGCTCAAGATTTCACCCACGTCCCTAGAATCTTCATGTGGGCCAGGTCAGGGGTGTTTGCAGTGAGCCTTCCTCTAGGCTCAAGCACAGTGGTCTTGGGTTCCAGTTGGATACTGGGGGAGTCTACTCAGTCCTGGGGTGGTCGGTTTCTCTTTTGTGGTCTGGCTCTCACTAGGCATAGCCTGGCCTAGGCTCCTGGTTGGAACATAGGTTTGTGGGCAGATAGGCACCTGATCCCCCTCCGTCCCCCTGCCAAGTTATCTCTGGGGTACATCTTGCTTATGTTCCTAGATGCTTCCCTGCCCACCTTGGATGTCCTCTCACCCACTGGCCATACTTCATTGGGAAATTGGGTCAGCAGAGATGGTCAAAAGTGTGGTTCATTTGACACAGGAGCCACATGTGCCCATCTGCCTAGACCTGTCTGAATGTGGACATCTCCTAACTGTGGATCAGCCATGTTAGGGCCTTTGGGCTTCAGGTTTGCTACACTCTACACCTTCCATTCTCTGTTCCCAAAGGTTGGTCCTGAATCATGCAGCAGAGATTATAGTTTGAGCACGATTTTGAGGACCCCTCTCTTTAGCGTCTTTAGGAAACTCTTAAGGGGAAGTTAACATTGTGACAGACATCTGGTCTACCTCCTTATTAGTACTAAGAGCTTGGAGCATGTGGCCAGACTGTGCAGTACCTAAAACTCAGTGAGTCTGTCTTTCCTGCCTACATAAGGCTATCCTAGAAGCCCATAGCCTTGCTGCATGGATTCAGGTAGTTTTCTGGGATGGTCTGGCCTTGTGGACAACTTTCTGCTTCTTTCTGGTGATATTTTCTCCACTTCTGGAGGAAGGAGGAGAAGGGCAAGCAGAGACTGTAATGACGGTCAGGCATTGCTCACAGTTGAACTGGTTATTAGGCTGCTAGGAAAACAGCCATGAAGCATGTTGCTAATCCTGGCCTGCATCTTCCAGCATAGACAGCATCTTCTTGTCTCAAAGCTTCATTCCTGTCAAGGATGGAGTTGAAGCAGAAACAAAGAGACTTGGAACCTTTCCTGCAAGTGGCTTTAGACACTTTCGGAGATACTCTCTGTGATTACAGCAGGAGCTGGGAGGGCAGAAGAATATACCAGATGCCTATATTCTGTGGCACTGTGGCTATAGAAGGGAAAGTTGAGAGCCAGGAGGAAAAGTCAGCCTCACATGCACATCTGTGTGTTCTCATCTTGCTCAGAGAGGCATCCAAGGACCCTGGGCCGACTCAGATACCCGTTCCCCAACTCTGAGTGACCAATATGGATACTTACAGATACCACTGTAGTCCTGTCTTTTGTGATGGCACTTCTGGCTCACTACTGGACACACCAAAAGGGGGGCTGAGCCTGGAGCCTTGGCCTCTGCGCAGTTTCCAGCTGTGGCCCCTATGAATATGCACTGGCTTCATCTGCATTCCAAGGATGTGGCTGGTCCAATGTGTCTTCCCCCAGGACTCTGATGGATGAGGACATTCACTGCTTCAGCCTCCTATGTATTGTAGAGCCTTCCAGACCACAGGAAAAGAATAATCTCTGTGGTTATAAAAGGACTGTCATCTCATAGAGAAGGCATCTGTACTTCTGCACTCCTCTGAGCTCATGCAAGGAAATCAAGAATTCATGGGGCATGGAAGAATCCAGATGACATCAGGAGAGGATAGCTTGGGAGCCTAGATGTAGCAGCAGCTGGAGAGCCACATTAGTCATGGAACTGGGCAAACAAAACAAGAACATGGATAACAGCAAAACTAGCCTGGGAAGACAGAGGAAGCAAACAAGGAAGATCAGCAGCATTTTGGGTAATTGGAACACTGAGCTGGGTATAAAAGCCACTGCAGAAAGGAGCTCCAGACATCCTTACCCTCCTCCAGACCAGCAAGACTCTGCCATGTGTCACACCAGCTGCTCTTCAGGCTGCCAGCCAGCCTGCTGTGTGTCTAGCCCCTGCCAGGCATCCTGCTGTGTGTCTAGCAGCTGCCAGCCAGCCTGCTGCATGTCCAGTCCTTGCCAGCCATCTTGTTGTGTGTCCAGCCCCTGCCAGGCATCTTGCTGCCTGTCCAGCCCCTGCCAGTCAGCCTGCTGCAGGCCTGCTATATGCATTCCTGTTAGATACCAGGTCACCTGCTGTGTGCCTGTGAGCTGCAGGCCCACTGTGTGCATGGCTCCCTCCTGCCAGTCTTCTGTGTGTACACCTGTGAGCTGCCGGCCTGTCTGTGTGACCTCTTCCTGCCAGTCGTCTGGATGCTGCCAGCCCTCCTGCTCCACCCTGGTCTGTAGACCTGTCACCTGTAGCACCCCCACCTGCTGCTAAGCAGTGTCTTTAAACCAGCTGCTGTCAGTGCAAATGGGACGCATCCATCTACCCCTCTGTGGTGGTGGTTCTGCTCCTGAAACAGGTTGGAAGCGCACCTGGCTCACCCTGGAACTTGCGAGAGAACACAGAAGAATGATACAGATACCTCTCCCTCTGCCTCAGCCTCTCCCTCTGTCCTGGCTCTAGGGTCCTTCCTTACCTCGTGTGCCAAATAAAGTGGCTTCTTTAGTCAGCTGTGCATTTCTGTCCTGGTTCCTGTCTGTATTTCTTGGCTGCGTTGGCATCAGGAAGGATGTAAGATCAATGGTTTCTGTGACCCACTATGGTTCCTCAGGAGGCGGCATGCACGGCAAAGGGCATGGCTTGATGAGTGGGCGTGTTTATGTCCTTGGCATCCCTGTGGCCCCTGTGAGGGACTCACTGTATTTCACTGCAGTGTTTGCTCCTGCTCGCCTTTCCCATGGTGCCTGTAGCAGGCGCTCATACATGGTGAGTCCTAGAGTTGTTTATAAAAGGTTTTCTGTTTCCTCTGGGGATGTCCTGTGTCCCAGTCACAGTGACATTCTTCTTAGTGGGCAGCTTTGGGAATGTTTGAATTTCAGTCATATAGAATAACATGCTCCAAATCACTGTTTCAGTATTGCGGGGGGGGGGGGCAGGGGGGAACGATTTGTGACCAATTTCTTACTGTTGATCAATTACAATATGACAGATGCAGGTTGGTCATGAGGCATGAGTTACAAAAGTTGTTTAATCCCTTAGCAGCCAAGATGGTCAGGGTTCCACTGTGCTGTTTAAATAAAGACTTTTCCTTAAATGGACTAACTGCCCTTGACATGCAGCACACTCCATGCACCTATGATGTGTTTGCACCCAGGTTACACACACACACACACACACACACACACACACACACACACACACACGGGCACACACACAGGCACCCACACAGGCACACACAAATACTCTTGTATTCACACCCTCATGGGCATATAAAGGGACACATATGAAAAAATCCTCACATGCACATGTGTGTATGCTCACACATACCCGTATACTCAGGTGGTCATACTTACACACTCCCCCCCCCCACATTCATTTGTACTTCCTCACATGTGTGTATGCTTCTGCAGACACATGGCCATGCTTAGCTCTGCACACTCCCTCACCTTTCACTCAAGCACTTCCCCCCCCCCCCCCAGCTCGAGGCCCAGGCAGAGGCCCTGACCATCCTCCCACGTCAGCTTTTCTCATCAATGTGACACCATGAAGCACAAAACACTTGAAGAGACAGAATTTATCTTGGCTCCTGTTCTCATTCTGAAGCCTTTGATGGGTGGTAGGGTCTGGCTAATTTTCTACTGCCCCAGGGTGAAGCAGTTGGCTTCGCTTTAATGGCGTTAACCTCTTTAGAGACCGCACCCTCCTCAGCCATCGGTTTCTGATTGCTTCCCTTTCTGGCCAGGCTACATGGTTTTCAAATCTCTCTGCTCTGATGTGTGGTTCCTGATTCTCACTGTAAACCTGTCTAAAAGCCTCCAGCAATGAGCAGACCACTGTGTGAGTTCTTTGCCATCTTGAAATTTATTCTGCATGGTTAATTTACCCACCACTATAAACTCAGCATCACATGGCACTTCTGGACACAGAGGAAATTCTCTTGTGGAATATCACCCGGATGGCCCCTGGTCCAGTTCCCAACATCATCCTGAGACTTGATGAACACATCTTTCTGTTGGCATTCTGGTCTTCTGAGTTCTCACCTGGATGTCTCATTAGCTCTTTGTATAGCACTTGAGGGTCATAAAGCCCATGTGTCAAAACTCTTATGTAGTGTACCCAGACACCAGTCGAAGGCCTAAGAAACATACAGTCAGGTTTATTCACAGCAATGTCCTGATTTCTCTGACCAGTTTTCTATACTAGTCACTTCTGTATAGCTATGCTGAATTACCCAGTAAAGCAACTCAGATGGGTGAAAGAGGTTTTGAGCTCTTGGATTCAGAGTTCACTTCGTTTTGGGGGAGCAGAACAGTCGCAATGGGCCATAAAAAAGAGAAATAAGGTACTTGTAACTGATTAGTTTTCTTCTTGTCTGCTTTAACCCTGGCCCAAAGGAGAGAGCCATCTATTCAAAGACAGTCTAGACTCTCAGTTTACCGTCCCTGGAAATATTTAGACATGCTACAGATCGCCTCTGTTTCCTAGTGATTCTAAATCCATTCAAGGCGACGGTAAAGATGAATCTTTTTCCCCCCAAAGATTTATTTATTATGTATATAGTGCTCCGACTGCATGTACACCTGCAGGCCAGAAGAGGGCACCGGATCACACTCTAGATGGTTGTGAGCCACCGTGTGGTTGCTGGGAATTGAACTCAGGACCTCTGGAAAGAGCAATCAGTGCTCTTAACCTCTGAGCCATCTCTCCAGCCCCAATATGAATCTTCTTACTATCTCTTCAGGGCACCAGCCCTCGGGCCTCTCCTAGCCTCTGTCTGGTTGCTAGGATCTCACTGGAATCAGGCAGGGAACCCCCCCCCCCCAGAGGGTTTGGAATAAGAAAAAGAAGAAAAAGGATAAGAGTCTAGGACTTTGATCAGGAGGAAGTCTAATTTTCTCTAAAGCTGTGAGAGAAGACACGGAGAAGAGGAAACTGGAGGTTGGGAGGTGCCCCAATACCACAGGGTGAAATCTGAGGAGCCAAGGCCCCTCCTGAATCAGGACAGTCAGGATGGGGTGACAGTTCTCACTCAGACAAGTCCTGCGTGTGAGGGCCCGGAGAGGAGGAGTCGCAGCAGGCAGAGGAGCCACAGGGAAGAGTGGGAAGGCTGGCAGCAAGCTAGGGAGTAGCAGCTTACAGGCTTGCCACAGGCCAGTGGCAGGAGGCTGACACGGGACACAGGGTCCATCTCCACAGAGCCACATGGGGGTCTGTGGCAGCAGCAGCAGGTCTCACAGCCTTAGCAGGCCAGCAGGCAGAGATGAGGCAGCACAGAGGCATAGGACAAGCAGGATGGCCCGAAGAACAGTTCAGGTGTCAAGGTGACAGGGACTAGGTAAGGCTTGGGTGCAAAAAAAGAACAGGCCTTTAGTGGTATAGGGATATACAGTTGTGGACACACATGTATGGTTATGTACACGTTTACACTCACAGCTACACATGCACACACTCTGAACCCCATGTGTACATATACACATTCACATGAACACACTCACCACACACCACACCACACACATATACACACACACACACTGATAGAGACAGAGCTGTCCTCCAACACACACAACCACACACCACACACACACATACACACACACACAGAGCTGTCCTCCACACTCTTTCTTTCTTTCTTTCTTTTTTGTTTGTTTTTTGTTTTTTTGTTTTTTTGAGACAGGGTCTCTCTGTGTTAGCCGTGGCTGTCCTGGACTCACTTTGCAGACCAGGCTGTTATGCTCTTTCTTGTCTTGACTCCAGCTGTGGCTTATGAGCAGACACTCCCTGTGTCCAGCCTCTTACGGTCTGCAAACCCTTCCTAACCCTGTGACAAGTGTGATCTTTGTGGATGTGTAAGGACTGTCACCCATCAGGGAGAACTTCTGGACTCATGGATCTTTGAGATTTCGTGTGAGGAAATCAGGAAGTGATGGAGCTTGGCAGAATCCAGAAGGCCCCAGGGAGGATGCGTGGGAGCCCAGCTTAGCAGCAGCTGGAGGAGGTGTGATTAGCCATGAGGCTGAGGGCAAGCAAAACAGGGACACGGACTATAGCAGAACCAACCTGGGAGGTCAGAGGAAGCAAACAAGGAAGCCCAGCTGCGTTCTGGGAGGTTAGGACACTGGGCTGGGTATAAAAGCCACCCTGGGAAGGAGCTCCTGTCATTCTCAACGTACTCCAGACCAGCCAGCCTCCAGCATGTGTCACACCAGCTGTTCCTCAGGCTGCCAGCCGTCCTGCTGTGTGTCCAGCCCCTGCCAGGCATCCTGCTGTGTGTCCAGCCCCTGCCAGCCAGCCTGCTGCAGGCCTGCTACATGTGTTCCTGTTAGATACCAGGTGGCTTACTGTGTGCCTGTGAGCTGCAGGCCCACTGTGTGCACGGCCCCCTCCTGCCAGTCCTCTGTGTGTACGCCCGTGAGCTGCCGGCCTGTCTGTGTGACCTCTTCCTGCCAGTCGTCCGGGTGCTGCCAGCCCTCCTGCTCCACCCTGGTCTGCAGACCTGTCACATGTGGCAGCTCCTCCTGTTTCTGACCAGTGTCTGCAAACCAGCTGCTGTCACCATAGACAGGACACATCTATCCCACGCCCCCATCTCCTTCCTCTGTGACTATTGGTTTGCAAGTGTGCTCAGCCCTGGGAAGAGAATTCAGAAGAATGACCCAGGTTCCCCTGCCCTACCCCTCTCTAAGGACGTCCTGTCTCCAGTGTCCTTCCCTTAACCCATGTGCCAAATAAAATGGCTTCTCGAGTCAGCTCTGTATGTCTGTCCGGGCTCCTGTCTGTTTTCTCAGTTGTTCTAGCATCAGCATCAGAAAGCCTGTCATGTCTGTGCTCTCTGTGATCCAGCCTCGCTGTGGTTCTTCATTGGGTGGAACGCCAGGCAGAGGACAGGGCCTGATGAGGCAGATGTGGTCGTGTCTCTGCCCTGTCTGACTGTGCTCAAGCCTATGGCCCCTGCCACAGACTCTGTCCCTCATGAGTCTCCATTCTGCCTCGCCTGGCTCTCCTCCCCCAATGTTCCTGCAGCAGTGGCTGCGTCGATAGCAGGGGGGTAGGTTGGCTAGACTGTCCAGGGCTGTGTTTGCCTCTTCTCTTGGGATGTGCCGTGAGTCATGTGACTTTCTTCCTGCCCAGCGGCTTTTGCAAGCTGGATCTTAGTTCTGTAATCTGTAATCTGTGACACCTGCTACCCCTGGGACATGCCTGCCCATTTTTTGTTCTTGAATGATGAGGAGATGTCATAGTCACTTCATGTCGCTTCCAGCATGGACACTAGGCACGTGGTCCAAGTTTCATTCGTGTCTTGGTATAGCCACTTCTAGAGTCAGGGGAGCCCTATTCTGTGTTTTCAGTGATTCAAGTCAGCTGGGTCCTGTGCCTCAGACTGGCGCCTTTGCATTGCTCATCCTCATGGAGCCAATATACTGGGCTTGGTAACTCTTTCCTCATGTAGTGCTGGCTAGGTTACCTCTCTCCAGTGAAAAGCTTTCTCCCCAGTCTCCTACAGTTGTGCCCATCCCTCATAGAACAGCAGGAACACTGTTCTCAGGCTCTGCGGAAGCCTGGCACACCGTCCCACACTGTCCCTCTGTGGAGTTCCCACTGCTGGCCACCTTGCTGACACATGTTGTAAAAGTCATTGTATAACCCAGACACCCAGGGAGTCAAGGACACACTGTGTTGGTTAAATGAGAGATCTGTATGAAACTAAATCAGAAATAGACTCAGTCGTCATGGGCTAATAGTCCTGAACACACACACCTCGTTTCTTATGTGCACATGGGTCAGTGTACACACAATCATACACATACTCAATCTTACACCTGTTCCCTCATACACGCAGAACCACACAGTTAAGTGCAGTTATACACAGAGAAGCCTGCTTATGCATATATATTCAGGCATATGTATGTGCACACACACACACACACACATACACACACACATACACACACACACACACACACACGACACTCATGTACCTTCATACATATCCACATTTATTCAAACATCTATGTGTGCCCACATACCCTTGTGCGCTCTCCACTCACATGTCTATGGATTCTGGTGTCTCGTTGGAAGGTGAAACTAGATTTAGAGCCTGAGAAACAGAGAGATTCTCGGACAGTTCGTTGCCTGTCAACTTGGCTGGATCGATATCTATAGAGACATCTCTGGGCATGCCTGTGAGCGATTATCTAGATTAGGATCATAGAAGTGGGAAGACCCACCCTAAATGTGGGCGACGTAACCAGGTGGTCTTGAGTCCTGGAGAGAATAAAAAGGAGAAAGAGAGGTGAGCACAAACATTCCTCTTTGTCTGCTGGACTGCTGATACAATGTGACCAGCTGCCGTGACTCCCTCACAAGGACGGACTTTATTTCCTTGAGCCATAAGATGAAATGAGGCCTTCCTCCCTTAAAATGTTAAAATACTTATTTTTTTTTTTTAATAGTCAGAGTTTCTCTGCGTAATACCCCTGACTGTCCTGGAACTTGCTCTGTCACCAGCGTGGCCTTGAATTCACAGAGATCCGCTTGTCTCTGCCTCCCAGGTGCTGGGATTAAAGGCGCTTCTTGTCGGACATCTTGACATAGCAACAAGAGAGTGACTGAAAAAAATCTGGAGCATTTTGCGGCCGACACTAGGTCCACATGCCTGGTCAGCCCAGTGCGTTTACTTTTCTCCCACAGTGAAAGCAAAGAGTAACTTGGCTCTTGTTCTCAGCCTGAGCCTTTGAAGGGTGGCGTCTGGCTGATTTATTATTGTCCCAGTGCCAAGCGGCTTCCTTTTAATGGTCTTAATCTCTTTAACTACCACGGTCTCCTCAGCCACAGCATTCTAACTGACCTTGTTCTAGCCAGGCTCTGTAATGATCACCTTTTGCATTATGTATGTGTATATGTGTATATGTATATATATATGTGTCTAAAGGCAGCCAGCAATAAGCCACCATCTTTGCTGTCTTCAAATTTTTCCCCATTAAATTGATTTGTTCATCACTTGAAACTTATGCTCTGACAAGACAAAACATACACGGAGCCTTTCCAAGAATGGCACATGAACGGCCTCTGGGCCCAGTAGCATCCTTCTTCTATTTGAAATCTTATAAGCACACCATCCCGCCCGACTTTCTGTTGGCACACTGGTCTTCTGAGTCTCACCGGGACGTCTCATTGGTTTTGTGTATGGCACGCTAGGGTTTACAAAGCTAAAACTTTTACACACTCTATCCACAAACAAATCAAAGGCCGGAGAACCACACAGTCAGTGTTAGTCACAGCAGTGTCCTGACTTCTCCGATAAGTCCTCTATTCACTGCCTTTGCATTGCTGTAATGAGTGGCCCGACACAGCCACTCAAAGGGATGAAGGGGGTTATTTTGGCTCTTGGTTTCAGACACCTCAGTCCGTCACGGTTGGCAGAGCAGTTCGTGTTATGATGGTCCATGAGGTGGTGGATTAGGAATGGTGTTGCTAGTTTGGCTTCCTTCATTCCCACATTTGGTCCGTCTGGTCCCTCAGCCCGTGGGGTGGTGGTGCTGCCATAGTCACGGAGGTCTGTACTCTCCGCCAATCTTCCACAAAAAAATACACAGACAGGCCTTAGGGTATGCCTCTGTCTCCTAGGAGATTCTAAACGCATCAAGTTGATGGTGAAGGTGAGCAATCACTCCTATCCTCCCTAGCATGGCCCCCCAGGCTTCTCCCAGCCTCTTTGTATGATAAATGTCTCCCCAAAGGGTAGGTCCTAAGAGGCAGGTTCAGAACCTGAGAAATTAGAAACAGGACGAGGGTTGGATACATTTATTCATTTGGGCAGAGGTCTGATGTTGTTCAATGTCAGGAGAAAAGGATGACAATTAGAATAGGAAAGAGGAGTGTGGGTGTGTGCTCCTGCCCCAGCAGGACGGAAGTGAGGGGACAACTGAGTCCCCCTTCTGGCTCTACCTGATCGTTCATGATAGACAGTTTCCACCTAGGCTTTCGTTGATAACAATCCTAGTATTTGAGAGACTTATCAAAGAGAGCTCAACGGCAGGTGGAGGTGCTGTAGAGGAGGAGGCATGGCGGCAGCACACAGAGGACTAGGAATTCAGAGCCCTAGCAGGCCAGCTTGCAGGAGTCTCAACAGAGTCTGAAGATCTCCAGGAAGCAGCAGTTCTCACAACCTTGGCATGGGTAGTGGCCAGTAGGGGAGAAGCAGAGAAAGAGCCAGGGGAGCCGTTCATGTGGTGGTGGTTGTGGTGGTGGGGGCTAGGTTGGGTAGAGAAAGGAACAGGTCTATAGGCATAGAAAGATTATTAATATTTAATGTTGATTCATATTATTAGTAACCAGCTATTTACCCAAATAACCACACAGAGAGACTAGCATTTATTTAATTAGCCTAGAGCACAGTACTGAGCAGTAATTACTCCATCCTAAACCTCCAAGCTAGCATAGCTTCCTCCCATTCAGATTTCCTACATTATATTTGGTTTTTAATGATCTCCTAGGCCCAGTTCATTTCTTCTGATGCCTCCTGGTCCTCCCTCATGGCTCCAAGTCTTCTTCCTCGCCTCTTTCTCTTCCCCTCGCTGATCCTGGAAGTCCCACCCTGTTCTCTGCATCGATCAGCATTGGCTGGTTGGCTTTTTATTGGCAATACAGAGAACAAATGGGGTGTGTGTGTTTACGCAAACTCGAGACAAGAGATACTTAAAATATATATCACAAAGCCATGTTCAGATGGAAACCAGGTAGTGGCAACATTTGAAAGAATAAGGGCAAACTTTGCACAGTCCACAAAAACATGTCAACATACAGGGACATATGTGTAGTGAGTGGTCACATATGGAAATATAGTCCTGCATACACATGTATGGCTGTATACATGTACACTCAGGTACACACTCATGCACAAACTCTGAACTTCATGTGTCATGTTCACAATTCCTCACACATTGTCTCTATCTCTGTCTCTCTGTCTCTGTCTCTTTGTCTTTCTTTCTGTCTCTGTCTGTCTGTCTATCTGTCTCTTTCTCTCCTGTCTGACCTCATCTCTGAGCTAAGCATGTTCTGTCAGGAAGAGCTCCCTGTACTCAGCCTTCCACATCGTGCATACCCTCACCAACCACAGGAGAAGTCTCTGGTTGTGTGAGGATCATTTTGCCATAAGGAGGGACATCTGGTCCCCTGGATCTTTGGGGGTATCCCAAAAAGAACTTGCAAAGGGCAACAGAGCAAATCTGAATCAGGATGGTGCTGGGAAAGCCCAGG
Organism: Acomys minous; assembly: GCF_964271855.1. Taxonomy (NCBI): domain Eukaryota; kingdom Metazoa; phylum Chordata; class Mammalia; order Rodentia; family Muridae; genus Acomys; species Acomys minous. The sequence goes on from NC_140495.1 coordinate 104,215,952, forward strand.
TGTAGAAGGAGCTTGGAGAAGGTGTAATTAAGCCAGGAAGTCAAGGGCAAAACAAAAACAGAAACACAGACACAGCAAAGCCAGCCTGGGAGGACAGAGGAGGCAAACAAGGAAGCCCTGCTGCATTCTGGGTAGTTAGGACACTGAGCTGGGGGTATAAAGGCTGCCCCGGAAAGGAGCTCCAGTCATTCTCACCCTCCTCCAGACCAGCCAGCCTCCAGCATGTGTCACACTAGCTGCTCTTCAGGTTGCCAGCCAGCCTGCTGTGTGTCCACTCCCTGCCAGGCATCCTGCTGTGTGTTCAGCCCCTGCCAGCCGGCCTGCTTCGTGTCCAGCCCGTGCCAGTCAGCCTGCTGCAGGCCTGCTATATGCATTCCTGTTAGATACCAGGTGGCCTACTGTGTGCCTGTGAGCTGCAGGCCCACTGTGTGCACGGCCCCCTCCTGCCAGTCCTCCGTGTGTATGCCGGTGAGCTGCAGGCCTGTCTGTGTGACCTCTTCCTGCCAGTCATCCGGGTGCTGCCAGCCCTCCTGCCCCACCCTGGTCTGCAGACCTGTCACCTGTGGCAGCTCCTCCTGTTGCTGACCAGCGTCTCCAAACCAGCTGTCCCAGTGTAGATGGGACACACCTGTCCCCTCTGAGCTCCTGGCCTCTAGCTGCTGGTTCAGCATATGTGGCAGAGAGGAAGCCCATCTGCCCACTCTGGGATTTTGTGGGGGAGAATATGAAGTTATCTGGATTCCTCTCTTCTTGCCCATTGGAAGGGTGCCCTGGCTGCAGGGCTGTCTCTAACCGTTAGTGCCAAATAAACCAGTTTCTCCAGTTCAACTCCGCATGTCTGTCCTGTTTCGTGTCCATCTTTCTTGGCTGCTCTCATACCAGAAAAGATGTAAGGTCAATGCTTCTTATGATCTGGTGTCACCATGATTCCTCGAAGTGTGGGACACATAAGGAGGGTGTGGCCAGGTCATTGTGTAGGCCATGTGAGCGTTCAAGGTTAACTCCTTTTTGGCTATCTTGTTGTGTCCATGGTAACTTCCCCCTGCACAGTGTTGGGGACCGTCCTTACATCTCTATGGGTTGACTCATCCCCTGAGACCCTCAGGCCTGCCCACCCCAGGTCTCAAGTTTTGCTTTGGTGTTGGGCCTTGTCCCAGGCCTTGTCTTTGTAGAGTTTTTGCTGCTGGCTGCCACATGCTCCAGGCTTTTCCTTGATATCTGTAGGCTGGTGATGAGATAAGTGTTGCAAAGTGATTTTATACCCCAATAGCCAAGGTGGCCTTTGACTTGCTGTGTACTTAAAAAATGGGGCCTGTGGATGGCTCTGAGCCAGAAAGGAACCAGTCAGTCTGAACTAACTGTCTCAAATATGCAGTCTCCTGCATGCATCCTCTAGCACACACAGGCTTACACTTTCACATGTACACACACACACACACAGACACAGACACACAGACACACACACACACACACACACACACATGTATGTAGCTGGACTTTTCCTTGTTTGTGAGTTTTTTTTCCTTCCATTCTTCTCCACCCTTATTCCATCCTTTCAGCCCACTAACACTAGAAAGGAGAGAAAAAAGGACAGAGGGGAAAGGTGACATCATCATTAGATGACTTCCTTCTGATTAGGGGTGTCAAGTTCCTTGGGGCAAGTTTGATCTTCGCTGTCAGGATATCTAATTTCTTCTGGTTGTTTCTTCTTTGTATATGACTACTTAACAAACTGCGACTAACAACCACCATCACCACCACCACCACCACCACCACCAACAACAACAACAACTCACCATGCCTCTCAGGGCCCTAGCATTTATATACCCTCTGAAGAATCTCCAGAATTCCATTTGTCACATGCTCACAGAAATTATCTGCAGCTGACAAAACCACGGCTCTTATAGAGCATGAGGCAGATCACAGACAGCTGCTGTGGACAATCTGAAGCAGCCCCATATCCCACACCTGGGATTAAAATGAAATCTTATTCCCATATTTCTGTGTTTTTAAAAGGAACCAAAAATTCGCACTACAACACACATCCTTGTATGTCCACGTGTTCTCATGAGCTCTGCACACTTATGTTCACTCTATCCATCTGTGATGGCTTAGGTAGCAGGTGAAGCTGGACTCAGAGGCAGAGGTGGGGAGAGTTTGTATATTCCTGCCCCTTGCACTGGAAGGCATGGGGCGTAGACCTGAAGCCTGTTTGCCCCTTTGGTGTTAGCTGCTTTTCACACTAATAAAATCCCAAAACAAAACAACTTAAGAGAGGAAGAAGCTATTTTGGCTCACGGTTTGGAGAGCCCACGTCATTGTGACTGAGGGCAGAGTGGAGACGTTCATATCGTGGTGGGTCAGGAATCAGAGAGGGGATAGTGCCAGTGATCTGCTGTCTTCTCTTCCCTGCCTTTGTTCACTTCAGCCCCCAAGCCTATGGGATGGCATCGCCTACTTCCAGGGAGCCTCCCCCCTGACCCCTCAGCTATTCCTGTCTAGAAAAGCCTTTACAGACATGCCCAGTGGCTTGCCTCAGTCTCCTACAAGAGTGTAAATTCATTCACATTTCAGTGAAGGCTAACATTCAGATGCCAACCAAAGTCAACCTGACATCCAAATTCCTCACTTTACATCAGAGCATTGCACCCCCTGGCTCCGCAAAGTTTATGTCTATGATGGAAAAAAAAAATCATCCATTCTGTATTGTGGTTCCCAATAGTCTTAACAGTTTTTAACGTAACACAAATATTAAGTTTCTTTAGTGGCTCAAGGAAAACTACCTTTTAAAAATACTTTCTATGTATTCGTTGACTGTGTTACATATGCATTTTGCTCATTTTACTCCCCCTCCCCTCTCTTGTCCTCTCCCACTCTCCCTGCTCCATTCTCCCTAACATATCTCCCTCCTACTCTTTTTAATAACCCACTGCGTTTAATTAGAGGCTTGCAGGAGCATGTGCAGGCATGTGGAACTATTTACTGACTTGGGAACTTACCTAAGTGGCTACCCTCCCGTAGAAAATGGCTCCTACTCCCCCAAGCAGCCAGTAACAGCTCCTCAGCGGAGGGTGGGGGCTCCCATACTCCTCCCAACCATGCTGGAATATCGACAGGTTTGGCCTTGTCCAGGCAACCCCACAGTGGCTGTGAGGTCATGAGTGTAGCAGCCATGGCATGTCCAGAAAGCAGCGTTTCACAGATTCTTCTCCATCTTCGGCTCTTACATTCTTTCCCCCCCACCTCCATCTTGTCTGTTTTGTTGCTCCCTGAGCCTTTGAGAAGAGAGAATATAGATATTCTGGCTAAGGCTGAGCAACCAGCACTCTGACCAATTACTGATCTCTGTACTCACCCCTTTCCCACTGCGAAAAGGAGCTTCTACAAAGGCTGAGAGTAGCATCCTTCTTTGGGTATAGGCATAACCGTTTGGAAGGCACTCTGACAGCATATCCATTTACAAAAGCAACGCTGGTAGGTTTCCTCGAAGTGAACTCTTAGCTGTGAATCCCTATAATAGCTAAGTCAAGTCACGTGCTTACAACACTCGATGCCAGAATACACAGCCCGGTGCCAGAAGGGATGCAAGGGGCATAGGAAAGGGAAAGGCAGTGGAGCTCAGCACGGCTGATGTCAGACCTACAGCATGATGGTGGCCATCCGAGGTAGGCAGTGTCCTGATGTGACTTCACATGGCCTTGGGATGCTCCATCCACATATCCCAGCTGGTTGGAGCTTCTACTAACTCTCCATTGAGGTGGCCCTCCCCCTTTTTATGTAGAGGAGTGCTCTCTCTGCATATATGCCTGCATGCCAGAGGAGGGCATCGGATGCCATTGTAGATGGTTGTGAGCCACCATGTGGTTGCTGAGAATTGAACTTAGGACCTCTGGGACATAGCCTGTGTTCTTACTGCTGAGCCATCTCTTCAGTCCTTGGTTTTCAATCTCCATCCCTTCCTCCCTTCCTTCCTCCTTCCCTCCCCTCTCTTTCCGTTTTTTTAAAGACAGATTTCCTCTTTGTAGCCCTGGCTGTCCTAGAACTCATTCTGTAGACCAGGCTGGCCTCAAACTCAGAGTTCTGCCTGCCTCTACCTCTCAAGTGCTGGGATTAAAGGTGTGCATCACCACTGCCCACCCAAATGACTCCCTCTTTTGTCTGTAGCTTTCCTTGGGAGATGGCCTGTCTACTTGATTCCTCTAATCTGTGGGGTCTCCATTGTAGCCTAGAATTCACCCCTTCAACACCACACAACCTTCTCTCAGGGACTCCTCACAGATATTCTAAACTTGCTATACAGCTTTTCTCTCTCTCTTTTTCTTTATCTTTTTTCTTTTCTTTTCTTTTTAAAGACTTAGTTATTTATTGTGTATACAGTGCTCTGCCTGCATGTATGCCTGCACACCAGAAGAGGGCATCAGATCATATTACAGATGGTTGTGAGCCACCATGTGGTTGCTGGGAATTGAACTCAGGACCTCTGGAAGAGCAGTCAGTGTTCTTAACCTCTGAGCCATCTCTCCAGCTCTCCAGGCTTTTCTTTAAAAATGTGCAGGTGTCCTTGACCAGAGAGCTCGGACATACTGCATGCCTGCAAAACCATCACCACACGGATGACACTGGGGTGTGATGCCAGGTTGAAGAGCCAGGCCCCATAAATCACGGCTGCAGCGGCATATGAGGGCTTAATGAAAGAAAAACACTTTCATGACATCTGAATGCGGATAGGGAATCCTTGAGGCTCCCTCTTTTCAATGGGAAGTCTTCCAAATGAGCTCTCAGATTTTGACCCTGGTACCCGTGATGGGAGAGAATGCCGGTTAGTCATCGCCTTGGTGTACGAGGTTATCATTTTCTCCTCAGGTTTTATTGTTGGTGCTTGAAAGCATGGCCATTCCAGGATGGTGGGGCAGTGAGTGCAGAGCACCACTTGCCTGAACCCATGGGAAACTCCTCAGAGCCGCAAAGGAATCGTGGGAACAGGCAGGATATCTCCTTCAAGCAGCTGAGTGCTTTCTTGTGGTCCTGATGGCCGTCATCTGAGTCAAGACCACCAGGAAAAAGAGGGCCACTTGGGAGGCACTGCATCACGATTGCAAAGCCAACCCAAGATCCCACCCGTCAGCTGCAGGACCATGTGGGTGAAGATGCTAGCTGGCAGATCAGAATGATGGCCAGTGGTACCCTAACCCGAAGAGGTCCATAGGGATGTGGGGCATGTTGACATAACAGGCTATCCCTGCAGCGAAGCCTCAGAAGTAGGCGCAGTTCTTGAAGATGCTTTGCAAGAGCATGGTTCTGTGAGAGAAGTGGGGTATGAAAAACATCTCCAATAGGCACCTATTATAGTGGGATGAGTGACCGATGGAGGTGGGTGTACTTCCATGTGTTCCCTGGGTGTGAAGTCTTATTGTGGCTCTAGATGGTGGCTTCCCAGAAGTACAGGAGCAAGCTGGTGACATTAGCTTTTCTTTTGATGGCGACTGTCTCCTTAACAACCACATTCTGTGCGTCCATACGTACAGCTTGCTTTCTTTCTGGCTAGGCTACACGTGTTCCAGATCTTTCTGCTTTACGCATTGTTTCTGATACTCACTGGCTAAAACTGGCCAGCAATAATCGTGCATCTGCATGAGTGCTTTGCAGTCATGAATTTTCTTCACCAAATTTCTTTAAACTCATACAATGCTTCCAGACACAGAAAACAACAACAACAACAACAACAAAACAAACCATGTGTAACCCTTTGTCAGAATATAATATGAAGAGCCTATAATCCTGTTTCCACTATGGCCCCTCTTCCCCTAGGAAGCCTTGTGAGCACAGACTTTACTGTGTTTCTATTGGCATTCTGGTCTGAGTTCTGAGAGGACTGGACAAAGGAGGGTGTGTTGTTCAGGTTATGCATTGCTTACAGCATTCTAGGCCTTCCATGGTCCATAGCTACACACCCTGACAAATTCCTTCCACATATCAGTTCCAAATGATCAGAGTTATTCATGGCAATGTCCTGATTTTGCCAGCACCAGCTTTTTTTTGTTTTAAAGATTTATTTATTTTTTATTATGTATACAGTGTTGTCTGCTTGTTTACCTGCAGGCCAGAAGATGGCACCAGGTTGCATCATAGATGGTTGTGAGCCACCGTGTGGTTGCTGGGAATTGAACTCAGGACCTTTGGAAGAGCAGGCGGTGCTCTTAACTACTGAGCCATCTCTCCAGCCCCCAGCTTTTTTTTTTATTAGGTGTTTTTGCATTGCTGTGACTAGTTATTTTCGAAATAAACTTGAGAGAGAAGGGAACGTTCATGTTGGAGCTCAGTTTCAGAATTCAGGACATCATGGTGGAGCGGAACACACCACACTGTGATGGACCAGGAAGAAGAGAGTCAGGAATTCTAGCACTTGCCTGGCTTTCTCCTTTTTCCAGATTCACTCTATCCTGACCCCTAGGCAATGGGATGATGCCACACACTTAAGGAAAAGCCTACCCTCTTTGATCCTCCCTGGACCTCTCTAACAGACACAGCCTGGGATGTGCCCAGGTGGCTCTGTGCTGTTAGGCTGACCTTCCCTCACCAGCGTGGGCCTCAGGCCTCCCTATTCTCTTTCTGCTCTTCCAGTGTTCTCAAAGGGGACGAGACAGGTTCAGAGTGTGATGAACAGTCAGGGGAGATAGCTCTACAGATTCACGCTGGAGTGACTTCTAGAAGGGAGAGTCCTCACCTGGGCTCATGACCATAGCAGCAAAATCAGTCAGGGTTTGAGGGGCTAAAGAGGAGAGGTCAGCAGGGGGCAGAGGAGCAATAGGGAGGGGCCAGAAAGGAATGGACAGGGCAGGAGGGCTGGTAGCACCCTGGGGATTGGCAGCTTAAAGGCTCACCAGAGGTCAGTTGGCAGGGGCAGACAGAGGGCACAGAGCTCATCTCAACAGAACCATATGGGGGCCTGAGGTAGCAGCAGCAGCAGTGGCAGCAGCAGCAGCGGTTCTCACTGCCTTGGGAGGGCAGCCGGCAGTGATGAGGTAACAGAGAGGCATAGCACAAGCAAGGGGCACAAGTGGCTGGGATTGAGGAAGGCTTGGGTGAGAACAGGCCTTATGGTCACAGGATGTGTCACAGTCTTGGACACACATGTATAGTTATGCACACATTTACACCCACACACATGTGCACACACTCTGAACCCCATGTGTACATATGCACACACACACACACACGCACACTCTGATAGAGAGAGCTGTCCTCCATGCCCTTGCTTGTCTTATCTGACTCCAGCTCATGAGCAGACACTCCCTGTGCGCAGCCTCCCACGTTCTGCAAACCCTTCCTAACCCTGTGACAAGTATGATCTTTGTGGATCCCCCATCAGGGAGAACTTCTGGACTCATGGATCTTTGAGATTTCGTGTGAGGAAATCAGGAAGTGATGGAGCTTGGCAGAACCCAGAAGGCCCCAGGGAGGATGCGTGGGAGCCCAGCTTAGCAGCAGCTGGAGGAGGTGTGATTAGCCATGAGGCTGAGGGCAAGCAAAACAGGGACACGGACTATAGCAGAACCAACCTGGGAGGTCAGAGGAAGCAAACAAGGAAGCCCAGCTGCGTTCTGGGAGGTTAGGACACTGGGCTGGGTATAAAAGCCACCCTGGGAAGGAGCTCCTGTCATTCTTAACATACTCCAGACCAGCCAGCCTCCAGCATGTGTCACACCAGCTGCTCCTCAGGCTGCCAGCCGTCCTGCTGTGTGTCCAGCCCCTGCCAGGCATCCTGCTGTGTGTCCAGCCCCTGCCAGGCATCCTGCTGTGTGTCCAGCCCCTGCCAGCCATCCTGCTGTGTGTCCAGCCGCTGCCAGTCAGCCTGCTGCAGGCCTGCTACATGCATTCCTGTTAGATACCAGGTGGCCTACTGTGTGCCTGTGAGCTGCAGGCCCACTGTGTGCATGCCCCCCTCCTGCCAGTCCTCTGTGTGTATGCCCGTGAGCGGCAGGCCTGTCTGTGTGACCTCTTCCTGCCAGTCATCCGGGTGCTGCCAGCCCTCCTGCCCTGCCTTGGTCTGCAGACCTGTCACCTGTGGCACCTCTTCCTGTTGCTGACCAGCGTCTTCAAACCAACTGCTGCCAGATGGGACATGCCTGTTGTCTCACAACCTGTTCCACTTGACCTCAGCTTTAGCGTTCGCAGCAGGTGGGAGTCATACCCGTCCCACTCTGAAACCTGGAGGAGAACAGAGTCCAGAAGCAGGATGTGCCTCCCCTCCCCCCTGACCTCCTGTGGATGTCCGGGCTGCAGGGGCCTGCTCTAACCCTGTGTGCCAAATAAACCAGTGTTCGAGTTCAGCTGCACACGTCTGTCCTGTTTCATGTCTACCTTCCTATCTTCTCTTGTATCTGGAAGGATGTAAGGTCAATCAGTGTTCTCTAGATCCTCGGGAGACGAGATGGGGTGGGTACGTGGCCTGATTAGGAGGATGTCTTCAGGTGCCTGGCACTCCTGCACCTAGGAGCATGCAGCTCTGTCCTGGATTCACTCTTCCATCGCTGCATCCTATCCCGTCCCTCAGCGACTCTTTCTCAGGGCATCTGTAGCAACGGCCACAAGAACTCCATGCATTCTGTTCTTCGCTGGTTAGTTTTTCTCTCTGGTGTATGCTGGGCCCCTGGTGACTTTTTCCTGCAGGGCGCTTTTCAAGTGTTTGAATCTTAACTATACAACACGATTGACCCTGTAAACCTTCCCTTCAGTGGCTCACACATGCCTATCTTTAATTGTCAGGTGAGCGACATCCATGCATCAATTTCAACTTAGAAACTAGAAAGCGTTGTCGGGGGTCTAGCTGACTTCCTGTGGTGGTAGATGCCGGAGTTCACGTGGCCACTGCTCATCCATCAACGAGTGGGGTTGAATCTGCCCTGCGTATGCCTCAGACATCCTTGTCAGTGATGTGTAACCTGGGGGTTAGTTCCTCTGTGCAGCACTAGTGATGGTCTCCTACTTCCAATGTTCTTGTCATCCCTGGTCTCCTGCAGGCTGCTGTAAGCAATTCATGTGGCGGTTCCCAGGGAGGGACAAGGAACCGGTGCCTGCTGTGCCTGAGGTTCCCTTCTTCCTTGTCCCTCCCAGAGCTCTCACCGCTGCCTGCCTTGAGCTACAACAGTTTTCTCTGTGTTGCAGGCTTGTGATGATAAACAAAGGTGGGGGGGGCGGAGTTTAGGAATCAGCAGCCAAGATGGTCTGTGACCAGCGTGTCGTGTAAATATGAGCTTTGCATGAAACCGGGTCAGACATGGGACCAGTCCCATTGTTCTCCATATCACTAAGGTTGTAGACACAAAAAAAAGTGTGCAGTATTCTCTCACAAGATCTGCACATATGACCTCCAGTCTTGTTCCTAGAAAAGTCCCTATTCCCATCTGAGGCCTCGTGGGCTCAGGCTTCCTGGATTTCCACTGGTGTCTTTGTCTTCAGAGAACCCACTGGGACTCCCCTTATAGCCTTGCTCACAGCTGTCTACAGTTTCTCCGGACTCTGCAGGTTTCTGTCCACAAACCTGTGGCAAAGGCCTAAAGAGCCCACAGACAGGATGAGCCACAGCAGCGTCTCACCTTCTCCTATAGTTTCTGAATGAGTTAGTTTTGCTTTGGTTGGCTCGCAGTTTGAGGGTGTTTAGTTCATCATAGCGGAGCAGAGCGGTTCGCATTATGGTGGGCAATGGAACAGAAATAAGAATGCTAACACTAGCCGGGTGTGGTGGTGCACGCCTATAATCCTAGCACGCGGGAGGCAGAGGCAGGTGGATCGCTGTGAGTTCGAGGCCAGCCTGGACTACAAAGCAAGTCCAGGACAGCCAAGAATACACAGAGAAACCCTGTCTCGAAAACCAAACCAAACCAAACCAACCAAACAAACAAACAAGAATGCTAACACTTGGCTGACCTTTTCCTTTTTCTATGTTCATTCTCCCAGGCCCTCAGCCTGGGATGGGCGCTGCCTCATTTGAGTAGGGTCTTCCTTCTTAGTTAATCCTCCATGAAACACCCTCATGGAGGTGCCTCGAGAAATGCCCCAGACTCTGTCAGGTTGACAGTGAAGATGCGCCTTCATACCTTCCCTCCCTGGTGCGGGCCCTGAGGACTGCCCCAGGCTACTCCTATGGTTTCCCTGTACCCCAGTGAATAAATCCTAGGAAGCAAGTTCAGAATGTGAGAGAACAGGAATAAGGGTGGCAGTTGGACATTTTAGGGGGGAGGACTAATTCTCTGTAAAGCTACAAGGAAGGGAGGTGCCCCTGCCCAACCATGCAGGATGCTGGGGATGCTGACATATAAGCTGCCTGCTCCCTAGGTTGCTTAGCAACCTCTGATGTCATCACCTACCTGCCACTAGATGTGAGACAGGGGCCCAGGATAAAAGGAAAAACCTGCCGTCCATTGCTCTCTTGCTTTGTCTCTTATTCTGCCTGCCTGCCTGCCCTCCCCTCTCCCCCCCCCCCCCGGGGTGCCACTCCCTCCCCACTTCCTTCTCTCCCGTGCCTCTATAATAAATCTCTCCACATTCATATCTGTTGCACGCCATCTCATTTTTAATCCTTACCAGGGAGAGATGAGACTTTTCATAATTCAACAGGATCATGATGGCCAGGAGGAATGGTTCTCACCACAGCTTTGGAGATAACCAGAGAAACAGGTCCAGTATTCAAAGTATTCGATTGGAGGGATTAGTAGAAAGCAGTGATCCCACAGGGAGGGGCGTAATAATCAGGATGGGACAAGAGGGCTGGCAGCACCTGGAACAGGGCAGCTCGCAGGCCTGGAGAACAGGGACATGCAGGAAGCCCGCTTACAGACGGCGGCCATACAGGGGCTGTCCCATCGGAGGTCCGCATGGGTGTCAGTGGCAGCAGGAGGTCTCATTGCCCTGCTTTGGGCAGAAAGCAATGGAGGCGTCGCACAGAGAAGCAAGGCAGGCTGGCAAGCTGTCCATCCAGATCAGCGTGCTGGTACCTCATGGCTGGGACTCAGTGGGGCTGAGGTGAAAGAAAGGGCACGGTTTCTGAGTGGCAGGTGGCCATATGTGTACTATAGTCATGTATAGACACATCACACTCAGACATACATAAAAACCCCAAAATCTTCGTGCATGTTGTACTGGTTACTCTTCATTGCCACCTCTACTACACTTGGAACCTTCTAAGAGACACATCTCTGGGCATGTCTGTGGGGGTATCCAAAGAAGTTTAATTAAGTAGGGAAGAAAGATGTACTGTATTTATTACCTTTCTGTTGTTGTGACAAGACATCATGACCTAGAAAACCTATTGAGAAGTGAGTTTTTTGTTTTTGTTTTGTTGTTGTTGTTGTTTTTTTTTTTTTTTTTAACTTTTTTGGTTTATGGTTCCAGAGGCAGGAAAACATGGCAGCAGGCAGGCATAAGTAACAGGAGCAGGAAGTCAAGAGTTCACATCTTCAAATGCAAGCATGAAGCAGAGAGATAGAAAACTGGAAGTGGCAAAAGGCTTTAACCTCACAAAGCCTGCCCCAAGGATGCACCAAGCAGGACCTCCCCATAATCTCTCCAAACAGCGCCACCAACTGGAGGCCAAGTGTTAAATGCCTGAGCCTATGGGGGAGCTTTTCTCATTCAAACCACACATCCACCCTGACTGTGGGTGGCATCTCATGCAGTGGGGTCATGGACTTAACAGAAGAAAAAAACGAGCGAGCACACCATGCAATAAACCCAGCCACCTCACTCCTGCCACTGTGTGTTCCCTGCCGTCTAGATTGTATCCCTTCAAACTGTGAGCCAAGTCAACCCCTTCCTTCTTAAGCTGTTTTCATCAGGCATTTTGTCACAGCAATCTGAAAACACAAAGACAGAAAATGAATACGCAAAGAGGGCCAGCTGTGTCTGGGTGGTTGGGACACTGGGCCACGAATAAAGGCCGTCCTGGGAAGGCACTCCAGGCGATCCCATCCTCCTCCAGCAAAACCAATTAAATCCCACCATGGCTCACGGTCTCACATATGGTTTAGAGCTGGCCAGCAGCAGGAATGAAGGAGGAGTTGGAGCTGTGAGCTACAGCAGCCCTTGAATGCTGTGTGCAGAGTTGACTGGGCCTCGCCTAGGAGTCTGAAAGAACAGAGTTCCGATAAAAGGCAGACAGTAAAGAGTGCTCACGTGGCTTCAGAGCAGAACACGGATTCATCAGGAACAAACCGTTTGTGGTAGTGTTTGGTTAAAAAAAAAAATCCAACTACTTCCTGTCTGTGTCCAAAAGCCTTTAGGAAAGTGGAATTCAAAGTCGTGGCTGATGCATTCCATAGAGGAGTTCTCAAGTTGGCTCAGCATTTGGGCTGTGGCGAGTTGCCCACTTACTGCTCTTAAATGGTCTCCAATGAGAAGAGCAGGTAATATGAGCACGTGCATTGGGGTGGGGACAGGATGGATCTTGGGCTAGCTTAAAGTTGTAGACAAGGTGAGTGTGGAGAAAGCAGCTGTGACTGCGGAGGTGATTAGCACCATTAAACAGAAACCTTTCATTCTGTGCTGGGAAAATAACCAAGGACCCCTGGGGGGAAGACCCCACTCCTCAAAGGGTCCCACCCGAGAAAATGCAAAGAGAAAACCTGGACTGGAAATGTGCTGAATGGCTTCCCTGATCTGAAACAACAGCCTGGGGAATTTACCCCCAGGTTCTCTGGCTAAGACACCCTGAGGCCTTGGCAGCTGTAGCGGAAGGGAGCTACACTGTGTCTTATGCAGAAGAACATAGCAACATTGTGACATCGGTTTCTAGGCTTGCAAAAGCCAAGGCTAGTGGGGTTGATGAAGGCCTGCCCCAAGGTTCCAGAAAGCCTCTAAGGTGCATTTAAGAGTTGGGTCCCCCAGGTCTAATGAAAAATTATTCTGTGAAATTGTGAAGTAAAACAAGTTTCAAAAGAGACTCCAGGATGTTGGAGACGGAACAACTCTGGGGTTTCTACCAATGAGAGCTCCAGGCACAGAGTGGAACCTGCTCTAAGAGAGAGGCTCCATACAGTGCGAAAAGCAGAGGTTGACCCTGGCAGGGAGCAATGACGACACTACCCAAAGTTGTTGGAGCCCAGATGTGTGCATCATGAGTCCCAGATGCCTGATATGGAGCTTTAGGATTTGGTGTTTTCCCTGTTTGCCCTAATGCCTTCTCCAGGAACTTGGAAGAGATGTAATTAGCCATGGAGCAGGAAGCAAACAAAACCAGAAACATATACAACAGCAAAGCCAGCACTGGGGACAGGACAGGAAGCAAATGAGAAGGACCCGCTGCATCCTGAGTGGCTGAGTCACTGTGCCAGGTATAAAGGCTGCCTCAGAAAGGAGATCCAGACATCCTCAACCTTCTGTAGACTCCATTCACCAGCATGTGTCACACCAGCTGCTCCTCAGGCTGCCAGCCAGCCTGCTGCGTGTCCAGCCCCTGCCAGGCGTCCTGCTATGTGTCCAGCCCCTGCCAGCCAGCCTGCTGTGGGCCTGCTCTGTGCATTCCTGTGAGGTACCAGGTGGCCTACTGTGTGCCTGTGAGCTGCAGGCCCACTGTGTGCACGGCCCCCTCCTGCCAGTCCTCTGTGTGTATGCCCGTGAGCTGCAGGCCTGTCTGTGTGACCTCTTCCTGTCAGTCATCTGGATGCTGTCAGCCCTCCTGCCCTGCCCTGGTCTGCAGACCTGTCACCTGTGGCACCTCTTCCTGCTGCTGACCAGCATCTTCAAACCTGCTGCTGCCAGTTAAAATGGATACTTGGTCCTATCCAATCCTGTTCTTGACCATGGACTCAACACCCCTTGCTCTGTCCTTTGACGGGTGTCCTGGATGCAGGGTGACAAATAAAGCAGCTTTTCTACTCAACTGCCCCTGTCTGTCTTGCTTCCCGACTCTCTTGGTGACCTGGAAGGACTTCAGGCCACTGCTTGCTCTGACCCAGCCTCACGTGGCTCAGGAGATGGATATGGGTTGAGGACATGGCCTGGTGAAACAGACAGCTCCCTGACGCAGCCCAGGAGAATGTGGCCACTGCCACAGCCTCAGTGTCTCTTGTGGTCCCCTCCTCTGTTCTCCCTGTCCAGTCTGCAGTAGCGACTGTGTGGCACTGGGTGCTCAGATTATCCCTGCTTAGTTTTTTTTTTCTCTCTGGTACCATCTTGGATGCTGGGTCCCTGTGACTCCAGTCACCTGCAGGGCACTTCTCAAATGCTTGAATCTTAGTTATACAATGTGACTGATCCCCTAAAACCTTCCCTTCAGTGGCTCACGCATGCCCATCTTGACTGGTGATCAGCTGTACCATAACAAACACACACCACTTTCAATTTAGAAGCCAGGAGGTATCATTACGTTCTGCTGACTTATGGTGGCAGTGGCTGGCGGTCCCGGGGGGGGGGTGGGCATCCCTCATCTAGCAGTGAATAGAGTTGAATCTGTGCTCTATGGACCTCAGACGTGTGCTTTCATGTTCAAGTCTTTGTCGATGATGTCTAAACTGGGGTTTACCTCTTCTGGGTGGCGCTGGTGAGCATCCTCATCCCTTGTCTCATGTAGACTGTGGTGAGCAGTTCATGTGGAGGCTCCCAGGGATGGCATGTCTTTGGGTCATTGGATCTGCTGTGCCTATGGCTCTGCAGTCCTATCCTGTCCCTCCCAGAGCTCTCACTGCTGGCTGCCTTGGATTATCACTCTAACTTTACCCATCTGTTGCCAATGTTCCTGTGGGGCCCTGAAATCTTCCTGAGGGTTGTTGTCTCGACATGTCAACAGATGTCTGTTGAGTTTTCTTTGGTGTATCTGCCACTGGCAGAGTTTTCTCTCTGCTTAGGAGAGCACACTCTGCGTTCTGGTGGCTGTACATCACTTAAGGCGTTCTACCCACTGCCTGCTCTGGCTGCTGCCAGACCTGTCCTGTCCTCTTTGGACAAGCATGCCCTGTGACTGTATTGAGCACCCTCCTCTCCAGGGTGTTGTTAACTTCCGCTGAGCACTTTCTGCAGCCCTCTTGTGTGGCTCCCACTTTTCCTCCTTGTATTGTTTCTGATGATGTGTGTCTACTGACAGTCTTTATCACTTCATTTTGGAAGGACGCCCTCAGTTACACAGGGTAGGCTTGGCTTCTCCTTCAACAGTCGGAGGTCCTGTTTCTCTTCAGATGTCTGATGTATCCCTTGCCTTCTGTGTTTGTAGCATGCAGTTTAATTCTGTATGTTTACAGCTTCTTTGTTACTTTTGGTTTTTGACAGTCACCTGTTGGACAAGGTGTATCTAGCCATGTTTTTTTGTTTGTTTGTTTTTGTTTGAGGAATGCAGCCTATTTGGGGTGTTGTGTGTTGTCCCCTATGAAGGACACAGCAGCTGCCATTTTGGAGCCAAAGCAGCTGTGGTTACCTGCCTGAGACTCTAAAAAGACTGGGTCTGTTAACATTGCCCTCGGAACAGTGGAGGACTCACGAGGTGTCGCCCGAGACTCCTCCCCTCTCTGAGGCTGTGTGAGCAGCTAACTATTGCTAAGAGGGGACTCTTCAGGAGTGTAGCTGTCCATGATCCTGCAGGTAACCTCAGTAAATGCGCTGGTTCACCAAACTGGACTGGGAAAAATAATCTCTTTGGTTTGTCATCAGGGTCCAGCCTAAGGACAGGTGACATTCATATCTCCCAGGAAAAGTCACACAAGAAGGGATCTCTTATTTTTGTGGAAATTTTCTTAGATGCTTCTTCTTGGTTTCTTCTGTCTGGTTCCTCCTCCCCTTTTTGGTCCTCTCTGCTCCTCTCCTCCCTCTTCCCTCCTCCCCCCTCTCCTCCATCTCCCCCTCCGTCTCCCCCTCCCCCTCACTTCCTGTCTTCCTCCCTCTCTTGTCTTTCTACTCCGCCCCTCCCCTCCGGTGCCCCCTTCCTCATTCCCACCATCTCTTCGCCTCTTCTCCCTCCCCCTTCCCTCCCCCTCCCCCTCCTGTCCTTTGGCTTTCCTCCCTTCCTGTGCCCCTCCCCTCCTCCCCTCCTCCTTCCCTCCATTCTTCTCCTCTCCTCTCCTGTTGTCTTCTCTTCCTTTCTGTGACATTATCACGGCTATCCGTGTGTAATCAGGGTTATTAAAGGTCAGAGCCCGGCCCTGGTAGTCCCAATAATTCAGATGTGGTTGCCTATCCTTGATGAGCCAATGAAACAAACAAGTAATAGTAAAAAAAAAAAATCATGGAAAAAAAAAGATTGATTCAGTATACAGAGAGATTCCATGACCCCAGCCCTTAAGTCCATCCTCTGGGTCCTGACATGAGGGTAAGGTTTAGAAGACAAGACATATAAGTTAAGCAGTCCTGGTCCAAGTGTGGACCACTGTGACACACCATCATTGTCTCAGCTTCAGCCTGTCTGAGATGACGATGTGATAGGCTGTCTGCATGAGCTCTCTTCCAGAGAGACAAGCTCCCATCTGGCTGGCCCCAGGCTTCAGCCTTTTCTTTCCTAGAGAGAGACTCCCAGCAAACTCCAGTTCCCTCTGGCATTTTGTTTCCACAGGGCAGACAGCCAGGGTGAGACATGGACATCTCTTAGAATGTTTTTGTTCCTTCCAGGCATGCTAATTATACACTTTCATCCACAGATGATGATTCAGCATCCCAGAATGCCTTGGTGTTTTGTTTCTGGCTCCTCCTGTTCTGACCATCTTTCTCTTTGTATTTGCATTTTGACTACTTCTATCTGAACTGTCTTCCCATCCAGTGACCCTACTTTTGGCTATGTCAAGTATATCCTTGAGCATATGAAGGAACTAGTCTTTCATGGTGTATTTTGGCTTTGGCTGTGTCCATTTGATTTTTAGTTTTAAATTCTCATCTGTTCATACAAAAATCACATTTTAACACATGAATGAGAGATCGTGTGTCCCAGCTCCACACCTGTACCACTCTTGAGCTTGATTTTCTGGTTTACTCTGCATTTTGGCAATGAATTTGTATTGGGGTTTTCATTATTATTATCATCATTGTTATGCCTATTTATTGAGTACCCCCAAAATCTCCAGGAGACAAAACCAATGCAGTAGCAAAAGGATCTTTGTTATGACTCGAGCCTGGCCGCGACTGTCACTATCACAGTGGTATCGGGAGGCAACTCTGTGCTCTGGTTGCAGGGTTACTTAAAGGTCCTTTTCCCTCCCAGCATTCCCAAAGCAGGGAGGTGGGAAAGTACTTATTGGTTAAGACACATAAGGGAGTTTTGTGTTTTAAAATGATAGGTTATGAAAAAGGTGTCAAGGGTGCCCATGGCTCCAACTTTCTTTGATCTTCTTTTTTCTCCTCCTTGCTGAGGGGAGTGCCCAGTTTGGGTTTCAGCTGAATGTCCCATCCTGTGCTAATTGGCTGTTGCTAGGGGAGCGAGGAAGCAATAGTGTGTGGCAGGGCTGGGGTCCTTTGATCTGGTTTTCTAGTGACCAAATCTCCGGTGGGCAGGGAGGGAATGTGTCAAAGTCGGCCCTCCCTGCAGGTGTTCCTGGGCCTTTAAGCCTATTTCTTGAAACCTTGCCTCAGTGACCCTGAGATATTCTTTTTGGTCTATCTTCTTCCTCTTCCTCCTCCTCCTCCTCCTCCTCCTCTTCCTCCTCCTCCTCATCATCATTATCACCTGCGTCACACAGAGAATCTTATCTCCCATAGCAATTTTAGCTCAGCAGCTTTTCTCAGTCATCCCTGTGTGAGTGGGAATCTGACAAGGGCCTTTGGGTGGGTGTTAAAGTGTTTACCTTCTTTGTAACACAAATTGAGATTCCTGTGATGGCTTGGGCTTGGGCTCGGGCTCTGGGGAGTTGAGTGGTGTTGCCCACACTAGTTTTCAGGTGTCCTGTAGCAGATGGCTGGTGACTGACTCTGTTCCTAATCCCCGTCTCCCCGGGGAGGCTAACTTGCTCACTGGGATTCTGGGGAGGCCTCTGGGTTTCACACCAATGCACCTTTCACACTTTCTCCTCATGCTGGGCCAGCAGATTCTCTGGATATTTGGTGCTCTTGTGAGGTAGAAAGTCCGTGTGTGTGTCCCCCCCCCCCCCCCCCCCACGCCTGCTGTGACAGTACTTTAAGGTAGTTCATGGAGTTTGAGGTCCAGGTCTGTTTTTCTACCCCAACCCACAGGATGACTTGTTGTTTTTTGTTTTGTTTTTCCCCATTGCAAGTCTCTGCAAGGGGACCCTGGGACAGCTGCTTCAGCTCACTTCACATACCAGGGACACACCTTCTCGGTTCAGCAGAGAAAAGGGCTCTCCGAGGAGTGGCTGCTGTCCCAAAATACTGTGATTCTTCAAGGAAAGAACTTCAAAAGCATATGGAGGGACTAGAGAGATGGCTCAAGAGTTAAGGCAAATAGTTGCTCTCTTAGAGGACCCAGGCTTGGTTCCCAGCACCCACACAGTGGCTTACAACCTTCTGGAACTCTGGTTCCAGGGAATCAGATACCCTCCTCTGGCCTCTATGTTCATGTGGCAATGCATTCATGTGATATACAGACACACATGTAAGTAAAACACTCATACACATGTAATAAAAGTAATTCTTTTGGGCTGGAGAGATGGCTCAGTGGTTAAGAGCACTGACTGCTCTTTCAGAGGCCCTGAGTTCAATTCCCAGTACCCACATGGTGGCTCACAACTGTCTGTAACTCCAAGATCTGACACCTTCACACAGACATACATGCAAGCAAAACACCAATGAACATACAAAAAAAAAGTAATTCTTTTATTTAAAAAAAAAAAAGTATATAGCCACTCAGGAGGCAAAGGCAGGCAAGTGTTTGTGAGTTCGATGCCTGCCCAGTGTACATAGGGAGCTCTAGTCCAGCCAAGGCTGCATAGCGAGAACCTGTCTCAATTACCTACCCTGAAAAGTACATGCAGATGAAAAAGAGCACAAGGTGTATGGAAAGCAAGTTATTTGGTTCAAAGGATAAAGAGAGACCCTAGGAGTCAGAACATCCCTGGGGGTTGGACAGGAGCAGAGAGAAACTGGATTATTCTTTCTACACTGGCTCTCCACATTTTCAAGGTGGGTTGGACACACTTTCCACCTGCCTCACAGAGAACAAGTGTTAGGAGGAGACAACTGTGTCCCATCTGGAAGCAGCTGGTTTGGAGACACTGGTCAGCAGCAGGAAGAGGTGCTACAGGTGACAGGTCTGCAGACCAGGGTGGGGCAGGAGGGCTGGCAGCACCCAGACGACTGACAGGAGGAGGTCACACAGACAGGCCGACAGCTCACAGGCATGCACACAGAGGACTGACAGGAAGGGGCCATGCACACAGTGGGCCTGCAGCTCACAGGCACACAGCAAGTCACTTGGCATCTTACAGGAACACATATTGCAGGCCTGCAGCTCACAGGCACACAGCAAGTCACTTGGCATCTTACAGGAACACATATTGCAGGCCTGCAGCTCACAGGCACACAAGCTGGCTGACAGGGGCTGGACACACAGCAGGCTGGCTGGCAGGGGCTGGACACACAGCAGGCTGGCTGGCAGGGGTTGGATACACAGCAGGCTGGCTGACAGGGGTTGGATACACAGCAGGCTGGCTGGCAGGGGTTGGATACACAGCAGGCTGGCTGGCAGGGGTTGGATACACAGCAGGCTGGCTGGCAGGGACTGGACACACAGCAGGCTGGCTGGCAGGGGCTGGACACACAACAGGTTGGCTGGCAGCCTGAAGAACAACTAGTGTGGCACATGGTGGCAGATGCTGGCTGGTCTGGAGGAAGGGATGTCTAGCATTCCTTCCTGGGGTGGCTTTTATACCCAGCTCTATGTCCCAGCTTCCCAGAATGCATCTGGTCTTCTGTGTGGTGTTTTCATCACTTATTCCTCAGCGATTTGTTATTCTGGGATACATCTTCCCGAATTATGCTCTCTATAAACAATTTTGGCTTGAGACCAACTTCTTCCATAAACAGGATGTTCTGGTTTGACTTACCTGCATTTTCATACTACTGTTTCTCAGGCCATCATTGAGTGCATAATGACACCGGTTGGATAGAGTGTAAGTTCCTGTTCTTTCTCATTTCGTTCTGTCAGTGAAAGCCTTGAGGTAATACTGTGTTTCATCATCATTATTTATTTTAACTTTCCATTGTAAAATGCAAGACTTTAACACAGAAGCTGGGAACCTAGGACGTATGGGTTAAATTTGACATACTTCCTCACCTTGTAAATAAAGTTTTATTGACAACGACATGCCTGTGTGCATATGTGCTGCCAGCTGTTGTGTTCAGACCATGCTGGCGGGGCCTGAGTGGTTACAAAAAAGTTTAAAACATCTGCCATCACCCCTTGACACAAAACTAGCTAACTGTTCTTAGTTTCTCTTCTATTGTTGTGACAGAACACTTTACAGAAGCAACTTAAGGGAGAAAGGATTTATTTTGATTTATATTTTAAATCCATGATGGTGAGGAAGGCAAGTGAGCAGGAGCTTGAAGCAGCTGGTCTGGGAAAGCAGAGAGGATGAAAGCTGCCACCACCACCCAGCTACTTTCTCCACCCTCACAGCCTAGGGAATGGCACCTCCTGCTGTGGAAGGGCCTTTTCACACCTCACTTAATGTAAGTGAGACGATCCCTTGCAGGCACGCCCGGAGGCTCATCATAATCCACCTTCTGCCTGCTGGACTGTACTAACCACTACACTAACCTTATTGTGGAGTGGCTAGTGTCGGGCTCCATGTGTTCCTCCAGTGAATACAGCTGTGTGATGGGAGAAAGCCTGGAGAACTTTCTAGCAGTGTGAACGGTATGTGTGTGTGTGTGTGTGTGTGTGTGTGTGTGTGTGTGTGTGTATGTGTGTGTGTATGTGAAACGGGTGACTTCCTGCTCTGTTTCCTTTTGCTGTATCTCCCACAACTGTTGCCAAGCCCAGGGCTGCGGAAGCTGTTGCTGCCTCCTAGGCCCTGTGTGGCCCTGCTATGCAGGCTTTATATGCAGCATGCTCCCTTCTGCAAGACCTTCTGGGTGCCTAGCCCCCGGGTGCTGGCTGATCTTAGGTCAACTTGACACATAAACTAGAGTCATCTGAACCTCCATAAGGTCCGGCTGTAAGGCATTTTCTTAAATAGTGATTGATGGGGGAGTGCCCAGCCCATTGTGGGTAGTGCCATCCCTGGCCTAGTGGCTCTGGGTTCTATAAGAAAGCAGGCTGTGCAGATGTAGTGGTGTATGCCTTTAATCCAAGCACTTGGGAGGCAGAGGCAGGTGGATCTCTGTGAGTTCGAGGCCAGCCTGGTCTACAAAGCAAGTCTAGGATAGCCAAGGCTACACAGAGACACCCTGTCTCGAAAAACAAACAAAAAAACAAAACCAAAAAAAAAAAAAAAGAAAAAAAAAAGAAAAAGAAAAAGAAAAGAAAAGAAATAAATAAAGAAAGCAGGCTGAACAAGTCAATAAGAAGCATCCTTCCCTGGCCACTGCATTAGCTCCTGTCTCCCAGATGCTGCCCTGTTTGAGTTCCTGTTTTGACTTTCTTCTGTGATGAATAGCAACATGGAGGTATAAACCATAAGCCATAAACCTTTTCCTCCCCAGCTTGCTTTTTGGCCATGGGGTCTTGTTGCAGCAATAGAAAAACCTTACCTAAGACACCCTATGAGCTGCAGGCCCATTGTCTGTTCCTGCCATACCTTAGGTGCTGCCAGCCTGCCTGCCCATTCTGCTCTGCAGATTCCTCCTCTGCAGCCTGCTAGCCTGCTGCTGAGCCTATGACCTCCAGAGCTAGCCCAGCTAAGAGCCTTTGTGCCGGGCTGTCACTTATGGGTCCAGGTAGACCTCCTAAACCCGAGGGTACAGCCTGCCTCCTTTGCAACAAGGTCACTAGAGCAGCAAGTGAGGCAGAGGCCTGCCCCACGTCCCTTAGCCATTAACTGCTAGTGGCAAAGATGTGCTAAGCATCAGTAGACGGCATCCATGACTGTGTAGTGCTTCGTTCAGTCTTCCGCACTGCTCAGGACTGTCCCTGAGAACCTTAAAGTGTCTCCACAGAGGGGCTCAGGTTGGCATCTGAGGGTGGCTGGACACTGAGGAACTGGCTCTTCATAGCAGGGGGAAGTGGAAGTTGAAGCTAAAGAGACCCCAGAATCTCTCTCCCCTGGAGGCTCTCTGTGTGCTACCATCATGTGAACGGTGGTGGGAGGCCATATTCCCCGGGGCCCTGCTCACCAAATATCTCACTGGGAAGCCCCTGTCATGCGTTATCATCACCTTGTGGGGTGGGGTGGGGGAGCCTCCTGCCCAGCAGAGCCCAGCAGTGATACTTCCTGTCACTCCTCACCCTACAGATGCATACCAAACACCCCAGGAAGAGTTGTCTCTGGCTGCCTGGGCAGCAGAGGATAACTTTGTAAGTAAAGAATGTCCCCAGTCTAGTGACAATGGCAGCAGGCTCATTGGCTTCCCTCACTGCTAAGGTTTGGACTGGAGCCCTGTGAAGTTCCCACATACAGCGACTCCCTTTTCCCGATCCGCCTAGCTGTCTACCACGAGTGGGGAAAGAATCAGCTTCATTGGTTGTGAAAGTTTGGTTCATGTTCCTTGCCTCAGGTGATTCAGGACACTTCCTCTCCCCAGTGACCTAGGGTGAGGCTGGTTACCTTCAGACAGACCAGATCAGAGAGGAGAGAGAGAGAGAGAGAGAGAGAGAGAGAGAGAGAGAGAGAGACAGAGAGAGAGAGAGAGAGAGAGAGAGACAGAGAGAGAGACAGAGAGAGACAGAGTGTGGGTGTGGGTGAGGGACCAGTGATAGCATGGAAGCTGTTTTGTTTTGTTTTTCAAGACAGTGTTTCTCCGTGTAGCCTTGCCTATCCTGGAGCTTGCTCTGTAGGACCAGGCTGCTCTCAGACTCACAGAGATGGGCCTGCCTCTGCCTGCCTGCACCACCACCAGGAAATGGCACGGAAGCTTTAAAGCCATCCTTCCTCACCTCAGGAACCTATTTCCTCCAGCTAGCCCATTCCAGATCCCGCCCCCCCCCCCCGGCCCCCGTGCCCCACCCCCACCCCCAGTTTCCATCACCCTTCCAATTAGCACCACTGGCTAGGGACCAAGCCATAGAGCTTGAGGGTGATATTTCACCCTTATACCAGAACATTCTGTCCCAGGCTTCTCATGACTCAAATGCTGTGTTCAAATCCCCACAGCTTCAGAGTTCCAGCACTGTCCGAAGGCCTCCGTGACCCTAGACTAAGGCAACGTTGATCGGTCCTGTAAAAACAGAAACTGAGCTGTATGCTTCTGATAACACGATGACCTGGAGCCAACATTCCTCTTCCAAAGGGATGAATGAGGAGCTGACAAGGAAAGTTAGACCAAAGCAAAAGACTTGACACCCCGCAGGGCAACACTGACTCCTGTAGCCCTGTCAAGTATCTAGGTTGTGCCATGATGTGAGCTCCAAGGGCTTGGGTGACCTTGCTGTTTGTAGCCCACGTGGCTTGTGCCTTGTCCTTGGCAGGAATTTCATATTCCTGGCATCCTCTATGACCCAGACTCCTCCTTGCCCCTTCGACTTAACGCTCACAGCTTTGCCCATGGCCTCCTCAGGGGCTGCCTGGAAGGCTCCTGATCACAACACATTCTCTGGTCCCTGGAGCTTTCCTTTAAAATCTGGGGCGGAAGCCTCCACAACACGAAGACGGTGTAGCTGTCTGTGTCTTACACTGACTGCGTAGCCCTAGCTGGCCCCAAACTCACCACCTGCCTCTGCCCCCTGCGTGCTGGGATAAAAGGTGTGACTAGCGTGCCTTTTGTATTCTGAACACCTGCAAAACCAAAGCTGCTGCCAGCTGGACTGCCTGCCTGGCCCCTGGGACCACCACAGCTCCGTGGCCTGGCAGAAGCACCTTGGAAATGGCTTCACTGGACAGGTCCGTGAGTTCCCACAGGAAAGTCTTTCGTATGAGCTCATCTTTCACAGAACTCAAACTGAGGGACCAGGGGTCACCTTCAGAGGTGCCTCAGCCTCCCAGCTAGGTCCCATCTACTAAATGGGGGTCCCCTGGCTAGGTTCCATTTACAGTCTCCCCAAATATCACTGTCAGTGTGGGGAGGAGGCACTCAAGAGGAGCCAGTGCTGGGGGAGGGTGTTGGGTCATGAGTGGGAGGGTCTCTTATCATTTTTCACCTGGTCCCTTAAAGAGACCCTGTGACAGTTTGGGCTGGAATGTCCCCAAGGACTATGTGCTGAAGGCAGGGTCCCCAGCCTGTGGTGCCACTGGGAGTGTGTACAACCTTTAGAAATGGGGCTCGTAGGGAAATGCAGGGGTCACTGGGCATGTGTCTTGAAGAGGCCTGAGGACCAGGGCTTTTCCCTCTCTCACTTGCTTTGCAATTCTCACGTGCCTTGCCATATACCCCCCAAAGCAAGGGAAGATCATAGAGGAAACTGAGCGCAAGCCAAACCTTCCTCTCTCCACAGGTTTCCTCAGGGCTTTTGTCATGTAGCAGAAAGCTGAGCAGGGCATGGGGTGGGGGATGGGGAGAAAGGCGGGGGCGCCTTCTTCCCTGTACCCAGTGATTGCTGTTCTCCTCAGAATATTTAAATAACCCAGTGATGGGTGCAGGGCACGGATTAACCCAGCAAGCAGGATCAGTGCAACTTCAAATCTGGCCCCACTGTGTTCAGAGGCCCCCCTCTTGGGGTTCTGCTCAAGTCTTCCCATGGGGAGTTCAGCTGGGGGTAGGACGGACCTTGTCTGTCCCAGAAAGGTGTGTCTGCTTCTGTCCATGTGTCCCGTTCTGCTGGCTTCTGGCTCTGCCCCATCCAGTCAGTTCTCAGCACAGGGCTGATGAGAACACTGTCTAATGATTAAAAAAAATAAGAAATAAGATGCCAGGCAACAGATATTAGATGGAGAAGTTTTATTGTATGAGCATGGGGAGGCAAGGAATGGGGGGAGAGGTACCCCAGAATAAGACAAAGACAGAGGAAGAGAGAAGTGAGAGAGAGAGAGAGAGAGAGAGAGAGAGAGAGAGAGAGAGAGAGAGAGAGAGAAAGGGGGCAAGAGGGTAAGAGGGAGCCAACTGGAGGATTTGGCCCTTTAAAATCGTGGGCAGGGCCACGCCCCCACGGCAGGTAGGCAATGGCATGACAGGTGGGCAGACTGAAGCAGAATACTAACACACTGGCTTTCCCAGCTGGTCTGATGGCGCACACTTGACTCTAGTGTTGGTTGGTCCACTGGGAACCCAGTCTTGTCCTCTGTGCCATCCTGGGGGTCTGTTTCCAACGTGGCTTTCCCCCTTGCCCCTCCTCAGGCAGGCCTTACAGTCTGACGGGACTGGTTTTGTAACAGTAGGGGCTGATTCTCACCCTCTGGTGAACTGAGGTGGGGGATGGGGCACAGAAGGCCCCACCCCAGCATGTGTGCTCAGGGTTTTCAGTCTGTAGCCATGCAGGGGACTGTCAGACAGACACGCCTGCTTTAGGTTTTGTTCCCCAGGGTTCTGATTTAGCATCGGAGAATCTTTCTGTGTCTGACTTTACCAGGCGACACACCCAGGGCCATGGCGGACTAGGCATGAAGAGCCAGGGCACTTTAGAAAATGCGCAGGGCTCATAGCTCCTGACATGAATACTTTATTGAACGTAGCAGTGGATCTGTCACATCTGGTGTGAATGCATGGTCATGAGAAGGGGCTTCTGGGGCTACTATCTGCGTCACAGAGAAATTTGTAGGGGGAGGGGCTGGTTGGCACCTTCAGACCCCATGAGGCAGCAGCTCTGTAGCCCCTAATCCATAGTGAGACAACTCTGGTGGCCCTAGGCAGCTTCCAAGGGCTCCTGAGAGTGGAGAATCGCTTAGGAACAAAGACGGAGCCTACAAAGGCTGAGAGATCCAGCTTATCAGCAGCAGGACTTCTGGCCTGAGGAGAGGCCACAGCAGGCCTGGCGGGAGCAGGCAGGGCGGCACAGCAGGGACACACAGGAGGAGGCTGGGCGGCAGCAGCTGGGCTGGCAGGAGGAGGCACAGCAGGAGGAGGTGGGCACACAGCAGGCAGGTCTGCACACAGGGCGGCAGAGCAGGGACATGCTGGAGCAGGGCTTGCAGCAGACAGGCTTGCAGCAGACAGGTGCACAGCAGGATGGCTGGCAGCAAGAGGAGGATCCAGAGCAGATGGGTGTGCAGCAGACAGGTGTACAGCACACAGGCTTGCAGCAGAGAGGAACACAGCAGGAGGATTGACAGCATGAGGGTTGGCAGCAAGAGGACTGGCAGCTAGACTGCTGGCAGCATGAGGAGGATCCACAGTAGACAGGTGTGCAGCAGACAGGCTTGCAGCAAAGAGTCACACCACAGGACTGCTGGCAGGGGGAGCAGGTGCAGCAGGCTGGCTGGCAGCATGAAGACTGGCAGCAGGGGCTGGACCCACAACACACTGGGGTGCAGATGAGGGTCAGACAGGGGGCTGGGCCACAGCAGGTGGGGGCACAGCAGCTAGACTGGCAGCAGCTGGGGGCACAGCAGCTGGGCTCACAGCAGCTCTCTGGGCAGTCGTCCACCTGCCAGGAGGAGTCAGTACAAGAATCACAGGACCCGGGCAGGCAGACCCGGCTGTCGTAGCTCAGGTCACTGGAGCAGACGGACATGGTGGAGGTGGCCATGGTGGGGAGGTCTGGTAGGAGCTGTGAGTGTGTGAGTGTGAGTGTGTGAGTGTGAGAGGCTGGCTGTTGGCTTTTATACCGCCCTGGGCTGGTGTTGTCCTAGTGAGAAACTTTCCTTCCTGCTTGCTGGCTGCAGGAACCCCCTCATTAGCGCCTGTCATCAGCAGTGTGCACGCCTCACCTGTGTTTGTTTTTGTTTTGACTGTACCGAAAGCCTGGAAAACATTTGAGGCCACGTCCCCCTGTGGGATTTTGGAGGTGAGCAGGGATCCATGGCAATGGGTTCTGGGTTGAAATCCTGTGCCTGAGTGACTGGAACCTATTATTATTGTTGTTGTTGTTATTATTATTGCTTTAAACATTTCAAAACATAAGCAAAATGAAAAATAGGTCTTAAAAATATGACTCGCTAAAAGGCTTACAGATAGGGCACCCTGTCTCTCTCCGAATGTTAGCAACACGCAGGTCTTACACAGCACAGTTTACTCAGAGGCTTGTTGGCAGGAGACTGTGTATTCTCCCCACATCGCCTGTGCCTTGTCAGGGAGACTGTGCTTGGGTAAGGTTTGGCATCTTTCTCTGCTGTGCCCCATCCCCTTGAGACTCTTGGCATTTCCAGTGAGATTCTGAGCTTTTTCCATTTTCTTTTTGCCATGGTTCTAAGGCCAGAGACTCCACATTCTGCAGTGGCCACACTTCAGAGGCTTCTGGTCTGCTTGCCGCCACCCACCCCTCCCCCCCTCATGCTAGGATAGTCTGACTGGGTATAGAATTCTGGGTTTGGAACCTGGAAATGGTGGTGCATGCCCTTAATCTCAGCACTCAAAGACAAAGGCAGGCAGACTTCTTGAGTTTGAGGGCAGCTTGGTTTGCAGAGAGAGTTCTGGGTTTGAACCAGTGTCCCTCGAAGCACAAGTGATGTGAGGCTCATGTCACTGAGCGGAGACAAGCAGTGTTTCTCCACAGTTTGCCTCTTTCTTTCAACTTCAATCTCTTGTTTTCTTCCTTCAATTTTAGAATGCCCTTTTCCAGGCTGTGTAGTTGAGACTTTCAGTGTGACCTCTCATCGCAGGATTATCTTAAAACCCATTTCTTCCTTGGCTTTTCCTTACAAGACTCTAGACATTGTTCCTTCCGGTGTGAGCCTTCAGTGTGTCTCAGTCTTCCCAGTCCCTCCCCTTCACCCTTCACACTCCTCTTTGCGAGGTTGCCCTGGTTTTATTGCCAGACACATTCTGTCCCTACGGAGTCATTTGAACTCTCTATGAAATTAAAAATCATGCGGAAAGAGGCCCTACCTCACCAGTCATGGTGTGGCCTCAGTGAGCCATGTCTGCCATCTCTTGTCTAGCTCAGCCTCTGAAGCCACCACGGCAGATCTGTGCATCCCATAATTGTGTGTAGATGGCTGCCTCCATCCCTTTGTGGGGTGGCTGGGCATTCCCGTGTGTTGCTGGGAACAGCAGAGGTATACCTGCCACCCTTTCTCTTCCTCCTCCCTTTTCTTTTTTTCTTTTTGAAACGGTAGCATCTGTAGCCCAGGCTGGCCTCACTACGTAGCCAAGGTTTGCCCTGAGCTCTTGACCTTCTTGTCTCTACATTCCAGAAGTATGTCATCATCTTGGGCTTGTGACTAGACTGATCTCCTGGTGACTTCTTTCTAGAACCTTGTACCATTTCTATGGCCAGGCCCTGCCCTCCTCCCCAAGTTTCCAGCACCATGATGGTTTCCTCAGCTTGGTCTCGTGTACCCCTTCAGTTTTTCATGGGCCTCCGCTGCCCCCCCCCATCCCCTAAGTTTCCAGCACCATGATGGTTTCCCCAACTTGGTCTTGTGTACCCCTTCAGTTTCTCACGTTACAGTCTGAGTGCTCCTGTCTGTCCCTGGTGTTGCATCCTCCCCGGCTCCTGATGGCCGCTCCTGCCCTCCCTCCCTTGGTTTCCAGCTCTCCTGATCTACATGTTAGCCTCCCTGCACTCACCCCCTCCTTCAGCTGCTCCACACACTCCGTCCACCATGCAGCCTGCTAACATGCACCCTCACCTGCAGGCTTCGGCTTTAGTCTCCAGGAACTCTGGTGTCTTCCTCCCTCCCTCCCTCCCTCCTTCCCTCTCTCCCTCTCTCATACCTTTCCTTTCCCTTTCTCCCTTCTGTCCTCATTCTTGTCCTCCTCTTAGTTCACAAACTCCTGGCTCTACCAATTTCACTTTCCAGAAGTTTGAAAACTACAAAAGGAAAAAAAAATTACAGAAATAAGCAATGCAGAATTAAAAAATTATTATTATTATTATTATTATTATTATTATTATTTTTATTTTTATTTTTATTTTTATTTTTATTATTATTTTTATTATGGCACATTGTTGTAACTGGTCCAGCTGGCTCAGAGTTCATCATCTGAGTCTAGCTTCCTTGGAGGTGCCTAGGGGCTGGAGGAACGCTCAGTCTGGTGCTCAGCCTTGCCCAAGGCTTCAGGAACCTGGTGGCATCCTGGGATGCTGTCCTGGCTCCTATATTCCCCTGGGTTGTGTGTTGTCATCTGCTCACTTGTGCTTCTTCCTGCTCTGGCTTTGGCCAAGTCCTTTGCCAGATGCCAGGTTTGTGCCAAGGGTCCCAGTCAGTTGGTCATGTTTTTAAATGACCCCAGCACAAGAGACTCTGTGGGAGGTGACTTGCCTTTCCATTGCTGGGCTAGAGGTGACATCCATTGTGGTCACCTGGAGCAGGCCAGTGGTCCTCCTTAAGGGTTGAAGATCCCAGGTACCCACAGCCATCCTCCATGCCCTAGGTTGGGACATGGCTTTGTTATCCTATTTCCATCAGCTTTAACTTCACAGTCAACCTTTTGCCTTAAGGGTCTGTGGCCGTGGGGTCTGTGTTCTTGAACAGTGCCTTGGTTAAGGTGAAGAGACAGGGATGCAAGCCACAGAAATGCAACGATGGCCTGTGGCTCCTACTGGGTAGTTTTCCTGAGAAGTGGTTGGTGAGCCATGGAGCCATCTCTTGAAGGGTGTGGCCAAGGGTATCAGAACATTCTCGAAGCAGCACATGGCTGTCATCAGCTCATCCCAGGCTCCTTGCCCCTGAGTCATCTTTCTGTCCTCCCCTGGTCCACCTCAGACACCTATTGCCATGGTTTGGGTATAGAATGTCCCCACAAGTTCATGTGTTGAATGCCTGGTCTCCAGTTGATGATGCTATTTAGGGACCTGGATGAAACATTACATCATTGGTCTTACTGGAGGAAGTAGGCCACTGGGGGTGGGCCTTTTGACAGTCTTCCTGTCCCTCCTCCTTTCTGCTTCCTGTCTGCCATGAGGGGGAGCAGCCTTGGCTCCATGCTCAGGTTGTGTGGCATTCTGTCTTATCACAGGCTCAGAATGAGTAGGGTGAGAGCTGGACCTTTGAATCCGTGAGGAGACTCACTCCCACTCCTACCCCCATTTCCAGCTCTCTTACTGTCTGACTGGCCTGGGCACCTACTGTCCATTTCCAGAAGCCCCTGTTCTGTGTACCACACATGTGGCCTCATGTCAATTTATCAAGCATAGTGTTTCCAAGGTGAATCCGCCTGGTTGGCTCCTCTACAGTTGTGTGATGTTCCCTGGGTGGACAGCCCACACACTCCCCTGCTGGATAGACATTTCAATAATGTCCTGTTGTCTGTTGTCAGTGCTGTGGACCTGAGTGGACACTGCTCTATATGAATGCGTGCTCTCATTTCTCCTAAGATGAAGCCTAGAGCTGGCCTGGCAGAGTTCCAGAGTCTCCTGTAATTATAAGCCTTGGAAACTGTCTTCCATTGTGGCCATACCAGGAAAGAGGCTCATAGGAGACAGGGAACATACTTCCTGGGTGCTGGAGGGCATCCCTCTGGCAAACCAAGGGTCACCAGGTGTCAACATGCAGAGGTGAGCGTGTCAGACACAGGTCACTGTTTCTGTTCTAACCCATGGCCATCAGGACACCAGAAAGGGTCAGACCTATGTTAGGGGTGACCTCCAATGATGTTGAGCCTTGCCTGTTGGCCACTTAACACCCACAGCAGGATGTGGCCATCATGGCTCTTTGAGGCCTCTTATCTATGGGGACATAGGTTTGGCCTCCAAGAACAAGACAAAGCTGTGCCATATGGTCTCTGGTGCTGGGATGCCTCAGTGGTTATTTTGGGTAGTCTCCTGAGTGGAGGAAGGGAGGTGGCCCCCTAATCACAGGAGCCCTGGGTGTGAGCACCTGGGACTGGTGGCACAGCTGGTGTTACCTCGTGTGTTAGTCATTTGTGTTGTTGCTGTAACAAAACACCTGACAAGAAGCAACGTAAGAGAAGAAAAGGTTTCTATTCTGACTCACGGTTCACAGTCCAACATAGTGGGATGATGCAGTGATAGGAGTGTGAGGCAGCCGGTCAGTTACATCTGTAGTCAAAAAGCAGAGAGAGAGGGGAGAGTTGCTGAGGAGGGGGGAATGCCAGTGCTCAGCTCACTTTCTTCTTTTCATCCAGTCCAGGGCCACATGGTCCATGGGATGGTGTCACCCACATTTAGGGTGGCTCTTCCTGTGGCGCCTGCGCCACTGCGGGAACGAGTCAAGGGCGAGGGACTGCGGATTTAACTCATACACACACACACACACACACACACACACACACACACACACACACACTAACATATCGAGTCCTTTATGCAAAGAGAGCAGCAGCTGCAGCAGCTGCAGCAGCGGTTTATTATTCTCCTTTCCCTCCAGAGTTCCAAAGAGCCGTCTTATAGGCAGCAAAACAGGAATCCTCCTCACAGGTGAAATCCCTCAAGAGGTGATTGCACACAGGAGGAAAAGTCTCAAGGAGGGGAGGGGTGCGTTCTCAGAGCAGAAAACATGACTAGCTAACCAAGATAAACACAGACATGGAAGCTGCTAGAAACAGGACATGAAGCAGCAAGACAGGCAGGCAGCCCAGTCGGGCCTGGTTCCTACATCTTCCCATCTCAGTCAACCTAATCTAGTTACCGCCTCACAGATCTGCTGTCTTAGCCACTGTTCTATGCTGCAAAGAGACACCATGACCAAGACAGTGTATAGAAGAAAGTATTTTTTAAATTTGTTTATTGTGTATATAGTGTTTGCACCTGCCTATTCCCCTGCAGGCCAGAAGAGGGCACCAGATCTCATTCTAGATGGTTGTGAGCCATCACGCCATTGCTGGGACTTGAACTCAGGACCTCTGGAAGAGCAGACAGTGCTCTTAATCTCTGAGCCCATCTCCCTTGCCCCAGAAGAAAGCATTTTATTGGAGGCTTGCTTACAGCTTCAGAGGGTGAGCATTTGGCCATCAGGCCAGGGAGCATGACAACAGCCAGGCAGGCATGGTGCTGGAACAGTAAGCAGCCAAGAGCTCATACCTCACTCCACGCAGAAAGAGCAAGATTAAGTCTGACTTAGACTTTTGGAACCTCAAACCCCATTCGCAGTGACACACCTCCTCCAACATGGCCACACCCCCTAATCCTTCCCAAAGAGTTCCACTACCTAGGAACCAAGCATTTAAATATATGAGCCTATAGAGGCCTAAAGTTAGTCCTCTGTGATCAAGGCTGGAGGAGTGGAAACGGCTAGAGCAGGGGAGAAGGAGCCTGCGGGGAATACTACCCCAGATGAGGACTTGGGGTCAGTAGTTGGACTTCTGGGCTGAGCAGAGGACATCACATATGCTGGCGATTTGTTTCCAAGGAGATTCTAAACCCTGTTAAATCGACATCGTTAGCCATCACATTCCACCCAGCATCCAGTCATGTGGTCCCTGTGCTCCGGCAGGGTGGGGGATGTTGAGTCTGGAATGCCAGGCAGCGAGGCGGGACAGACATCAATTCCACACTGTGTGGGGCAGCTGCTTGGAAAGGCTGGGGGCCACTGGGGGGCTGCACGGAGGCTGTTGGAATCCAGGAGGGCTGGATTGGCAGAAGGCACCCAGAAGCCCGTATGAGGCTGGCATCCTCAGAGCCTCGGAGCCCTGGTTGAGATGTGGACCCTGAGGAAGGTAGAGCTGCAGGGAGAGAGCTGGAGGCAGAGTGGGCACCGCCAAGGGGGCTGATTCCCCCGGGGGGGGGGGGGACTGGAGATGCAGCTTCTGAGTAGGACGGTCAAGCTCAAGTGGACCCCAGCCCTCAATAGCGGCTGTGGGGCTGAGGAGGACAGGTGTGGCACAGGGGTTCCCACAATCCCTGTGGCTATCCACTAGTCACGTTTCCCCACATTCCTAACCTCAGATGCTAAGCAGCAGCTTTGAGAAGAGTCAGGCTGTACCCTTGAACTCGGTCCTATTTGCTCCACGAAACCTGGCCCCTCCATTCCCATATACCTCTTGACACACACAAGACACAGAATATTAGAAGATAGAGGGTATTTTTTTATTTTAAAAAAATGTGTGTGTGTGTGTGTGTGAGTGCGTGTGCGCGCACACAAATGAGTACAGGTGCCAGCAGAGGCCAGAGGGCATCAGAAATCCCCTGGAGAAGAAATTACAACATACAGCAGTCACTCTCTGTGCACTGGGAACAGGACTCAGGTCCTTTGCATGAGTGTATGTGCTCTTAACCACTGAACCATCCCTCCAGCCCCCAAAGGCAGGCTTATCATTGTCATATGCAGTGACAGGGCCAGGTGAGGCTAGGACTGATGGAGTCGGGACTAGTCTTATGACTTGGGGCCTAAGAAGGCAGGGGGCTCTGCTCGGGCAGCCTCAGGGAAGGACTCAGCAGCCAAGCATCCTGTGGCTGGCCATGGCTGATCTTCTGTGGTCAAGGCTGGAGGGTGGGAGTAAAGTAGAGAGAGCTGAGAAGCAGCCTGTGTGGGTTGTGGCCCAGATGAGGACTAGGGATCAGCAGCAGCAGGACTTCTGGCCCGAGGAGAGGCCACAGCAGGCCTGGCGGGAGCAGGCAGGGCGGCACAGCAGGGACACACAGGAGGAGGCTGGGCGGCAGCAGCTGGGCTGGCAGGAAGAGGCACAGCAGGAGGAGGTGGGCACACAGCAGGCAGGTCTGCACACAGGGTGGCAGAGCAGGGACATGCTGGAGCAGGGCTTGCAGCAGACAGGCTTGCAGCAGACAGGTGCACAGCAGGATGGCTGGCAGCAAGAGGAGGATCCAGAGCAGATGGGTGTGCAGCAGACAGGTGTGCAGCAGACAGGTGTGCAGCAGACAGGTTCACAACACAAAGGTTCACACCATATAGGTTCACAGCAGGGCTGCTGGCAGGGGGAGCAGGTGCCGTAGGCTGGCTGGCAGCATGAGGGTGCGCAGCAGCTGTTGCAGCCAGATTGGCAGCAGGGGCTGGACACACAGCTCACTGGGGTACAGACAAGGGTCAGACAGGGGGCTGGGGCACAGCAGCTAGACTGGCAGCAGCTGGGGGTACAGCAGCTGGGCTGGCAGCAGCTGGGGACACAGCAGCTGGGCTGGCAGCAGCTGGGGACACAGCAGCTAGACTGGCAGCAGCTGGGGGCACAGCAGCTGGGCTCACAGCAGCTCTCTGGGCAGTCGTCCACCTGCCAGGAGGAGTGGGTGCAAGCATCAGAGCAGACAGACATGGTGGAGGCGGCCATAACCAGGTTGGCTGGGAGTTGGCAGGTGTGAGTGTGTTGAATGACTGTGTGAGTGCTGGTGGAGTGTGTGTGTGTGTGTGTGTGTGTGAGGTGCTCTGGGCTCGGGGCTTTTATCCTCCAGGTGTGTTTTGCTGCAGGAGGCTCTGCGCCCTTCCCCTTCCTTGTTGTTCAGTCTGGAGGGTGCTTGTGGGGCCCAGTCGCAAACTCCTGTTGGGCTGGTTGCCCTAAGAATGGGCACATCCGGAGGGAAAGCATGGCCTTCCTGGGTTGACCCTGTGCCCTCTGCCTTTTGGCCACTTGCCAGGGACCTGGTAATGTTGTTGACAACCAACACTATTGTGTCCTCCAGCTGTGTCCTCAGAGGAATGGGCCAGCCTGCCTGTGCAGGGAGAGAGGTGACGGGCTCCTCCTAGACTTGTCTCTCCTGAATCGGACCAGTGCTGTGGCCATAGCACCATACTCACAGCCTCTGCCAGTGTCCTTGGCATTGTCAGATGCCTGGGTCAGTGGGTACTTGCTTGGAGTCCTAGGTTCATGTGTCCCAGAAAGCAGTGGATGGCGGTGTGCGCATTGCTACAGGGAGCAACACTCAGCAGTTCAAAGGCCTGGCTGTGCTGAGTGGGCCTTCTATGCCACACAGCGTGGGCTTCCTGCCTCACATACACGGTACAGCGTCTCACTCAAGTTCTGTCCCATTGACTTCTACACACAACTTCACGCGTGACAGGTCCCATCAGCATCCGGGCCCAGAAGTGTGCTACGGGATGGTGATAGCTGCAGCTCACCGACCCCTCGGGACCTCGGCCAGTGAGCGGCTGTTTCACCTGGTCTCGGCTGAGGACTTCCAGCCTCCCCTTTGACTTACTTTCGAAAGGCTTTACACAGGCCTTTCAGAGCCCACTCTCTACCCAATTTCCCAGCCTCACCCTCAGCCTTTCCCTACAGGCCAGAAGTCAGATACTGTCCCTTAAACAGGAAGCCAAAGAATACTGCAGTGGAGGACAGGACTAGAAATATATTTTTATAAAACCAGACCCATCAGGCTTCAAAGCCTGGCCGCAGGGGAGCCTGTGGAGAGGTGTCCCAGCCAGCGCGTAGCTTGAAGTTGAGTCTTTGGTCAGGAGATTGGCTTTTAAGCTTTCTTCTAAGACTTCACAACCTTTAGCTCATGCATTTGGGTTTCTGGTCCATTTTGACGTAATGTGTGCCGCAGCATAAGTATGTAGTACAACTCTCAGCATTTGACCACTTGACTGTCCCAGCACCATTTGTGAAAGAGACCGCACTTCCATCACTGCATGTCCTGGTGCCATTGTTAGAAATCATCGGTGTGGTCCACTGATGTACATGCCCATTATTGGGCCAACAGCACAGTTCTGACCCCCAAGGGCTTTACTGTTGGTAACTGTAGTTTCTCTTGCCTAATGGCTTTGGCTATAGCCTCCAGGACAGTGTTGACTGGAAGTGGTTGCAATGGACACACTTGCATCGCCCCTGGCCTTAGAAAGGGTTTGGGGGTAAACCACATGGCTACCCTGCACTGAGGACTTTCTGCGAGGCTTGTTAAGTGTCTTTACTATGAAAGGGCGTTGGATCTTCCTCAGCATCCTTTGTGGCATGATTGAGGTGGCTGTGAGGTTCCCTCAGTCCCTTGTGATATGCTATACGTGTTAATTCCCCCTGTTGAGTCAGTTTGCACTCCAGCTGTGCTGCACAGTCCTTTTCTATGCTGCTGGTGAGGATCCGATTGTGTTTTGTGGGCGGGGCATGGTAGTGGCATGGTAATTCTTTCCTAAGCATTTCCGGTCATCTCTGAAGATATGGTCCCCCAGCTCTCCATTCGGGGGTGGTTTTTAGTTAGGGTTGAACTTCTTTGACCATCTCAGGTCAGTTCCTTTGGCCTGGGTCAGTTCAGACCTGAGACACAGATGGGTGAAAATGAGAGGATGGGGGAAGAGACACCTGCAGACAGTGACCACTGAGATCTGGGCAGCAACATAAGAGTGGACGGCGTGCCGCAGAGTCGGATTGGTCAGGAAACAGCGAATAACACTGATTATCAGTACAGAGATCAATCTACCAAGACCACACAGAGACCCCAATATATTACCAAGCTGAACTGGAAAGAACTCAACAGCTCTGGCCCACTGACGGCAGCTGGCAATGTCGGCAAGCCATTGTTAGTGTAGTGTTGTAAAAAGAAGAAATAGAAGGCAAGCCAGGTGAAAGAAGAGTCATAGTCCTGAAAGCTCAGAGAGCGCCGCCCACAGCCACACAGGACACAGGAAGCAGCCACGGCCTCCCGCATCCCGTAAGTCAGCTCATGGCTCAGGCCAAACGAGTCTCCGTGAATTTGAAATAGTTGAGATCTGATCGTATGCGACGACGTCTCTGACCATGATGAAAGAGATAGAAATCGAAAGATAAAGAAAACTGTAGAGTCCAGCAATCTGTAGGAACACAGCACATACACTTAAATAGCCAGGGAGTCATGGGGGAAGCTGGAAGATACAAGAGTCAGATGAAAATGAAAACATAAGACACCCAAGCGTGGATGCCGCCAACACAGCGCAAGAGGGAAACTCATAGTCATAAAGGAAGAGCCCAGACCAGTCATCTAAACTGACACTTCAAGGAACCAGGAAAAGGAAGTGCTCATGGAACCCAGAGGCAGAAGTGTGCAGAAAGTACGCCTGGACATAGAGACCTGGAAAAACAGCAGTGGGAACAGGGCCATCGAAAAAGAACAACGCTGGCCAGTGTTTAACCTGGCTAAAGGAAAACGGAATTTAAATAACTAAAGTCACGACCAGGCATGGTTGTGCACGCGTTTAATCCCAGCGCTGGCAGAGGCAGGTGGATCACTGTGAGTTTGAGACCAGCCTGGTCTACAAAGCGAGTCCAGGCCAGGCAAGGTTACACAGAGAAACCCTGTCTCAAAAACCAAAACCAAAACCAAAAACAAAAACAAAAAAACCCTAGAGTCACACATGGAAATAGGGTCTGGTGACAAATAAGGGAACTCAAGTGTTAGGGGCAGCAGACTCCATGCAGTCTGGAGGCCAGATGTTGTAGCCAGACCTCTTCTCTTCCGGTGGCTTCAATTGCTATTCTAAGTCTTTTCTGTCCCGAATAAAAACACCTACTATAGAGCAGGGCCGTGAGCCACAGACTGTCTCAACTATGCAGACATATCTTAATTTCTCCTCCCCCCTTTTTTCTTTTGTGTAAATGAGGGTTGAGCCTAGGCTCCTGCATGTGCCACCAGAACATTCCACGTTGGAGCAGTTATAGGGCCTCGGCCGTTTTATACATTTCCTCTGATTTTCAGACAAGGTTGACTTTGGACTTGTGACCCTCCTGCCTCAGCTTTCTAAGCAGTAGGTAAGAGCCGCCATGTGCAGTTCTCCTTTGCATAGGAAGGACAACTGGCTGAGCATCGACTTCTGATTAGACCGTTTCCTTCTTGTCCTTTGAGCACACCACACCACTGCCTCCTCACCTTAGGCTCAGGAGTGGAATGAGCCTCCAGCTCCCACGGTTGTCTTGTAGTAATTGCATCCTTGTGTCGCCTTGGTGACCTTTGCATTTTGTTTTTGTTTTTTTCTTTTGCTTTTTTCCTCCCTGAAGTTCATTGTGCTTCATGGACATGAAGTTCCAGGAGTCCTGGCATATTTGGGGAGGTTTTCAGTTATTTCTGGAAATGTTCTAGCTATTTTCTATCAGGGTAGAGTACCACCTGAACTCTACCATCTTAATCGTAAAGGACAGATTTCAAGGGAATTGCACACATTCAGTGTGCAGCCCTTCTGACCAGTCAGCCACACAGTCCCTTCAACATGTAAATAAACAAAACAAACAAACAAACAAACAACAACAACAACAGCAACACCCTATCCCTATCCAGTGTTAACTTACTGTTTCTCTACAGCCTGGGCAACTTCAGTCCTGCTCTCAATTGCTCTAATTTTTCTTCTTGTTTGTCCCACGCCTTCTTGTTCTCCTCTTTCTCCTGCTGGGGTCCTATGAAGCAAGGGTTATGTATGTCCCATGTATCCTGTAGACTGTGAGGCTGGGCACATCTCACTGCCTTCATCCTGTATGTCCCATGTATCCTGTAGACTGTGAGGCTGGGCACATCTCACTGCCTTCATCCTGTATGTCCCATGTATCCTGTAGACCGTGAGGCTGGGCACATCTCACGGCCTTCATCCTGTATGTCCCATGTATTCTGTAGACTGTGAGGCTGGGCACATCTCACTGCCTTCATCCTGTATGTCCCATGTATCCTGTAGACTGTGAGACTGGGCGCATCTCACTGCCTTCATCCTGTATGTCCCGTGTATCCTGTAGACCATGAGGTTGGGCATATCTCATGGCCTTCATCCCGCATGTCCCATGTATCCTGTAGACTGTGAGACTGGGCGCATCTCACTGCCTTCATCCTGTATGTCCCG
Source organism: Acomys minous (assembly GCF_964271855.1). NCBI lineage: Eukaryota > Metazoa > Chordata > Mammalia > Rodentia > Muridae > Acomys > Acomys minous. Next base: position 104,254,645 of record NC_140495.1, read on the forward strand.
TGTATCCTGTAGACCATGAGGCTGGGCGCATCTCACGGCCTTCATCCTCTATGTCCCGTGTATCCTGTAGACCGTGAGACTGGGCACATCTCACTGCCTTCATCCTGTATGTCCCGTGTATCCTGTAGACTGTGAGGCTGGGCACATCTCACTGCCTTCATCGTGCTTTTCAGAATTGAGTATTTCAGCTCACCTGCTTTTCTAGCTTCTAACCTTTCCTTTTGCCAGCTCAGCCCTATGAGTGAACCTGACATTGTGCCAGGGTCTCTGCAGCCTTTTCAGGCAGTAGAGTGACAAGGCACAGGAGGCAGCTTGGCACAACATGACTCAGTAGCCAGTGTTGGCTCAAACTTCGGGAGTCGGACCCCAAGTTGTTTATCATAGGCGTATTTAAACACAGCACAATCTGGTGCTAACTATTCTTGTGATGATGAACTCAATCCCAAGTTCACAGCAAATCATATAGAAATCTCCTTGAGGAACAAAGGAAACTAAATACCGCTCAAATGTGGCTGCATCAAAGCTCTTTGTAAAGTGCATGCGACACCGTCCCTAAAGGTAGGTTCTATAGACTGAGAACGATAAGTTTACAAGAAGAGTCTGGAAAAGAGTCTGGTGCCCAAAAGTCTCCGGCCACACAGCACAAAGGTCATCGGTGAAAGCAGGCCTGCTCTGGGCTTCTGTGTGGAGAACAGGTTTTGCATTCCTTCCTCATTAGTGATTGGTATTCCAGCTCTCCCTAGTGCATGGCTGTGGGCACAAAGACCACCGCGGCGCCTGCACCAGCGATTTCTTATATTAGTTCCTTTTGATTTGTGTTCCCTGCCCTCATCCCCTCATTTGCTATTGTAGACGAGGCTTGCCATTTGGTACTATGGCCTCACAGGCTCTTTGCCTTGAGCTGCAGACTTGACCTCACTCCTTCTGCCCCGATTTGTATATTCTTTCCTCCGACCATTTCAGGATATGGTTCACTCTTGCTCTTGTGGGACCTTGGAGTGCATCATTAGGTTGTTTGTTTTCCCAACAGGAACGTTGCTCAGTGCTGCTTTTGTTGTATCCAAGGGCTTCAGGGTGCTGTGTCTATACTATCACCTACCCCCCAGCCCCCACCCCACCCCACCCCCAACTCCTGCAAGTTTTCAAGTTCCATTTGCCTAAAAAGTCACTTTCGGGCCGGGGTGTGGTGGTGCACACCTTTAATTCCAGCACTGAGGAGGCAGAGGCAGAGGCAGAGGCAGAGGCAGGTGGATCATTGTGAGTTCGAGGCCAGCCTGGTCTACAGAGCGAGTCCAGGACAGTAGAGGCTACACAGAGAAATTAACTCACAACTTAAGACTGTTCACATCCTGAGTTATTGACGAAGGTGCGGCCTTGTGCCTGCCATTTTGTCGCATGTCTTCTAGGTGTTTTGTGTTCTTTGTGTCTTTTTTTTTTCCCCTCTCTTATTTGTCTTGGTAGTTTGATGGTTTATGGAATCTATAGTGTTTGATTCTTTTTCTACTTTCTCTCTGGTATTCTTATGCTTTGATATGCAACCCCAGTGGTAGCTCTCTCTCTCTGCCGTTTCTGGTTATAAGACTCTCTTTGTCTCTTTTTGTAAGGTTGGTATGAGTTGCCATGAAATTGCTTAATTTTTGTTTATTGAGGAAGGTCTGTGCCTCTTCTTTGATTCTGAAGCCTCTCTGGGCTTAGTAATCTTGGTTGACAGTTATTTTATTCCAAGACATCAACACACCATTCCATAGTCCTTGGCCTGCAGACTTTTGCCCAGGAGTCTGCAGTTGATCCGGGGGTTGCTGTCAAGGGGGACTTGGTGCTTTTCTCTTGCAGATAATATGCAGTGGTGTGGTTTTGGGTTTGGGGTTTTTTTTTTCTGTTGTGTCCATATAAGGTTCTTTACACCTTCTACCCTTCCCTGGTGTTCATATCTTTCCTAGGAATTTTCTAGTGTATCATTGCATAGGTTTTTATGTGCCCAAAGATCTCACATATTCTCTCTGTTTTTCCCCTTTATTTCTGACTGTGATGTTCTGAAAGACTTGTCTTCAAGCTCTGACATACATTGTCCTATTTGACCTAGCCTGCTGCTGAGGCTTTCAGGTGATCTCTTTATCTGGGTTACAGCTCTCCTCCTTTTTTAAAATCTCTGGTTGGTTCTTTCTATTAAAAAACAAACAAACAAATACAAACAAACCCTTTTCCTGAGTCTCTCAGCCACAGCCCACACAGTTTTCCTAATTTTGCTTAGCAAATTTTCTACATCCTCTTAGGTCTCAGCTCACAGAGCGTTTTAACAACTGTCTTTTGAATTTTTTACTAGCGCTTCACTCACTCCAAGGCCACTGTCACCTGCTACTAGAAAGCCACCGCTATAGACATCACATTGCCTGTGTTCTTTGAATCCCTTGTTTCTGGGTTGAGATTTGTAGGTCTGATGAAATGGACATCTCCTACATTGTTGTGGATGGTCTTACCGGCAGCGAGGATTTTGGCTTTAGAAATACACAGAAATATTATAGGGATATGTTTTCATTTTAATCCCAGGTGTGAGGGTCCGGGACTGCTTCACAGCAGGTGACTATGATTTGCCTCATGCTCATGCAGGGGTGTGGTTCTGCCAGCTGCAGATAGTTTCTGCCATTGTGTGCCATTTGGAATTCTGGGAAAAATTTCAGGGGCTATGTAAATGCTAGAGCCCCATTGGGAGAGTTGCTGGTTGGTAAGCTGGGTGCTGTTGGTTGTGGCTTGTTAAGTAGTTGTGTGCGAAACAGAAACAGGAACAAGAAGAAATTAGATATCCTGACTGCAAAGATCAAACTTGACACCCCACATCAGCAGGAAGTAGTCTAATGACTAATGATGCTTCCCTCTCCTCTATATCACTTTATTCTCTCCTATCTAGTATTAGGAGCTTAAGAGAGTATGAAAATGTGGAGAAGGATAGAAGAAAAAAAAAAACCCACAAAGCAGCCAATGCTGGCTACACTTAGCAGCTTACCCAAAGGACATTTCTGTCTGGGGACATTGACTTGATCTCTAGCTACCTCTCTGGAGCATCTTTGGGACTGGTGAGTTTGGGAATGGTGTGTCTGTATTAGAATCAGACAGAGCATTGAATCTGCATGTTACACAAGAAGAGGTCACTCTAGCATCTCGAACAGGCGTGTCACAGATTGCAGGGCTGCGCCCTGTGTAACTTCCATGTCTCAACAGTGTCCTCCAGCTGGTGATGGGGTTTCCCCAGGCATCATAAACCTGACCTACTGTTTATAAATACCCCTGGTACTGGCCTGAAGCCCTTGGCCTCTGGTTAGACACTGGTCAGATCCAAACACTTTACAGGAACAGGGAGAGGGTCAGGATTCAGCCGCCCCTCTGAGGCTCATACCTGGTGTTGTCTGCCATGTGTATTTGAACAAGGCAGGTGGAAAAGGGGACAAGTGGCCAAAAAGAATCAGACAGGACTGGTGAAAGTCAAAGTTGTCATTCTGTACCACTGCTGGGAGGGTGTCACCCAAGAAGGGACCACATACCACTCAGGAAGGGACCCTGTGCTGTGCTTCCTAGAAATGGGATCCTGTGACCCTGAACTGGGGGCTGTGGCTAGAGCAGATGATTTCCTTTCCTCTGTACTGAAGCTACTAGAATGTTCCTGGGCTGTGCACCTTGCAGGGGGCTATGGTCAGCCCATGGGCATGATCAAGGAACCTCAAGGCCCCACTCATACCTTGTTGGTGACAAGGACTGTGCTGGTACATAGATGTGGGATCCACACAGCAACTCTCCTCTGTCCTGGAATATTTTTTTCTTTTCTTTTCTTTTTTTTTTTTTTAAAGATTTATTTATTATGTATACAGTATGCATCAGATCACACTATAGATGGTTGTGAGCCACCATGTGGTTGCTGGGAATTGAACTCAGGACCTCTGGAAGAGCAGGCAGTGCTCTTAACCACTGAGCCATCTCTCCAGGCCCAAAGACTTATTTATTTATTGTATATGAGTGCTTTATCTGCAGAAGAGGGCATCAGATCACATTATAGATGATTTTGAGGCATCATGTGGTTGCTGGGAATCGAACGCAGGACCTTTGGAAGAGCAGGCAGCGCTCTTAACCACTGAGCCATCTCTCCAGCGCCCATTTTTTTCTTTTTTCAAGACATGGTTTCTCTGTGTAGCCTTGGTTGTCCTGGACTTGCTTTGTAGACCAGGCTGGCCTCGAACTCACAGAGATCCACCTGCCTCTGCCTCCCAAGTGCTGGGATTAAAGGCGTGCGCCACCACACCTGGGAGTCCTGGAATTCTTGTAAAGCCACAGTAGTGACTTTCTACCCATGGTCTCAGGACAAGGACACACCCTCCGCTCCCCTCCATAGCCTACCTCTCCTTCACAGTGAAACCCTCTCAGTGGGTTTATGAGAGGCCCAGGCCCCAGGGAGGTAGAACCTGGAGTCCAGTGCCAGAGCACGGAGCAGGTGACCGGAGCTGTGGGTCTGTGTAATGACTCCAAGCCTCACACCTGGGGAAACAGAGGCAGTGGAAGAGGTGCAGGCCCCAGGATGACAGTCACTATAGAGACAGAGTGGGTCGGAGGAGGTTTTATTGAGTTGTAGAGGTGTAGTGGTGCAGCTGAACACAGAAGCAGGGTTATCCCGACAGGGAGGGGTGGGAAGGGAGCAGCCAGCACCCCTGGGACCTGGTGGAGGAGGAGCACGCTAGGCCTTCTAATGGTTGAGCCACGCTCTGGTTTCTCTTCAGGTGGTATAACTCTTTCTTCTGGGCTGTGCCTTCACAGGCTGATGGGGATGTAGTCCTGTGCCCTGCTGCTCCAGTGGGTCCTGGCACTCAGCATCTGCACTTCTGGCCTGAGGAGAGGCCACAGCAGGCCTGGCGGGAGCAGGCTGGGCGGCACAGCAGGGACACACAGGAGGAGGCTGGGTGGCAGCAGCTGGGTTGGCAGGAGGAGGCACAGCAGGAGGAGGTGGGCACACAGCAGGCGGGTCTGCACACAGGGCGGCAGAGCAGGGACATGCTGGAGCAGGGCTTGCAGCAGACAGGCTTGCAGCAGACAGGTGCACAGCAGGATGGCTGACAGCATGAGGAGGATCCAGAGCAGATGGGTGTGCAGCAGACAGGCTTGCAGCAGACAGGTGTGCAGCAGACAGGTGCACAGCAGGATGGCTGGCAGCAAGAGGACTGGCAGCTAGGCTGCTGGCAGCAAGAGGAGGATCCACAGCAGACAGGTGTGCAGCAGAGAGGCTTGCAGCAAAGAGTCACACCGCAGGACTGCTGGCAGGGGGAGCAGGTGCAGCATGCTGGCTGGCAGCTAGACTGCTGGCAGCATGAGGGTGTGCAGGAAGATTGACAGCAGGGACTGGACACACAGCTCACTGGGCTGCAGATGAGGGTTAGACAGGGAGCTGGGGCACAGCAGCTGGGCTGGCAGCAACTGGGGACACAGCAGCTAGACTGGCAGCAGCTAGACTGGCAGCAGCTGGGCTGGCAGCAGCTGGGCTCACAGCAGCTCTCTGGGCAGTCGTCCACCTGCCAGGAGGAGTGGGTGCAAGCATCAGAGCAGACAGACATGGTGGAGGCGGCCATGGCAGAGCTGGGTTGGAGTGGAGTGAGTGAGTTGTGAATGTGTATGTGAGGTGCTGGGCTGTTGGCTTTTTATCCTCCTCCTGCCCCTGTTTTCCCAGAGGGAGAAGCACCTCTCTTCCTGTTGTGTAGCAGGTGTCTTGTGGGAAGTTCCTCTTCCCTGAACACAGCCTTAGACCTATGTGGTCAGGGACCAAGGCTTGCTGGCAGCTCCGGAGTGAGGGAGAGACTGAACACTGCGAATGGCAAGGTCTCAGCAGGCTTGCTGGCAGCCTCTGTCCATGTGGAGACTGCAGGAATCAGAGGCCTGGTTTCTGGGAGAAAGAGAAAGAGAGAGAGAGAGAGAGAGAGACAGACAGACAGACAGACAGACAGACAGACAGACAGACAGAGACACCGAGAGAGAGAGAGAGAGAGAGAGAGAGACAGAGACAGAGAAACAGAGACAGAGACAGAGATAGAGAGAAACAGGTAGAAAACTGGGTAGCTTGAAGACCCATCTCTACCAGCGTGCAAGATGTCAGCCACTGGTGGCACCTGGTGGCCATGCCCTCCAGGACAGGCTAGAGGCACCACCTTTTGCCAATGGCTATTAAGGAGATAGAAGAGGAAGAGACAGAGGAGAATCACTGTAAAATCTCATCAGAAGTCAGTGTGGTTTGTATCTCCAAAGAGGCCAAGGCCAAGGTAGGTCTCAAGATCGAGGCCAGTCTGGGCTACCTAGTGAGACCCTGTCTCAAACACCTTAAAACAAAACCTCTGCAGAGACCAGAGAGTCTCCGATGAGCCAACCCCCATCACACCCCTACCCCGACTAGTGTTGATTTCCTGGTGTCAGGTGACCCAGCTGAGTGTCTGTGTAGAGCACACAGCTGTCACAGGGCCATGTTGGCTAGCACACTGCCTGTCTCTCTTTGCTGACACCTGGCAGGTTCCTATGATGACAGGGGACTTTGCACACTGAGGTCATGGCTCTGGGCATTTGAGTCTCTGGCAGCTCGCTCTGTGGGGGAGGCTCTGCCCATGATGGCCTGGCCTGAGACGATCACCCTGTGTCACAAAGATTTTTGCCGCCTGGGGCTTGGGAAGACTTTGCAGGTTTAAGTTTGGTTGGGAACAGTACTGTGGCTGCAATCAGTCAGATTCTGTTTCCGGGAGGGAGACTTCCTGGGCAGTTGGAATGCAACTCTGTTGTTCGGTGACATTGTCATTTTGTGGCATCAGTGTCCTTGTGTGACAAGAAGTCCGGAGCACACATGGAGGGATGAAATCCTCCAAAACCACAGCACTGAGTTCTAGGTGGTTCCACGCACTAGAATGAGAAGGGACTAGGCAGGTGGGTCACAGCCAGAAGTCTGTTGAGAGCAGGTGGCTTCCTCTTGCCAGCTGTCCTCAGCTTTTCTGAGACAGAAACTATGCTGGGGAAGCAGTGTCGGGGCTTTAAAACTTTCTGTGGAACTTATGAATTCCAATAAGCTGGTCTGGGGGGGGCGGCGGGGGGCATCCAAGGTGTCATTAATTCTACAAAAGAGCTTAGAAAAAGTCCCCAAGCATTTCTCTGGGAAATACACGAAGAGGTGACATTATCCGTACCTTCACAAATTACTAATGTGCATGCCTCCAGACAAGACACAGGGTTTCTCACTCCCGCCTCCATTTCAGGAGTGTGAGTATCCATTTCTGGGTTCTGTCTGTGGGGCACATGCTGTGTGTCTCCAGTGGTGACACAGGCTATGAGTGTCTTGATGTTGTGCCCTGTGATCTCTTTCCCACAAAGCAGATTTTCTTCTGAAGTCACTAGGTTGTGGGAAAATGGACTCTGAGGTGATAAAGCAGGCATGTGTCCCAAAGACATGACCCTCAGACTGGATCATCCAAGCCATGTTTCCAATTCATATACTTCATAGTGAGTCCATGCTCCAGGGCTTGGCCTTATCAGGAGTTTAATTCTGGCCTATACAATGGGCTTGGCAATTTTGCGACTTTCTCAGCTTGCCCTCCTTGCCCAGTGAGTGATGCTTAGGCCCTTCACACATCTCCAGATGCCCACAGGGACACAGGGAGAGAGCTGCCCAGACCTGTTCTGCCAGATTTGACAGCTTTCTATGTCTCTGGGCTCTTAGCCAAGCCACTCGCAGCTGGTTCAGAGCCCCGCAGCCCTGACAATCCAGGCTGTGCCACCGGCCTTGATGTATCAATTATACAGGTGTTGGTGAACATCAAAGAGAGATTTTTTTCCCCCAGTGCAGCCATATGAGAAAGAGGAAGAAAGATGCAGTGAAAATGCTACCCTTGAGTCCATCTTCAGAGTCCAGACACCAGAGTAAAGTTTAAATAGACAAGAAGTGTGCACAATTAACAGTCCTGGCCGAGGTGTGATCTTGCCCATCATCAGCTGGGTTCCAGTGGCTCCATCCACATCTGGATGGGAGCAGGCTCAGCATTTTTCCTTCTCCCAGCATGAAAGTCCTGAGAAAAATCCAATTCCTTGGGGAGTACACTATCTCAAACCTCTGCAGGGTACAAGTGACTCAGCTTAGGACCTTTGGCTTCCTGAACTCCTGCCAAGTGGCCACACACTTGTCCATCTTCTCATGAGCATCACCTGTGTCACCTGTGTCACAGAGCGGCAACATCCCAGTGTTTCTGGGCACAGCCGTGTTACTGCTCCAAGTCTGTGAGTTCAATTGACCATGAACAGGCCAGAGGGCACCCTGAGACCCTACAGAATGAACCTGACAGGAGCTAAGGCCAGGGCTGGGGTATGGCCGCCGGGAAGTGAGTCTGGAGCTCTGACTGACACTTGGTTGCATCTCCCAGTTCAGGAGGGTCACCCCTGCCCATGTCCTGTCCCCTCTGTCCAGCACTGGCCTCCTAGGGCTGTCCTAGCACTCTGGCACAGAAGCACAATGCAGGGTCAGGGGAGACATCCCTGTGCAGAGGAGAGCTGGCAGCCACGGTGGGCAGCCACGCTGGGCAGCCACGGTGGGCAGCCAGGGTGGGCAGGGACACCGGGTGGAGCATCAGTGGTGTGTTCACCAGACTGTGCCACTGGCAATACCTGACAAAAACAACCTAAGGAGGAAGCATTAGCTTTGCGCGTGGCTACCGAGGGTTTAGTCTGCCTTGGCAGGGAGGGTGAAGCGAAGCCAAGCCTCTCGCACCACGGAGGCCAGCAAGCAGAGAGCACCTGGCCTAGCTGGCTTTCTCCTCTCCCCTTCTTCCACCTTGTCTCCAGCCTCACCAGGCGTGTCTTTTCCCCTCAGTGAAATCTCTCACACCCATGCTCAGAGCTGCCTCTCAGCATTTTCTGGCTACCTTGTCAGCACAGTCAAGGTGACACCAGGACCAACTCTGACAGGTGTTGTAGCTCCTGACACCATGTCATCCTGCTGATGGGGCTACTGGAGAAGGTGGGCCCACCCCATGAGTGGGACCAGATGGGAGTCAGGGTGCCCTTCCTGAGCCTGCACATCCTAATTCACCCTTGCCACTGCTCCAAGGACCAGGGAAGCAGGCTTGTCACAGCAGGATTTTGATGACAAGGATACTCTAGACAGCTAGCAGTAGCCAGAGAGAGAGAGGACCTGTGGGTTCTGAAGGCTGCAGCAGCTCTCTTCTCTTGCTAGCATCTGCAGGCAGCCTTTCTCACACCAGCCTTGCCCAGACAAACAGCATAGGATGGCTCCAGACCAGGCCACATCTGCCAGGGGAGTCCTGGGCATGCAGATTATTGGTTGAACCTGTCTGGGAGGAGGTCCTGAGCTTCAAGAGAGGACACAGGCCCTCCTGACCACTGAGCAGGGTCACTCAGTTCCAGCCAGGTCTGTGATTAAGGGAGAGTGTAGTCCACGGAGGTTACACGCCCCCTCAGCATGAAGTGGATGATGGCTGTCCCCCCCCCCCCCCCACAGCCTACCTGACTAGGAGATGGAGGGGTAATCTCTGGGTGCGTCTGAGAGGACATTCTGAGAGCAGGTTCTCTGAGGGGGGCCGTGTCTGAATGGGGGGGGGGCGATGCCACCTCATGGGATGGAGCAGGGAGGACTAAGGGGAAAAGGAGGGAGTGAGACACGAGCTTCTCGCTCTGCTACCTGGACAGTACCAAGAGATCCACTTCATCCCCAATACCCTGGAGTGATGAACTGATGCCCTGAGTGAGGCCATTTCTTTGTCCCTTGTGTCTATGGTAGATATTACATCACAGACATGAAAAATAACAACACAGAAGCGTGTAGAGTGGTCATGAATTTATTGGTGATGTGAGCTGCTGATATCAAGGGAAGTGTCCCAGAACCACAGAGGGACAGGGAAGAACAGTGACCCAGTGACTCCTGGAAGGTAGGAGGAGAGGCCCGGTCAGCGCAGGGGACACATGGTATTCCTCTTTTGGGGAGACTGTCTAGCTCAGGTCAGGTGCAGACTGGAGAAGGTGAGAGTGTCCACAGGGAGGGACCTGACCAGCTGGCACCAGGATCAAACCCATCAACAGCAGCTGGACTTCTGGCCTGAGGAGAGGCCACAGCAGGCCTGGCGGGAGCAGGCAGGGCGGCAGAGCAAGGACATACAGGAGGAGGCTGGGCAGCAGCAGCTGGGCTGGCAGGAGGAGGCACAGCAGGAGGAGGTGGGCACACAGCAGGCGGGTCTGCACACAGGGCGGCAGAGCAGGGACATGCTGGAGCAGGGCTTGCAGCAGACAGGCTTGCAGCAGACAGGTGCACAGCAGGATGGCTGGCAGCATGAGGAGGATCCAGAGCAGATGGGTGTGCAGCAGACAGGTGTGCAGCAGACAGGTGTGCAGCAGACAGGTATGCAGCACACAGGTGCGCAGCAGGATGGCTGGCAGCAAGAGGGTTGGCAGCTAGACTGCTGGCAGCATGAGGAGGATCCACAGCAGACAGGTGTGCAGCAGAGAGGAACACAAGAGGACTGCTGGCATGGGGAGCAGGTGCAGCAAGCTGGCTGGCAGCTAGACTGCTGGCAGCATGAGGGCGTGCAGGCACTGGTGCAGAAAGATTGGCAGCAGGGACTAGACACGCAGCTCATTGGGGTGCATAGGAGGCAAGGGATTGGGGCACAGCAGCTGGGGGCACAGCATGGGGGCTCACAGTAGCTCTCTTGGCAATTGTCCACCTGCCAGGAGGCACCAGTGCAGGTGCTGGGCAAGCAGATCCGGTTGCTGCAGCCCAGATTACTAGAGCATACAGATGTGGTGGACGCAGCAATCACACAGGTCCTTGTACAGCAGGTGTCAGCCATGGTGGGGGTTGGACCAGGAGAGGGGGAGTGCCTGTGTGAGCAGAGTGAGTGTGTGTGTGTGTGTGTGCGAGGTGCCTGGCCCGGGGGTTTTTATGCATCTCCTGAGTACGCTGCCTCATGAGTGCAGGCACCTTTCCTTTCCTTGTTGTTCATCTTGTTTCCGGACAACACAGCCAGTTTATGACCGAGTGTGTGGGTCATAGCAGGGCCAAGGTACATCCTTATCCTGAAAGCGACCACGTGACACAGTGGCTGGGTGGAGCTGGCACCTGCAAACTCCCCCTGCTGTCTCCCACATTGTCCTCAGCAACAGGAGCCCCATCAGGCATGGCTCCCTCTGGCCCAGTGCCTTGCCTTCTCCATGTTGCAGGCCCTGTAGCCGGTGTTTGCTACTTGGTGGGTTTCTGTTTCTTCCACTCTTCTCCACCCTTTTTCTTTTTCCCTTTCAACCCTCTAACACTGGATATTAGAGAGAGGAAAAAAAAAAAAAAAAGGACAGAGAGGAAAGGGGACAAAGTTATCACTGAGCTACTTCCTGCTGATTCAGGGCGTCAAGTTCCTTGGGGCAGGTTTCATCTTCGCCATCAGGATATATGTAATTTCTTCTTTGCATACAAGACTACTTAGCAAACTGCAACCAACAAGTAACAACAACCCAACAACTCGTCGTGCCTCTCAGGGGCCCTAGCATTATATCCCCTCTGAAAAGTCCCCACAATTCCTAACACCACACTCTTTCGGAGAAACTATCTGCCTCTGGCAAAACCACGCCTCAGCTAGAGCATGAGGCAAATCACAGTCAGCTGCTGTGAAGCAGGCCCATATCCCCACATCTGGGATTGAAATGAAAACATATTCTTGTATTCTGTCTTTTAAAAGAAGCCCAAATTCTCACCACATGGGCCCCTCTGTTCCTACAGATGGTCACCACCCTCTCCTCCATCCCAGACTCAGCAAGTTCCTCTCCCTACACCCCAACAGTCTCCTTGTTGCACAGTTACTTATTAAAATAACACACTTATTCTGTGGGTTTGTTGTTGTTATTGTTGTTTGAGTTTTTGTCTTTACATATGACCCAATTTTCTACTGTGGAGGACAGCATTGTCCTCTCTCACCTCCTGAGAGCCCCTCCTTCCATTGTGAAGGCAGAACTGCCTCAACGTGCTCTTTAAAAAAAAAAATTATCTATTATTATGTACACCTGCAGGCCAGAAGAGAGCATCAGATCACATTATAGATGGTTGTGAGGCACCACGTGGTTGCTGGGAATTGAATTCAGGACCCCTGGAGGGGCAGACAGTGCTCCTAACCACTGAGCCATCTCTCCAGCCCTCAACGTGCTCTTAAATCAGGGCACCAACCATTTATTACTTAGTGTTGTTTTATTTCACATCTATCTCAGTATCATCTTCACTGAGTGTTTCTGTGTAGGTTAGTCTCCATATTCATATGCGTTTCTGTTTTGTTTTCCCCTCTTGGACTTGATCACTTCTTCTGTTTGTTTGTTTGTTTGTTTGCTTGCTTGCTTGTTTGTTTTTCCCTATGTTCCAGTCATTACATCTTCCCAGACTGTCCCCTAAGTGACCCCAAGCTCTGAAGACACACACACACACACGTGCGCGCGCGCGCGCGTGCGCGCGCGCGCACACACACACACACACACACACACACCTCCCTTAAGAGGTTATGTTATTCCTTGTGAACATCACATCTAGTACTCTGCATTCACAGGCCAGTCTGAACTGGCCATCTCTCAGCTCTGGCATCTCTCAGGCCTTGCCTCCCGCCCCTGCCTTAGCACTGGGCGCCCCCTCAGCTTTTGCCCATCCCCCTGCACTGGAGTTTGCTGCTCCTGGGTCTCCCTCACTATTCTTTTGTCTTTTCCTTGATTTTTCTGCAGTGGTGGCTCCTTGCGATCTCCTTCTGGGCTGATGCCCTCATTTTGGTAGAACACATCCTTTGGAGGCTTTTTGGGAATGGACGCAGGGGTTTTATTTTCGTAATCCATGGCATGCGCCACGGTCCACTTTCCTAGCACCATTTGTTGGCAAGTCCAGAGATATTTTGGCACAGTGTTTAGTTGCAGGGAGGGGGTCTAGAGGTCAACACTGAGTGCCTTCCTTCATCACTTTCCATCTTGTTTGTTTGTTTGTTTGTTTGTTTATTGAGGTAGGGTCTCTCACTGAACCCAAATCTCACCAATTCACCTAGACTGGCTAGCTGGTGAGCACCAGGCATCCTCCTGCCTCTACTTTCCCAGTGCTGAGGGTGAAGATGCTTGCTTCTGTGCCTGGCTTTCACTGGTGCTGGGAATCTACTTGGGTCATCACGAGTGTGCAGAAGCACCTTCACCCACTGAGCCATCTCTTCAGCCCGTTCACACCTCTTTTTTGGTCATAACTGGGTCTTCTGTTTCACTAGTCTACACGTCTACTTCTTTGCTGGCATTATGCCGCTTTTGGTCCTTACACCTGTTTTGCAGTTTGAGACGAGGCAGCGTGACACCTCCAGCCTTCATCTTTGTGTTCAGGATTGCTTTAAAAATTCAAGCTCTCTCAAGGTGGGCTGTGATGGCAGACACCTTTAATCCCAAGACTTGGGAGGCAGAGGCAGGTGGATCTGTGCATTTGAAACCAGCTTGGTCTACAGAATTCCAATTTAGGCAAGGCTACACAGAGAAATCCTATCTCATAAATAAATAAATGGATAGACAGACAGACGGGCAGGCAGGCAGACAGACAGACAGATAGACAGATAGAAAGATGTCTTTTTGCTTCATTGTGAATTTTAGGATTTATTTTCCTATTTCTCTAGAGAATGCTGCTGGAAGTTTGATGAGCAGAGCATTGTCTTTGTAGGTTGGTTTTGTAGACCTGGCCGTTTTCATGTTACTGATTCTCTGCTCTATGACCTGGGAAGTCCTCCCTTCCACAGGAGTTCTTCCTTCTTTTCTTTCTTTCTTTCTTTCTTTCTTTCTTTCTCTCACTTCTTTGTTTGTTTACATGTGTTCTGTTTTTGGAGACAACTGTAAACGGATTCTGATTATTCTTGCTTTTTTTTTTCTTAGTCTGTTCATTGAGTACAGAGAAGGCACTGAATTTCATATGGTGATTTTATATCCTGCTATCCCACTAGAAGTGGTTGTTGTTGTTGTTAATCAGATTTAAGCATTTCTGATGGAGTCGTTGGGGGCTTTTTACATAAGAATACTGTCTGAAAGTAAGGACACGTTGATTTATTTATTTTTTTTATCCCCTATATTTCTTTCCCTTGTCTTATTGCTATGGCTACAAACTCAGGCAATGTATATGTATGTGGGGGGGGGCAGTAAATAAACCACTGAAATGGTCGCTCTGTTATTAGGAGGATTGTTATTGGGGGGAAGAGAGAGAGAGAGAGAGAGAGAGAGAGAGAGAGAGAGAGAGAGAGAGAGAGAGAGAATAGCCAGGGGCACCTAGAAAAGTCCAGAGCAGAGAGAAAAAGATGCAGACTGTACACAGCCAGCAGAGTAGACATGGCCAGGACTATCTCTGAGAGAAGAGAGAACAGCAAGAGAGAATAATGGAAGCCTGGAGAGATGGCTCAGAGGTTAAGAGGACTGTTTGCACTTCCAAAGGTCCTGAGTTCAATTCCCAGCCACCACATGGCGGCTCACAAACATCTACTGTGATATCTGGTGCCCTCTTTTGGTATACAGGTATACATGCAGGCCAGAACAAATAAAAAGAAACACACACACACACACACACACACACACACACACACACACAGAGAGAGAGAGAGAGAGAGAGAGAGAGAGAGAGAGAGAGAGAGAGAGAGAGAGAGAGAGAGAGAATGATGGAGATAGTTGGGGCTGGGGTAAAAACCTTGCCATTATAGAGAGAGCAACCAGGTAACGGGGAGGAGGGAAGCCTAGAGAAGTAAGAAGGGGAGAGGGCTAGTGTGGGGGCTGTGAAATGTGTAATGAGTGCATGTGAATAGGGGCTATAGGAGCCTGGAGGCCAGCACAGGCTTTGATATGCCACAGATCGCAATGGGGAGCCATGTGCCCCTTCTGTCAGAGGCAAGGGAAATGACTCCTTTTGACAGAAGGGGATCCCATTTCTTGAGTTCTTGGGCAATGCTGGCTAGAAATTCCTTTATAGTCCTGCTTGGGCCAGGTGGGCCAGGACTGTCGTTTCTGTGTATATGAACTGCCTGAGACCTAACAGTATACACTTGCTGCACTCTTGTTTTTAGATCTTCCCTATTAAGTATGGTGCATGCTGTGGGCTGGTTGGATATAGCATTTGGTATTGAGGTAGGTCTTCCTATTCCTGTTTTTATTACAGAATTTTTAGTGAGGTAGGTCTTCCTATTCCTGTTTTTATTACAGCATTTTGTATTGAGGTAGGTCTTCCTATTCCTGTTTTTATTACAGAATTTTTAATGAGGTAGGTCTTCCTATTCCTGTTTTTATTACAGAATTTTTACTGAGGTAGGTCTTCCTATTCCTGTTTTCATTTGTCAGGGCTTTTGAACATGAAGGGAAGTTGAACTTTGCCAAGGGCATCCACTCAGATGGTCTTGTGATCTGGGCTCTGTCTATTTATATGCTGCGTCACATTTATTGATCTGTGTGTGTCAAGCCATATTTGTGTCCCTAGACTGAAGCTCACTCAGTCATGCTATATATGATCTTTTAATGTGCTGTGGAATTCTGTTTGAAATGTGTTGCCGACAACTCTTGTGTCCATGTTACCAGCGTGTGTGTGTGTGTGTGTGTGTGTGTGTGTGTGTGTGTGTGTGTGTGTGTTTCTGGTTGTGTCCTTATCAGGCTTTCATACCAGGGTGATGCTGGCTTAGGCAGCATCAGGTAGGAGATGCCCCTGCCCTTGTTCCTTGACAGACTGGGATGTCTAGGCGCCAGCTCTTCATGGAGGATGTGGTAGAACGCAGGCGTGAGACTGTCTGTCTTGAGCTTTTCTTTGCTGAGGCGATCACTGGTTCAAACTCACTGACCAGTGTAGAACTGTCCAGGTTATGTATGTCCTTTTGACCTAATTTTGGTAGGCCATTATGTGTCCAGGAACTTATCCATGCTTAAAGTGAGTCACTTGAAGAGATGCTCGCCCAGCATGGCCTGGAGGCTACTAGCCTGCAGAAATCGGCCAGTGTGCTCGTGATAACCTTTGCCTTCTCATCTGGAAGCCACAGCAGGAAGAGCCGACAGGGCGTGGTCCAGGTTCTTCCCCAGACAGCCTTTCTAGCATCCCAGGATTTACCCAGCCTAACAGCGAGGGCTGTCGCATGTTCTGAAAGATGTGGCCGCCGCATTGATTTTGCGTCTGGAGGATGCAAATCAGAGTGTTTTCCCTTCCTGTTGGCAGTTTGTGGAAGAAGGGGCCTGTACCTTGCAGAGCCAAGACACCTAGTGAGAGAAGTGCATGCAGGAGGGGCTTATGTAAATTGATGGCTGATGGCAGCTTCGATCTTTTTATTTTTTATTTTTTTAAAGATTCATTTGTGTATATGAGCACGCTATCTTTACGCACACCAGAAGAGGGCATCAGATCCCAGTATAGATGGTTGTGAGCTACCACACCATTGCTGGGAATTGAACTCAGGACCTCTGGAACAGCAGACAGTGCTCTTAACTGCCTCCCCAGCCACCAGCCCCCCAGAGCCATCTCTCCAGCCCTGCAGCTTTGATCCTAGTGGAATAATTCTGATTCATTTGGGAGGTTCTGGCTGGTGTGCAATAGGGCGATAACCGAAAAATATAGTCCCTAGATCAGCCCCACCCAAGACCATCCAAGAATCAAGACAGTGATCCACAGGACTTCTGGGTACACTTCTCTCTGGTTTTCTTTCAGGTTTATTTATTTTATCTTTGTGTATGTGTGTTTTGCCTGCATGTGCCTGAGTATTGTGCGTGCCTGGTGCCAGAGGAGCTCAGAAGGGTGTGTCCCCTGGAACTGGAGTTATAGACTGTTATGAACTGCTGTGTGGGTGCTAGGAACTTAACTCAGGTCCTCTGCAAGGGCACCAAGTGCTCTGAAATGCTGGTCTATCTCTTTAACCCCCACCCCCTTTGGAGTTTTAATGTAAGCATCCATAACTGTACACTTCCCTTTTAGAACCACCTTTGCTGTATCCCGGGAGTTCTGATAAATTGTATTTTCACTTTTATTTGATAATAGGGATTTTAAAGTTTCCTTTCTGGTGTCTTTAGTGATCCATTGGTTTTTCTTGGTGTTTGTTTCTACTTTTATTGCATTATGACCTGCAAGAAAGTATTTTGGTATTTGTTAAGTCTTGGTTTGTGACCTAAAATGTGATCTATTTTTGAGAAAATCCTATGCTGAGCAGAATGTGAATTCCATGGCTGTCAGGTAGACTTTTCTGCAGGCTTCCATTGAGGCCATTTACTCTGTGGTGTATTTTAACTGTGAGTTTTCTTTGTTCATAGTTTGAATCTATCTATTGGGGAGAATTGAACAATGAGCACATGCAAATATCCACGCTTGTCTGACTCTCCATGTGCAGTAATACTTTTTTTTTAAAAACTGAGTTATACTTGTTAGTTTTAAGTATTAACATGACACAACATAGGATCCCCAGGGAAGAGATTCTTAGGAGTTACCTCAGTCAGGCTGGCCTGTGAGCATGTCTGTGAGGATTGTACTGGTTGTTTATTAATGTATGAAGAGCCAGCCAGCCCATTATGGGTAGCACCATTCCTTAGGTCGGGAGGGAGGAGGGGCAGGTCTTGAACTGCATAGAAGAGGAAAAAGCGAGCAAGGATTCGTGTGTTTATATTCTCTTCTTCTTCTTCTTCTTCTTCTTCTTCTTCTTCTTCTTCTTCTTCTTCTTCTCTCTCTCTCTCTCTCTCTCTCTCTCTCTCTCTCTCTCTCTCTCTCTCTCACACACACACACACACACACACACACACAGAGAGAGAGAGAGAGAGAGAGAGAAAGAGAGAAAGAGAGAGAGAGGACAGTTTGCAGAAGTTGGTTCTCTTTTTCCACCATGTGAGTCCCAAACATTAAAAAAAAAAAAAAATCAGGTCGTCAGACATAGTGGCAAGCCTCTTTACCCACTGAACCATTTCATTTGGGCCCAAAAGATATTTCTGGATGATAACAAATAGCTCAAGTGTCTAATCCAATCGGCTTCTCTAAGCCTTTAACTGGAGACTTGAGGCCATTTTCGTTCAGGGTCTGTCCCTGGTGAGTGGAATTTTCTGAGTCCTGTAATTTTGTTAGGTGTTCCCTATCTGGTTTAAATACTGTTTGGGGTTTTACTTCTCCCTCTTTGGAGGAGGGGTTTGCTGGTCACTGAGTGGGATATTTGACTTTTCTCTTCATTCTCACTCATTTGTCTATTGCTGTCACTCACTGTCATGTGGAGGGCGGTGCCTAACCCACCATCTTACCCTGGAAGTCTGTATATTGTAATATCATTAAGACATTTACATTAAAAAATAAAAGAAATTTAAAAACCATTTACATTAAATTCTTTTATTGTTTATTTTACCATAATTAACCTTTCTTCTTCTTCTTCTTCTCTTCTGGATGTGCTGGTATTTTAATTTGTATTGTTTTTTTTTTTAAATAAACAACTGATCAGTTTTATTTACAACTACAATTCCTTCCTTAATGATTATGTTTGCTTATTTTGTGTGTTCATCTAGGGGCCAGAGCTTGACATGGCATTTGCCTTCTTCACTCTCCACCTTGCTTTTTTTGAGACAGGCTCTTCCTCTAAGTCCTGAGCTCAGTGATTCAGCCAGACTAGCTGGCCAGGGAGCCCCAGGGACCCTTCTGCCTCTGTCTCCCCAACACAGGGACTGCAGTGCATGCTGCCATGCCCAGCTATGTTAAAAATATGGGCTCCTAGGGGACAAGCTCTGGTCCTCAGGCCTGTGAGGCAATACTTGTTTAATTTCTGCATCTCCCCAATTGTCTTCTAAAATTTGAAATTTCCTTTGGGGAAAAAAAAAGATCATTTTGGAAACTCTTGTGGTTTGGTGGGTTGAACTCTTAGTGACTCTCAGTCTTGATATCACCTAAGGAGTTGTATGTTACCCGAGTCCTGCCTCTCCTGCGTCATGATGTGTGTCCACACGCGCTGCTGGGTCCCCGACACATTTTAAACTTTTGAAGCCACTGGGAGAGAATGCCTTTAGATTTCCCGAGGCTGACTTTCTTTTTACGGTTATGAGTTTGTTATATTAACCGTGGTTCGGGATGGTGGTTTTTAGACGCCTCTTTTCTTACTGTTTTATTATAAATCACCAGCAGCAGACAATAAGAAGATGAGGTACTGAGCACACACACGAGCCCAGCACCCAGGCTGATGCATCTCAGTTCTTGCTGGCCTGCCCAGCTTCCTAGGAGCCGCTGTATTTGTACTCCGGAGGGAACCTCTGTGTGGGACAGCGCTCTTAGACACACTGCAGTGACCACTGCTTCCCTGAGTGTTTCAGTGCAGTCTTCCTATCAGTCTGAATGCTTTGGCCACATGGTGGCCACTGTGGCTGTGATGACAGCTGGCTGCTTGCCATCCTGAGGGTGCCAGCTGTCTCTTCTTGTCATGGGTGGGAATGACTGATACAACCTTTGGCCACAGGCTCACTGCCACCTCTGTTGTTCATTCATTTTTGTTTTGCTGTATATGCAAATTTGGGGCCCTTTGTCAGTTACATACTATGGCAGTTTGAGTAGGTATGGCCCCATAGATACATGTGTTTGAATGCTTGGCCCATAGGAAGTGGCACTAATAGGAGGAGGTGCTTTGTTGGAGTGGGTGTGGCCTTGTTAGAGGAAGTGCGTCACTGTGGGGGCGGGCTTTGAGGTCTCCTAAGACCAAGCTCCCACCCAATGTGAAATCCAATCCAGTCTCCCCGCCTCAAGATGTAAAATTCTCTGGTCCTCCAGCGTTATGTCTGCCTGCATGCCGCCACGTTTCCTGCCATGATGGTAATGGACTAAGCCTCTGAAACTGTAAGCCAGCCCCAATTAAATGTGTTCTTTATAATAGTTGCCATGGTCATGGTGTCTCTTCACAGCAATAGAAACCCTAAGGTAGACACATATTATTAGTGAAGGTAACTATTACCTGCAGGGCCTGGAACAGAGTGTCTCAGGGGCTTGAGAACGGGAGGTCCTGTCTACTCCCAGAATCCCTTTCTGGGGCATACCTTCCACCTCCACACCTGTGACTCCAATGTGGTACAGGAAAGAACAGAAAGGCTCTGTTGCGGCCTACAGGTGGCAGATTGTTGCCATCAATTTAGTTTTCAGATACTACTGTGTGCAACAGGCTGGACCAGGCCATGGGTCCAGGCTAGAGATGATGCCCCCAACCAAGAAAAGGAGCTGTGGGCCAAGTCCTGGGCAGCAGGGAACTGGGGCTCTGCAGGGGGTGTGGCCCCACCCCCAAGCAAGGGCAGATGGCCCATGCAAGATGTCATCTATCAGTGTGTGCTTTTAGACAGGTGACCAGGGTTTCTATGGACTGGTCATCAAACTCCCTTGCACCAAAGCCCCACAATTCCTCAGGAGAGCTGGCATGCATCCATGTTTTTATGTAAAGACCAGAGTTCAGGGAGGCAGTTATGGTAGAAGCCTCAAGATACAAGTTCTGCACTGAGAACTTCTCCCTGCATCTCACTCACCAGGGTGGGGAAGTTTAAGGCAAATCAGGATGGCCAAAGCCATGGCCAGAATAAGTGCCACTGTCAGAACCACACCCCTGTGTCCCTGGACATGAGTTTATCCCTTCGATATACCTATGGGCAAGGGATGCTGGCTTCTGATATCATGAAAGGACACCATGCCCTTTGAGAAAACAGGAGTGGGAACCCAAGCATTCATGTGAGCACTAAGACAAGATTGGTAGGGTTTAGCAGACAGTTTATTGAACTATAACAGGTGCAGCTGAAGCGGGTGGGTGAGGGGTAGCCTAAGAACCCAAGAGAAGAGCCAAGGTTGGCCTATGCACACAAGAGCCCTGTCACAGGCCCAGGGAGGTAGCTGAGAGTGCAGCTCCAGAACAGCTTCTGCTTTGTGACACACAGGGCTGGACAGTAGAGGGGCGTGCTCCTCGCTGGGGTAGAACCCGTAGGATCCCTAGGAAACTCATGAGGTAAAAACTGGGGGCTTCTTCCAAAGTGTGGGAGGGGTGAACACATGTCAGCCAGCCCCTAAAGACCCTATAGAGCCAATCTAGACACTTGCTGGCCACCAGCCGAGAAGCCAGGGTGAGATGGTGCACACAAGCTTTGGGGTGACAACAGAGCCTATTCAACAGGTAGACTCCTACACAAAGAGAAGCCTCAGCAAGTGGGGCAGGGGCAGGCAGGGCGGCAGAGCAGGGACACACAGGAAGAGGCTGGGCGGCAGCAGCTGGGTTGGCAGGAGGAGGCACAGCAGGAGGAGGTGGGCACACAGCAGGCGGGTCTGCACACAGGGCGGCAGAGCAGGGACATGCTGGAGCAGGGCTTGCAGCAGACAGGCTTGCAGCAGACAGGTGCACAGCAGGGTGGCTGGCAGCATGAGGAGGACCCACAGCAGACAGGCTTACAGCAGACAGGTGTGCAGCAGACAGGTGTGCAGCAGACAGGCTTGCAGCAGACAGGTGTGCAGCACACAGGCTTGCAGCAGACAGGCTTGCAGCAGACAGGAGCACAGCAGGATGGCTGGCAGCAAGAGGACTGGCAGCTAGACTGCTGGCAGCATGAGGAGGATCCACAGCAGACAGGTGTGCAGCAGACAGGCTTGCAGCAAAGAGTCACACCGCAGGACTGTTGGCAGGGGGAGCAGGTGCAGCATGCTGGCTGGCAGCATGAAGATTGGCAGCAGGGGCTGGACCCATAACACACTGGGGAGCAGATGAGGGTTAGACAGGGACTTGGGGCGCAGCAGCTGGGGGCGCAGCAGCTAGACTGGCAGCAGCTGGGCTGGCAGCAGCTGGGGACACAGCAGCTAGACTGGCAGCAGCTGGGGGCACAGCAGCTAGACTGGCAGCAGCTGGGGGCACAGCAGCTGGGCTCACAGCAGCTCTCTGGGCAGTCGTCCACCTGCCAGGAGGAGTGGGTGCAAGCATCAGAGCAGACAGACATGGTGGAGGCGGCCATGGCAGAGCTGGCTTGGGGTAGAGTGAGTGAGTGGTGAGTGAGAGTGTGAGTGTGCGAGGTGCTGGGCTGTCACCTTTTATCCTCCTGTGCTGTTGTGTGGCTTGGCCTCCCTTCCTTGTTGGTGTGACTCTGGCCATCATTAGGGTGTTTGTTTGTCTAGGATGTTGTTGTCAGGCCTGTCTGTCTGTCTCCTGCCTGCTTGTGCTGGGAGGAGTTGTGGCATAGAGGTGTTTGTGAACAGGGATGTTGGGATTTCATTGGTGGGACTTGCCCAGCCAACCTATGCATGCAGGGATGTCAACCTGCCATGGTCAGATGCCAGGACCCTTGTTCCCTCTGGTAGAATTAGTACCAGCAGTGCAATGCCCTCAGTCCACTACCCTTCCCAGAGTGCAGCTTTGGATGAGGACAGCTGCTGTTGTCACTGACAGCTGACAGTGTTTAGTGACCCATCCACCGCCACGGAGTTGAGGGTACCATAACTTTCCTAATATTATCACCCCAGTAGTGTCTTATTAGCTCCTCAACCTCTCTATTTTGCCTTATGACACTGTCCACCCTGCTCTGTGCCTTTGTCCACCATGTCTTGGTGCTGTAGGGTGAGCCCCTTGCTCTAGAAGGCTAGCAGTTCTAGGCTGAGCTCTCAAGTTCTATCCTCAAGGAGCATAATGTGCTTGATCTGTTAAAACCACAGACGCACCGTATTGGCCAGGAGTCCACGGAGCTCTCTGTGTCACTGCTCAGTGCTCTCAGGGCATCCTTTGTCCACTCCACCCTCCTCCAATGCTACTGACATCCTTTGCTAGCTC
Organism: Acomys minous; assembly: GCF_964271855.1. Taxonomy (NCBI): domain Eukaryota; kingdom Metazoa; phylum Chordata; class Mammalia; order Rodentia; family Muridae; genus Acomys; species Acomys minous. The sequence continues at coordinate 104,277,438 of NC_140495.1, forward strand.
TTCCACCCACAAGTCCCCCAGCCCTGGTCTCTAGCACTAGGATGGTGTGCATAGCCACTGCTTTAAAGTTTAGTCACATATGTACACACAACCCAGTATAGAAAATGTCTCTGGAATGTGGGCCGTGTGTCATCTGAAGCCAGTGCTGGCCAGTGTCCTCCATTTCTATCTCTCTGTCGAGCTACACACTTGCACACACATGTGCACATGCACATATACAGAGGCCACTCTCCTCATTCTAACAGTGTGTTATGGAAGTCACTAGCACTAATGTAGCTGACCAGTTGCTTGCTGGGGTTCACACAGGCTCAGTTTCCCATGAGCCCCTCGGGTCACCACATGTGTCTCACAGTAGCTTGTCTAATGTGCTTCTCACAAAGGTCCTTGAGCCATCCACATGGTGGGTTTATTACCACTGGCCTCACACCAGCTGCAGAGCTAGGCCTGACCTTGTGGAATGTCTGTGAGGTGCCCTGCAGGACTAGTATCATAGCACAAGGTGCTTCAGCACCATCTGGGGCATTCCCTGGCAAGATGACAGCAGGAGCACAGAAAATTAGCACCATGGAGTCCCTGGTGAGGCTCATTTTCAGGATTAGTCAAAACAAGAAGGTAGAGCTTTATAATTACCTCATCTCATCCAGCTGGGAGCACGTGCCTTAAGGCTTCCTTCTCTGTACATGTTCATGGATGGCCACAGAAAGATTAGGAGTAGATTTGGCAACACAGATAAATGTTAGAAAGTAAAAATTAAACAGAATCCATGAATGGTTAGGATTAACTTTTTGCCTATCATCCAGCAATTCATCCATCCATCCACCCATCCATCCATCCATCTATCCATCTATCCATCCATCCATCCATCCATCCATCCATCCATCTATCCATCTATCCATCCATCCATCCATCCATCCATCCATCCATCCATCCATCTATCCATCCATCTATCCATCCATCTATCCATCCATCCATCCATCCATCCATCCATCCATCCATCTATCCATCTATCCATCCATCCATCCATCCATCTATCCATCCATCTATCCATCCATCTTTCCATCCATCCATCCATCCATCCATCCACTAACTCATACATTCATGTCTTTCTACCCATTCAGCCACTCACTCATCTACCCATCAACCCACCCAGTTAACTATTTATCCATCTATCTACTCATCCCTCCATCTACTAACGCACTCATCCACCCACCTGCCTACTCACCCACTCAATCACCCATTTATGTATGAGTTGACAGGCAGGTGTCTAGAAATGCCTCAAGTTTTCAGTGAACCCGTCAACTTTATTTCAAATTTGGAAAACTGTTTTGTTAGAGGATGGTTTTGTGCACTGTGTATCCAAATGCTGATTTCTGCACCCAGAGATCTGGTTCCAGTCAGAAGTGGGTGTTGTAATTATTGTTGAAACATATGGTGCTTTATTCTGTGTAAAAATCATTCTCCATCATCTCTGATTGGTTAATAAAGAACTGAATAGCCAGTAGCTGCGCAGGACTATTGTTATGGTGGGACTTCTAATCCCAGATAGAGCAGAGCAGGAGAGGAAAAGTTGAGGAGAAGGTTGCCGTGAGATTGTCTCCATGGGGACACAGATGGAGGAGGAACAGATGGGGGGAGACTAGGTGGAAGGTAAGAGGGCACATGGCTGGGAAGTAGGCCAGGCCAGTTTTGTTGGGTTGGATAGATGAGTATCTGCCCAGCTATAGTGCTTGAAGCTTACTAATAAATGTGTTAGGTCTCTGTGTCATTATTTGGGTGCGAGAGTGTTACCCTCTTCTTACACTGTTTGTCATTTTCTCTTTACTAGCCTTTCTGCCCCGGCTCCTGGTTTTACATGTGTCAGGCTTGAGACTCTAATTTTCCTGTGAATCCAGGTCTGCCTGTGTCTCTGGCTCTGCTGTGCCCACAACTCTGTCTCTGCAAACCTCTTTAGATGTTCCTCACAGTCCTCTCTTTGGGGTACTCCATCTTCAGGTTCTTTTCGTCCTTGTCATCTCATCTCTGGTCATTTCGGGTTTTTGTGGCTGCTCTCCTGCCCTTTGGCTCTTGGTGTCTGTCTTGTTCTTTGCATCCCCTCCTTCTGCTCCTGCTAGGTCTGCTCCTCACACACCATGAACGCCATGACTTTATCCTCTGTCTGCTAATTCCACTGGTTCCGCCATTCTGGATGTCTTTCTACCCATTGCTTCAATCCTGGACTGCGCTGGCCTGTTGTGTGAATGACTTCCCACAGTGGAATGAGCATACTGCTCTGTTCCATGGGTCTTGTTGTGTTTCCCACTGAAGGGTATTGACACCTTCCTGCAGGGACATCCCTGTCAGCCAGCTCCATCTTTCCCTGGGTTCCTACTGGGGACATGCTGATGGGGTTGCACACAGAGTTTGTGCATGAGGGCAAGGTCAACACCTTAACCAGGACAAGCTGCTCCTTGGTGACTGAGTGCTTCTATCTCTGAGGAAAGTCCTTTGCTCTTGATGTTTCTAGTGTCCAGGTACTGACGGCCCAGCTTCAGGACACAGGGTACCTCACAGTGGTACCACTGCACTTTGCAGTTCCACATCCTACATATCTACTCCTCTTGAGCTCTGGTTTCCCCTTCTCCAGCTTACGGAAGTCCCCTGATGTGGGAGTCACCTTCCTTGCTGCACAGGCCTGTCCTGTCCAGAAAGCATCACCTTAGAAGGAAACATGACTTTGGTGCTATCAGTCTATAGTGAGCTAGCTGGTTGGTTCTGGCCTCTGTCAATAGACTCGACATGACAACAGAATGAAGTGGAGGAGGCCAGTAACGTCATGTTTGGAAAGAGATGGAGCTACTACCATCCTGCCACACCCTCTCAGAGACCTGGATAGATGCACATCCCTGCCTTCTCTGCAGATTCTGTCATGTCCCAGGGTGTAGACACAGTACAGGCATATGGGGACCCATATCCATGCCAGGCACTGTCCAGTGTGCTGATGCTGACTGCCTGGGAATCTAGACAGTAGCCCCAGGGAACGAAGCACCGAAGAGAAAGCTTTACTCAGTGTGACCTGTCAACATGCTTTCAGCCCTCAGGCCTCAGGCAGCCCACCAGTGGTGGCCTGAGGAAGTGACATGTCAGGGTGCAACAGTGCCCCTTGTGTCTACACCAATTTCTTCCTACTTGTGTGGACTTCAACAAATGTATTAGCACGTGGAGTCTTCTGTTCACCATCAGGGGAGTCAGGAGCATTTCCCAAAGAACAGGTTCTGTTGGGACTCGGGTCCCAGGTGCAGTGAACCTCATAGGGAGCCTGTAGCTGGTGCCAGGCACACGGATACGTGCACCAAAATATATGACTGTACCAGAAATATAACTTCAACATGGGGGCATCAGTGCCCATCCTTACCCTCTGCAGGATGCGTCTACCTGATGAGTACTAGAGAAGAGTCAGGACCATCCCGGCTATTCAGCACATTCTCATCCATAGTCAATGCCTAGATTTGTGAAGATATCACTGACTACATAGTGTGCATGGCCTGTGTGCTCCATCACAGTGTACTCTCAGTGTGTCTGGCCTGCGTAGTCCGTCACAGAGTGCTTGATCTCCAATCACAATCTGTGCCCTCTACACATTGATGGTCTCTGCATTTTGCCCTAATGAAGTCAAGAGGTAGGGCCTGCCTGCTCACACAAGGCCCATGGCCTAGACCTGACTCCAGTGGCTAGCATGTACTTTTACCACTTAACAAGGAGCAGTGGCCAACCACAGGAGCTGAGACAGCACCTGGCAGGCATCCAAGGAGCTGTCACTCAAGCTGCTCTGGGAAGCGTGGGACATGGAAATGTCTACTCAGGTTCATTGGCATCCTATAGAGAAGGAGTGGTTCAAAGCGAAGGGACACGGGGAACTAAACTACACAGATAGGTCTCAAAGGGCGGCAGATCGCCAGCTGCAAAGGAGAAATTATAGGGCACCAATGAGGACCAACGGAGTCTGCACAGGTTCAGTCAAGGTCTTTATTGCTCAGAAGGCTCAAGTATGTTCAGAGGAGACACAGTTACAATGAGGTGAGGTGGCTTGACCTAGAGAGGGCAGGGGCAGAGAGAGGAGAGCACTGCCATGGCCTGGGTAGAGTTTAGAGCACAGAGTTGGGCATATAGTTCTGTGAGGTCTGGCTCCCCATCACTCACTGGAGATACAGGAAATTCTCTCATTGGGACATTGCTCATCATCAGCAGGACTTCTGCCCTGAAGAGAGGCCACAGCAGGCCTGGCGGGAGCAGGCAGGGCGGCAGAGCAGGGACATACAGGAGGAGGCTGGGCGGCAGCAGCTGGGCTGGCAGGAGGAGGCACAGCAGGAGGAGGTGGGCACACAGCAGGCAGGTCTGCACACAGGGTGGCAGAGCAGGGACATGCTGGAGCAGGGCTTGCAGCACACAGGCTTGCAGCAGACAGGTGTGCAGCAGACAGGCTTGCAGCAGACAGGTGCACAGCAAGATGGCTGACAGCATGAGGAGGATCCAGAGCAGATGGGTGTGCAGCAGACAGGTGTGCAGCAGACAGGCTTGCAGCAGAGAGGAACACAGCAGGATGATTGACAGCATGAGGATTGGCAGCAAGAGGACTGGCAGCTAGACTGCTGGCAGCATGAGGAGGATCCACAGCAGACAGGTGTGCAGCAGACAGGCTTGCAGCAAAGAGTCACACCGCAGGACTGCTGGCAGGGGGAGCAGGTGCAGCACGCTGGCTGGCAGCATGAAGATTGGCAGCAGGGGCTGGACCCACAACACACTGGGGAGCAGATGAGGGTTAGACAGGGACCTGGGGCACAGCAGCTGGGGACGCAGCAGCTAGACTGGCAGCAGCTGGGGACACAGCAGCTAGACTGGCAGCAGCTTGGGGCACAGCAGCTGGGCTCACAGCAGCTCTCTGGGCAGTCGTCCACCTGCCAGGAGGAGTGGGTGCAAGCATCAGAGCAGACAGACATGGTGGAGGCGGCCATGGCAGAGCTGGCTTGGGGTAGAGTGAGTGAGTGGTGAGTGAGAGTGTGAGTGTGCGAGGTGCTGGGCCGTCGCCTTTTATCCTCCTGTGCTGTTGTCTGGCTTGGCCTCCCTTCCTTGTTGGTGTGGCTCTGGCCATCATTAGGGTGTTTGTTTGTCTGGGATGTTGTTGTCAGGCCTGTCTGTCTCCTGCTTGTGGGTGGTTCTGGGAGGAGTTGTGGGGCAGAGGTATTACATTAACAGGGAGATTGGGGCGTTATTGGTGGAACTTGTCCCAGCCCACATATGGCTGCTGGGATGTCATCCTGCCATGGTCAGATGCCAGGACCCTTGCTCCCTCTGCAAGAATTAGTACCAAGGGACTGATGCTGTCAGTCCAGTACCCCTCCCAGAGCCCAGCTTTGGATGACAAAAGCTGCCTTTTTGTGACAGTGTTAAGACAGCAGAGGTGTTCAGTGACCCATCCACAGCCATGGAGTTGTTACAATAAGTTGCCTATAACTACCACCTCAATAGTGTCTCTTCAGCTCCTCAACTTCTCTATATGGTCTTATGACACTGTCCACCCTGATCTGTGCCTGTGTCCACCCTGCCTGCTGTCCACCATGTCCTTGGTGCTGCAGGGTGAGCTCCCTGCTCTAGAAGGCTAGCAGTTCTAGGCTGAGCTCTCAAGTTCTATCCTCAAGGAGCATAATGTGCTTGATCTGTTGAAACCACAGACACACCGCATTGGCCAGGAGTCCACGGAGCTCTGTGTCACTGCTCAGTGCTCTCTGTGCATCCTTTGTCCACTCCACCCTCCTCCAATGCTACTGACATCCTTCGTCAGTTCTTTCACCCACAAGTCACCCAGCCCTGCCTCTAGCACTAGGATGGGTGTGCATAGCCACTGCTTTAAAGTTTAGTCACATTTGTATACAGAGCCCAGTACAGAAAATGCATCTGGAAGGTGGGCTCTATGTCATCTGTAGCCAGTGCTGGCCAGTGTCCTCCATTTCTATCTCTCTGTCGAGCTACACACATGCACACACATGCGCACATGCAGATAAACAGAAACCATTCTCCTCATTCTAATTGTGTATTCTGCGAGTCACTAGCACCAATGTAGCCAACCAGTTGCTTGCTGGGGTACACACAGGCTCAGTTTCCCATAAGCCTCTCAGGTCGTCACATGTACCACACAGGAGCTTGTCTAATGTGCTTCTCACAAAGGTCTGTGAGCCATCCACAGTGTGGAATTAGTACCAACTGCCCTCCACCAGCTGCAGAGCTAGGCCTGACCTTATGAACTATGTGTGAGGTGCCCTGCAGCACTAGTGTCATAGCACAGGGCACTTCGGCACCTTCGGGGCATTCCCTGGCAAGATGACAGCGGGAGCCCAGAAAATGAGCACCAAGGAGAACCCTGGTGAGGCTCATTTTCAAGATCTGTCAAAACCAGAAGGCAGAGCTTTCTAATTACCTCATTTCACCAGTTGGGAGCATGTGCCTTAAGGTTTCTTGCTCTGTGTATGCCCATGGATGGCCACAGACAGATTAGGAGTTGATTTAATGACACAGATAAATGTTAGAAAGTAAAAATTAAACAGAATCCATAAATGGTGACGATTAACTTTTTGCCTATCATCCATCCATCCATCCACCCATCCATCCATTCATTCATGTGTTTCTACCCAATCAGCCACTCACTCATCCATCCATCAACCCACCCAGCTACCTATGTATCCATCTACCCACTCATCCCTCCATCTACTGACACACTCATCCACCCACCTGCCTACTCACCCACTCAGTCACGCATTGACGTATCAGTTGACGGGCCGGTGTCTAGAAATGCCTCGAGTTTTCACTGTACACGTCAACTTTATTTCAAATTTGGAAAACTGTTTTGTTAGAGGATGGTTTTGTGCACTGTGTATCCAAATGCTGATTTCTGCACCCAGAGATCTGGCTCCAGTCAGAAGTGGGCATTGCAATTATTGTTGAAACATCTCCTGCTTTATTCTGTGTAAAAATCGTTCTTCATCATCTCATGTTGGTTAAGAAAGAGCTAAACAGTCCGTGGCTGGGATGGCCTATTGTTAAGGTGGGACTTCCAATCCCAGGTAGAGCAGAGAGGGAGAGGAGAAGGTAACCATGAGAAGGTCTCCATGAGGACACAGATGGAGGAGCAATAGATGGGGCCAGATTGGTGGAAGGTAAGAGGGCACGTGGCTGGGAAGTAGGCCAGGCCAGTTTTGTTGGATTACAATGGATGAGTATCTGCCCAGCTCTAGTGCTTGAAGCTTACTAATAAATGTGTTAGGTCTCTGTGTCATTATTTGGGTGGGAGAGTGTTATCCTATTCTTACACTGTTTGTCAATTTCTCTTTACTAGTCTTTCTGCCCAGCCTTTCCCCCTCATACTCTGGTTTTACATGTGTCACACTTGAGACTGTTTTGTCTGTGAATCCAGGTCTGCCTGTGCCTCAGGCTCTCCCTGTGGCTCTGCTGTGCCCACAACTCTGTCTCTGCGAACCTCTTTAGATGTTCCTCACAGTCCTCTCTTTGGGGAACCTCATCTTCAGGTTCTTTTCATCCTTGCCGCCCCCTCTCGGGTCATTTCAGGTTTCCCTGGCTGCTCTCCTGCTCTTTGGCTCTTGGTGTCTGTCTTGTTCTTTGCATCCCCTCCTTCTGCTCCTGCTAGGTCTGCTCCTCACACACCATTAATGCCATGACTTTATCCTCTGTCTGCTTATGGTACTGGTTCCACCATTCTGGACGTCTTTCTATCCATTGCTTCCATCCTGGACTGTGCTGGCCTGTTGAGTGAATGACTTCCCACTCAGTGTGAGCATATCGCTCTGTTCCATGGGCCTTGTTTTGTTTCCCACTGAAATGTGTTGACTCTTTCCTGCAGGGACATCCCTGTCAGCCAGCTCCATCTCTCCTGTATCCCTACTGGGGACATGCTGATGGGGTTGGATAAAGAGTTGTGTTTGCGGAAAGGTCAACACCTTAACCAGGACAAGCTGCTCCGTAGTGACTGAGTGGCTCCAGCTCTGAGGGGGGTCCTCTGCTCTGGAAGACTCTAGTGCCCATGTGCTCACTGCCCAGCCCCACAGAGCTTCAAGCTCCTACTCTCCTGCCCCCCATCCTGCATATCCGCCACTCTTGAACTCCGGCATCCACTTTCCAGATCGAGGAAGCCCTCTGTCTAGGCGTCAGCCCCATCCTGTGACCTGGAGCCAAGGCTGTGCACAAATGATGTAGGATGACTCAGCGTTCCCCTCCTGTGGGGTCATGACCTCCTGACAGGCTGTGCAGTGGGCATAGTGAGAAACCTGCCCCCATCTTTCTACTTTCTAGGAAGAGAGAACATACAAGGCCACAGGCTACAGTTAGTCCATTGCTTGTGCTTAACAACTGGGCATCTTTCGGTCTAGACCACACCTCCTTCTCTGACTCTCAGGATCTTTCTTTTACCCAGTACAACCGAGCCTACACTGCAGCTCAGGGCTGTTCTGTCCAGAAAGCATCACCCTAGGAGAAATGTGATTTTGGAGTTATCAGTCCATAGTGGGCTAGCCAGTTGCTTAGGGCCTGTTTGGACGACTCGACCAGACAAGAAAATGAAGTGGGGTGGTGGCGGTAGCATCATGTTTGGAAAGAGATGGAGCTGCCGCCATCCTGCCACACCCTCTCAGAGACCTTGGATGGCTGCACATCCTTCTACCCAAGCCATGTCCACAGAGTCTGCCATGTCCCAGAGTGTAGACAGAGCGCAGATGTGTGGGGACCCACACCCACCCCAGGTACTGTCCCGTGTGCTGACACTGACTGCCTGGGAATCTTGACAGTAGCCCTCAGTGAACAAAGCACTGAAGAGAAATCTTCACTCAGTGTGAGGCTGTCTCCATGCTCTCAGGCCTCAGGCCTCAGGCTGCCCACGAGTGGCGTCATGAGGAAGTGACATGTCAGGGTAGGAGAAGTGTGCTCATGGCTACACCAATTTCTTCCTCCTTAATTGGATTTCAACAATTTTATTTGCAAGTGAACCAGGGTAGAGTCTTCTGTTCACAATCAGGGAGGCAGGAACATTTCCCATAGAACAGGTACTGTTGGGAATTGGGTCACTGGTGCTGAGAGCCTCATGGGAGCGTGTAGATGGTGCCAGGCACACGGATACATGCTGACAAAATACTTGGCTATGCTTGAACTAAAATCTTAATGGGGTGGGGGAAGGGGCGGGCATCACTCCCCATCCTTATTCTCTGCAGGCTGCCTCCACCTGATGAGCACTAGAGTAGAGCCAGGACCACCCCGGCAGCCAGCACATTCTCATCCACAATTAGATTCTAGATTTGTGAAGATGTCACTGACTCCTTAGTGTGCCAGGCCTGTGTGCTCCATCACAGTGTGGTTGCTCTCCAAGCATAGTGTGTGCCCTCCCACATACTAATGGTCTCTGCATTTAGCCCTAATGAAATCCGGAGGTAGAGGGCTGTCTGCTCACACAAGGCCCATGGCCCAGAGCTCATTCCAATTGCTAGAACATATTTGTACCACTTACAAGGGACCGTGGAAGACCACAGAAGAGCTGAGACTATACTTGGCAGTCACCCGAGGAGCTGTCCCCTGAACTGCTCTGGGTAGTATGGAGCAGAAAAGTGCTTATTCAGGTTTGGTTGGCATCCTATAGTAAAGGAGTGGTTGAAAGCAAGGGGACACGGGGAACTAAACTAGCACAGATAGGTCTCAAATGGCGGCAGATCCCCAATTGCAAAGGAGAAATTATAGGACACCAATGAGGACCAACGGAGTCTGCACAGGTTCAGTCAAGGTCTTTATTGCTCAGAAGGCTCAAGTGTGTTCAGAGGAGACACAGTCACAATGAGGTGAGGTGGCTTGACCTAGAGAGGCCAGGGGCAGAGAGAGGAGGGCACTGCCATGGCCTGGGTAGAGTTTAGAGTACTGAGTGTGGACACAATCTTCTGTGAGGTTTGGCTCCCCACCACTCACTGGAGATCAGGAAATTCTCTCATTGGGAGGCTGGTCATCAGCAGCTGGACTTCTGGCCTGAGGAGAGGCCACAGCAGGCCTGGCGGGAGCAGGCAGGGCGGCAGAGCAGGGACACACAGGAGGAGGCTGGGCGGCAGCAGCTGGGCTGGCAGGAAGAGGCACAGCAGGAGGAGGTGGGCACACAGCAGGCAGGTCTGCACACAGGGCTGCAGAGCAGGGACATGCTGGAGCAGGGCTTGCAGCAGACAGGCTTGCAGCAGACAGGTGCACAGCAGGATGGCTGACAGCATGAGGAGGATCCAGAGCAGACAGGTGTGCAGCAGACAGGCTTGCAGCAGACAGGTGTGCAGCAGACAGGTGTGCAGCAGACAGGAGCACAGCAGGATGGTTGGCAGCAAGAGGACTGGCAGCTAGACTGCTGGCAGCATGAGGAGGATCCACAGCAGACAGGTGTGCAGCAGACAGGCTTGCAGCAAAGAGTCACACCACAGGACTGCAGGCAGGGGGAGCAGGTGCAGCACGCTGTCTGGCAGCATGAAGATTGGCAGCAGGGGCTGGACCCACAACACACTGGGGAGCAGACAAAGGTTAGACAGGGACCTGGGGCACAGCCACTGGGGGCACAGCAGCTAGTCTGGCAGCAGCTTGGGGCACAGCAGCTGGGCTCACAGCAGCTCTCTGGGCAGTCGTCCACCTGCCAGGAGGAGTGGGTGCAAGCATCAGAGCAGACAGACATGGTGGAGGCGGCCATGGCAGAGCTGGCTTGGGGTAGAGTGAGTGAGTGGTGAGTGAGAGTGTGAGTGTGCGAGGTGCTGGGCCGTCGCCTTTTATCCTCCTGTGCTGTTGTGTGGCTTGGCCTCCCTTCCTTGTTGGTGTGGCTCTGGCCATCATTAGGGTGTTTGTTTGTCTAGGATGTTGTTGTCAGGCCTGTCTGTCTCCTGCCTGTGTGTGGTGCTGGGAGGAGTTGTGGGCCAGAGATGTTACATGAACAGGGATATTGGGATGTCATTGGTGGGACTTGCCCAGCCATCCAATTGCTGCAGGGATGTCATCCTGCCATAGTCAGCTGCCAGGACCCTTGCTCCCTCTGCAAGAATTAGTTCCAGAGGACTGATGCCCTCAGTCCAGTACCCCTCCCACAGCCTAGGCTTGGATGATGAAAGCTGCCTCTTTGTGACAGTGTTCAGACAGAGGAGGTGTTCAGTGACCCGTCCATCGCCACTGAGTTAGTACAATAACTTGCCTATAACTACCACCTCAATAGAGTCTCTTCAGCTCCTCAAACTCTCTCTATTGCCTTATGACACTGTCCACCCAGTTCTGTGCCTGTGTCCACGCTGCCATCTGTCCCCCATGTTTTTGGGCTGCAGGGTGAGCTCCCCGCTCTAGAAGGCTAGCAGTTCTAGGCTGAGCTCTCAAGTTCTATCCTCAAGGATAATAATGTGCAGGATCTGTTGAAACTGCAGACGCACCACTTTGGCCAGGAGTCCATGGAGTTCTCTGTCTCACTGCTCAGTGTTCTCTGGGCATCCTTTGTCCACTTCACCCTCCTCCGATGCCAGGACATTCTTTGGCAGCTCTTCTGCCCACAGATTAACCTGCATTTTCTGTAGTACTTGGATGGGTGTGCATAGCCACTGCTTTAAATTTAAGTCACATTTGTACACAGAGCCCAGTGCAGAAAATGCATCTGAAAAGGAGCCCTTGTGACATCTGAAGCCAATGCTGGCCAGTGTCTTCCATTTCTATTTCTCTGTCAATCTACACGCATGCACACACATGTACACATGCACACACATGTACACATGCACATAAGCACAAGCCATTCTCCTCATTCTAATTGTGTGGTCTACAACTCACTAACACTAACTGAGCTGGCTACTTGCTTCCTGGGGTTCACACAGGCTAAGTTTCCCATGAGCCTCCCTGGTCACCACATGTGTCTCACAGGAACTTGTGTAATGTGCTTCTCACAAATGTCCTTGAGCCATCCACATGGTAGAATTAGTACCATTGCCCTCCACGAGCTGCAGAGCTTCGCCTGACCTTGTGGACTGTCTGTGAGGTGCCCTGCAGGGCTAGTGTCATAGCACTGGGCGCTTCAGCACCATCTGCGGCATTCCCTGGCAAGGTGACAGCAGGAGCCCAGAAAATGAGCACCAGGGAGACAAAGGTGAGGCTCATTTTCAGAATTAGTCAAGAAGACAGAGTTTTATAATTACCTCATCTCACCCAGTTGGAGGCACGTGCGTTAAGGCTTCCTGCTCTGTACATGTCCATGGATGGCCACAGAAAGACTAGGAGGTGATTTGTGGACACAGATAAATGTTAGAAAGTAAAATTTGAACAGAATCCACAAATGGTGAGTATAGACTTTTTGCCTATCATCCGTCCATCCATCCATCCATCCATCCATCCATCCATCCACTCATCCATCCATCCATCCATCCATCCATCCACTCATCCATCCATCCATCCATCCATCCATCCATCCACTCACTCACTCATTCATGTCTTTCTACCCATTCAGCCACTCACTCATCCATCCATCAACCCACCCAGGTACCTGTTTGTCCATCTCCCCACTCATCCCTCCATCTACTAACGCACTCATCCACCCACCTGCCTACTCACCCACTCAGTCACCCATTTATGTATGAGTTGACAGGCAGGTGTCTAGAAATGCCTTGAGTTTTCGTTGTACTTGTCATCTTTATTTCAAATTTGGAAAACTGATTTGTTAGAGGATGGTTTTGTGCACTGTGTATCCAAATGCTGAATCCTGCACCCAGAGATCTGGTTCCAGTCAGAAGTGGGCATTGTAATTATTGTTGAAACATATCGTGTTTTATTCTGTGTTAAAATCATTCTCCATCATCTCTGATTGGTTAATAAAGAAGTGAACAGTCAGAAGTTGGGCAGGACTATTGCTGAGGTGGGACTTCCAATCCCAGGTGGAGCAGAGAGGGTGAGGAGAAGGTTGAGGAGAAGGTTACCATGAGAAGGTCTCCATGAGGACACAGATGGAGGAGGAATAGATGGGGTGAGACTAAGTGGAAGGTAACCGTGGGCATGGCTGGGAAGTGGGCCAGGCCAGTTTTGTTGGGTTGGACAGATGAATATCTGCCCAGCTGTAGTGCTTGAAGCTTATTAATAAATGTCTTAGGTCTCTGTGTCATTATTTGTGTGCGAGACTGTTACCTTGTTCTTATACTGTTTGTCATTTTCTCTTTACTAGTCTTTCTGCCCTGGCCTTCCCCCTCATCCTCTGGTTTTACATGTGTCACACTTGAGACTCTGTTTTGGCTGTGATTCCAGCTCTGGCTTTGCCTCTGACTCTGCCTGTGGCCCTGCTGTGCTCACAACTCTGTCTCTGCAAACCTCTTTAGATGTTCCTCACAGTCCTCTCTTTGGGGAACTTTATCTTCAGGTTCTTTTCATCCTTGTCATCTCATCTCTGGTCATTTTAGGTTTTCGTAGCTGCTCTCCTGCTCTTCGGGTCTTGGTCTCTGTCTTGTTCTTTGCTTCCCCTCCTTCTGCTCCCACTAGTTCTGCTCCTCACACACCATTAATGCCAGGACTTTATCCTCTGTCTGCTAATTCCACTGGTTTCCCCATTCTGGATGTCTCTCTATCCATTGCTTCCATCCTGGACTGCGCTGGCCTGCTGTGTAATGACTTCCCACCGTGGTATGAGCATCCCGCTCTGTTCCATGGGTCCTGTTTTGTTTCCCTCTGAATGATGTTGACCCCTTCCTGCCGGGACATCCCTGTCAGCCATTTCCATATCCTTCTGAATCCCTCCTGGTGACATGCTGATGGGATTGCATGCAAAGTTTGTGCTTGAGGGAAGGTCAACACCTTAACCCTGGCAAGCTGCTCCTTGGTGACTGAGTGCCTGTAACTCTGAGGGAGGTCCTCTGCTCTGGTTGTCTCCAGTGCGCAGGTGCTCATGGCCTAGCTTCAGGATATGGGGTACCTCACTGTGGTACTACTGCAATCTCCAGCCTCACATCCTGTATATCCACCCCTCCTGAGATGTCCCCATCTCCAGCTGGAGGAAGTCCCCTGCTCTAGTAATCACCCCATCCTGTGATCTGGAGCCAAGGCTGTGCACAGATGACGTAGGCTGACTCAGCGTTCCCTTCCTGTGGGGTCATGACCTCCCAGCAGGCTGTGCAGTGAGCGTAGTGCACACTCCTCCATCTTTCTAGGTTCCAGGAAGAGGAAACATACAAGGCCACAGGCGCTACAGTTAGTCCATTGCTTGTGCTTGACAACTGGGCATCTTTCGGTTCTGACCATGCCTCCTTCTCTGACTCCTCAGGGTCTTTCTTTTACGCAGTACAACCTACACTGTTGCTCAGGCCTGTCCTGTCCAGAAAGCATCGCCCTAGAAGGAAACGTGATTTTCGAGTTATCAGTCTTTAATGGCCTAGCCAGTTGGTTCAGGCCTGTTTGGAAGACTTGACCTGACAAGAAAATGAAGTAGGGGTGCAGTAGCATCATGTTTGGAAAGATATGGAGCTGCAGCCATCCTGCCACACCCTCTCAGAGACCTTGGATGGCTGTACATCCTTCTGCCCAAGCCTTGTCTACAGAGTCTGCCATGTCCCTGAGTGTAGACAGAGCCCAGGCATCTGGGGACCCACACCCACGCCAGGCACTGTCCTGAGTACTGACACTGACTGCCTGGGAATCTAGACAGTAGCCCCCAGTAAATGAAGCACTGAAGCAAAAGCTTCACTCGGTGTGAGGCTGTCTCCATGCTCTCAGGCCTCAGGTCTCAGGCAGCACATCAGTGGAGTCAGGGGCAGTATCCTTCTTGTCTACACAAATTTCTTCCTACTTATGTGGACTTCAACAATTGTATTAGCACGTGGACCAGGGTCAAGTCTTATGTTCACCATCAACGGAGGCAGGAGCATTTCCCATAGACCAGGTTCTGTTTGGACTCAGATCCCAAGTGCTGTGAGCCTCACAGGGAGCCTGTAGCTGGTGCCAGGCACACGGATACGTGCTGACAAGATGCTTGGCTGTGACTGAACTAGAACTTCAACGAGGGGGCATCAGTGCCCATCCTTACCCTCTGCGGCTGCATCCACCTGATGAGTACTAGAGCAGAGTCAGGACCATCCCGACAGCCAGCACATTCCCATCCACAATTAGATTCCAGATTTCTGAAGATATCACTGACTACATAGTGTTCCTGCCCAGTGTATTCCATCACAATGTCTTTATTCTTCAATCACAATCTGTGCCCAGTACACATTAATGGTTTCTGCATTTAGCCCTAATGAAGTCCAGAGGTAGGGGCCTGTCTGCTCACACAAGGCCCATGGCCTAGACCTGATTCCAGTTGCAAGCACATACTTGTACCACTTAACAAGGAACAGTGGCCAACCACAGCACTTGGCATGCACCTGAGGAGCTGTCCCTGATCTCCTCTGACAAGCATGGGCCATGGAAGTGTCTACTCAGGTTGATTAGCATCCTACAGAGGAGGGGTTGAAAGCAAGGGGACACAGGGAACTAAACTAGCACAGATAGGTCTCAAAGGGTGGCAGATCTCCTTTGTGAGCTGCAAAGGAGAAATTATAGGACACCAATGAGGACCAACGGAGTCTGCACAGGTTCAGTCAAGGTCTTTATTGCTCAGAAGGCTCAAGTGTGTTCAGAAGAGACACAGTCACAATGAGGTGAGGTGGCTTGACCTAGAGAGGGCAGTGACAGAGAGAGGAGGGCACTGCCATGGCCTGGATAGTGTGTAGAGCACAGAGTGTGTACAGATACTTCTGTGAGGTCTTGGTCCACACCACTCAGTGGAGATACAGGAAATTCTCTCATTGGGAGACTGGTCATCAGCAGCTGCACTTCTGGCCTGAGGAGAGGCCACAGCAGGCCTGGCGGGAGCAGGCTGGGCGGCACAGCAGGGACACACAGGAGGAGGCTGGGCGGCAGCAACTGGGCTGGCAGGAGGAGGCACAGCAGGTAGAGGTGGGCACACAGCAGGCAGGTCTGCACACAGGGCTGCAGAGCAGGGACATGCTGGAGCAGGGCTTGCAGCAGACAGGCTTGCAGCAGACAGGTGCACAGCAGGATGGCTGGCAGCATGAGGAGGATCCAGAGCAGATGGGTGTGCAGCAGACACGTGTGCAGCAGACAGGCTTGCAGCAGACAGGTGTGCAGCAGACAGGCTTGCAGCAGACAGGCGCACAGCAGGATGGCTGGCAGCAAGAGGACTGGCAGCTAGACTGCTGGCAGCATGAGGAGGATCCACAGCAGACAGGTGTGCAGCAGACAGGCTTGCAGCAAAGAGTCACACCGCAGGACTGCTGGCAGGGGGAGCAGGTGCAGCACGCTGGCTGGCAGCATGAAGATTGGCAGCAGGGGCTGGACCCACAACACACTGGGGTGCAGATGAGGGTCAGACAGGGACTTGAGGTACAGCAACTGGGGGCACAGCAGCTAGACTGGCAGCAGCTTGGGACACAGCAGCTGGGCTGGCAGCAGCTGGGGGCACAGCAGCTGGGCTCACAGCAGCTCTCTGGGCAGTCGTCCACCTGCCAGGAGGAGTGGGTGCAAGCATCAGAGCAGACAGACATGGTGGAGGCGGCCATGGCAGAGCTGGCTTGGGGTAGAGTGAGTGAGTGGTGAGTGAGAGTGTGAGTGTGCGAGGTGCTGGGCCGTCGCCTTTTATCCTCCTGTGCTGTTGTGTGGCTTGGCCTCCCTTCCTTGTTGGTGTGGCTCTGGCCATCATTAGGGTGTTTGTTTGTCTGGGATGTTGTTGTCAGGCCTGTCTGTCTCCTGCCTGTGGGCATTGCTCGGAGGTGTAGTGTGATAGAGGTGTTTCCTGAACAGGGAAGTTGGGATTTCATTGGTGGGGCTTGCCCAGCCAACCTATGCATGCAGGGATGTCATCCTGCCATAGTCAAATGCCAGGACCCTTGCTCTCTCAGCAAGAATTAGTGCCAGGGGACTGATGCCCTCAGTCCATTACCCCTCCCACAGCCCAGCTTTGGATGAGAAAAGCTGCCTTTTTGTGACAGTGTTAAGGCAGCAGAAGTGTTCAGTGACCCATCCACCGCCATTGAGTTGGTACAATAACTTGCCTATAACTACCACCTCCATAGTGTCTCTTCAGCTCCTGAACCTCTCTATATTGCCTTATGACACTGTCCACCCTGCTCTGTGCCTGTGTCAACCCTGCCTGCTGTCCACCATGAGTTGGGGCTACAGGGTGAGCTCCCTGCTCTAGAAGGCTAACAGTTCTTGGCAGAACTCTCAAGTTCTAACCTCAAGGAGCATAATGTGCATGATCTGTTGACACCACAGATGCACCGCATTGGCCAGGAGTCCACGGAGCTCTCTGTCTCACTGCTCAGTGCTCTCAGGGCATCCTTTGTCCACTCCACCCTCCTCCAATGCTACGACATCCTTCGCCAGCTCTTCTGCCCACAGATTACCCTGCGTTTTCTGTAGTACTAGGATGAGTATGCATAGCCTTTGCTTTAAAGTTAAGTCACATTTGTACACAGAGCCCAGTGTAGAAAATGCATTTGAAAAGGAGCCTGTGTGACATCTGAAGCCAGTGCTAGCCAGTGTCCTCCATATCTATCTCTCTGTCAATCTACACACATGCACACACATGTACACTTACACACACATGTACACATGCACATAAGCAGAGGCCATTCTCCTCATTCTAATGGTGTGGTCTACAACTCACTAACACTAACTTAGCTGGCTACTTGCTTACTGGGGTTCACACAGGCTAAGTTTCCCATGAGCCTCCCTGGTCACCACATGTGTCTCACAGGAACTTATGTAATGTGCTTCTCTCAAATGTCCTTGAGCCATCCACATGGTGGAATTAGTACCATTGCCCTCCATGAGCTGCAGAGCTAGGCCTGACCTTGTGGACTGTCTGTGAGGTGCCCTGCAGGACTAGTGTCATAGCATAGGACGCTTCAGCACCATCTGGGGCATTCCCTGGCAAGGTGACAGCAGGAGCCCAGAAAATGAGCACCAGGGAGACTGGGCTGAGCCTCATTTTTAGGATTAGTCAAGACTAGAAGGCAGAGCTTTTTTTTTTCCTGTGCCTTCTTTTTTTTTTAAATTTTTTATTAATTATTCTTGTTACATCTCAATAGCTATCCCATCCTTGTATCCTCCCATTCTTCCCTCCTTCCCATTTTCCCCTTATTCCCCTCTCCTATGACTGTTCCTTGGGGATATTTCCTCCCCCTGTGTATGCTCATAGGGTGTCAAGTTTCTTCTTGGTAAACTGCTATCCTTCCTTTGAGTGCCACCAGGTCTCCCCCTCCAGGGGACATGGTCCAATATGAGGCACCAGAGTTCGTGTGAAAGTCATACCCTACTCTCCACTCAACTGTGGAGAATGTTCTGACCATTGGCTAGATCTGGGTAGGGGTTTAAAGTTTACTGCCTGTATTGTCCTTGGCTGGTGCTTAGTTTGAGCGGGACCCCTAGGCCCAAATCTGCCTATCATTATGCTCTACTTGTAGGTTTCTAGGACCCTCTGGATCCTTCTACTTTGCTATTCTCCCATGCTTCTCTCATCTAGAGTCCCAATAGAATGTCCTCCCCTTTGTCCCAGTTTCCTGGTAAGTGAAGGCTATCGTGGGACATGCCCCTTGGGCTAATATGCAGATATAAGTGAGTATATACCATTTGACTCTTTCTGCTTCTGAGTTAACTCACTCATTATGATCATTTCTAGCTCAATCCATTTGTCCACAGATTTCGGGAATTCCTTGTTGTTAATAGCTGAGTAGTACTCCATAGTGTATATGTACCACAGTTTCTTTATCCATTCTTTTACTGAGGGACACTTAGGCTGTTTCCATGTTCTGGCTATTAAGAATAAGGCTGCTATGAACATGGTTGAGCAAATTTTCTTGTTGTGTGCTGGAGCATCTTCTGGGTATATTCCAAGGAGTGGAATAGCTGGGTCTTGAGGAAGTCCTATTCCCAGTTTTCTGAGATAGCACCAGATAGATTTCCAAAGTGGCTGTACTAGTTTGCATCCCCACCAGCAATGAAGGAGTGTTGCTCTTTCTCCACATCCTCGCCAGCATGTGGTGTCACTTGAATTTTTTATCTTAGCCATTCTGATGGGTGCAAGATGGAATCTCAGAGTTGTTTTGATTTGCATTTCCCTGATAACTAAGGAGGTTGAGCATTTCTTTAAGTGTTTCTCAGCCATTTGATATTCCTCTGTTGAGAATTCTCTGTTTAGTTCCAAGCCCCATCTCTGAATTGGGTTATTTTGTTTGGTGGTGTTCTCTTTCTTTGCTGGGTCTTTGTGAGGTTTAGGTATCAATGTGACTATGGCCTCATGGAATGAATTTGGTAATGTTCCATCCATTTCTATCTTTTGGAGTAGCTTGAAGAGTATCAGTATGAGCTTGCCCTTGAAGGTCTGGTAGAATTCTGCACTGAAACCATCTGGCCCTGGGCTTTTTTTTTTTTTTTTTTTTTTTTTTTTTTTTTTTTTGATTGGGAGACTATCAATGATTGCTTCTATTACTGTAGGGGAAATGGGACTATTTAGCCTGTTTATCTGTTCTTCACTCAACTTTGGCAAGTGAAATTGATCAAGAAAATCATCCATTTCCCTTAGATTTTCAAATTTTGTGGCATATATGCCTTCAAAATAGGATCTTATGATTCTTGGTATTTCTTCAGTGTCTGTTGTTATATCTCCCTTTTCATTTCTGATTTTGTTGATTTCAATACTGTCTCTCTGCCTTTTAGTTAGTTTGGCTAATGGTTTGTCTATCTTGTTGATTTTCTCAAAGAACCAGCTCTTGGTTTTGTTGATTCTTTGGACTGTTTTCTTAGTTTCTAATTTGTTAATTTCAGCCCTGAGTTTGATTATTTCCAGACGTCTACTCCTTTTGGGTGTTTCTGCTTCTTTTTTTTTTCTAGGGCTTCCAGTTGTGTCATTAAGATGCTAATGTGTGATGTTTCCAATTTCTTTTTAAAGGCACTTAGTGCTATGAATTTTCCTCTTAGCACTGCTTTCAATATATCCTACAAATTTGGGTATGTTGTTCCTTCATTTTCATTGAATTTCAGAAACTCCTTGATTTCTTTCTTTATTTCTTCCCTGACCCAGGTGTCATTTAGCAGAGAGTTGTTTAGTTTCCACGTACGTGTAGGCTTTTTGTTATTTCTGTTGTTGTTGAATTGCAGCCTAAGACCATGGTGATCTGATATGATACAAAGTATTATTTCAATCCTCTTGTATCTGTTGAGGCCTGCTTTGTGACCTACGATGTGATCAATTTTGGAGACGGTTCCATGGGGTGCAGAGAACAAGGTATATTCTTTCTTGTTTGGGTGAAAGGTTCTATAGATATCTGTTAGATCCATTTGACCCATGGTATTGGTTAATGATGTTATTTCTCGGCTTAGTTTCTGTTTCAATGACTTATCCTTCAGTGAGAGTGGGGTGTTGAAGTCTCCCACTATTATTGTGTGGGGATCGATGTGTGGTTTAAGCATTTTCAGCAGATCTTTTACAAGTGTGGGTGCCCTTGTATTGGGAGCATAGATGTTCAGAATTGTGATGTCATCTTGGTTGACTTTACCTTTGATGAGTATGAAGTGTCAGAAGGCAGAGCTTTATAATTACCTCATCTCACCCAGTTGGGGGCACATGCGTTAAGGCTTCCTGCTCTGTACATGTCCATGGATGGCCACAGAAAGATTAGGAGGTGATTTGTGGACACAGAAAAATGTTAGAAAGTAAAAATTAAACAGAATCCACAAATGGTGAGGATTGACTTTTTGCCTATCATCCATCCATCCATCCATCTATCTATCTATCTATCTATCCATCCATCCATCCATCCATCCATCCATCCATCCATCTATCCATCCATCCATCCATCCATCCATCCATCCATCCATCCACTCACTCACTCATTCATGTCTTTCTACCCATTCAGCCACTCACTCATCCACCCATCAACCCACCCAGCTACCTATTTATCCATTAACACACTCATCCCTCCATCTACTAACACACTCATCCACCCACCTGCCTACTCACCCACTCAATCACCCATTTATATATCAGCTGACAGGCAGGTGTCTAGAAATGCCTCGAGTTTTCGGTGTACTCGTCAACTTTATTTCAAATTCGGAAAACTGTTTTGTTAGAGGATGGTTTTGTGCACTGTGTATCTAAATGCTGATTTCTGCACCCAGAGATCTAGTTCCAATCAGATGTGGGCGTTGTAATTATTGTTGAAACATCTCGTGCTTTATTCTCTGTAAAAATCATTCTCCATCATCTCAGATTGGTTAATAAAGAAGTGAACAGTCAGTAGTTGGGCAGGACTATTGTTGAGGTGGGACTTCCAATCCTAGGTAGAGCAGAGAGGGAGAGGAGAAGGTTGAGGAGAAGGTCTCCATGGGGACACAGATGGAGGAGGAATAGATAGGGAAAGACTAGGTGGAAAGTAAGAGGGCACATGGCTGGGAAGTAGGCCAGGGCAGTTTTGTTGGATTGGATAGATGAGTATCTGTCCAGTTATGGTGCTTGAAGCTTATTAATAAATGTCTTAGGTCTCTGTGTCATTATTTGGGGGCTAGGGTGTTACCTTATTCTTACACTGTTTGTCATTTTCTCTTTACTAGTCTTTCTGCCCCAGCCTTTCCCCTTCATACTCTGATTTTACATGTGTCACACTTGAGACTCTGTTTTGTCCATGAATCCAGCTCTGCTTTTGCCTCTAGCTCTCCCCGTGGCTCTGCTGTGTCCATAACTCTGTCTCTGCAAACCTCTTTAAATGTTCCTCACAGTCCTCTCTTTGGGGAACTTCATCTTCAGGTTCTTTTCATCCTTGTCGCCTCATCTCAGGTCATTTTGGGTTTTCATGGCTGCTCTCCTGGTCTTCGGTTCTTGATGTCTGTCTTGTTCCTTGCATCCCCTCATTCTGCTCCTGCTAGGTCTTCTCCTCACACACCATTAATGCCATGACTTTATCCTCTGTTTGCTAATTCCACTGGTTCCGCCATTCTGGACGTCATTCTACCCATTGCTTCCATCCTGGACTGCGCTGGCCTGTTGTGTGAATGACTCCCCACCGTGGTATGAGCATACTGCTCTGTTCTATAGGTCTTGTTGTGTTTCCCACTGAAGGGTGTTGACTCCTTCCTGCAGGGACATCCCTGTCAGGCAGCTCTGTCTTCTCATGGATCCTCCTGGTGACATGTTGATGGGGTTGCACATAAAGTTAGTGCCTGAAGGAAGGTCAACACCTTAACCAAGACAAGCTGCTCCTTGGTGACTGAGTGCTTCTAACTCTGAGGGAGGTCCTTGGCTCTGGATGTCTGCAGTGCCCAGGTGCTCACGGCCTAGCTTCAGCATACAGGGTACCTCACAGTGGTACTACTGCACTCTCCGACTCCACATCCTATATATTCACCCCTCTTTAGGTCCGGTGTCCCCCTCTAAAGCTGGAGGAATTCCCCTGCTCTGGGAGTCAGCCTCATCTTGGGATCTGGAGCCAAGGCTGTGCACAGATGATGTGGGCTGACTCAGTGTTCCCTTCCTGTGGGGTCATGACCTCCCAGCAGGCTGTGCAGTATGCATGATGCACACCCATCCATCTTTCTAGGTTCCAGGAAGAGAGAACATACAAGGCCACAGGCTACAGTTAGTCCATTGCCTGTGCTTGACAACTGGGCATCTTTCAGTTCCGACCACGCCTCCTTCTCTGACTCCTCAGGATCTTTCTTTTACTCAGTACAACCTACACTGTAGTTCAGGCCTATCCTGTCCAGAAAGCACTGCCCTAGAAGGAAACATGATTTTGGAGATATCAGTCCATAGTGAGCTAGCTGCTTGGTTGGTGCCTGTGTCAATAGACTTAACATGGTAACAGAATTAAGTAGGGGAGGCCCGTAACATCAAGTTTGGAAAGAGATGGAGCCACTACCATCCTGCCACACCCTCTCAGAGAGCTTGGAAGGCTGCACATGCCTCTACTCAAGCCTGTCTACAGAGTCTGCCATGTCCCAGAGTATAGACAGAGCACAGGCATCTGGGGACCCACACCCACGCCAGGAACTGTTCCAAGTGCTGACACTGACTGCCTGGAAATCTAGACAGTAGCCCCCAGTGAATGAACCACTGAAGAGAAGGCTTCACTCAGTGTGAGCTGGTCTCCATGCTCTCAGGCCTCAGGCCTCAGGCAGCCCACATGTGGCAGCATGAGGATGTGACGTCAGGGTAGGGCAGTATCCTTCCTGCGTACACCAATTGGTTCCTACTTAAGTGGACTTCAACAAATGTATTAGCACGTGGACCAGAGTCAAGTCTTCTGTTCACCATCAGGGAAGGCAGGAGCATTTCCCATAGAACTAGTTCTGTTGGGACTCAGGTCCCAGGTGCTGTGAGCCTCACAGGGAGCTGGTACCTGGTGCCAGGCACACGGATACATGGTGCCAAGATGCTTGGCTGTGCCAGAACTACAACTTCAATGTGGGGGCATCAGTGCCCATCCTTATCCTCTGCGGGCTACGTCCACCTGATGGATACTAGAGTAGAGTCAGGACCATCCCAGCAGCCAGCACATTCCCATCCACAATTAGATTCTAGATTTGTGAAGATGTCACTGACTACTTAGTGTGCTAGGCCAGTGTGCTCCATGACAGTGTGTTTACTCTCCAATCACAGTCTGTGCCCTCACACATATTAATGGTTTCTGCCTTTAGCCCTAATGAAATATGGAGGTAGGGGCCTGTCTGCTCACACAAGGCCCATGGCCCAGAGCTCATTCCAGTTGCTAGCACATACTTGTACCACTGACAGTGGCCGACCACAGGAGAGCTGAGACAGCACGTGGCAGTCACCTGAGGAGCTGTCGCCTGAGCTGCTCTGGCAAGTGTGGGGCATGGAAGTGTCTACTCAGGTTCATTGGCATCCTGTAGAGAAGGCTTGGTCCAAAGCAAGGGAACACAGGGAACTAAGCCAGCACAGATAGGTCTCAAAGGGCGGCAGGTCGCCAGCTGCAAAGGAGAAATTATAGGACACCAATGAGGACCAACGGAGTCTGCACAGGTTCAGTCAAGGTCTTTATTGCTCAGAAGGCTCAAGTGTGTTCAGAGGAGACACAGTCACAATGAGATGAGGTGGCTTGACCTAGAGAGGGCAAGGACAGAGAGAGGAGGTCACTGCCATGGCCTGGGTAGGGTGTAGAGCACAGAGTGTGGACATGTACTTCTATGATGTCCGGCTCCCCATCACTCACTGGAGATACAGGAAATTCTCTCATTGGGAAACTGGTCATCAGCAGCTGCACTTCTGGCCTGAGGAGAGGCCACAGCAGGCCTGGCGGGAGCAGGCAGGGCGGCACAGCAGGGACACACAGGAGGAGGCTGGGCGGCAGCAGCTGGGCTGGCAGGAGGAGGCACAGCAGGAGGTGGGCACACAGCAGGTGGGTCTGCACACAGGGCAGCAGAGCAGGGACATGCTGGAGCAGGGCTTGCAGCAGACAGGCTTGCAGCAGACAGGAGCACAGCAGGGTGGCTGACAGCATGAGGAGGATCCAGAGCAGACAGGTGTGCAGCAGACAGGTGTGCAGCACACAGGCTTGCAGCAAAGAGTCACACCGCAGGACTGCTGGCAGGGGGAGCAGGTGCAGCACGCTGGCTGGCAACATGAAGATTGGCAGCAGGGGCTGGACCCACAACACACTGGGGTGCACACAAGGGTTAGACAGGGACCTGGGGCACAGCAACTAGGGGCGCAGCAGCTAGACTGGCAGCAGCTGGGGACACAGCAGCTGGGCTCACAGCAGCTCTCTGGGCAGTCGTCCACCTGCCAGGAGGAGTGGGTGCAAGCATCAGAGCAGACAGACATGGTGGAGGCGGCCATGGCAGAGCTGGCTTGGGGTAGAGTGAGTGAGTGGTGAGTGAGAGTGTGAGTGTGTGCGAGGTGCTGGGCCATCGCCTTTTATCCTCCTGTGCTGTTGTGTGGCTTGGCCTCCCTTCCTTGTTGGTGTGACTCTGGCCATCATTAGGGTGTTTGTTTGTCTGGGATGTTGTCAGGCCTGTCTGTCTCCTGCCTTTGGGTGGTGCTGGGAGCAGTGGTGGGGCAGAGGTGTTACATGAATAGGGAGGTTGTGTTGTCATTAGTGGGACTTGTCCCAGCCATCCTATGGCTGCAGAGATGTCATCCTGCCATGGCCAGATGCCAGGACCCTTGCTCCCTCTGCAAGAATTTGTGTCAGGGGTGGGATGCCCTCAGTCCAGTACCCCTCCCAGAGCCCAGCTTTGCATGAGGACATCTGCTGCTTTGAGAGATTGTTCAGATGTCAGAGGTGCTCAGTGACCCATCCATGGCCTTAGAGTTGATAATACAATAACTTGACTGTAGCTACTATCTTCAGAGTGTCTCCTCAGATCCTCAACCTCTATATTGCCTTATGACACTGTCCACCCTGTTCTGTGCCTGTGTCCACCCAGCTTGCTGTCCACCATGTCCTCAGGGCTGCAGGTTGAACCCCCTGCTCTAGAAGGCTAGCAGTTCTAGGCTGACCTCTCAAGTTCTATCCTCAAGGAGCATAATGTGCTTGATCTGTTGAAACCATAGATGCACCGCATTGGCCAGGAGTCCACGGAGTTCTCTGTGGCACTGCTCAGTGCTCTCTGGGCATCCTTTGTCCACTCCACCCTCCTCCAATGCTACTGACGTCCCTTGTCAGCTCTTTCACCCACAAGTCCCCCAGCCCTGTGCCTAGCACTAGGATGGGTGTGCATAGCCACTGCTTTAGAGTTAAGTTACGATTGTACACAGAGCCCAGTACAGAAAATGCATCTGGAAGGTGGGCTGTATGTCATCTGAAGCCAGTGCTGGCCAGTGTCCTCCATTTCTATCTCTCTGTCGAGCTACACACATGCACACACATGTGCACATGCACATAAGCAGAGGACATTTTCCTCATTCTAATGGTGTGTTCTGGAAGTCACCAGCACTAATGTAGCTGACCAGTTGCTTCCTGGGGTACACACAGGCTCAGTTTCCCATGAGCCTCTCTGTTCATCACATATATCTCACAGGAGCTTGTCTAATGGGCTTCTCACAAACGTCTGAACCATCCACAGGGTGGACTTATTACCGCTGGATCACACCAGGAGCAGAGCTAGGTCTGACCTTGTGGACTGTCTGTGAGGTGCCCTGCAGGACTAGTGTCATAGCAAAGGATGCTTCAGCAGCATCCGGGGCATTTCCTGGCAAGATGACAGCAGGGGCCCAGAAAATGAGCACCAAGGAGACCGTGGTGAGGCTCATTTTCAGGATTAGTCAAAA
Source organism: Acomys minous (assembly GCF_964271855.1). Lineage (NCBI taxonomy): Eukaryota > Metazoa > Chordata > Mammalia > Rodentia > Muridae > Acomys > Acomys minous. Next base: position 104,303,776 of record NC_140495.1, read on the forward strand.
CCAGAAGGCAGAGCTTTATTATTACCTCATCTCATCCAGCTCGCAACACGTGCCTTAAGGCTTCCTGTTTTGTGTGTGCACGTGGATTCCCACAGAAAGATTAGGAGGAGATTTGGGGACACAGATACATGTTAGAAATTCCAAATTAAACAGCATCCACAAATGGTGATGATTAACTATTTTGCCTATTATCCATCTATCCATGTATCTATCCATCCATCCATCCATGCATCCATCTACTCATCCATCCATCCATCCATCCATCCACTGACTCACTCATTCATGTCTTTCTACCCAATCAGCCACTCACTCATCCATCCATCAACCAACTCAGATACCTTTGTATCCATCTCCCCACTCATCCCTCCATCCACTGACACACCCATCTACCCACCTGCCTACTCACTCACTTATGTATCAGTTGACAGGCCGGTGGCTAGAAACGAATCGAATTTTCACTGTACTCGTCAACTTTATTTCAAATTTGGAAAACTGTTTTGTTAGAGGATGGTTTTGTGCACTGTGTATCCAAATACTGATTTCTGTACCCAGAGATCTGGTTCCAGTCAGAAGTGGGCATTGTAATTATTGTTGAAAGAGCTCCTGCTTTATTCTCTGTAATAATCGTTCTCCATCATCTCTGATTGGTTAATCAGAACTGAACAGTCAGTAGTTGGGCAGAACTATTGTTGACGTGAGACTTTCAATCCCAGGTGGAGCCGAGACGGAGAGGAAATGTTTGAGGAGAAGGTTGCCATGAGAAGGTCTCCATGAGGACACAGATGAAGGAGGAATAGATAGAGCGAGACTAGATGGAAGTCATGGAAACATGACTGGGATGTAGGCCAGGCCAGTTTTGTTGGATGAAAATAGATGAGTTTTTGACCAGCTATGGTCCTTGAAGCATATTAATAAACGTATTAGCTCTCTGTATCCTTTTTTCTTCTTGAGTGTTACCTTATTCTTACAGTGTTTGGCATTTTCTCTTTGCTAGGCTTTCTGGCCCAACCTTTTTCCCTCAGACCCTGGTTTTACATGTGTCAGATTTGAGACTCTGTTTTGCCTGTGAATCCAGGTCGGCCCGTGCCTCTGGCTCTGCCTGTGCCTCTGGCCCTGCTGTGCCCACAACTCTGTCTCAGCAAACCTCTTTAGATGTTCCTCTCAGTCCTCTCTTTGGGGGAACTTTGTCTTCAGGTCTTTTCGTCCTGGTCATCTCATCTCTAGTCATTTCGGGTTTTCGTGGCTGCTCTCCTGCTCTTTGGCTCTTGATGTCTGTCTTGTTCTTTGCATCCCCTCCTTCTGCTCCCGCTAGGTCTGCTCCTCACACACCATTAATGCCATGACTTTATCCTCTGTCTGCTAATTCCACTGGTTCCGCCATTCTGGACGTCTTTCTGTCCATTGCTTCCATCCTGGATTGCGCTGGCCTGTTGAGTGAATGACTTCCAACCACGGTATGAACATACTGCTCTGTGCCATGGGTCTTGTGTTTCCCACTGAATGGTGTTGACCCCTTCCTGCAGGGACATCCCTGCCAGCAAGCTCCATCTTCCCGTGGATCCCTACTGCTGACATGTTGGTGGGGTTGCATATAAAAGTTTGTGCTTGAGGGAAGGTCAACACCTTAACCAGGACAAGCTGCTTCTTGGTGACTGAGTGCCTCTAACTCTGAGGGAGGTCCTCTGCTCTGGATGTCTACAGTGCTGAGGTGCTCACGGCCTAGCTTCAGGATACAGGGTCCTCATAGTGGTACTACTGCTCTCCCCAGCCCCACATCCTATTTATCCACCCCTCTTGAGCTCCAGTGTCCCCCTCTTGAGCCGGAGGAAGTTCCATCCTCTGGGAATCAACCCCATCCTGTGATCTGGAGCCAAGGCTGTGCACAGATGATGTGGGCTGACTCAGTGTTCCCTTCCTGTGGGGTCATGACCTCCCAGCGGGCTTTGCAGTGGGCATAGTGCACACTCCTCCATCTTTCTAGGTTCCAGGAAGAGGGAACATACAAGGCCACAGGCTACAGTTAGTCCATTGCTTGTGCTTGACAACTGGGCAGCTTCTGGTCATGACCACGCCTCCTTCTCTGACTCTTTAGGATCTTTCTTTTACTCAGTACAACCTACACTGCAGTCAGGCCTATCCTGTCCAGAAAGCACCGCCCTAGAAGGAAACATGATTTTGGAGATATCAGTCCATAGTGAGCTAGCCACTTGGCTTTGGCCTGTGTCAATAGACTCAACGTGGCAACAGAATGAAGTAGGGGAGGCAAGTAACATCATGGTTGGAAAGAGAGTGGAGCCGCCACCAACATGCCACACCCTCTCAGAGAGCTTGGAAGGCTGCACATGCCTCTACTCAAGCCTGTCTACAGACTCTGCCATGTCCCAGAGTTTGGACAGAGCACAGGCATCTGGGGACCCACATTCATGTCATGCACTGTTCTGTGTGCTGATGCTGACTACTTGGGAATCTAGACAGTAGCCACCATTGAATGAAGCACTGAAGAGAAAGCTTCACTCAGTGTGACCTGTCTCCATGCTCTCAAGCCTCAGGCCTCAGGCACCCTACCAGTGGCGGCCTGAGGATGTGACGTCAGGGTGGGACTGTGTCCCTCTTGTCTACACCAATTTCGTCCTACTTGTGTGGACTTCAACAATTGCATTAGCACGTGTTGTCTTCTGTTCACCATCAGGGGAGGCAGGAGCATTTCCCATAGAACTGGTTCTGTTGGGACTCGGGTCCCAAGGGCTGTGAGCCTCACAGGGAGCCTGTAGCTGGTGCCAGGCACACGGATATGTGAGCCAAATTATATGGCTGTACCAGAAATATAACTTCAACATGGGGCATCAGTGCCCATTCTTACCCTCTGCGAACTGCGTCCACCTGAGGAGTTCTAGAGAAGAGTCAGGACCATCCCGGCTCATCAGCACATTCTCATCCACTGTTAATTCCTAGATTTGTGAAGATATCACTGACTACATAGTGTGCATGGCCTGTGTGCTCCATCACAGTGTGGTCTCAGTGTGTCTGTCCATCACAGAGTGCTTGCTCTCCAATCACAATCTGTGCCCTCTGCACATTGATGGTCTCTGCATTTTGCCCTAATGAAGTCAAGAGGTAAGGCCTGTCTGCTCACACAAGGCCCATGGCCTAGACCTGACTCCAGTGGCTAGCATATACGTGTACCACTTAACAAGGAACAGTGGCCAACCACAGGAGCTGAGACAGCACCTGGCAGGCATCCAAGGAGCTGTCACTCAAGCTGCTCTGGAAAGCATGGGCCATGGAAGTGTCTACTCAGGTTGATTAGCATCCTATAGAGAAGGAGTGGTTCAAAGCAAGGGGACACGGGGAACTAAACTACACAGATAGGTCTCAAAGGGCGGCAGATCGCCAGCTGCAAAGGAGAAATTACAGGACACCAATGAGGACCAACGGAGTCTGCACAGGTTCAGTCAAGGTCTTTATTACTCAGAAGGCTCAAGGGTGTTCAGAGGAGACACAGTTACAATGAAGTGAAGTTGCTTGACCTCGAGAGGGCAGGGGCAGAGAGAGGAGGGCACTGCCATGGCCTGGGTAGAGTTTAGAGCACAGAGTGTGGACATACACTCTGTGAGGTCTGGCTCCCCATCACTCACTGGAGATACAGGAAATTCTCTCATTGGGAGACAGGTCATCAGCAACTGCACTTCTGGCCTGACGAGAGGCCACAGCAGGCCTGGCGGGAGCAGGCAGGGCGGCACAGCAGGGACACACAGGAGGAGGCTGGGCGGCAGCAGCTGGGCTGGCAGGAGGAGGCACAGCAGGAGGAGGTGGGCACACAGCAGGCAGGTCTGCAGACAGGGCGGCAGAGCAGGGACATGCTGGAGCAGGGCTTGCAGCAGACAGGCTTGCAGCAGACAGGTGCACAGCAAGATGGCTGACAGCATGAGGAGGATCCAGAGCAGATGGGTGTGCAGCAGACAGGCTTGCAGCAGACAGGTGTGCAGCAGACAGGTGTGCAGCAGACAGGCTTGCAGCACACAGGTGCACAGCAGGATGGTTGGCAGCAAGAGGACTGGCAGCTAGACTGCTGGCAGCATGAGGAGGATCCACAGCAGACAGGTGTGCAGCAGACAGGCTTGCAGCAAAGAGTCACACCGCAGGACTGCTGGCAGGGGGAGCAGGTGCAGCAGGCTGGCTGGCAGCATGAAGATTGGCAGCAGGGGCTGGACCCACAACACACTGGGGAGCAGATGAGGGTCAGACAAGGGGCTGGGCCACAGCAGGTGGGCTGGCAGCAGCTGGGCTGGCAGTAGCTGGGGACACAGCAGCTAGGGACACAGCAGCTAGACTGGCAGCAGGTGGGGGCACAGCAGCTAGACTGGCAGCAGCTGGGCTCACAGCAGCTCTCTGGGCAGTTGTCCACCTGCCAGGAGGAGTGGGTGCAAGCATCAGAGCAGACAGACATGGTGGAGGCGGCCATGGCAGAGCTGGCTTGGGGTAGAGTGAGTGAGTGGTGAGTGAGAGTGTGAGTGTGCGAGGTGCTGGGCCGTCGCCTTTTATCCTCCTGTGCTGCTGTGTGGCTTGGCCTCCCTTCCTTGTTGGTGTGACTCTGGCCTTCATTAGGGTGTTTGTTTGTCTGGGATGTTGTTGTCAGGGCCGTCTGTCTCCTGCCTGTTGGTGATGCTGGGAGGAGTTGTGGGGCAGAGGTGTCACATGAACAAAAAGATTGGGATGTCATTGTTGGGACTTGCCCAGACATCTTATTGCTACAGGGATGTCATCCTGCCATAGTCAGATGCTTGGCCCCTTGCTCCCTCTGCAAGAATTAGTGCCAGAGGAGTGATGCCCTCAGTCCAGTACCCTGCCCAGAGCCCAGCTTTGGATGAGGACAGCTGCCTCTTTGTGGCAGTGTTCAGACAGCAGAGGTGTTCAGGGACCCATCCACCGCCACTGAATTGGTACAATATGTTGCCTATGACTACCATTTCCATAGTGTCTCTTCAGCTCCTGAACCTCTCTATATTGCCTTATAACACTGTCCACCATGCTCTGTGCCTGTGTCCATCCTGCCTGCTGTCCCCCATGTCTTGGAGCTGCAGGATGAGCTCCCTGCTCTAGAAGGCTAGCAGTTCTAGGCTGAGCTCTCAAGTTCTATCCTCGAGGAGCAAAATGAATGTGCATGATCTGTTGAAACCACAGATTTATCGCATTGGCCAGGAGTCCACTGGGCTCTCTGTCTCACTGCTCAGTGCTCTCTGGGCATCGTTTGTCCACTCCACTCTCCTCCACTGCTACTGACATCCTTCATCAGTTCTTCTGCCCACAAGTCACCCAGCCCTCTCTCTAGCGCTGGGATGGTTGTCCGTAGCCACTACTTTAACGTTAAGTCGCATATGTACACAGAGCCCAGTTCCCTCTCTTTAGAGAACTTCATCTTCAGGTTCTTTTTGTCCTTGTCGTCTCATATCCACTCATTTTGGGTTTCCTTGGCTGCTCTCCTGCTCTTCAGCTCTTGGTATCTGTCTTGTTCTTTGCATCCCCTTCTTCTGCTCCGGCTTGGCCTGCTCCTCAAACACCATTAATGCCAGGACTTTATCCTCTTGTCTGCTAATTCTGCTGGTTCCACCATTCTGGACGTCTTTCTGTCCATTGCTTCCATCCTGGACTGCGCTGGCCTGTTGAGTGAATGACTTCCCACCAGGGTATGAACATACCGGTCCTTCCATGGGTCTTGTTGTGTTTCCCACTGAAGGGTGTTCACACCTTCCTGCAGGGACATCCCAGTCAGCCAGCTCCATCTCTCCTGCATCCCTACTAGGGACATGGTGATGGGGTTGGATACGGAACTGTGCTTGCAGAAAGGTCAACACCTTAACCAGGAAAAGCTGTTCCTTAGTGACTGAGTGGCTCCAGCTCTGAGGGAGGTCCTCTGCTCTGGATGACTCTAGTGCCCATGTGCTCACTGCCCAGCCATACAGAGCTTCAAGCTCCTACTCTCCTGCCCCCCATCCTGCATATCCACCACTCTTGAACTTCTGCATCCACTTTCCAGATCGAGGAATCCCCCTGTCTAGGCGTCAGCCCCATCCTGTGATCTGGTGCCAAGCCTGTGCACAAATGACATAGGATGACTCAGCATTCCCTTCCTGTGGGGTCATGACCTCCTGACAGGCTGTGCAGTGGACATAGTGCACACCCCTCCATCTTTCTACTTTTCAGGAAGAGAGAACATACAAGGCCACAGGCTACAGTTAGTCCATTGCTTGTGTTTGACAACTGGGCATCTTTCGGTTCAGACAATGCCTCCTTCTCTGACTCCTCAGGATCTTTCTTTTACCCAGTACAACCGAGCCTATACTGCAGTTCAGGCCTGTTCTGTCTAGAATGCATTACCCTAGAAGGAAAGGTGAATTTGGAGTTAACAGTCCATAGTGGGCTACTCAGTTGCTTTTGGCCTTTTGGACGACTTGACCAGACAAGAAAGTGAAGTGGGGGGGGGTCGGTAGCATCATGTTTGGAAAGAGATGGAGCTGTCGCCATCCTGCCACACCCTCTCAGAGACTTTGGATGGCTGCACATCCTCCTACCCAAGCCATGTCTACAGAGTCTGCCATGTCCCAGAGTGTAGACGGAGCACAGGCATCTGCGGACCCACACCCACGCCAGGAACTGTCCTGTGTGCTGACACTGACTGCTTGGGAATCTAGACAGTAGCCCCTAGTGAACAAAGCACTGAAGAGAAATCTTCACTCAGTGTGAGGCTGTCTCCATGCTCTCAGGCCTCAGGCTGCCCACCAGTGGCGTCATGAGGAAGTGACATGTCAGGGTAGGAGAAGTGTGCTCATGGCTACACCAATTTCTTCCTGCTTAATTGGATTTCAACAATTTTTTTTACAAGTGACCCAGGGTAGAGTCTTCTGTTCACAATCAGGGGAGGCAGGAACATTTCCCGTAGAACAGTTTCTGTTGGGACTTGGGTCACAGGTGCTGTGCGCCTCATGGGAGTGTGTAGATGGTGCCAGGCACACGGATACAGGCTGACAAAATACTTGGCTGTGCTAGAACTAAAATTTCAATGGGGGGGGCATCACTCCCCATCCTTATTCTTTTCTGGCTGCGCCCACCTGATGAGTACCAGAGTAGAGCCAGGACCACCCCGGCTTGCCAGGATATTCTCATCCACAATTAGATTCTAGATTTGTGAAGATGTCACTAACTCCTTAGTGTGCCAGGCCTGTGTGCTCCATCACAGTGTGGTTGCTCTCCAAGCATAGTGTGTGCCCTCCCACATATTAATGGTCTCTGCATTTAGCCCCAATGAAATCCAGAGGTAGGGCCTGTCTGCTCACACAAGGTCCATGGCCCAGAGCTCATTCCAGTTGCTAGAACATATTTGTACCAGTTAACAAGGGACCGTGGCCGACCACAGCAGAGCTGAGACTGCACCTGGCAGTCACCCGAGGAGCTGTCGCCTGAACTGATCTGGGTAGCATGGGACAGAAAAGTGCTTACTCAAGTTTGGTTGGCATTCTATAGAGAAAGCTTGGTTCAAAGCAAGGGTACATGGGGCACTAAAGTAGCACAGATAGGTCTCAAAGGGCGGCAGATTGCCAGCTGCAAAGGAGAAATTATAGGACACCAATGAGAACCAACTGAGTCTGCACAGGTTCAGTCAAGGTCTTTATTGCTCAGAAGGCTCAAGTGTGTTCAGAGGAGACACAGTCACAATGAGGTGGCTTGACCTAGAGAGGGCAGGGACAGAGAGAGGAGGGCACTGCCATGGCCTGGGTGGTGTGTAGAGCACAGAATGCTGACACAATCTTCTGTGAGGTTTGGCTCCCCACCACTCACTGGAGATACAGGAAATCCTCTCATTGGGAAACTGGTCATCAGCAGCTGGACTTCTGGCCTGAGGAGAGGCCACAGCAGGCCTGGCGGGAGCAGGCAGGGCGGCACAGCAGGGACACACAGGAGGAGGCTGGGCGGCAGCAGCTGGGCTGGCAGGAGGCACAGCAGGAGGAGGTGGGCACACAGCAGGCAGGTCTGCACACAGGGCGGCAGAGCAGGGACATGCTGGAGCAGGGCTTGCAGCAGACAGGCTTGCAGCAGACAGGTGCACAGCAGGATGGCTGACAGCATGAGGAGGATCCAGAGCAGATGGGTGTGCAGCAGACAGGTGTGCAGCAGACAGGCTTGCAGCAGACAGGTGTGCAGCAGACAGGCTTGCAGCGGAGAGGAACACAGCAGGATGATTGACAGCATGAGGGTTGGCAGCAAGAGGACTGGCAGCTAGGCTGCTGGCAGCATGAGGAGGATCCACAGCAGACAGGTGTGCAGCAGACAGGCTTGCAGCAAAGAGTCACACCGCAGGACTGCTGGCAGGGGGAGCAGGTGCAGCAGGCTGGCTGGCAGCATGAAGATTGGCAGCAGGGGCTGGGCCCACAACACACTGGGGTGCAGACCAGGGTTAGACAGGGACTTGGGGCACAGCAGCTGGGGACACAGCAGCTAGACTGGCAGCAGCTGGGGACACAGCAGCTAGACTGGCAGCAGCTGGGCTGGCAGCAGCTGGGCTCACAGCAGCTCTCTGGGCAGTCGTCCACCTGCCAGGAGGAGTGGGTGCAAGCATCAGAGCAGACAGACATGGTGGAGGCGGCCATGGCAGAGCTGGCTTGGGGTAGAGTGAGTGAGTGGTGAGTGAGAGTGTGAGTGTGCGAGGTGCTGGGCCGTCGCCTTTTATCCTCCTGTGCTGCTGTGTGGCTTGGCCTCCCTTCCTTGTTGGTGTGACTCTGGCCATCATTAGGGTGTTTGTTTGTCTGGGATGTTGTTGTCAGGCCTGTCTGTCTCCTGCCTGTGGGTGATGCTGCAAGGAGTTGTGGTGTAGAGGGGTTTCCTGAACAGGGAAGTTGAGATTTCAATGGTGAGACTTGCCAAGCCAACTTATGGCTGCAGGGATGTCATCCTGCCATAGCCAGATGCCACGACCCTTGCTCCCTCTGCAAGAATTAGTCCCAGGGGACTGATGCCCTCAGTCCAGTACCCCTCCCAGAGCCCAGCTTTGGATGACGAAAGCTGACTCTTTGTGACAGTGTTCAGACACCAGAGGTGTTCAGTGACCCATCCACCGCCACCGACTTGGTACAATAAGTTGCCTATAACTACCACCTCAGTAGTGTCTCTTCAGCTCCTGAACCTCTCGATATTGCCTTATGACACTGTTCCCCCTGCTCTGTGCCTGTGTCAACCCTGCCTGCTGTCTGCTATGAGTTGGTGCTGCAGGGTGAGCTCCCTGCTCTAGAAGGCTAGCAGTTCTAGGCTGAGCTCTCAAGTTCTATCCTCAAGGAGCAGAATGCGCATGGTCTGTTGAAACCACAGATGCACCGCATTGGCCAGGAGTCCACGGGGCTCTCTGTCTCACTGCTCAGTGCTCTTGGGCATCCTTTGTCCACTCCACCCTCTTCCAATGCTATTGATATACTTTGCTAGCTCTTTCACCCACAAGTGCCCCAGCCCTGTGTCTAGCACTAGGATGGGTGTGCATATCCACTGCTTGAAAGTTTAGTCACATGTGGACACAGAGCCCAGTACAGAAAATGCATCTGGAAGTTAGGCTGTGTGTCATCTGAAGCCAGTGCTGCCCAGTGTGCTCCATTTCCATCTGTCTGCACATAAACAGAGACCATTCTCCTCATTCTAATAGTGTTTTCTGGAAGTCACTGGCAATAATGTAGCTTACCAGTTGCTTGCTGGGGTTCACACAGGCTCAGTTTCCCATGAGCCTCTCTGGCCATCACATGTGCCACACAGGAGCTTGTCTAATATGCTTCTCACAAATGTCCTTGAGATACCCACATGGTGGACTTATTACCACTGGCCTCACACCATCTGTAGAGGTTGGCTTGACCTTGTGGACTATGTGTGAGGAGCACTGTAGGACTAGTTTCATAGCACAGGGCACTTCAGCACCATCCGGGGCATTCCCTGGCAAGATGAGAGCAGGAGCCCGGAAAATGAGCACCAGGGAGAACAAGGTGAGGCTCATTTTCAGGATTAGTCAAGACCAGAAGGCAGAGCTTTATAATTACCTCATTTCACCCTGTTGGGAGCAGGTGCCTTAAGGCTTCCTGCTCTGTACATGTCCATGGATGGCCACAGAAAGATTAGGAGTTGACTTGGGGGACACAGATAAATGATAGAAAATAAAAATTGAACAGAATCCACAAATAATGAGGATAGACGTTTTGCCTATCATCCATCCATCCATCCATCCATCCATCCATCCATCCATCTATCCACTCAATCATCCATTCATTCATCTGTCTTTCTACCCATCCATCCACTCACTCATCCACCCATCAACCCACCCAGCCACCTGTTTGTCCATCTCCCCACTCATCCCTCCATCTACTAACGCACTCATCCACCCACCTGCCTACTCACCCACTCAGTCACCCATATATTTATCAGCTGACAGGCCGGTGTCTAGAAATGCCTCGAGTTCTTGGTGTACTCCCCAGCTTCATTTCAAATTTAGAAAACTCCCGTTAGGGGATGGTTTGTGCATGGTGTATCCAAGTGCTGAATTTGGTACCCAGAGATCTGGTTCCAGTCATAAGTTGGCATTGTCATTACTGTTGAAACATCTGCTTTATTCTGTGTAAAAATCATTCACCATCATCTCATGTTAGTTAAAACAGAGCTGAACAGTCCGGAGCTGAGCAGGACTATTGTTGAGGTGGGACTTCTAATGCCAGGTAGAGCAAAGAGGGAGAGGAGAAGGTTGCCGTGAGATTGTCTCCATGGGGACACAGATGGAGGAGCAATAGAGGGGCGAGACTAGGTGGAAGGTAAGAGGGCACATGGCTGGGAAGTAGGGCAGGCCAGTTTTGTTGGATTGGATTAGATGAGTATCTGCCCAGCTACAGTGCTTGAAGCTTACTAATAAATGTGTTAGGTCTCTGTGTCATTATTTGGGTGGGAGAGTGTTACCTTATCCTTACACTGTTTGCCATTTTCTCTTTACTAGTCTTTCTGCTCCGACCTTTCCCCCTCATACTCTGCTTTTATGTCACACTTGAGACTCTGTTTTGCCTGTGAATTCAGCTCTGCCTGTGGCTCTGCTGTGCCCACAACTCTGTCTCTGCAAACCTCTTTAGATGTTGCTCACAGTCCTCTCTTTGGGGAACTTCATCTTCAGGGTCTTTTCGTCCTCGTCATCTCCTCTCTGCTCATTTTGGGTTGTCGTGGCTGCTCTCCTGCTCTTTGGCTCTTGGTGTCTGTCTTGTTCTTTGCATCCCCTCCTCCTGCTCCCACTAAATCTGCTCCTCACACACCATTAATGCCATGACTTTATCCTCTGTCTGCTAATTCCACTGGTTCCGCCATTCTGGATGTCTTTCTATCCATTGCTTCCATCCTGGACTGCGCTGGCCTGTTGTGTGAATGATTTCCCACCATGGTATGAGCATACTGCTCTGTACCATGAGTCTTATTTTGTTTCCCACTGAAGGGTGTTGACCTCTTCCTTCAGGGACACCCCTGTCAGCCATCTCCATCTTCTCCTTTATCCCCCACTTGTAACATGTTGATGGGCTTGCACACAGATTTTGTGTATGAGGGGAAGGTCAACACCTTCACCAAAACAAGCTGCTCCTTGCTGACTGAGTGTTTCTAGCTCTGAGGGAAGTCCTCTGCTCTGGATGTCTCTAGTGGTGCTCAGGTCCTAGCGTTAGGATATGCGGTGACTCACAGTGGTACTACTGCAGTCTCCAACTCCACATCATATATATCCACCCCTCTTGAGGTCTGGTGTCCCCCTCAAAGCTAGAGGGAGTCCCATGCTCTGGGAGTCAGGCCCATCCTGTGATCTGGAGCCAGGGCTGTGCACAGAAGATGTGGGCTGAATCAGTGTTCCCTTCCTGTGGGGTCATGACCTCCCAGCATGCTGTGCTGTGGTCAATACCTTCCTTGACCAGGAGAAGCTGCTCCTTAGTGACTGAGTGGCTCCAGCTCTGAGGTGGGTCCTCTGCTCTTGATGACTCTAGTGCCCATGTGCTCACTGTCCAGCCCCACAGAGCTTCAAACTCCTACTCTCCTGCCCCCCATCCTGCATATCCACCACTCTTGAACTCTGGTAGCCACCTTCAAGCTTTGGAAGCCCCCTGTCTAGGAGTCATCCCCATCCTGTGATCTGGTGACAAGGCTGTGTACAGATGATGTGGGCTGACTCAGTGTTTTCTTCCTGTGGGGTCATGACCTCCCGGCAGGCTGTGAGATGGGTGTAGTGCACCCCCCTCCATCTTTCTAGGTTCCAGGAAGAGAGAACATACAAGGCCACAGGCTACAGTTAGTCCATAGCTTGTGCTTGACAACTGGGCATCTTTCGGTCCCAACCACGCTTCCTTCTCTGACTCCTCAGGATCTTTCTTTTACTCAGTACAACCTACACTGCAGTCAGTGCTGTCCTGTCCAGAAAGCACCGCCCTTGAAGGAAACATGATTTTGGAGTTATCAGTCCATAGTGGACTGCCCAGTTGCTTAGGGCCTGTTTGGAAGACTTGACCTGACAAGAAAATGAATTGGGGGAGGCTGGTAGCATCATGTTTAGAAAGAGATGGAGCTGCCGCCATCCTGCCACACCCTCTCAGAGACCCTGAATGGCTGCACAACCTTCTACCAAAGCCATGTCCACAGAGTCGGCCATGTCCCAAGTGTAGACAGAGCGCAGATGTCTGGGGAGCCACACCCACGCCAGGCACTGTCCCGTGTGCTGACACAGACTGCCTGGGAATCTAGACAGTAGCCCTCAGTGAATGAAGCACTGAAGAGAAATCTTCACTCAGTGTGAGGCTGTCTCCATGCTCTCAGGCCTCAGGCCTCAGGCTGCCCACCAGTGGTGGCATGAGGAAGTGACATGTCAGGGTAGGAGAAGTGTGCTCATGGCTACACCAATTTCTTCTTGCTTAATTGGACTTCAACAATTGTTTTTGCAAGAGACCCAGGGTAGAGTCTTCTGTTCACAATCAGGGAAGGCAGGAACATTTCCAATACAACAGCTTCTGTTGGGACTTGGGTCACTGGTGCTGTGAGCCTCATGGAAGCGTGTAGATGGTGCCAGGCACACGGATACATGCTGACAAAATACATGGCTGTGCTAGAACTAAAATCTTAATGGGGTGGGGGAAGGGGCGGGCATCATTCCCCATCCTTATTCTCTGCAGGCTGCCTCCACCTGATGAGCACTAGAGCAGAGTCAGGACCACCCCGGCAGCCAGCACATTCTCATCCACAATTAGATTCTAGATTTGTGAAGATGTCACTGACTCCTTAGTGTGCCAGGCCTGTGTGCTCCATCACAGTGTGGTTGCTCTCCAAGCATAGTGTGTGCCCTCCCACATACTAATGGTCTCTGCATTTAGCCCTAATGAAATCCGGAGGTAGAGGGCTGTCTGCTCACACAAGGCCCATGGCCCAGAGCTCATTCCAGTTGCTAGAACATATTTGTACCAGTTAACAAGGGACCGTGGCCGACCACAGCAGAGCTGAGACTGCATCTGGCAGTCACCCGAGGAGCTGTCGCCTGAACTGATCTGGGTAGCATGGGACAGAAAAGTGCTTACTCAGGTTTGGTTGGCATTCTATAGAGAAAGCTTGGTTCAAAGCAAGGGGACACGGGGAACTAAATTAGCATAGATAGGTCTCAAAGGGCGGCAGATCCCTAGCTGCAAAGGAGAAATTATAGGACACCAATGAGGACCAACGGAGTCTGCACAGGTTAAGTCAAGGTCTTTATTGCTCAGAAGGCTCAAGTGTGTTCAGAGGAGACACAGTCACAATGAGGTGAGGTTGCTTGACCTAGACAGGGCAGGGACAGAGAGAGTAGGGCACTGCCAAGGCCTGGGTAGTGTGTAGAACACAGAATGTGGACACAAACTTCTGTGAGTCTGGCTCCCCACCACTCACTGGAGAAACAGAAAATTCTCTCATTGGGAAACTGGTCATCAGCAGCTGCACTTCTGGCCTGAGGAGAGGCCACAACAGGCCTGGCGGGAGCAGGCAGGGTGGCACAGCAGGGACACACAGGAGGAGGCTGGGCGGCAGCAGCTGGGCTGGCAGGAGGAGGCACAGCAGGAGGAGGTGGGCACACAGCAGGCAGGTCTGCACACAGGGCGGCAGAGCAGGGACATGCTGGAGCAGGGCTTGCAGCAGACAGGCTTGCAGCAGACAGGTGCACAGCAGGATGACTGGCAGCATGAGGAGGATCCAGAGCATATGGGTGTGCAACAGACAGGTGTGCAGCAGACAGGTTTGCAGCAGACAGGTGTGCAGCAGACAGGAGCACAGCAGGATGGCTGGCAGCAAGAGGACTGGCAGCTAGACTGCTGGCAGCATGAGGAGGATCCACAGCAGACAGGTGTGCAGCAGACAGGCTTGCAGCAAAGAGTCACACCGCAGGACTGCTGGCAGGGGGAGCAGGTGCAGCAGGCTGGCTGGCAGCATGAAGATTGGCAGCAGGGGCTGGACCCACAACACACTGGGGAGCAGATGAGGGTCAGACAAGGGGCTGGGCCACAGCAGGTGGGCTGGCAGCAGCTGGGCTGGCAGTAGCTGGGGACACAGCAGCTAGACTGGCAGCAGCTAGGCTCACAGCAGCTCTCTGGGCAGTTGTCCACCTGCCAGGAGGAGTGGGTGCAAGCATCAGAGCAGACAGACATGGTGGAGGCGGCCATGGCAGAGCTGGCTTGGGGTAGAGTGAGTGAGTGGTGAGTGAGAGTGTGAGTGTGCGAGGTGCTGGGCCGTCGCCTTTTATCCTCCTGTGCTGCTGTGTGGCTTGGCCTCCCTTCCTTGTTGGTGTGACTCTGGCCATCATTAGGGTGTTTGTTTGTCTGGGATGTTGTTGTCAGGCCTGTCTGTCTCCCCCTGTGTGTGGTGCTGGGAGGAGTTGTGGGGCAGAGGTGTTACATGAACAGGGAGATAGGGGTGTCACTGGTGGGACTTGCCCAGCCATCCAATTAATGCAGGGATGTCATCCTGCCATAGTCAGATGCCAGGACCCTTGCTCCCTCTGCAAGAATTAGTGTCAGAGGATCGATGCCCTTAGTCCAGTATCTCTCCCAGAGCCCAGTTTTGGATGAGGAAAGCTGCCTCTTTGTGACAGTGTTCAGAACCAGAGGTGTTCAGGGACCCATGCATGGCCATTGAGTTTAGGGTACAATAACTGCCTGTAACTACCACCTCAATAGTGTCTCTTCAGCTCCTGAACCTCTCTATATTGCCTTATGACACTGTCCACCCAGTTCTGTGCCTGTGTCCACGCTGCCATCTGTCCCCCATGTTTTTGGGCTGCAGGGTGAGCTCCCTGCTCTAGAAGGCTAGCAGTTCTAGGCTGAGCTCTCAAGTTCTACCCTCCAGGAACAGAATGTGCATGGTCTGTTGAAACCACAGACACACCACATTGGTCACAGACGGAGCTGTCTGTCTCACTGCTCAGTGCTCTCTGGGCATCCTTTGTCCACTCCACCCTCCTCCAATGCTACTGACGTCCCTCACCAGCTCTTCCACCCACAAGTCCCCCAGCCCTGTCTCTAGCCACTACTTTAACGTTAAGTCACATATGTACACAGAGCCCAGTCCCCTCTCTTTGGGGAACTTCTTCCTCAGGTTCTTTTCGTCCTTGTCATCTCATCTCTGGTGATTTTGTGTTTCCCTGGCTGCTCTCCTGCTCTTTGGCTCTTGGTGTCTGTCTTGTTCTTTGCATCCCCTCCTTCTACTCCCACTAGGTCTGCTCCTCACACACCATTAATGCCAGGACTTTATCCTCTGTCTGCTAATTCCACTGGTTCCGCCATTCTGGACATCTTTCTGTCCATTGCTTCCATCCTGGACTGCGCTGGCCTGTTGTGTGAATGACTTCCCACCATGGTATGAGCATACCGCTCTGTTCCATGGGTCTTGTTGTGTTTCCCACTGAAAGGACATCCCTGTCAGCCAGATCCATCTTCCCATGGATCCCTCCTGGTGATATGCTGATGGGGTTGGATAAAGAGTTGTGCTTGAGGGAAGGTCAATACCTTAACCAGGAAAAGCTGCTCCGTAGTGACTGAGTGGCTCCAGCTCTGAGGTGGGTCCTCTGCTCTGCATGTCTCTAGTGCCCATGTGCTCACTGTCCAGCCCCACAGAGCTTCAAGCTCCTACTCTCCTGCCCCCCATCCTGCATATCCACCACTCTTGAGCTCTGGTAGCCACTTTGAAGCTTTGGAAGCCCCCTGTCTAGGAGTCAGCCCCATCCTGTGATCTGGTGACAAGGCTGTGCTCAGATGATGTGGACAGACTCAGTGTTTTCTTCCTGTGGGGTCATGACCTCCTGGCAGGCTGTGTAGTGGGCGTAGTGCACACCCCTCCATCTTTCTAGGTTCCAGGAAGAGGGAACATATAAGGCCACAGGCTACAGTTAGTCCATTGCTTGTGCTTTCGGTCCCAAGCACGTTTCCTTCTCTGACCCCTCAGGATCTTTCTTTTACCCAGTACAACCTACACTGCTGCCCAGGCCTGTCCTGTCCAGAGAGCACCGCCTAGAAGGAAATGTGATTGTGGAGTGATAAGTTCATAGTGGGCTAGCCAGTTGTTTCAGACCTGTTTGCAAGACTTGACCTGACAAGAAAATGAAGTGAGGGAGGCTGCTAGCCTCATGTTTGGAAAGAGATGGAGCTGCAACCATCCCGCCACACCCAGACAAAAACCTTGGATGGCTGCACATCCTTCTACCCAAGCCATGTCCACAGATTCTGCCATGTCCCAGAGTGTAGACAGAGCACAGGCCACTGGGGACCAACACCCACGCCAGGCATTGTCCCGAGTGTTGACACTGACTGCCTGGGAATCTAGACAGTAGCCTTCAGTGAATGAACCACTGAAGAGAAAGCTTCACTCAGTGAGCATGTCTCCATGCTCTCAGGCCCCAGAGGTCAGCCTGCCCACCAGGGGCAGCATGAGGAAGTGACATGTCAGGGTGGGACAGTATCCTTCCTGTCTGCACCAATTTCTTCCTGCTTATGTGGACTTCAACAATTGTATTAGCACGTGGACCACAGTCAAGTCTTCTGTTCACCATCAGGGGAGGCAGGAGCATTTCCCATAGACCAGGTTCTGTTGGGACTCGGGTCCCAGGTGCTGTGAGCCTCACAGGGAGCCTGGAGCTGGTGCCAGGCACACGGATACGTGCTGACAAGATGCTTGGCTGTGACTGAACTAGAACTTCAATGTGGGGGCATCAGTGCCCATCCTTACCCTCTGTGGCTGCGTCCACCTGATGAGTACTAGAGCAGAGTCAGGACCATCCCGGCAGCCAGCACATTCCCACCCACAATTAGATTCTAGATTTCTGAAGATATCACTGACTACATAGTGTTCCTGGCCAACATGCTCCATCACAGTGTTTGCTCTCCAATCACAATCTGTGCCCTCCCACATATTAATGCTCTCTGCCTTTAGCCCTAATGAAATCTGGAGGTAGGGCCTGTCTGCTCACACAAGGCCCATGGCCCAGATGTCATTACCGTTGCTACAACATAGTTGTACCACTTAACAAGGGACCATGGCAGACCACAGGAGAGCTGAGACAGCACTTGAAATGCATCCGATGAGCTGTCCCCTGAGCTGCTCTGGGAAGCATGGGGCATGGAAGTGTCAAGTCAGGTTTGGTTGGTATCCTATGGAGAAGACTCGGTTCAAAGCAAGGCGACACGGGGCACTAAACTAGCACAGATAGGTCTCAAAGGGCGGCAGATCGCCAGCTGCAAAGGAGAAATTATAGGACACCAATGAGGACCAACGGAGTCTGCACAGGTTCAGTCAAGGTCTTTATTGCTCAGAAGGCTCAAGTGTGTTCAGAGGAGACACAGTCACAATGAAGTGAGGTGGCTTGACCTAGACAGGGCAGGGACAGTGAGAGGAGGGCACTGCCATGGCCTGGGTAGTGTGTAGAGCACAGAGTGTGGACATATACTCTGTGAGGTCTGGCTCCCCATCACTCATTGGAGAAACAGGAAATTCTCTCATTGGGAGACTGGTCATCAGCAGCTGGACTTCTGGCCTGAGGAGAGGCCACAGCAGGCCTGGTGGGAGCAGGCAGGGCGGCACAGCAGGGACACACAGGAGGAGGCTGGGCGGCAGCAGCTGGGCTGGCAGGAGGAGGCACAGCAGGAGGAGGTGGGCACACAGCAGGCAGGTCTGCACACAGGGCGGCAGAGCAGGGACATGCTGGAGCAGGGCTTGCAGCAGACAGGCTTGCAGCAGACAGGTGTGCAGCAGGATGGCTGGCAGCAAGAGGACTGGCAGCTAGACTGCTGGCAGCATGAGGAGGATCCACAGCAGACAGGTGTGCAGCAGACAGGCTTGCAGCAAAGAGTCACACCGCAGGACTGCTGGCAGGGGGAGCAGGTGCAGCAGGCTGGCTGGCAGCATGAAGATTGGCAGCAGGGGCTGGGCCCACAACACACTGGGGTGCAGACAAGGGTTAGACAGGGACTTGAGGTACAGCAACTGGGGGCACAGCAGCTGGGGGCACAGCAGCTAGACTGGCAGCAGCTGGGGGCACAGCAGCTGGGCTCACAGCAGCTCTCTGGGCAGTCGTCCACTTGCCAGGAGGAGTGGGTGCAAGCATCAGAGCAGACAGACATGGTGGAGGCGGCCATGGCAGAGCTGGCTTGGGGTAGAGTGAGTGAGTGGTGAGTGAGAGTGTGAGTGTGCGAGGTGCTGGGCCGTCGCCTTTTATCCTCCTGTGCTGCTGTGTGGCTTGGCCTCCCTTCCTTGTTGGTGTGACTCTGGCCATCATTAGGGTGTTTGTTTGTCTGGGATGTTGTTGTCAGGCCTGTCTGTCTCCTGCCTGTGGGTGATGCTGGAAGGAGTTGTAGTGGAGAGGGGTTTCCTGAACAGGGAGGTTGGGATTTCAATGGTGAGACTTGCCAAGCCAACTTATGGCTGCAGGGATGTCATCCTGCCATAGTCAGATGCCAGGACCTTTGCTCCCTCTGCAAGAATTAGTGCCAGAGGATCAATGCCCTCAGTCCAGTAGCCCTCCCACATCCCAGCTTTGGATGAGGAAAGCTGCCTCTTTGGAACAGTGTTCAGACACCAGAGGTGTTCAGTGACCCATCTACCGCCACCGACTTGGTACAATAAGTTGCCTGTAACTACCACCTCCATAGTGTCTCTTCAGCTCTCGAACCTCTCTATATTGCCTTATGACACTGTCCACCATGCTCTGTGCCTGTGTCCACCCTGCCTGCTGTCTGCCATGAGTTGGTGCTGCAGGGTGAGCTCCCTGCTCTAGAAGGGTAGCAGTTCTAGGCTGAGCTCTCAAGTTCTATCCTCAAGGAGCAGAATGTGCTTGATCTGTTGAAACCACAGATGCACCGCATTGGCCAGGAGTCCACAGAGCTCTCTGTCTCACTGCTCAGTGCTCTTGGGCATCCTTTGTCCACTCCACCCTCTTCCAATGCTATTGATATACTTTGCTAGCTCTTTCACCCACAAGTGCCCCAGCCCTGTGTCTAGCACTAGGATGGGTGAGCATATCCACTGCTTGAAAGTTTAGTCACATGTGGACACAGAGCCCAGTACAGAAAATGCATCTGGAAGTTAGGCTGTGTGTCATCTGAAGCCAGTGCTGCCCAGTGTGCTCCATTTCCATCTGTCTGCACATAAACAGAGACCATTCTCCTCATTCTAATAGTGTTTTCTGGAAGTCACTGGCAATAATGTAGCTTACCAGTTGCTTGCTGGGGTTCACACAGGCTCAGTTTCCCATGAGCCTCTCTGGCCATCACATGTGCCACACAGGAGCTTGTCTAATATGCTTCTCACAAATGTCCTTGAGATACCCACATGGTGGACTTATTACCACTGGCCTCACACCAGCTGTAGAGGTTGGCCTGACCTTGTGGACTATGTGTGAGGTGCCCTGCAGGACTAGTTTCATAGCACAGGGCACTTCAGCACCAATCGGGGCATTCCCTGGCAAGATGACAGCAGGAGCCCGGAAAATGAGCACCAGGGAGAAGAAGGTGAGGCTCATTTTCAGGATTAGTCAAGACCAGAAGGCAGAGCTTTATAATTACCTCATCTCAGCCTGTTGGGAGCAGGTGCCTTAAGGCTTCCTGCTCTGTACATGTCCATGGATGGCCACAGAAAGATTAGGAGTTGACTTGGGGAACACAGATAAATGATAGAAAGTAAAAATTGAACAGAATCCACAAATAATGAGGATAGACGTTTTGCCTATCATCTATCCATCCATCCATCCTTCCATCCGTCCATCCGTCCATCCACTCATCCATCCATCCATCCATCCATCCATCCACTCACTCATCCATCCATCAACCCATCCAGGTACCTATGTATCCATCTCCCCACTCATCCCTGCATCTACTAACACACCCATCCACCCACCTGCCTACTCACCCACTCAATCACCCATTTATGTATCAGTTCACAGGCCAGTGTCTAGAAATGCCTCGCGTTCTTGGTGTACTCCCCAGCTTCATTTCAAATTTAGAAAACTCCCGTTAGGGGATGGTTTTGTGCATGGTGTATCCAAGTGCTGAATTTGGTACCCAGAGATCTGGTTCCGGTCATAAGTAGGCATTGTCATTACTGTTGAAACATCTCCTGCTTTATTCTGTATAAAAATCATTCTCCATCATCTCATATTGGTTAAAACAGAGCTGAACAGTCCGGAGCTGAGCAGGACTATTGTTGAGGTGGCCCTTCTAATGCCAGATAGAGCAGAGAGGGAGAGGAGAAGGTTGAGGAGAAGGTTGCCGTGAGATTGTCTCCATGGGGACACAGATGGAGGAGCAATAGAGGGGCGAGACTAGGTGGAAGGTAAGAGGGCACATGGCTGGGAAGTAGGCCAGGCCAGTTTTGTTGGATTAGAATAGATGAGTATCTGCCCAGCTATAGTGCTTGAAGCTTACTAATAAATGTGTTAGGTCTCTGTGTCATTATTTGGCTGCGAGAGTGTTACCTTATCCTTACACTGTTTGGCATTTTCTCTTTACTAGTCTTTCTGCCCCGGCCTTTCGCCCTTATACTCTGGTTTTACATGTGTCACACTTGAGACTCTGTTTTGCCTGTGAAGCCAGCTCTGCCTGTGGCTCTGGCTCTGCCTGTGGCTCTGCTGTGCCCACAACTCTGTCTCTGCAAACCTCTTTAGATGTTGCTCACAGTCCTCTCTTTGGGGAACTTCATCTTCAGGGTCTTTTCGTCCTCGTCATCTCATCTCAGGTCATTTTGGGTTGTTGTGGCTGCTCTCCTGCTCTTCGGCTTTTGGTGTCTGTCTCGTTCTTTGCATCCCCTCCTTCTGCTCCCGCTAGGTCTGCTCCTCACACACCATTAATGCCATGACTTTATCCTCTGTCTGCTAATTCCACTAGTTCCGCCATTCTGGACGTCTTTCTATCCATGGCTTCTGTCAAGGGCTGTGTTGGCCTGTTGTGTGAATGACTTCCCACCGCGGTATGAGCATACTGCTCTGTTCCATTGGTCTTGTTGTGTTTCCCACTGAAGGGTGTTGACCTTTTCCTTCAGGGACATCCCTGTCAGCCATCTCCATCTTCTCCTTTATCCCCCACTTGTAACACGTTGATGGGCTTGCACACAGATTTTGTGTATGAGGGGAAGGTCAACACCTTAACCAAAACAAGCTGCTCCTTGGTGACTGAGTGTTTCTAGCTCTGAGGGAAGTCCTCTGCTCTGGATGTCTCTACTGGTGCTCAGGTCCTAGCGTTAGGATATGCGGTAACTCACAGTGGTACTACTACAGTCTCCAACTCCACATCATATATATCCACCCCTCTTGAGGTCTGGTGTCCCCCTCAAAGCTAGAGGGAGTCCCATGCACTGGGAGTCAGGCCCATCCTGTGGTCTGGAGCCAGGGCTGTGCACAGAAGATGTGGGCTGAATCAGTGTTCCCTTCCTGTGGGGTCATGACCTCCCAGCAGGCTATGCAGTGGGCATAGTGCGCACCCCTCCATCTTTCTAGGTTCCAGGAAGAGGGAACATACAAGGCCACAGGCTACAGTTAGTCCATTGCTTGTGCTTGACAACTGGGCATCTTTCAGTTCCGACCACAACTCCGTCTCTGACTCCTCAGGATCTTTCTTTTACCCAGTACAACCTACACTGCAATCAGGCCTTTCCTGTCCAGAAAGCACCGCCCTTGAAGGAAATGTGATTTTGTAGTTATCAGTCCATAGTGGACTGCCCAGTTGCTTAGGGCCTGTTTGGAAGACTTGACCTGACAAGAAAATGAAGTGGGGGAGGCTGGTAGCATCATGTTTAGAAAGAGATGGAGCTGCAGCCATCCTGCCACACCCTCTCAGAGACCCGGAATGGCTGCACATCCTTCTACCCAAGCCATGTCCACAGAGTCTGCCATATCCCAGAGTGTAGATAGAGCGCAGATGTCTGGGGACCCACACTCATGCCAGGCACTGTCCCGTGTGCTGACACTGACTGCCTGGGAATCTAGACAGTAGCCCCCAGTGAATGAAGCACTGAAGAGAAATCTTCACTCAGTGTGAGGCTGTCTCCATGCTCTCAGGCCTCAGGCCTCAGGCTGCCCACCAGTGGCTGCATGAGGAAGTGACATGTCAGGGTAGGAGAAGTGTGCTCATGGCTACACCAATTTCTTCCTGCTTAATTGGATTTCAACAATTTTATTTACAGGTGACCCAGGGTAGAGTCTTCTGTTCACAATCAGGGGAGGCAGGAACATTTCCCATAGAACAGTTTCTGTTGGGACTTGGGTCACAGCTGCTGTGAGCCTCATGGGAGTGTGTAGATGGTGCCAGGCACACGGATACATGATGACAAAATACTTGGCTATGCTAGAACTAAAATTTCAATGGGGGGGGGATCACTCCCCATCCTTATTCTTTGCAGGCTGCGCCCACCTGATGAGTACTAGAGTAGAGCCAGGACCACCCCGGCTCGACAGCACATTCTCATCCACAATTAGATTCTAGATTTGTGAAGATGTCACTGACTCCTTAGTGTGCCAGGCATGTGTGCTCCATCACAGTGTGGTTGCTCTCCAAGCACAGTGTGTGCCCTCCTACATATTAATGGTCTCTGCATTTAGCCCCAATGAAATCCAGAGGTAGGGCCTGTCTGCTCACACAAGGCCCATGGCGCAGACCTCATTCCAGTTGCTAGAACATATTTGTACCACTTAACAAGGGACCGTGGCCGACCACAGCAGAGCAGAGACTGCACCTGGCAGTAGCTCGAGGAGCTGTCGCCTGAACTGGTCTGGGTAGTATGGGACAGAAAAGTGCTTACTCAGGTTTGGTTGGCATTCTATAGAGAAAGCTTGGTTCAAAGCAAGAGGACACGGGGAACTAAACTAGCACAGATAGGTCTCAAAGGGCGGCAGATCCCTAGCTGCAAAGGAGAAATTATAGGACACCAATGAGGACCAACTGAGTCTGCACAGGTTCAGTCAAGGTCTTTATTGCTCAGAAGGCTCAAGTGTGTTCAGAGGAGACACAGTCACAATGAGGTGAGGTTGCTTGACCTAGAGAGGCCAGGCGCAGAGAGAGGAGGGCACTGCCATGGCCTGGGTAGTGTGTAGAACACAGAATGTGGACACAAACTTCTGTGAGTCTGGCTCCCCACCACTCACTGGAGAAACAGGAAATTCTCTCATTGGGAGTCTAGTCAACAGCAGCTGGACTTCTGGGCTGAGGAGAGGCCACAGCAGGCCTGGCGGGAGCAGGCAGGGTGGCACAGCAGGGACACACAGGAGGAGGCTGGGTGGCAGCAGCTGGGCTGGCAGGAGGAGGCACAGCAGGAGGAGGTGGGCACACAGCAGGCCGGTCTGCACACAGGGCGGCAGAGCAGGGACATGCTGGAGCAGGGCTTGCAGCAGACAGGCTTGCAGCAGACAGGTGTGCAGCAGACAGGTGCACAGCAGGATGGCTGGCAGCAAGAGGACTGGCAGCTAGACTGCTGGCAGCATGAGGAGGATCCACAGCAGACAGGTGTGCAGCAGACAGGCTTGCAGCAAAGAGTCACACCGCAGGACTGCTGGCAGGGGGAGCAGGTGCAGCAGGCTGGCTGGCAGCATGAAGATTGGCAGCAGGGGCTGGACCCACAACACACTGGGGTACACACAAGGGTTAGACAGGGGGCTGGGGCACAGCAACTGGGGGCGCAGCAGCTAGACTGGCAGCAGCTGGACTGGCAGCAGCTGGGGGCACAGCAGCTAGACTGGCAGCAGCTGGGGACACAGCAGCTAGACTGGCAGCAGCTGGGGACACAGCAGCTGGGCTCACAGCAGCTCTCTGGGCAGTCGTCCACCTGCCAGGAGGAGTGGGTGCAAGCATCAGAGCAGACAGACATGGTGGAGGCGGCCATGGCAGAGCTGGCTTGGGGTAGAGTGAGTGAGTGGTGAGTGAGAGTGTGAGTGTGCGAGGTGCTGGGCCGTCGCCTTTTATCCTCCTGTGCTGCTGTGTGGCTTGGCCTCCCTTCCTTGTTGGTGTGACTCTGACCATCATTAGGGTGTTTGTTTGTCTGGGATGTTGTTGTCAGGCCTGGCTGTCTCCCCCTGTGTGTGGTGCTGGGAGGAGTTGTGGGGCAGAGGTGTTACATGAACAGGGAGATAGGGGTGTCACTGGTGGGACTTGCCCAGCCATCCAATTAATGCAGGGATGTCATCCTGCCATAGTCAGATGCCAGGACCCTTGCTCCCTCTGCAAGAATTAGTGTAGAGGATCGATGCCCTTAGTCCAGTATCTCTCCCAGAGCCCAGTTTTGGATGAGGAAAGCTGCCTCTTTGTGACAGTGTTCAGAACCAGAGGTGTTCAGGGACCCACCCATGGCCATTGAGTTTAGGGTACAATAACTGCCTGTAACTACCACCTCAATAGTGTCTCTTCAGCTCCTGAACCTCTCTATATTGCCTTATGACACTGTCCACCCAGTTCTGTGCCTGTGTCCACGCTGCCATCTGTCCCCCATGTTTTTGGGCTGCAGGGTGAGCCCCCTGCTCTAGAAGGCTAGCAGTTCTAGGCTGAGCTCTCAAGTTCTACCCTCCAGGAACAGAATGTGCATGGTCTGTTGAAACCACAGATGCACCGCATTGGCCACAGACGGAGCTCTCTGTCTCACTGCTCAGTGCTCTCTGGGCATCCTTTGTCCACTCCACCCTCCTCCAATGCTACTGACGTCCCTCACCAGCTCTTCCACCCACAAGTCCCCCAGCCCTGTCTCTAGCCACTGCTTTAACGTTAAGTCACATATGTACACAGAGCCCAATTCTCTCTCTTTGGGGAACTTCTTCCTCAGGTTCTTTTAGTCCTTGTCATCTCATCTCTGGTGATTTTGGGTTTCCCTGGCTGCTCTCCTGTTCTTCAGCTCTTGGTGTCTGTATTGTTCTTTGCATCCCCTCCTTCTGCTCCCGCTAGGTCTGCTCCTCACACACCATTAATGCCAGGACTTTATCCTCTGTCTGCTAATTCCACTGGTTCCGCCATTCTGTACGTCCTTCTGTCCATTGCTTCCATCCTGTGCTGCTCTGGCCTGTTGTGTGAATGACTTCCCACCGCGGTATGAGCGTACCGCTCTGTTCCATGGGTCTTGTGTTTCCCACTGAAAGGTGTTGACTCCTTCCTGCAGGGACATCCCTGTCAGCTAGCTCCATCTTCCCATGGATCCCTCCTGGTGAAATGCTGATGGGGTTGGACAAAGAGTTGTGCTTGAGGGAAGGTCAATACCTTAACCAGGAAAAGCTGCTCCGTAGTGACTGAGTGGCTCCAGCTCTGAGGTGGGTCCTCTGCTCTGGAAGACTCTTTTGCCCATGTGCTCACTGCCCAGCCCCACAGAGCTTCAAGCTCCTACTCTCCTGCCCCCCATCCTGCATATCCACCACTCTTGAGCTCTGGTAGCCACTTTGAAGCTTTGGAAGCCCCCTGTCTAGGAGTCAGCCCCATCCTGTGACCTGGTGACAAGGCTGTGTACAGATGATGTGGGCTGACTCAGTGTTTTCTTCCTGTGGGGTCATGACCTCCTGGCAGGCTGTGTAGTGGGCATAGTGCACACCCCTCCATCTTTCTAGATTCCAGGAAGAGGGAACATATAAGGCCACAGGCTACAGTTAGTCCATTGCTTGTGCTTTCGGTCCCAAGCACGTTTCCTTCTCTGACCCCTCAGGATCTTTCTTTTACCCAGTACAACCTACACTGCTGCCCAGGCCTGTCCTGTCCAGAGAGCACCGCCTAGAAGGAAATGTGATTGTTGAGTTATCAGTCCATTATGGCCTAGCCAGTTGTTTCAGGCCTGTTTGGACGACTTGACCTGACAAGAAAATGAAGTGAGGGAGGCTGCTAACCTCATGTTTGGAAAGAGATGGAGCTGCAGCCATCCTGCCACACCCAGTCAAAAATCTTGGATGGCTGCACATCCTTCTACCCAAGCCATGTCCACAGATTCTGCCATGTCCCAGAGTGTAGACAGAGCACAGGCCACTGGGGACCAACACCCACGCCAGGCATTGTCCCGAGTGTTGACACTGACTGCCTGGGAATCTAGACAGTAGCCTTCAGTGAATGAACCACTGAAGAGAAAGCTTCACTCAGTGAGCATGTCTCCATGCTCTCAGGCCCCAGAGGTCAGCCTGCCCACCAGGGGCAGCATGAGGAAGTGACATGTCAGGGTGGGACAGTATCCTTCCTGTCTGCACCAATTTCTTCCTGCTTATGTGGACTTCAACAATTGTATTAGCACGTGGACCACAGTCAAGTCTTCTGTTCACCATCAGGGGAGGCAGGAGCATTTCCCATAGACCAGGTTCTGTTGGGACTCGGGTCCCAGGTGCTGTGAGCCTCACAGGGAGCCTGGAGCTGGTGCCAGGCACACGGATACGTGCTGACAAGATGCTTGGCTGTGACTGAACTAGAACTTCAATGTGGGGGCATCAGTGCCCATCCTTACCCTCTGTGGCTGCGTCCACCTGATGAGTACTAGAGCAGAGTCAGGACCATCCCGGCAGCCAGCACATTCCCACCCACAATTAGATTCTAGATTTCTGAAGATATCACTGACTACATAGTGTTCCTGGCCAACATGCTCCATCACAGTGTTTGCTCTCCAATCACAATCTGTGCCCTCCCACATATTAATGCTCTCTGCCTTTAGCCCTAATGAAATCTGGAGGTAGGGGCCTGTCTGCTCACACAAGGCC
Source organism: Acomys minous (assembly GCF_964271855.1). Lineage (NCBI taxonomy): Eukaryota > Metazoa > Chordata > Mammalia > Rodentia > Muridae > Acomys > Acomys minous. Next base: position 104,331,002 of record NC_140495.1, read on the forward strand.
CATGGCCCAGATGTCATTACCGTTGCTACAACATAGTTGTACCACTTAACAAGGGACCATGGCAGACCACAGGAGAGCTGAGACAGCACTTGAAATGCATCCGATGAGCTGTCCCCTGAGCTGCTCTGGGAAGCATGGGGCATGGAAGTGTCAAGTCAGGTTTGGTTGGCATCCTATGGAGAAGACTCGGTTCAAAGCAAGGCGACACGGGGCACTAAACTAGCACAGATAGGTCTCAAAGGGCGGCAGATCGCCAGCTGCAAAGGAGAAATTATAGGACACCAATGAGGACCAACGGAGTCTGCACAGGTTCAGTCAAGGTCTTTATTGCTCAGAAGGCTCAAGTGTGTTCAGAGGAGACACAGTCACAATGAAGTGAGGTGGCTTGACCTAGACAGGGCAGGGGCAGTGAGAGGAGGGCACTGCCATGGCCTGGGTAGTGTGTAGAGCACAGAGTGTGGACATATACTCTGTGAGGTCTGGCTCCCCATCACTCACTGGAGATACACGAAATTCTCTCATTGGGAGACTGGTCATCAGCAGCTGGACTTCTGGCCTGAGGAGAGGCCACAGCAGGCCTGGCGGGAGCAGGCAGGGCGGCACAGCAGGGACACACAGGAGGAGGCTGGGCGGCAGCAGCTGGGCTGGCAGGAGGAGGCACAGCAGGAGGAGGTGGGCACACAGCAGGCAGGTCTGCACACAGGGCGGCAGAGCAGGGACATGCTGGAGCAGGGCTTGCAGCAGACAGGCTTGCAGCAGACCGGCGTGCAGCAGACAGGTGTGCAGCAGACCGGTGTGCAGCAGGATGGCTGGCAGCAAGAGGACTGGCAGCTAGACTGCTGGCAGCATGAGGAGGATCCACAGCAGACAGGTGTGCAGCAGACAGGCTTGCAGCAAAGAGTCACACCGCAGGACTGCTGGCAGGGGGAGCAGGTGCAGCAGGCTGGCTGGCAGCATGAAGATTGGCAGCAGGGGCTGGACCCACAACACACTGGGGTGCAGACAAGGGTTAGACAGGGACTTGAGGTACAGCAACTGGGGGCACAGCAGCTGGACTGGCAGCAGCTGGGGGCACAGCAGCTAGACTGGCAGCAGCTGGGGACACAGCAGCTAGACTGGCAGCAGCTGGGGGCACAGCAGCTGGGCTCACAGCAGCTCTCTGGGCAGTCGTCCACCTGCCAGGAGGAGTGGGTGCAAGCATCAGAGCAGACAGACATGGTGGAGGCGGCCATGGCAGAGCTGGCTTGGGGTAGAGTGAGTGAGTGGTGAGTGAGAGTGTGAGTGTGCGAGGTGCTGGGCCGTCGCCTTTTATCCTCCTGTGCTGTTGTGTGGCTTGGCCTCCCTTCCTTGTTGGTGTGACTCTGGCCATCATTAGGGTGTTTGTTTGTCTGGGATGTTGTCAGGCCTGTCTGTCTCCTGCCTGTGGGTGTTGCTGGAAGGAGTTGTAGTGGAGAGGGGTTTCCTGAATAGGGAGGTTGGGATTTCAATGGTGAGACTTGCCAAGCCAACTTATGGCTGCAGGGATGTCATCCTGCCATAGTCAGGTGCCAGGACCTTTGTTCCCTCTGCAAGAATTAGTGCCAGGGGATCAATGCCCTCAGTCCAGTAGCCCTCCCAGAGCACAGCTTTGGATGAGGACAGCTGCCTCTTTGTGACAGTGTTCAGACACCAGAGGTGTTCAGTGACCCATCCAACGCCACCGACTTGGTACAATAAGTTGCCTATAACTACCACCTCCATAGTGTCTCTTCAGCTCCGGAACCTCTCTATATTGCCTTATGACACTATTCACCCTGCTCTGTTCCTGTGTCAACCCTGCCTGCTGTCTGCCATGAGTTGGTGCTGCAGGGTGAGCCCCTTGCTGTAGAAGGCTAGCAGTTCTAGGCAGAACTCTCAAGTTCTATCCTCAAGGAGCAGAATGTGCTTGATCTGTTGAAACCACAGATGCACCGCATTGGCCAGGAGTCCACGGTGCTCTCTGTCTCACTGCTCAGTGCTCTTGGGCATCCTTTGTCCACTCCACCCTCTTCCAATGCTATTGATATACTTTGCTAGCTCTTTCACCCACAAGTGCCCCAGCCCTGTGTCTAGCACTAGGATGGGTGAGCATATCCACTGCTTGAAAGTTTAGTCACATGTGGACACAGAGCCCAGTACAGAAAATGCATCTGGAAGTTAGGCTGTGTGTCATCTGAAGCCAGTGCTGCCCAGTGTGCTCTATTTCCATCTGTCTGCACATAAACAGAGACCATTTTCCTCATTCTAATAGTGTGTTCTGGAAGTCACTGGCAATAATGTAGCTTACCAGTTGCTTGCTGGGGTTCACACAGGCTCAGTTTCCCATGAGCCTCTCTGGCCATCACATGTGCCACACAGGAGCTTGTCTAATATGCTTCTCACAAATGTCCTTGAGATACCTACATGGTGGACTTATTACCACTGGCCTCACACCAGCTGTAGAGGTTGGCCTCACCTTGTGGACTATGTGTGAGGAGCCCTGCAGGACTAGTTTCATAGCACAGGGCGCTTCAGCACCATCCGGGGCATTCCCTGGCAAGATGAGAGCAGGAGCCCGGAAAATGAGCACCAGGGAGAAGAAGGTGAGGCTCATTTTCAGGATTAGTCAAGACCAGAAGGCAGAGCTTTATAATTACCTCATCTCAGCCTGTTGGGAGCAGGTGCCTTAAGGCTTCCTGCTCTGTACATGTCCATGGATGGCCACAGAAAGATTAGGAGTTGACTTGGGGGACACAGATAAATGATAGAAAATAAAAATTGAACAGAATCCACAAATAATGAGGATAGACGTTTTGCCTATCATCCATCCATCCATCCATCCATCCATCCATCCATCCATCCATCCACTCACTCATCCACCCATCAACCCACCCAGCCACCTGTTTGTCCATCTCCCCACTCATCCCTCCATCTACTAACGCACTCATCCACCCACCTGCCTACTCACCCACTCAGTCACCCATTTATGTATCAGTTCACAGGCGAGTGTCTAGAAATGCCTGGAGTTCTTGGTGTACTCTCCAGCTTCATTTCAAATTTGGAAAACTCCCGTTAGGGGATGGTTTTGTGCATGGTGTATCCAAGTGCTGAATTTGGTACCCAGAGATCTGGTTCCGGTCGTAAGTTGGCATTGTCATTACTGTTGAAACATCTCCTGCTTTATTCTGTATAAAAATCGTTCACTATCATCTCATGTTGGTTAAAACAGAGCTGAACAGTCCGGAGCTGAGCAGGACTATTGTTGAGGTGGCACTTCTAATGCCAGATGGAGCAGAGAGGGAGAGGAGAAGGTTGAGGAGAAGGTTGCCGTGAGATTGTCTCCATGGGGACACAGATGGAGGAGCAATAGAGGGGCGAGACTAGGTGGAAGGTAAGAGGGCACATGGCTGGGAAGTAGGCCAGGCCAGTTTTGTTGGATTAGAATAGATGAGTATCTGCCCAGCTATAGTGCTTGAAGCTTACTAATAAATGTGTTAGGTCTCTGTGTCATTATTTGGCTGCGAGAGTGTTACCTTATCCTTACACTGTTTGGCATTTTCTCTTTACTAGTCTTTCTGCCCCGGCCTTTCGCCCTTATACTCTGGTTTTACATGTGTCACACTTGAGACTCTGTTTTGCCTGTGAAGCCAGCTCTGCCTGTGGCTCTGGCTCTGCCTGTGGCTCTGCTGTGCCCACAACTCTGTCTCTGCAAACCTCTTTAGATGTTGCTCAGAGTCCTCTCTTTGGGGAACTTCATCTTCAGGGTCTTTTCGTCCTCGTCATCTCATCTCAGGTCATTTTGGGTTGTCGTGGCTGTTCTCCTGCTCTTTGGCTCTTGGTGTCTGTCTTGTTCTTTGCATCCCCTCCTTCTGCTCCCATTAGGTCTGCTCCTCACACACCATTAATGCCATGACTTTATCCTCTGTCTGCTAATTCCACTGGTTCCGCCATTCTGAACATCTTTCTACCCATTACTTCCATCCTGGACTGTGCTGGCCTGTTGTGTGAATGACTTCCCACCGTGGTATGAGCATGCCGCTCTGTGCCATGGGTCTTGTTGTTTTTCCCACTGAAGGGTGTTCACACCTTCCTTCAGGGACATCCCTGTCAGCCAGCTCCATCTTCTCCTGCATCCCTACTGGGAACCTTCTGATGGGATTGGATAAGGAGTTGTGCTTGAGTGAAGGTCAACACCTTATCAAGGAGATGCTGCTCCATAGTGACTGAGTGGCTCCAGTTCTGAGGGGGGTCCTCCGCTCTGCATGTCTCCAGTGCCCATGTGCTCACTGTCCAGCCCAACAGAGCTTCAAACTCCTACTCTCCTGCACCCCATCCTGCATATCCACCACTGTTGAACTCTGGTGGCCACTTTCCAGCTTTGGAAGTCCCCTGTCTAGGAGTCATCCCCATCCTGTGACCTGGAGCCAAGGCTGTGCTCAGATGACATGGACAGACTCAGTATTCCCTTCCTGTGTGGTCATGACCTCCCAGCAGGCTGTGCAGTGGGCATAGTGCACACCCCTCCATCTTTCTAGGTTCCCCGAATAGGAAATATACAAGGCCACAGGCTACAGTTACTTTATTCTTCGTGCTTGACAACTGGGCATCTTTTGGTCCGGACCACGCCTCCTTCTCTGACTCCTCAGGATCTTTTTTTTTACCCAGGACAACCTACATTACACTGCAGCTCAGGCCTGTCCTGTCCAGAAAGCACCGCCCCAGAAGGAAACATGATTTTGGAGTTATCAGTCCATAGTTGGCTAGCCAGTCGGTTCTGACCTGTGTCAATCGACTCAATGCAGCCACAGAATGAAGTAGGGGTGGCCAGTAACATCGTCTTTGGAAAGAGATGGAGGTGCTGCCATCCTGCCACACCCTCTTAGAGACCTTGAATGGCTGCACATCCCTCAACCCAAGCCTTGTCTACAGCTACTGTCATGTCCCAGTATAGACAGAGCACAGGCATCTAGGGACCCACACCCATGCCAGTCACTGTCCCGAGTGCTGACGCTGACTGCCTGGGAATCTGGACAGTAGCCCCCAGTGAACGAAGCACTGAAGACAAAGCTTCACTCAGTGTGACCTGTCTCCATGCTCTCAGGCCTCAGGCCTCAGGCAGCCCACCAGTGATAGCATGAGGAAGTGACATGTCAGGTAGTCAGGGCAGTATCCTTTGTACCTACATCAATTTCTTCCTGCTTATGTGGACTTGAACAAATTTATTAGCACGTGGACCACAGTCAAGTCTTCTGTTCACCATCAGGGGAGGCAGGAGCATTTCCCATAGACCAGGTTCTGTTTGGACTCAAATCCCAGGTGCTGTGAGCCTCACAGGAAGCCTGGAGCTGGTGCCAGGCACACAGAATCATGCTGAAAAGATGCTTGGCTGTGACTGAACTAGAACTTCAATGTGGGGGCATCAGTGCCCATCTTTACCCTCTGCGGCTGCGTCCACCTGATGAGTACTAGAGCAGAGTCAGAACCATCCTGGCAGCCAGCACATTCTCATCCACAGTTAGATTCTAGATTTCTGAAGATGTCACTGACTACTTAGTGTGCCTGGCCAGCGTGCTACATCACAGTGTGTTTACTCTCCATTCACAATCTGTGCCCTCCTACATATTAATGGTCTCTGCATTTAACCCTAATGAAATCCAGAGGTAGGGGCCTGTCTGCTCACACAAGGCCCATGGCCCAGATGTCATTATCGTTTCTACAACATATTTGTACCACATAACAAGGGACTGTGGCAAACCACAGGAGAGCTGAGACAACACTTGGCAGGCACCCGAGGAGCTGTCGCCTGAGCTGCTCAGGGAAGCGTGAGCCATGGAAGTGTCTACTCAGGTTTGGTTTACATCCTAGAGAAGGCTCGGTTCAAAGCAAGGGGACACAGGGAACTAAACCAGCACAGATAGGTCTGAAAGGGCAGCAGATCGCCAGCTGCAAAGGAGAAATTATAGGACACCAATGAGGACCAACGGAGTCTGCACAGGTTCAGTCAAGGTCTTTATTGCTCAGAAGGCTCAAGTGTGTTCAGAGGAGACACAGTCACAATGAGGTGACATGGCTTGACCTAGAGAGGCCAGGGGCACAGAGAGGAGGGCACTGCCATGGCCTGGGTAGAGTTTAGAGCACAGAGTGTGGACATAATCTTCTGTGAGGTCTGGCTCCCCATCACTCACTGGAGATACACGAAATTCTCTCATTAGGAGACTGGTCATCTGCTCCTGGACTTCTGGGCTGAGGAGAGGCCACAGCAGGCCTGGCGGGAGCAGGCAGGGTGGCACAGCAGGGACACACAGGAGGAGGCTGGGCGGCAGCAGCTGGGCTGGCAGGAGGAGGCACAGCAGGAGGAGGTGGGCACACAGCAGGCGGGTCTGCACACAGGGCGACAGAGCAGGGGCATGCTGGAGCAGGGTTTGCAGCAGATAGGTGCACAGCAGCATGGCTGGCAGCATGAGGAGGATCCAGAGCAGATGGGTGTGCAGCAGACAGGTGTGCAGCACACAGGTGTGCAGCAGGATGGCTGGCAGCAAGAGGACTGGCAGCTAGACTGCTGGCAGCATGAGGAGGATCCACAGCAGACAGGTGTGCAGCAGACAGGCTTGCAGCAAAGAGTCACACCGCAGGACTGCTGGCAGGGGGAGCAGGTGCAGCAGGCTGGCTGGCAGCATGAAGATTGGCAGCAGGGGCTGGACCCACAACACACTGGGTTGCAGACAAGGCTTAGACAGGGAGTTGGGGCACAGCAACTTAGGGCACAGCAGCTGGGCTGGCAGCAGCTGGGGACACAGCAGCTAGGGGCACAGCAGCTCTCTGGGCAGTTGTCCACCTTCCAGGAGGAGTGGGTGCAAGCATGAGGGCAGACAGCCATGGTGGAGGCAGCCATGGCAGAGCTGGCTTGGGGTAGAGTGAGTGAGTGGTGAGTGAGAGTGTGAGTGTGCGAGGTGCTGGGCAGTCACCTTTTATCCTCCTGTGCTGCTGTGTGGCTTGGCCTCCCTTCCTTGATGGTGTGACTCTGGCCATCATTAGGGTGTTTGTTTGTCTGGGATGTTGTTGTCAAGCCGGTCCATCTCCTGCCTGTTGGTGATGCTGGGAAGGGTGGTAGGGCAGAGGTGTTACACGAACAGGGTAGTTGGGGTGTTTTTGGTGGATCTTGTCCCAGACAACCTATGACTTGTGGGATGTCATCCTGCCATAGTCTGGTGCCAGGACCCTTGCTCCCTCTGCAAGGATTTGTGTCAGGGGACTGATGCCCTCAGTTCAGTACCCCTCTCAGATCCCAGCTTTGGATGATGAAAGCTGCCTCTTTGTGACAGTGTTCAGAATCAGAGGTGTTCAGTGACCCATTCACAGCCATGGGGTAGGTACAATAAGTTGCCTATCCTACCTGCTCCATAGTGTCTCTTCAGCTCCTGAACCTCTCTATATTGCCTTAGGACACTGTCCACCCTGCTCTGTGCCTGTGTCCACCCTTATTGCTGTCCACCATGTCCTTGGTGCTGCAGGGTGAGCTCCTTGATCTAGAAGGCTAGTAGTTCTAGGCTGAGCTCTCAAGTTCTATCCTCAAGGAGCATAATGTGCTTGATCTGGTAAAACCATAGACGCACCACATTGGGCAGGAGTCCACGGAGCTCTCTGTCTCACTGCTCAGTGCTCTCTGGGCATCCTTTGTCCACTCCACCCTCCTCCATTTTTACTGACATCCTTCGTCAGCTCTTCCACCCACAAGTCCCCCAGCCCTGTCTCTAGCCACTGCTTTAAAGTTAAGTCGCATATGTACACAGAGCCCAGGTTCCTCTCTTTGGGGAACTTCTTCCTCAGGTTCTTTTTGTATCATATCGGGTCATTCAGGTTTCCCTGGCTGCTCTCCTGCTCTTCAGCTCTTGGTGTCTGTCTTGTTCTTTGCATCCCCTCCTTCTTCTCCCGCTAGGTCTGCTCCTCACACACCATTAATGCCATGACTTTATCTTCTGTCTGCTAATTCTACTGGTTCCGCCATTCTGGACGTCTTTCTGTCCATTGCTTCCATCTTGGACTGCGCTGGCCTGTTGTGTGAATGACTTCCACCGTGGTATGAGCATACCTGTCCTTCCATGGGTCTTCTTGTGTTTCCCACTGAAGGGTGTTCATACCTTCCTGCAGGAAAATCCTTGTCAGCCAGATCCATCTCTCCTGCATCCCTACTGGGGACCTTCTGATGGGGATGGATAAGGAGTTGTGCTTGAGGGAAGGTCAACACCTTAACCAGGAAAAGCTGCTCCGTAGTGACTGAGTGGCTCCAGCTCTGAGGTGGGTCCTCTGCTCTGGATGACTCTAGTGCCCATGTGCTCACTTCCCAGCCATACAGAACTTCAAACTCCTACTCTCCTGCACCCCATCCTACATATCCACCACTCTTGAACTCCGGCATCTACTTTTCCAGATTGTGGAAGCCCCCTGTCTAGGAGTCATCCCCATCCTGTGATCTGGAGCCAAGGCTGTGTACAGATGATGTGGGCTGACTCAGTGTTTTCTTCCTGTGGGGTCATGACCTCCTGACAGGCTGTGCAGTGGGCGTAGTGCACACCCCTCCATCTTTCTAGGTTCCAGGTAGAGAGAACACACAAGGCCACAGGCTACAGTTAGTCCATTGCTTGTGCTTGACAACTGAGCATCTTTCGATCCTGACCACGCCTCCTTCTTTGATTCCTTAGAATCTTTTATCCTGTACAACCAAGCCTACGCAGCTGCTCAGGCCTGTCCTGTGCAGAAAGCACCACCTAGAAGGAAATGTGATTGTGGAGTTATCAGTCCATTATGGCCTAGCCAGTTGTTTCAGGCCTGTTTGGAAGACTTGACCTGACAAGAAGATGAAGTGAGGGAGGCTGCTAACCTCATGTTAGGAAAGAGATGGAGCTGCAGCCATCCCGCCACACCCAGACAAAAACCTTGGATGGCTGCACATCCTCCTACCCAAGCCATGGCCACAGATTCTGCCATGTCTCAGAGTGTAGACAGAGCACAGGCCACTGGGGACCCACACCCACACCAGGCACTGTCCCGTGTGCTGACACTGACTGCCTGGGAATCTAGACAGTAGCCCTCAGTGAATGAAGCACTGAAGAGAAAGCTTCATTCAGTGAGGATGTCTCCATGCTCTCAGGCCTCAGGCAACCCACCAGGGGCAGCATGAGGAAGTGACACGTCAGGTGGTGGGGATAGTAACCTTCGTGACTACACAAATTTCTTCCTGCTTATGTGGACTTGAACAAATGTATTAGAACGTGGACCACAGTCAAGTCTTCTGTTCACCAACAGGGGAGGCAGGAGCATTTCCCATAGACCAGGTTCTGTTGGGACTCGGGTCCCAGGTGCTGTGAGACTCACAGGGAGCCTGGAGCTGGTGCCAGGCACACGGATACGTGCTGACAAGATGCTTGGCTGTGACTGAACTAGAACTTCAATGTGGGGGCATCAGTGCCCATCCTTACCCTCTGTGGCTGCGTCCACCTGATGAGCACTAGAGCAGAGTCAGGACCATCCCGGCAGCCAGCACATTCCCATCCACAATTAGATTCTAGATTTGTGAAGATATCACTGACTGCTTAGTGTGCCAGGCCAGCGTGTTCCATCACAGTGTGCTCTCAGTGTGTCTGGCATGCGTACTCCGTTACAAAGTGCTTGCTCTCCAATCACAATCTGTGTCCTGTACTCATTGATGGTCTCTGCATTCACCCCTAATGAAATCCAGAGGTAGGGGCCTGACTGCTCACACAAGGCCAATGGCCCAGACCTCATTCCAGTTGCTAGCACATATTTGTAAGACTTAACAAGAGACAGTGGCCGACCACCGGAGAGCTGAGACAGCCCTTGAAACTCACCCGAGGAGCTGTTGCCTGAGCTGCTCACGGAAGCGTGGGGCATGGAAGTGCTTACTCAGCTTTGGTTGGCATCCTATAGAGAAGGCTTGGTTCAAAGCAAGGGGACACGAGGACCTAAACTAGCACAGATAGGTCTCAAAGGGCGGCAGATCGCCAGCTGCAAAGGAGAAATTACAGGACACCAATGAGGACCAACGGAGTCTGCACAGGTTCAGTCAAGGTCTTTATTGCTCAGAAGGCTCACGTGTGTACAGAGGAGACACAGTCACAATGAGGTGAGGTGGCTTTACCTAGAGAGGCCAGGCGCAGAGAGAGGAGGGCACTGCCATGGCCTGGGTAATGTTTAGAGCACAGATGTGGACATATACTTCTGTGAGGTCTTGCTCCCTTCCACTCACTGGAGATACAGGAGATTCTCTCATTGGGACACTGGTCATCAGCAGCAGGACTTCTGGCCTGAGGAGAGGCCACAGCAGGCCTGGCGGGAGCAGGCAGGGCGGCACAGCAGGGACACACAGGAGGAGGCTGGGCGGCAGCAGCTGGGCTGGCAGGAGGAGGCACAGCAGGAGGAGGTGGGCACACAGCAGGCAGGTCTGCACACAGGGCGGCAGAGCAGGGACATGCTGGAGCAGGGCTTGCAGCAGACAGGCTTACAGCAGACAGGTGCACAGCAGGATGGCTGACAGCATGAGGAGGATCCACAGCAGATGGGTGTGCAGCAGACAGGTGTGCAGCAGACAGGCTTGCAGCAGACAGGTGTGCAGCAGACAGGCTTGCAGCAGACAGGTGTGCAGCAGACAGGTGCACAGCAGGATGGCTGGCAGCAAGAGGACTGGCAGCTAGACTGCTGGCAGCATGAGGAGGATCCACAGCAGACAGGTGTGCAGCAGACAGGCTTGCAGCAAAGAGTCACACCGCAGGACTGCTGGCAGGGGGAGCAGGTGCAGCAGGCTGGCTGGCAGCATGAAGATTGGCAGCAGGGGCTGGACCCACAACACACTGGGGAGCAGAGGAGGGTTAGACAGGGACCTGGGGCACAGCAGCTGGACTGGCAGCAGCTGGGGACACAGCAGCTAGACTGGCAGCAGCTGGGGGCACAGCAGCTGGGCTCACAGCAGCTCTCTGGGCAGTCGTCCACCTGCCAGGAGGAGTGGGTGCAAGCATCAGAGCAGACAGACATGGTGGAGGCGGCCATGGCAGAGCTGGCTTGGGGTAGAGTGAGTGAGTGGTGAGTGAGAGTGTGAGTGTGCGAGGTGCTGGGCCGTCGCCTTTTATCCTCCTGTGCTGTTGTGTGGCTTGGCCTCCCTTCCTTGTTGGTGTGACTCTGGCCATCATTAGGGTGTTTGTTTGTCTGGGATGTTGTTGTCAGGCCTGTCTGTCTCCTGCCTGTGGGCATTGCTCGGAGGTGTAGTGTGATAGAGGTGTTTCCTGAACAGGAAAGTTGGGATTTCATTGGTGGTACTTGCCCAGCCGACCTATGCATGCAGGGATGTCATCCTGCCATAGTCAGATGCCAGGACCCTTGCTCTCTCAGCAAGAATTAGTGCCAGGGCCTGATGCCCTCAGTCCATTACCCCTCCCACAGCCCAGCTTTGGATGAGGAAAGCTGTATCTTTGTGATAGTGTTCAGAGAGCAGAGGTGTTCAGTGACCCATCCACCGCCACTGAGTTGGTACAATAAGATGCCTTTTATTACCCCCTCAGTAGTGTCTCTTCAGCTCCTGAACCTCTCTATATTATCTTATGGCACTGTCCACCCTGCTCTGTGCCTGTGTCAACCCTGCCTGCTGTCCACCGTGTCCTTGGGGCTGCAGGGTGAGCTCCCTGCTCTAGAAGGCTAACAGTTCTTGGCAGAACTCTCAAGTTCTAACCTCAAGGAGCATAATGTGCATGATCTATTGAAACCACAGATGCACCGCATTGGCCAGGAGTCCACGGAGCTCTCTGTCTCACTGCTCAGTGCTCTTGGGCATCCTTTGTCCACTCTGCCCTCCGTGAATGCTACGACATTTTTCGATAGCTCTTATGCCCACAAGTCACCCAGCTTTTTCTGTAGTACTAGGATGGGTGTGCATAGCCACTGCTTTAAATTTAAGTCACATTTGTACAGAGAGCCCAGTGTAGAAAATGCATCTGGAAGGGAGCCTGTGTGTCACCTGAAGCCAGTGCTGGCCAGTGTCCTCCATATCTATCTCTCTGTTAATCTACACACATGCACACACATGTGCACATGCACATAAGCACAAGCCATTCTCCTCATTCTAATGATGTGGTCTGCAACTCACTAGCGCTAACTTAGGTGACTACTTGCTTACTGGGGTTCACACAGGCTAAGTTTCCCATAAGCCTCCCTGGTCACCACATGTGTCTCACAGGAACTTGTCTAATGTGCTTCTCACAAATGTCCTTGAGCCATCCACATGGTGGAATTAGTACCACTGCCCTCCACGAGCTGCAGAACTAGGCTTGACCTTGTGGACTGTCTGTGAGGTGCCCTGCAGGGCTAGTGTCATCGGACAGGGCGCTTCAGCAGCATCCGTGGCATTCCCTGGCAAGATGACAGCAGGAGCCCACAAAATGAGCACCAGGGAGACCCGGGTGAGGCTCATTTTCAGGATTAGTCAAGACCAGAAGACAGAGTTTTATAATTACCTCATCTCACCCAGTTGGGCGCACGTGCATTAAGCCTTCCTGCTCTGTACATGTCCATGGATGGCCACAGAAAGATTAGGAGTTGATTTGTGGACACAGATAAATGATAGAAAGTAAAAATTTAAAGGAATCAACAAATGATGAGGATTGACTTTTTGCCTATCATCCATCTATCCATCCATCCATCCATCCATCCATCCACTCATCCATCCATCCATCCATCCATCCATCCATCCATCCACTCATCCATCCATCCATCCATCCATCCATCCACTCATCCATCCATCCATCCATCCATCCATCCATCCATCCACTCATCCATCCATCCATCCATCCATCCATCCACTCATCCATCCATCCATCCATCCACTCATCCATCCATCCACTCATCCATCCATCCATCCATCCACTCATCCATCCATCCATCCATCCATCCATCCATCCATCCATCCACTCATCCATCCATCCATCCATCCATCCATCCATCCATCCACTCATCCATCCATCCATCCATCCATCCATCTATCCATCATTCATTCATCTGTCTTTCTGCCCATTCAGCCACTCACTCATCCACCCATCAACCCACCCAGGTACCTATGTGTCCATCTCCCCACTCATCCCTCCATCTACTAACACACTCATCCACCCACCTGCCTACTCACCCACTCAGTCACCCATTTATGTATGAGTTGACAGGCAGGTGTCTAGAAACACCTCGAGTTTTCGTTGTACTCGTCATCTTTATTTCAAATTCGGAAAACTGTTTTGTTAGAGGATAGTTTTGTGCACTGTGTATCCAAATGCTGCTTTCTGCACCCAGAGATCTGGTTCCAGTCAGAATTAGGCATTGTAATTATTGTTGAAACATCTCGTGCTTTATTCTCTGTAAAAATCATTCTCCATCATCTCAGATTGGTTAATAAAGAAGTGAACAGTCAGTAGTTGGGCAGGACTATTGTTGAGGTGGGACTTCCAATCCCAGGTGGAGCAGAGAGAGAGAGAGAGGGGAAGGTTGAGGAGAAGGTTGCCATGAGAAGGTCTCCATGAGGACACAGATGGAGGAGAAATAGATGGGGCAAGACTAGGTGTAAGGTAACCGTGGACATGGCTGGGAAGTAGGGCAGGGCAATTTTGTTGGATTGGATAGATGAGTATCTGCCCAGTTATGGTGCTTGAAGCTTATCAATAAATGTCTTAGGTCCCTGTGTCCTAAGGGGGGGCTAGGGTGTTACCTTATTCTTACACTGTTTGTCATTTTCTCTTTACTAGTCTTTCTGCCCCGGCCTTTCCCCCTTATACTCTCGGTTTACATGTGTCATACTTGAGACTCTGTTTTGCCCATGAATCCAGCTCTGCCTTTGCCTCTGGCTCTGCCTGTGGCTCGTCTGTGCCCACAACTCTGTCTCTGGAAACCTCTTTAGATGTTCCTCACAGTCCTCTCTTTAGGGAACTTCATCTTCAGGTCTTTTCATCCTTGTCGCGTCATCTCGGGTCATTTCAGGTCTCCCTGGCTGCTCTCCTGCTCTTTGGCTCTTGGTGTCTGTCTTGTTCTTTACATCTCCTCCTTCTACTCCTGCTAGGTCTGCTCCTCACACACCATTAATGCCATAACTTTATCCTCTGTCTGCTAATCCCAGTGGTTCCGCCATTCTGGACGTCTTTCTATCCATTGCTTCCATCCTGGACTGCGCTGGCCTGTTGCATGATTGAGTTCCCACCGTGGTATGAGCATACAGCTCTGTGCCATGGGTCTTGTTTTGTTTCTCTCTGAATGGTGTTGACTCCTTCCTGCAGGGACATCCCTGTCAGCCAGATCCATCTTCCCATGGATCCCTCCTGGTGACATGCTGATGGGGTTGCATATAAAAGTTTGTGCTTGAGGGAAGGTCAACACCTTAATCCGGGCAAACTGCTCCTTGGTGACTGAGTGCTTCTAGCTCTGAGGGAAGTCCTCTGCTCTGGATGTCTCCAGTGCCCAGATGCTCACAGCCTACCTTCAGGATATGAGGTACCTCACTGTGGTACTACTGCACTCTCCAGCTTCACATCCTGCATATCCACCCCTCCTGAGATCTGGTTTCCTCATCTCCAGCTGGAGGAAGTCCCAGACTCTAGTAGTCAGCCCCATCCTGTGATCTGGTGCCAAGGCTGTGCACAGATGATGTGGGCTGACTCAGTGTTCCCTTCCTGTGGGGTCATAACCTCCCAGCAGGCTATGCAGTGGGCATAGTGCACACCCCTCCATCTTTCTAGGTTCCAGGAAGAGGGAACATACAAGGCCAAAGGCTACAGTTAGTCCATTGCTTGTGCTTGACAACTGGGCATCTTTTGGTCCCGACCACGACTCCTTCTCTGACTCCTCAGGATCTTTCCTTTACCCAGTACAACTGAGCCTACACTGCTGCTCAGCCCTGTCCTGTCCAGAAAGCACCACCCTAGAAGGAAACATGATTTTGGAGTTATCAGTCCATTATGGCCTAGCCAGAGGCTTTTGGCCTGTTTGGAAGACTTGACCTGACAAGAAAATGAAGTGGGGGAGGTAGCTAGCATCATGTTTAGAAAGATATGGAGCTGCAGCCATCCTGCTACACCAAATCAAAAACTTTGGATGGCTGCACACCCCTCAACCCAAGCCTTGTCTACAGCTACTGTCATGTCCCAGAGTGTAGACAGAACACAGGCATCTGGGGACCCACACCCATGCCAGGCACTGTCCCAAGTGCTGACGCTGACTGCCTGGGAATCTAGACAGTAGCCCCCAGTGAGTGAAGCACTGAAGAGAAAGCTTCACTCAGTGTGAGGCTATCTCCATGCTCTCAGGTCTCAGGCAGCCCACCACTGGCGGCATTAGGAAGTGACATGTCAGGGTGGTACAGTATGCTCATGTCTGCACCAATTTCTGCCTGCTTATGTATTAGCACATAGAGCAAGGTCAAGTCTTCTGTTCACAATCAGGGGAGGCAGGAGCATTTCCCAGAGAACAGGTTCTGTTGGGACTTGGGTCCCAGGTGCTGTGAGCCTCACAGGGAGCCTGGAGCTGGTGCCAGGCACATGGATACGTGCTGACAAGATGCTTGGCTGTGCCAGAACTAGAACTTCAATGTGGGGGCATCAGTGCCCATCCTTACCCTCTGCGGCTGCGTCCACCTGATGAGTACTAGAGCAGAGTCAGGACCACCCCGGCAGCCAGCACATTCTCATCCACAATTAGATTCTAGATTTGTGAAGATGTCACTGACTACTTAGTGTGCCTGACCAGCGTGCTCCATGACAGTGTGCTCTCAGTGCGCTTGGCCTGGGTGCTCTCTCACAGAGGACTTTCTCTCCAATCACAATCTGTGCCCTCTACACACTGATGATCTCTGCATTTAGCTCTAAAGAAGTCCAGAGGTAGGGGCCTGACTGCTCACACACGGCCAATGGCCCAGACCTCATTCCAGTTGCTACCATATGCTTGTACCACTTAACAAGGGACAGTGGCAGATTACAGCCCAGCTAGGACTGCACTTGGCAGACACCCGAGGAGCTGTCCCCTGAGCTGCTCTGACAAGCGTGGGACATGGAAGTGTCTACTCAGGTTCATTGGCATCGAGTAGAGAAAGAGTGGTTCAAAGCGAAGGGACACGGGGAACTAAACCAGCACAGATAGGTCTCAAAGGGCGGCAGATCGCCAGCTACAAAGGAGAAATTATAGGACACCAATGAGGACCAACGGAGTCTGCACAGGTTCAGTCAAGGTCTTTATTGCTCAGAAGGCTCAAGTGTGTTCAGAGGAGACATAGTCACAATGAGGTGAGGTGGCTTGACCTAGACAAGGCACGGGCAGAGAGAGGAGGGCACTGCCATGGCCTGGGTATGTAGAGCACAGAGTGTGGACATATACTTCTGTGAGGTCTTGCTCCCTTCCACTCACTGGAGATACAGGAGATTCTCTCATTGGGAGACTGGTCATCATCAGCAGGACTTCTGGCCTGAGGAGAGGCCACAGCAGGCCTGGCGGGAGCAGGCAGGGCGGCACAGCAGGGACACACAGGAGGAGGCTGGGCGGCAGCAGCTGGGCTGGCAGGAGGAGGCACAGCAGGAGGAGGTGGGCACACAGCAGGCAGGTCTGCACACAGGGCAGCAGAGCAGGGACATGCTGGAGCAGGGCTTGCAGCAGACAGGCTTGCAGCAGACAGGTGCACAGCAGGATGGCTGGCAGCAAGAGGACTGGCAGCTAGACTGCTGGCAGCATGAGGAGGATCCACAGCAGGCAGGTGTGCAGCAGACAGGCTTGCAGCAAAGAGTCACACCGCAGGACTGCTGGCAGGGGGAGCAGGTGCAGCAGGCTGGCTGGCAGCATGAAGATTGGCAGCAGGGGCTGGACCCACAACACACTGGGGAGCAGACAAGGCTTAGACAGGGACCTGGGGCACAGCAACTGGGGGCGCAACAGCTGGACTGGCAGCAGCTTGGGACACAGCAGCTAGGGACACAGCAGCTAGGGACACAGCAGCTAGACTGGCAGCAGCTGGGCTGGCAGCAGCTGGGCTCACAGCAGCTCTCTGGGCAGTCGTCCACCTGCCAGGAGGAGTGGGTGCAAGCATCAGAGCAGACAGACATGGTGGAGGCGGCCATGGCAGAGCTGGCTTGGGGTAGAGTGAGTGAGTGGTGAGTGAGAGTGTGAGTGTGCGAGGTGCTGGGCCGTCGCCTTTTATCCTCCTGTGCTGCTGTGTGGCTTGGCCTCCCTTCCTTGTTGGTGTGACTCTGGCCATCATTAGGGTGTTTGTTTGTCTGGGATGTTGTTGTCAGGCCTGTCTGTCTCCTGCTTGTGTGTGGTGCTGGGAGGAGTTGTGGGCCAGAGATGTTACATGAACATGGATATTGGGGTGTCATTGGTGGGACTCACCCAGCCAACCTATGGCTGCAGGGATGTCATCCTGCCATAGTCAGATGCCAAGACCCTTGCTCCCTCAGCAAGAATTAGTGCCCGCTGCTGATGCCCTCAGTCCAGTACCCCTCCCAGAGCCCAGCTTTGGATGAAGAAAGCTCCTACTCTGTGACAGTGTTAAGACACCTACTCTATGGAGGTGTTCAGTGACCCCTCCATAGCCTAAACTACTCCTAAACTTTTTGTGGCCACCCATGGGTACACACAGAGCAGGAAACCTTAAGGCACATGCTCCCAGCTGGATGAGAAGAGGTAATTATAAAGCTCTGCCTTCTGCTTTTGACTAATCCTGAGAATGAGCCTCACCAAGGTCTCCATGTGGCTCATTTTCTGGGATTCTGTTGTCACCTTGCCAGGGAATGCCCCAGATGGTGCTGAAGCGCCCTGTGCTATGACACTAGTTCTGCAGGGCACCTCACAGACAGTCCACAAGGTCAGGCCTAGCCCTGCAGCTGGTGTGGGGCCAGTGGTAGTAAGTCCACCCTGGGGATGGCTCAAGGACCTGTGTGAGAAGCACATTAGACTAGTTCCTGGGAGACACATGCTGTGTGAACCCCAGCAAGCAACAGGTCAGCTACATTAGTGCTAGTGACTTCCTGAACACACCATTAGAATGAGGAGAATATGTTTATGTACATATGAACATGTGTGTGTGTGCGTGTAGCTTGTCAGACTGATGGAAATGGAGGACACTGGCAAGCACTGGCTTCAGATGACACACACCCTACCTTCCAGAAGCATTTTCTGCACTGGGCTCTGTGTCCATATGTGGCTAAACTTTAAAGCAGTGGCTATGCACACCCATCATAGTGTTAGACACAGGGCTGGGGGACTTGTGGGTGAATGAGCTGGTGAAGGATGTCAGTAGCATTGGAGGAGGGTGGAGTGGACAAAGGATGCACAGAGAGCACTGAGCAGTGACACAGAGAGCTCCGTGGACTCCTGGCCAATGCGGTGCATCTGTGGTTTCAACAGATCAAGCACATCCTGCTCCTTGAGGATAGAACTTGAGAGCTCAGCCTAGAACTGCTACCCTTCTAGAGCAGGGAGCTCACCCAGCAGCACCAAGACATGGGGGACAGATGGCAGCGTGGACACAGGCACAGAACAGAGTGGACAGTGTCATAAGGCAATATAGAGAGGTTCAGGAGCTGAGGAGACACTATGGAGGTATTAGTTACAGGCACGTTATTGTACCCTACACTCAATGGCCATGCATGGGTCACTGAACACCTCTGGTTCTGAACACTGTCATAAAGTGGCAGCTTTCCTCATCCAGTGCTGGGATCTGGGAGGGCTACTGGACTGAGGGCATTGATCTCCTGGCACTAATTCCTGCAGAGGGAGCAAGGGTCATGGCATCTGACTATGGCAGGATGACATCCCTGCTGACAAGCCCCACCAAGGAAGCCCCAATCTCCCTGTTCATGTAACACCTCTGCCCACCCACTCCTCCCAGCACCACACACAGACAGGAGACAGACAGAACTGACAACAACATCCCAGACAAACAAACACCCTAATGATGGCCAGAGTCACACCAACAAGGAAGGGAGGCCAAGCCACACAACAGCACAGGAGGATAAAAGGCGACGGCCCAGCACCTCGCACACTCACACTCTCACTCACCACTCACTCACTCTACCCCAAGCCAGCTCTGCCATGGCCGCCTCCACCATGTCTGTCTGCTCTGATGCTTGCACCCACTCCTCCTGGCAGGTGGACGACTGCCCAGAGAGCTGCTGTGAGCCCAGCTGCTGTGCCCCCAGCTGCTGCCAGTCTAGCTGCTGTGTCCCCAGCTGCTGCCAGTCCAGCTGCTGTGCCCCAGGTCCCTGTCTAACCCTCCTCTGCTCCCCAGTGTGTTGTGGGTCCAGCCCCTGCTGCCAATCTTCATGCTGCCAGCCAGCGTGCTGCACCTGCTCCCCCTGCCAGCAGTCCTGCGGTGTGACTCTTTGCTGCAAGCCTGTCTGCTGCACACCTGTCTGCTGCAAGCCTGTCTGCTGCACACCTGTCTGCTGCACACCCATCTTCTCTGGATCCTCCTCATGCTGCCAGCCATCCTGCTGTGCACCTGTCTGCTGCAAGCCTGTCTGCTGCAAGCCCTGCTCCAGCATGTCCCTGCTCTGCCGCCCTGTGTGCAGACCTGCCTGCTGTGTGCCCACCTCCTCCTGCTGTGCCTCCTCCTGCCAGCCCAGCTGCTGCCGCCCAGCCTCCTCCTGTGTGTCCCTGCTGTGCCGCCCTGCCTGCTCCCGCCAGGCCTGCTGTGGCCTCTCCTCAGGCCAGAAGTCCAGCTGCTGATGACCAGCCTCCCAATGAGAGAATTTCCTGATCTCCAGTGAGTGGTGGGGAGCCAGACCTCACAGAAGATTGTGTCCACACTCTATGCTCTAAACTCTACCCAGGCCATGGCAGTGCCCTCCTCTCTCTGCCCCTGCCCTCTCTAGGTCAAGCCACCTCACCTCATTGTGACTATGTCTCCTCTGAACACACTTGAGCCTTCTGAGCAATAAAGACCTTGACTGAACCTGTGCAGACTCCGTTGGTCCTCATTGATGTCCTATAATTTCTCCTTTGCAGCTGGCGATCTGCCGCCCTTTGAGACCTATCTGTGCTAGTTTAGTTCCCCGTGTCCCCTTGCTTTGAACCAAGCCTTCTCTATAGGATGCCAACCAACCTGAGTAGGCACTTCCATGCCCCATGCTACCCAGAACAGCTAAGGGGACAGCTCCTCAGGTGCCTGTCAAGTGCAGTCTCAGCTCACCTGTGGTCTGCCACCGTTCCTTGTTAAGTGGTACAAGCATGTGGTTGCAACTGGAGTCAGGTCTGGGCCGTGGGACTTTGTGTGAGCAGACATGCCCTTCCTCTGAACTTCACTGGGGCTAAATGAAGAGACCATTAAAGTGTAGAGGGCACAGATTGTGAATGGAGAGCAACCACACTGTGATGGACCATGCAGGCCATGCACACTGAGAGCACACTGTGATGTAGCATGTTGGCCTGGCACACTAAGGAGTCAGTGACATCTTCACAAATCTAGAATCTAATTGTGGATGGGAATGTGCTGGCTGCCGGGATGGTTCTGACTCTGCTCTAGTACTCATCAGGTGGACGCAGCCACAGAGGGTAAGAATGGGCACTGATGTCCCCACATTGAAGTTCTAGTTCGGTCACAGCCAAGCATCTTGTCAGCACGTATCCGTGTGCCTGGCACTAGCTCCAGGCTCCCTGTGAGGCTCACAGCACCTGGGACCCGAGTCCCAACAGAACCAGTTCTATGGGAAATGTTCCTGCCTCCCCTGTTGGTGAACAGAAGACTTGACTCTGGTCCACATGCTAATACAATTGTTGAAGTCCACGTAAGCAGGAAGAAATTGGTCCAGACAAGAGCATACAGTTCCCCAAAGAGAGGACTGTGAGGAACATCTAAAGAGGTTTGCAGAGACAGAGTTGTGGGCACAGCACAGCCACAGGCAGAGCCAGAGGCACAGGCAGAGGTGGATTCATGGGCAAAGCAGAGTCTCAAGTCGGACACATGTAAAACCAAGTATGAGGGGGAAAGGCTGGGCAGAAAGGCTGGTAAAGAGAAAATGCCAAACAGTGTAAGAATAGGATAATACTCTCCCACCCACATAATGACACAGAACTGTTTCATTTATTGGTAAGCTTCAAGCACTATAGCTGGTCAGATACTTATATAATCAAATCCAAGAAAACTGGCCTGGCCTCCTTCCCAGCCTTGTGCCCTCTTACCTTCCACCTAGTCTCACCCTGTCTATTCCTCCTCCATCTGGGTCCTCATGGAGACTATCTCATGGCAACCTTCTCCTTGACCTTCTTCTCTCCATCTCTGCTCCACCTCGGGTTGAAAGTCCCACCTCAAAAATAGTCCTGCCCAGCTACTGACTGTTCAGCTTTTTTTATTAACCAATCTGAGACGATGGAGAACATTTTTACACAGCATAAAGAGGCAGATGTTTCAACAGTAATTACAATGCCCACTTCTTACTGGAACCAGGTCTCTGGGCACAGAAATCGGCATTTGGATACAGAGTGCACAAAACCATCCCCTAACAAAATAGATTTCCAAATTTATAATAAAGTTGACAAGTACACCCAAAAACTCGAAGCATTTCTAGACAGCCACCTGTCAACTGACACTTGAGCAACATCCCACTCAACAACAGTGGAAAGCTTCCTTTAAGCACGCATGAACCAACACTAAACCACCTCCTCACCCCTGTGAGCCGCAGTGCATTTCTAGAACTGAAACCCAGACTGTGTCTAGTCCTCTGCAAAACAAAGAGTCACCCATGGGAGAGCCAGAAGACTGTAAGCATGTGGAAATCAAAGAGAATGTGTAAAAGCATCCCATCAGCCAAAGATGAAATCCCATAGGAATTAGGATGCATGTTGAACAAAATGAAAATGAACACACACACCACACTCTGTGAGACAAGCTAACACAACGTGTAAAGCACGGCAATGTGATGGTTAAAGGTAAACAAGGGAGGTCTGAGTCTGTACTTTGACTCAACGCTAGACAGAGATCAGGAAGAAGCAAAGACCCAAATGCCCAGTCAAATGAGCAGTGGGGCCAGCAGCTCCAAGAGGAAATGGCCAAGGGTCTTGCATTTTAAGATGGTCAAATGGACATTTCTACCTAGCTGTACTGTCAAGAAAAAGAAAGAAATGACCCGTATGAGAAATAGAAAGTGTCGCCACTCCAGAGTCTGTGGACGCCAAAGCAGCAATGAGAAAAGCAATGGCCGCATGGGACCTGGTCAGCAATGCAAAGGAAATGACCAAGTCATTGGAAAGACAGAGAGTGGAAAGCTCACACATGGAAAACTGAATGACAGAGCAGCTCTGTAGCAGGTGAAGAGAGTAAAGTCTTAACTGAAAACACATTACCAAGAAAACACGGATTCCACGTGGCCTCACAATGAGATTCTCAGCCTTTATGGGAGAAGTGCGCCAATCTCACTGTGCATGAGACACACGAGACACACTCCGCCCACCTCACTTCATGAGTGGACTGTGTTTCTAAATAATTGCAATCAAGCATAGGAGATGGTGGGGTGTGGGGTGCATGCCTTTAATCTCCCCATCAGCACACACAGACAAATGGATCTATATGAATTCAAGGCCAGTGTGGGCTACCCTGTCAGTTCAAGAATGGCCAGAAATATAGTAAGAAATACCCTGTCTCAAAAAGAAAAAAAAAAGATAAAATTAAATAAAAATTTGCATAAATAAATAAAAGCAAGCAATCAACTAAAACATTTTAAAAGGAAATAAAAGATTAACTTAAAGCATACCTAAGATCTAAAGATGAGAAAACATTTGTTAAAAAAAAATGATTAGAGAAATCCCAGATTACTAATTGGAGAGGCAGGTGTACTATGTTCATGGAACCAAAGACACAGTGTTAAATGTCTGATCCTTCCTAACTGATCTGTGGCTTTAAGGAAATCTCAGTTAAAATCCTAGCAGGCTTTACTGTCAACTTTGATGGGCTGGTTCTAAAACTCTCTGGGATGCATATGACCCAAAGTGGCCAACCGAACCTGAAAAAAGACAAACACGAGAAGAGTTCTGCCATGATTTGACCCCAAGACTGCTTTAGCTGCATGTGAGGTGTACCAGTAAACCACAGAAGAATGAGATAGGCTGGATTCTTGAATTATCCCACCGGTGTGTGGTCAGTGAGTGCTGGTTGAGGAGGCTCAATGGACAAAGGGAAGTATCCCCAAGGAGCTGGATTGGCTCAAAGAATGACTCACAATGCTACAGACTAAAACATGAGGGGTCTAGTCCTCTGCTGCTCCTCATTGTGAGGAAACAAGTGGGCGAAGCAACTTGAGGGAAGACAGGCTCCTGCTGACTCACTGCTCTAGATAAGGAGGTCATGGCGGGTGGGAGTGCAGTGCTGCTCCTTTGTAGGCCAACCAGGAAGCAGAGAGCTTGGGCTGGGAGCCGGACCCTTAAAAGGTTGCACTTCTGGGCCAAGCGTGGTGGCGCATGCCTTTAATCCCAGCACTCGGGAGGCAAAGGCTGACAGATCTCCGGGAGTTCGAGGTCAGCCTGGTCTACAAAGTGAGTCCAGGACCGCCAGGGCTACACAGAGAAACCCTGTCTCTAAAAACAAACAAACAAACAAAGAAGTTGCATTTCTGCCCCACCTCCTGCCCCAGTCACTAGGTCCCATGTCCCAAACAGCCCACACCCTCTCAAAACAGCACTCACTATTCCAGAGACAGAGTGTTCAAACGCACAACCCCTGGGGAAGTATTTCATACTCAAATCTCAAGAAGAGCCTAGAAATAAGTCTGCATGGTTCTGAGCCAAGTGGGCACTTATCAGGGAGGTCCCTGCAGACAAAAGATAATGTGGGCTCCACTGAAAATTAAGGATTCAACTCACCACTGAAGAAAATGAAAAGCTGAACCACCCGTGGGAAGAAGGCTTGCAGTATTTATGTATATAATGTCTGTCGTCAGGAAATCCGGAAGAGCATGTAATAATAAAAATAATAATAAAATAATAAAAGCAGTAATAAAAATATGAATGACCTGACCTAAGAAAAATAGACAAATGGATTTGAGCTGACATGTCACCAGAGGTGCCCACCATGCCCCACCCTGTCAGTCTCCAGGACGATGCTGGTGGCACAGCTAGCACCTGTAGGGGCTCACTACAGAAAGTCAACATAGGCATGTGGTGGCGCTGTGTAGTAGTGGCTCTAAGCCATTGTGAATGTCCTGGCTTAGACATGTGATATCACCCCAGGTTTCAGGGTTCCAGGCTGTGAAAGGTTTGGGAGATAGAAAAATGACAGGAGGAAGTTGATTCCTCGGGGGTGTGACTTGAGGATCATAGCCTGACTCCATTTTTTAACATTATTTATTTATTTATTTATTTATTTATTTATTTATTTATTTGGTTTTTCGAGACAAGTTTTCTCTGTGCAGCCTTTGCTGTCCTGTACTCGCTCTTTAGACCACACTGGCCTCAAACTCACATCGATCCGCCTGCATCTGCCTGGGATTAAAGGTGTGCGCCATGACACCCGGCTCTGACTCCATTTCTTGTCACCTCTCCTCTTCTTCTAAGATGTGAGCTGGAGGCCTCGTGTTCCTGCTGCCACAGCTGAGCACGGCTCTGCCTTTTCCCGCCTTAACTGGACTACATCCCCAAACCCTGCCTCCCTCGAATTGATTCTCGTCAGATAATTGGTCACAGCATGGAGCAAAGCAGCTAACACAGTGAACAGACAGGGACAACAGCACAGCTGGAGGAAGCCCTGGGCAGCTGCCTCTCAGGAGATCCTGTCAGGACTCAGTCATCACAGAGAGGACCAGAATCATTATTCGACAGAAACTGTCCATGCAGTCTGACTTGTTGTCTGGTCATGTGTCCTCAGGAGTGTCCAGAGCAGGGATGTAGGGTGGGGGATACCCAGTGTGGGAAGTCTAGGGGTGCTAAAGGAACTGAGGGGAAGAGAAACTGAGGCAGGAGCAGAGCAGGACTCACTCAGATGTGGCTGGGGAGGATAATGGGCTGAGACCCTGATGAACAGCCTTGGCCCTGGGGGTCTCTGGTTACAGATGAATACAGGCTGGAGGGCAAGAGAGGCTCAGTGAGGGAAGGCAGGGCCCATCAGTGGTGTCCAGGGTGGGACGGGGATACAGATGTTGGCATCCTTGCTTCACTGGGGATAATGGTCGGCTGATCACGATATCCCTGGCCTCTGCCACAGATCTTTCCAGACCTTGACATGTTGCTCGCTCACCTGTGCACTAGGTGCAGCCCATGTCTCCTCCACATCAGAGAGGTGTCACATTCATGGCCGTTTGTGAGTGGACGCCCAATGCAGTCTGTAGAGAGTAGAATTGTGTCCCTATGTCCCAATGTCCCATGAGAGGATGCTGGGTAGTGCCTAGTCCTATGTCCCTTCATGTTCCTCTCTGGATCCTGAGGAGAATTGTCAGGTAGGTAGGACTTACAGGGTAGCCCAGGTCCAGTGGCCACAGTGCCTAGAGCCATGAGTATGGCTTGACTTGTGTGACTCTAGGGAGACGAAGAGGAGTAGATGATGGGTGGCCTGTAGAGGATGATGACCACTCTGCCGATATCTATAGGTGACCAGCCACCCATAGGGATCAGAGAAGGCTGAACTTTTAGGAGAGGGGCCCTAAATAACATTGTAACCCACCCACCCCCATGGGAGGTAGCTGCTGTCTCTTGTCAATTGCTGAGCAGAGTCCTTCCTTCCCAGAAACACTCCTGGCTAAGCAGACGGACGTTTGCCTGAAAAGCATTTACTACAGAGCATGAGATGAGATCTAGGTCCTTAGAAGGGTTTATTGAAGCCGTGGGCCACTGACACGTTGATGCAGGTGGCAACCAGAACAGAGGGACAAGGGGAAAGGGCACAGTCCAAGAGGATCAGCAGGACTCCTGGGACACAGGAGGAGAGGTCAAGTCACAAAGGAAAGGTTGGGGGCTCCATCATGGGGGACCATCTATCCCAGATCAGGGTGAGACTGGAGAAGCTGAGTGTCCACAGGAGGGACCTGACCATCCGGCACCAGGATCAGGCCCATCAACAGCAGCTGGACTTCTGGCCTGAGGAGAGGCCACAGCAGGACTGGCGGGAGCAGGCAGGGCGGCACAGCAGGGACACACAGGAGGAGGCTGGGCGGCAGCAGCTGGGCTGGCAGGAGGAGGCACAGCAGGAGGAGGTGGGCACACAGCAGGCAGGTCTGCACACAGGGCGGCAGAGCAGGGACATGCTGGAGCAGGGCTTGCAGCAGACAGGCTTGCAGCAGACAGGTGCACAGCAGGGTGGCTGGCAGCATGAGGAGGATCCACAGCAGATAGGCTTGCAGCAGACAGGTGTGCAGCACACAGGCTTGCAGCAGACAGGTGTGCAGCAGACAGGTGCACAGCAGGATGGCTGGCAGCAAGAGGACTGGCAGCTAGGCTGCTGGCAGCATGAGGAGGATCCACAGCAGACAGGTGTGCAGCAGACAGGCTTGCAGCAAAGAGTCACACCGCAGGACTGCTGGCAGGGGGAGCAGGTGCAGCACGCTGGCTGGCAGCATGAAGATTGGCAGCAGGGGCTGGACCCACAACACACTGGGGAGCAGAGGAGGGTCAGACATGTGGCTGGGGCACAACAACTGGGGGCACAGCAGCTAGACTGGCAGCAGCTTGGGACACAGCAGCTGGGCTGGCAGCAGCTGGGGGCACAGCAGCTAGACTGGCAGCAGCTGGGCTGGCAGCAGCTGGGCTCACAGCAGCTCTCTGGGCAGTCGTCCACCTGCCAGGAGGAGTTGGTGCAAGCATCAGAGCAGACAGACATGGTGGAGGCGGCCATGGTGGGCTTGGCTGGAGGAGGGTGAGTTGATGTTGAGTGAATGTGTGAGTTCATATGTCAGGGTGGCTTTATACGCTGGCTTTATACTCCTCCCTGGCTGGCACTACCGGCCCAGCCCATGACCACTCCTTCCTGGATGCTGTTGGCCCTGTGCCTGTTTTTATTTCCCGCGTTGCTGCTCACGTTCACTGATGCTGCTCATGTTTAGTTTGATAACAAGTGTGTTTCATGTCGATCACATGAGCTTTCTTCCTGTGTTGTTTGGGAGTAAGGCAGGACTGGTCTGGGGTCCATGGTGGAGGGACATGGTGGCCATGATCTCTCCTGGCCTTGGGCCTCTCGGGCTGGGGCAGGATTCTACACTTCTGGGGTGGAGGTGTTTAGTGAAGGCCCTTGGGGCTTCAAGGTAGAGAAAAAACGATTTCCCAACAAGGATCTATCAGTTTCCTTAGGGTGTGTTACCAAGTATCCCAACCATGTTTAACTGAGACATCACTGTCTCACCATGGAGTCTGATGTCCATCTCTGGTATCAGTGCTGGCTGATCTGAGCCAAAGGGACTGCGCACGCCACCTGGCTCCCAGGACTATCAGCATTGTGGACCTCTACTTTCTCCCCATGGGTTGAGTCCAAATTATCCATTTTTATAAGGACATCCATGAGATGGATTGTAGCCTAGCTAGTGACCCATGATACCTTGGTCACGTCGAAGACCCTACTCTCAAATACAGTCACATGTGCAGGTCCAAGGACTCATTCCCAGAATCTCCTGAGGGGTCACATTTCAGGCCACCTGGGAGCAGAGCAGCACACCTCCAAGCCTGTCACCAAATCCAGATATCCCAGCTGTCCTGTTGCTTTCCCCCAGGACTGGCTTCACCGGGATCCAGCGGTCGACACCAGTGTCACACAGCTTAGGAAACGCCTCGTGGCCTTCAGCCCTTCCTTCCTGTGACCTTGACTCTGGGGAAGAAGGCTTGCTTGTCTTGCACAACCCCACCCATGGGCCACCCAGAACTCTCCCAGTCAACCTGGGGCTCATGTGGGGCCACAGCCCAGTGTGCAGTGTGGCCTGTGGGAGCCATGCCCATAAGCCTCTGCTGGCCAAGCTGCCATTTCCCCTCCGTTGCTGACACATGCCAAGAGTTGCTGGGAAACGTCCAACAGCCTGTTTCTATGAAACTTTCTGCCCATCCTTCCCCCTCTACTGGAGCCCTATGATGATCTGGTCACCATGGTTCTGTGGGCTCTGCCTCCAGCCCAGCTACCTGACCACTACACACTGTGTGCCGAACTATGTCGAAAACAGACCTATTCCTCGCCCCCATGTCTTTGTTGGTTCCTTATTTATTTTGCCTCATTTGGCCACTGGCTTGCCCTGACGTCTTTCTACCTTCTCCACTGCTGACCACCCTCTGTCTGGTCCAGGCTGGGCTACTTTCCTGCAGGTGGACTTTACAAAACAATGTCCCATGCTCCGAGTGCTCTGCTGCGGGAGTGCTGTTTCCTGGGCCACCCAGGAAGCAGGCCAGGTTCTGCGTGACCACAGTGGGCGGGGGCACCTAGTGTTTCCTGTGTGAGTTGGCTTCCCACGGATGCCACAATGAAAGTCCCAAGGTCATTAACTGAGAGAAGGGAGAGGTTTATCTTAGATTGTGGCTTTAAATGACTCGGTCCATGATGGGACGGTGGTTAGATACACATTATGGTGAGAATACGTGGAGGGGTAAGGCTGTTCATCTCATGGCAACCAGGAAGGAGGGGAAGGGGGTTCTGAGTCCCAGGACCTCTTCAAGAGCATGCCCCCCTATGACCTAACTCCCTCCTCCTGTTAACCCCCCGCCTCTTTAATGCCACCTCCAATAGTGCCATCAGCTAGGGGCCAGGGCCTTCAACACAAGCCTTAGGGACGTTCCAGGAGCAAGCCATGGCATCCCTGTGACAGTGCTAAGTCTTCTAGACTGGCCTTGCCTGGCCTAAAAGTTCTTATCTATGACTAAGAGATTCCATTGTGAAGAGAGGTTGGGTTCCGGGAAGCACTTTTGTGAATATGTAGGGAAAATTCTAGGGTCTGCTTTGTTACTCCCTTTTTTCCTTTTTCTTCTTTTCTTTTTCCTTTGTTGGTTCTTTTGGGCACAGCCAACCAGGCTGGCTAGCCTCATGACCTCCCCCTGGGGCCCAGTGGGATAGTCCCAAAGGCTCCCTTTCGGCAGCAAAGCTCTCCATGGCCAGTGAAGGTCAGGCCAGACCATTGATTCTTGCTCTAATGATGTTGAACTAGGAAGCAAAGCCTCTCCCAGGAGCCATTTCTCCTCCCTACAGCTGAAGGGGGACAGTAAAGGCCCTGTCCAGCTCCCCACCGACAGTGCCCTGGGTGTCCTGCATGGTACAAGATGAGCTGTGGATGGCCGAATGCTTTCCATCCTCAGGGAGTCAACTCAGCTACTATGTGGACCATGCCCTGCAGTGGTCACCCTCACTCACATACGCAAAGGGGAGACAGAATCAGTGGTGGTGTAAGACGCCTCCATTTCCTAAATGGTAAAGCAAGGTTAGATAGCCAATGCCCACCATGCCCAGCACTAAGTGAGATGTATACTGACAACTTGAGTAACACACACAGAGTGCCTCCAAAGGGCAGCGACAGAACGCAATGGGAACACACATCATGGTAAACTGTGAGCGAGCTCAAGAAGGCTGAGGCACGGAGCCATTTTCAAAGGCAAAGTGAGGGTTATGTAGGTCAGTTTAAAATGCTCCTTGGAGATGGGGAAAGTAGCAAGCACAGCATCCACAATTGTCTGCAGGGCAGTGGCTCCACAGATGTCTTCAGAGATGGGTTTTTTGTGTGAGGTTAGCTATGCGGGAGATCTTCTTCTGTGCACTACCCCAAATGCACCGCTTGGTTACTCAGTTTGGGGTTCATAGCTTGATACCACAGCTCTTGCATGGCTCTGACATCTTTCATAATATAATAATCTAAAAATATGCAGACACTGTAAATGAGCCACCATGGCCGTCACGTTGCACAACCATCACCTAACCTCTGCCACCATCGTGTCTTTTCCACAGATCTTCGTCCCCTGGATATCCTGGCAGAGGTGGTCCCTTTGAATGGTGCTACAAGTGGGATCCGGATGGTGCAGGCGGAGGGTGTGCGGGGCCTCCAGTTCTCAGCCACCAAGCCCCGTACCACGAGCTTCCCCGCCTCTAGAATCTTCTCCAGCTGTGATCTCTTCCCTGAAGAGTTCTCCATTGTCGTCACCTTGAGAGTTCCCAACCTTCCACCCAAGGTCAGTGGCAGTTTTTCTTCTTGTAAGGGTGGCCCGACTTTCTTTCCTGTTTTTTTTTTCCAGCATTGACACCCACAAAGTGCTGGGCTGACCCAGGCCACAGAGAGCTACTTGGTTATAGGAACCTTGGGTCAGGAGGAGTTGCCTTGCCCACATCACAGCCCCATCAATCTGTCAGTGCAACCTTTGGCCTGATGGTTGTCGGTGCAGTTGCAGGGTTGATCTCCGCAGTGGGATGGTTGTTGATGTATACACAGCTGAAGGTTGATGAACAGCCAAGGGCTGTGTAGCCTAATGGTGAATGGTATAGTCACAGGTTTGCACTGTGCAGAGGTTGGTGGTATATGTGCAGGTTTGTATGGCCTGATGGGTGTTGATGTCGTTGTGGATTTGCGTGACCCCGAGGTTGTTGATGTTGGAGTAGGTTTTTCAAAGCCTGATACGTTGTTGGTAGAGTCAAGAGTCTGAACAACCCAGTGGTGGTTGGTATAGCTAAGAAAGGGCATGTCCCAATGGCTGTTCATGTAGTCCTGATTATGCACAGCTCAGTGGGGTTATTGTAGGCACTGGTTCACACAGCCCCGTGGTTGCTGCTAAGGCGATGGTTGTGTAGGTCAGTTGTTGACGTGGTTACTGGTTTGGGTGGCCTGATGGCTGTTGACCTAGCCAAGACTCTGCATAGCTCAATGGTTGCTCCTGCAGTCATGGGTGTGCACTGCCCCATGGTTACTGGTGTGAGCCCAGATATGTAGAGCTTGACTGCGGTTGGAGTGGTCCTGGGCTTGCAGAGCTCCAAGGAGGCCCGTAAGATCATGGGTGTACCTGTCTCCATGGTTACTAGGATGGTCTCTGATGTTTACAGCTTGATGGCTGTTGACGTGGTCACAGGCTATTCACAGCTCAGTGGTCGCTTGAACAGTTACAGGTGGCAACAGCTCAATGGTTTTGGTTGTACCGTGGATTTCTGCAATCGGTTTTTAGGATAATTTGATCATTGCATAAGAAACCCTGTGTCTTTTCCCCTAATCCCCGTGGCCCCGCCTCGTCTCTTACTGCAAATCTCTCCACATGCCTGTAGGTTGATCTGGTTTGCACATTTTACATAAGTGGATCATTGTATCCAACCTTTCATAACTGATAGCTCAGCATATGTCCTCCCGGTTTCATTCATGTGGTACTGTGTGGCACAGCTGCATCCCTGGTCGTAGCTGAATAACGTCCCGTTGTGTGTGCACACACGATCCCCACTGCATCGCCTCTCTGATCAGCAACTGGCAGACACACAGGCTTACTGTTGCTGTCAACACTCATGTCCTGTGTGGACTCACTCTCCCTGCCCCTGGGGACAAAGCTAGAGGTACAATTCTTGAGTCACGTAGGTACTCTGTGACTTGTGAGGTACTGCCAGGCTATTCCCACAGTTGTTGCATTATTTGATGGGGAGTGTAGCAGGAATCTGCCCACTCCGGGTGGTTGGGAAGCAAAGAGAGGGGCTATGGTCCCCTTTAAGGGCACATCTGGCTTACTTCCACTTCTTAAAGGTACCACCACCACCCAACGGCATGATAAGCTGGCACCAAGCCTTTAGCACAAAGGTACGTGACAAACTGAAGGGGCACAGCTCCGTTTCTATGGGGCTAGATTCTGCTGTTGGATTTTCTGAGGACTTTTTGACCATGTCACAGAGGTGGTAGCCTGCATGCTTGTCTTTGAGGGCGGTATGAGGGAAACATGGAGGTGTGCTGCTCTGCTCCCAGGTGGCCTGAATGTGACCCCGCAGGAGATTCTGGGAATGAATCCTTGGACCTGCACATGTGACTGTATTTGAGAATAGGGTCTTTGACGTGACCAAGGTATCATGGGTCACTAGCTAGGCTACAATCCATCTCATGGTGGATTTTTCTTGGTCTGTTTCCACCGGGGCCTTTGTTTCCCAGCCTTATTATTTAGCTCCTCTTGGGTAACTGTCCCAAGGCCTTTCTCGGCACACGCCCACAGCTGTTTCTCCCACTGCAGAGTGTGCGCTGCCTCTGCACTGTGGTGGTTGAGGGTCAGTGTCATCCTGACAGGATTTGGAATCACCCAGAGGACACGCTTCTGGGCATGTCAGTGAGGGTGTTTCCAGACAGGATTAACCAAGGAGGGAAGAGCCATCTGAGTGTGTTGGCGCCATCCCACAGGCTGGAATGAAAATAAAATAAAATAAAAAAGAAAGTAAGTAAGCTGAACAGTAGCATC
Source organism: Acomys minous (assembly GCF_964271855.1). NCBI lineage: Eukaryota > Metazoa > Chordata > Mammalia > Rodentia > Muridae > Acomys > Acomys minous. The sequence goes on from NC_140495.1 coordinate 104,363,363, forward strand.
CATCTCTCTCTCTGCTAACTGACTGAGGAGATGACGGAGCAGCTGCCCCGCACTCTCATCACCATGCCTCCCCTGCCATGATGGACGGCGCCCGCAGGCCATGAGCAAAGATCAAGTTGCTTCCTGAAGTTGCTCTTACCAGGTGGTGTGTCGCTGCATTGAGACAATAGCTAGCACAGGCCTGTCATTTGCGTTTTTGTTTCGTCATCTCAGCACATCTTACTGTCTTCCTTTTATTCTCTCTTATGGACTCTTGGTTGTTTAAGGGGTATACTATTCAGTTTCACTTATTTGTAAAGTTTTCTGGTTTCTTTTCTCCTATCATTGATTTGTAGTTTTGTCCTGGTCCTGCCTGAGCTTATCCGATGTATGATTTCTCTCCCCATATGTGTTCTGTGTAGACAGAGCTACACACAGACACACACACACACACACACACACACACACACACACACACACACTGTCTGAGTCCACACCACCCACACCACCACCACCCATGTCTACACTGACACCACCCGCCCTAGCCACCCTCATACCACCCACACCACTCACATCTACCCCCATGCCATCCCCACCCCTACGCCAGCATCACATACGCCTGGATTCTGAGAGAGGCCCCCTGCAGGGATCCGCTGCGTCTTGTCACCTTAGCACAGTGTGAAAGTCTTCTGTTTTTCTCAGTCCTTTCGCTAGCTGCTCTTCTACTGAAGCTGGGGTATTTAAATCGTCACCTTACTTTGACACGTCTTTCTTTGTTTCTACTGAGCTTTACTCGATGCCTTTGCTTTTAGCTCTTCCGTGAACACGAACTGCACACGCTGAGAAGCAGCTCCACATCTAGACTAATTCAGTTCCAGTGAGATAGAAAACGATTGCCCCAGGGCTGGGGAGGACTGCTCAGTGGTTAAATGCTTGCCACCCAAGCACAAGGACCTGAGTTTGAATCCCTAGAGGGAGTGTCTGCAATCCCAGTGCTGTGGGGGACAGGAACAAGAGGATCCCTGGACTCTCTGGACAGTCAGGCTAGTGAATCAGTGAACTCCAGGCTCAGTAAGAGAGCCTGTCTAAAATAATAATAATAATAATAATAATAATAATAATAATAATAATAATAATAATAATGTGAAGGGCTGGGGAAGATGGCACCTCATGTCACCTCTGGCCTCCACACAATGCATATACATGTGAAAACACACAAACACATATACATATACCATAAACACGCGCAAACACATGAGCACATATGCACAGCTGCACACAAAAGATATGGCTGCCGTATATTGTTCTTTGCACAGTCAGTGGTCTTGTTAGGGTATATATTGTATCTACAAATCCTAAGACCCCAAGGCCCCGGGTCTTGTAAAATAGGTCAGCAGTTAAAAGCACTTAATGCTCTTTGAGAAAACCCGAATTCATTTCCCAAGACCCATGTCAGGCGTCTCCCATCCACCTGTAACTCCAGCTCCAAGGGATCCAATGTCCTCTTCTTGCTTCCACAGGTGCCCACATGTCCTCTCACAGGCACATGCGCATAAGCAGAAATAAACCCTAGCAAGAACAAGGGTGTTATAATGACTCGCCCATAGGTTTACTTTTTTTAAATTTTTTATTAATTTATTCTTGTTACATCTCAATGGTTATCCCATCCCTTGTATCCTCCCATTCTTCCCTCCCTCCCATTTCCCCCTTATTCCCCTCCCCTATGACTGTGACTGAGGAGGATTACCTCCCCCTGTATATGATCCTAGGGTATCAAGTCTCTTCTTGGTAACCTGCTGTCCTTCCTCTGAGTGCCACCAGGTCTCCCCCTCCAGAGGACATGGTCAAATGTGAGGCACCAGAGTACATGAGAAAGTCACATCCCACTCTCCACTCAACTGTGGAGAATGTTCTGACCATTGGCTAGATCTGGGTAGGGGTTTGAAGTTTACCGCCTGTATCGTCCTTGGCTGGTGCCTTAGTTTGAGCGGGACCCCTGGGCAGGTTTGGTTTTTAAACAGTCTTGGAGCAGGATGGAGACTAAGTGGCCTGTTGTCTTCTGGGTTGGTTATCTCCTGACCCCTTCTGGACCAGTTGACTTCTCCTATGGATTCACCTTCAGGTGAATAGAGTAAGTTAAATTAAATATAAACAACCCAGAACATGGCAAAACAAAACAAACAAGCAAAGGATCCAAAGAAAAACACAGAAATTGTGTACAGATGCAGACACACACACACACACACACACACACACATTTACTCACATAGAAATCTAGTAAAAACACAAAGTTGGAAACCATAATATATAAGCAAAAGAGGTGTAAGGTAGAAAATAAATAAATAAATAAATAAATAAATAAATAAATAAAAAGTATAGATAGAAAAGTAAAAAATTAAGGAAAATGTCCAATAACTCAGACAAAATATTATGAGATGAAAAATATCTCCTAAACTACTCTTGAGTTTGTTTTGTGTTGGCCATCTGCCGCTAGGCATGAGGCCTGCCTCTTAAGTGTGGTTGGTAGACCCAGTGAGGCTCAGATAAAGCGATTTTTTCCTTTTTGTGTGGTTATCAGTCGGAGTTATAACCGGGGTTTGCATCTACTTCCCCATTCAGCTCCGGATTAGACCTGTGTAGACCCTATGGATGCTATTACAGTCTCTGTGAGTTCACATGTGCATCAGTTCCGTTGTGTTCAGAAGGCCTGGCTTCCTTGCTGTCCTCCATCTTTCTGCCTCCTCTTCTGCACAGTTCCCTGAGCACTAAGGGGAGGGATTTGATGCAGGCATCCATTTAGGGCTGAGTGTTCCAAGATCTCTCACTCTCTGCTCATTGCCCTGTTGTGGGTCCCTGTATTTGGTTCCATCTACTGCAGGAGGAAACTTCTCTGATGGTGGCTGAACAAGCCACTGATCTGTGAGTATAGCAGAACATCATCAGGAGTCATTTTATTACTAAATTCCTTTAGCAGAACAATAGTATTCATCTATTTTTTTTCCTCTAGGTCCATGGCTATCCAAGCAGTAACGGGCATGGGTTCTATTTCATGGATATCCGATCAAATAATGGTTGGTTATTCCCACAACTTTTGTGCCACTATTGCTCCGGCGTATCTTGTGGACAGATTATCATCGTAGATTTAAGGATTTGCAACAGGGGTGGCATCTACTTTTCTCCTCTGGTACCATGAAACTTCTCAGTAAGGGTGAAGGCTCTAGGTAGGCACCAGCTCAACGTCTCCATATTCAATGAGTTATGCAGGTGTTATCTTCAGCAATAGGGCCTTACCATCACTATGCGGTGAGCAAACAATAGCTTTGGCAATAGCTTGAGTTATTTGGGGGTTTCCATGGCGCTCCTTTGGCCAACAACTCAATTAGATGTGACCCGTTTTGCAGCACTGGAGGTCTCATTTGGTGGCACAAGATGTCTAGGCGGCGCTTTGTCTCCCCTGTAATTGGGTGATTCCATTTCTATTTCTTTCATATGTGTATATATTTTAAGAAGCTTCAGCTGTGGTGGGTTCCCAAGTGACCCCCCCCCACCCCAAAATGGTCCTTAGCTTTAGTTGTCCCTCCTTATGTGCCTTTCCTTACCTCCTTTTCTGTTCCCTTCTCCTTAATTTTCCCATTCCAGCCCCTCCCTGTCCATCCATAACTCTATTCTCTTTCCCCTTCTGTGGACTAGCCTTCCATCCAATGCCTTTCTCCATACCTGACCTCTGGGGTTGCATGGGTTTTATCCTGCTTATTGAAGATTTAACGATGAACATCCACATGTAAGTGAGTGCATATCGTACTTGGCCTTTTGGATCTGGGTTACCGTAGTCAGGATGATTTTTTTTTTTTACTAACACCATCAATTTACTTGAAAAGTTTATTGTTTCATTTTTACCAGCTGAGTAATATTCCATTGTGTAAATGTACCACATTTTCTTTATCCATTCATCCACTGAGAGACATCTAAGCTGTTTCCAGTTTCTGGCTGCTATAAATATAGCAACAATGAACATGGATGAGCAAGTGTCTCTGTGGTAGGCTGTAGAGTCCTTTTTAGGTACATGCCCAAGAGTGGTACAGCTGGATCTTGAGGCAGATCTATTCACAGTTCCTGAAGACATGCCACACTGATTTCCACAGTGGCTGTGCAAACTTACACATACCCTAGCTATGAATAAGTGTTCCCGTTCCCCCACATTCTCACCAGCATGTGCTGTCACTTGTTTTATTGGCCTTGGCCACCCTGACCGGTTTAAGATAACATCTCAAAAATAGTTTTGATTTGCATTTCCCTGATGACAACAGATAGTGAACATCTCTGTTTTTCAGCCATCTGTGTTTTATTTTCTAGAACTCTCTGTTTAGATCTGCACTCCACTTTAAATTTGTAATTTGTTTTCTTGGTGCCCACTTTTTTGAGTTCTTTATACATTTTAGATATTAGCCTTCTGTTGGCTATGCAACTAATACAAATCTTTTCCCATACTGTACCCAGCTGCTCTTTTGACAGTGGAGTCTCTTTGATTTATCAGGATGCCTCTGTTTTGCCTTCTCTGTAATTCTCACCCACTGCCTCTGGCCTCCAGGTGTCCAGCCGAGGCTGGCTATTGATGCTCTCATGGTTCCCTTGGCGGTTTTTAAGATCTTCCCTTGGGTTTGGGCTCCGCTCCCTCATTGTAACACTCTCTTGTGGATCTCCTGAATGGTTCTGTCTCATCTGCTGAGCTCCCTGAGTGCGAAGGCTGGTGTCTTACAATAAACCTGGCTCCAAGCCCTGCCGCCCACGCATCCCAACCAGTCCCTGATAGAGTGAGAAGCTGTTTAGAGACTCCGCAGCCCATAGTATCCCCAAGGATGTATCTTTGACCACCTCCCCCAGAAATGTGGCAGAGTCCAGGCACCGTGGAATGATAAAGCAGCCAGAACTCTGGGTGTCTGCCAGGCTTGGAGCAGTTCTGAGCATTAGCAGGTCCGCGGGACAAGACTCTACTAAATAAATTGTCCTCGCACCACGTCCTAGTCCCCCAGTGAAGTTGTTTTGAGGGAGGGAGCTCTCGATGCCCATGGGTCAACAGGAGCTCTGAGTGCCAGAGCTCAGCGGGGACAAAGGACTCTGACCATTATGAGCACTGTCACGGGATCCTGAGAAGCTCAACTTGAGCCGTGACCTAAGGAAATCCACCCTTGCAGTCACTGCCGTGATGCCAGGCAGCCTGAATCTTTCTCACACCTACTGGGAGCCAACCTCTGTTCCAGGGAGACTCCCTCAGGCCTGCCACAGGTGCAAGGGTGACCTCGATTTCCCACTGACAGTAGGAGGCACCCCTAGACAGCAAGTCCTACAGAACAAGAGCCCAGAAGCACATGCCACCATGCCCAAAGCCGACAGCCTGGGTGTTCCATCTCTGCTCCAGCAAAGAAGCTGCCCCCAAGAACTAAGACTTCTGCGATAGGACACCGCCAGGCAGTCACTTGGTGGCTGCCATCTCCGCCTCCTCTGCAATCTGAGCATCTTGGTGGAATTTCTCCCAGGGGAAAAAACAACGCCAGGCAACAGTATTTGTTGACAACCCATCAACAGTGAGGCAGCAGTCTGAGTCCAAACATGACCAGGAAAAGGAAGCCAGGAGCTGAGGCACAACATAAGCAGCCCAGGAGTATAAAGGCGGCCACCAGGGCACCTCATACATACACATACACACTCACACACTCACACACTCACCCTCCTCCTGCTTAACCCCACCATGGCCGCCTCCACCATGTCTGTCTGCTCTGATGCTTGCACCAACTCCTCCTGGCAGGTGGACGACTGCCCAGAGAGCTGCTGTGAGCCCAGCTGCTGTGCCCCCAGCTGCTGCCAGTCTAGCTGCTGTGTACCCAGCTGCTGCCAGCCCAGCTGCTGCCAGTCTAGCTGCTGTGTCCCCAGCTGCTGCCAGCCCAGCTGCTGTGCCCCAGCCCCCTGCCTGACCCTCATCTGCTCTCCAGTGAGCTGTGTGTCCAGCCCCTGCTGCCAATCTGGATGCTGCACACCCTCATGCTGCCAGCCATCCTGCTGTGCACCTGTCTGCTGCACACCTGTCTGCTGCAAGCCTGTCTGCTGCACACCTGTCTGCTGTGGATCCTCCTCATGCTGCCAGCCATCCTGCTGCGCACCTGTCTGCTGCACACCTGTCTGCTGCACACCCATCTGCTCTGGATCCTCCTCATGCTGCCAGCCATCCTGCTGTGCACCTGTCTGCTGCAAGCCTGTCTGCTGCAAGCCCTGCTCCAACATGTCCCTGCTCTGCCGCCCTGTGTGCAGACCCGCCTGCTGTGTGCCCACCTCCTCCTGCTGTGCCTCCTCCTGCCAGCCCAGCTGCTGCCGCCCAGCCTCCTCCTGTGTGTCCCTGCTGTGCCGCCCTGCCTGCTCCCGCCAGGCCTGCTGTGGCCTTTCCTCAGGCCAGAAGTCCTGCTGCTGCTGACCTGTCTCATTCTTCAGAGTCCCCAGGTGTAAATCTGATACCTGCAGAGCCTTGAACCAAGTGGTCCTGCTCCCCACAACTGGGCTCAACCTTGTGCCCATGCCTTCTTACTCAGCTCCCAGTATCTTCTGGTTTGCCTTTCCCACACTCTTTTTCCTCTGGTCAGATAGTGGCTATTCTCCTGTAACCAGATGACTAGCCGTGAGTCCTGTAAGCCTTCCAAGGCCTCCCTAGGGCATCTAGCCACCCATCGGCACAGGCCTCATGTGGCATGGGGTCAAACTCTCAGGGACCCTGACATCAAGCTGCATCCAGTGTTGGCCTTCCACTGGCTATTTGGTTGTCTTCTCTCTGTGTGCCCAGCTCTTCTGAAGTAGTCATTACCCAGCAGGCTCCAGGGAGACCCCTTGTGGCTACTAGACCCCTGCCATAGTTAGGGCAAGCAGGCCTCAGCCAAGGCGTGACACCCTGCTCTGTACTCCTGTTCCCTGTGCAGGCCTCAGAGCTCATTTGGTCCGAGTCTCCTTCTTTGTGACCTCCCTCAGCCACTCAGCTGCCGTCCTTGTCCTCGCTGCCCTTCACTCACTATCTTCTACTCTTGTGAAATAAAATAAAACAAGATTCCAGAAGAGCTTTTGATGCTAGTCTGGTTCTGTAAGCCTCTACATTTATTTGTTTTCCAATTTGACTGCTCATTCCACATTGGTCATTTCTGGGACCCGCTTCTGTTACCAGAAGTGTCTGCTGGTTCTCGCTTCTGGTGGCTTGTTTCCTTGTGTTCCTTGTCCTTTTTGGTTGAGTCATGGTCTTGTCCCTGGCGGAACACCGATGGAGGCCTTGGATGGAGGTGCCGAAAGCACCAGGAGCCATGATCAGCCTTGTGAGATTTGCCACTTGGTCCCAAGGACCACCCAGAACACATGAGTTGGGGGGAGGGCGCTAGTGAGACCTTCAAGGGCTGAGGCACTTAGGAGGAGGCCTGCCGACTTGATTCTCAGATCCCACAAGGTAGCAAGAAAGAACACTTACACCCAGAAACAAACACTCACACACACAAACTCACACACACAAACACTCATACACACTCAGAGTACTCATATACATAAACACACAGACACACACACACACACAAACACCAAACACATAACCACATACACACACACTCACAGATACATAAACACATACAAATACACACTCACATACACAAAAACATACTCACAAACACAAACACACAGACATGCAAATACACACAAGCACTCATACACATGCTCACACATACAAACACACACTCAAATGAGCACACATACACACTAATACTCTCTTATACACATCCAAGCACTCACACATGCAAACATACACACAAATCATTTTTTCAAGTCACAGGTTTGCCAGAAGAACAGGAATCAGTGGTTTGACAGGCAGATGGCTCGGTGCTCCAGCTGCCCCCTGCCACATGGGCTGCTGTGGTATGTACTGTGTCCCTTACCTGAAGGGACAGCCCCTTGTAGCCTCTCAGTGGACATGGGCTCAGTCAGTTTCCTTCCAAGTTCCAAGGCCTGCTTGGAGGCAAGAGGGGCAGGCAACAGGTGCCACCTGAGTCCTTTCTTTGCCCAGCACCTGACACCATGGCTCACCTCTGTGGGTCTCCCACTGTCGATGGCCAGCCTGGCCATGGAAGATGGCCACTCCCTCCTTGGAGGGGTGTGGAAATGAAGCTTGTTTCCTCATCTGGAGAGCTGCAATTAAGAAAGAATGCCCTTTGGCCATTTGAGTGAAAACAGTTGGGGTGTGGAGAGTGCATGAACCCCATTTCTAGCAGCCATGGCCTGGGAGGCTCTGTGCCCATGCAGCACCCCTGAATCCATCACCTACTTTGACAGTGTGAGTCTGTGTGGGACATGGTCTCCTTGCTGCAGGCTTTACTCTGAGCTGCGAAATCACATTTATTTTCCATCTGTTGAAGTTGAGGATGAGTGTGGGAGATTCCTGAGTTAGACACAGTGGCTCTGCTCTCCTGCTTTTTGACACACGACCCTTACTTACCTGGGTCCCTGGCGTGCTCTAATGGCACTGTCCGGCAGATACAGCCCCCACACAGGCAAAACCCATTGTGCCAGGTTGAAAATGGAAGCACACATGTGTGGAATTGACTAGGTTTTCCCGTGGTGCTGTTTGAATGTGGGCTGGAAGGCATCCCCAGAGTCTGTCTTGGAAGTCTGGTCCTTGGTGGGTGCTATTGAGAGGTGAGGCACGGTGAAGGTGAGAACCAACCTCTTCTCACATCACGGGGGTTCCCCTCCCCTCAGATGACCTCCTTCCAGGTCACCATTCACCATGGTACGGTGCAGTTTCAGGGAGACCGTGACAGAACTGCTGCTGTGCTTTCAGCCTCCACAGCCATGGGCTATATGAACCTCATTCATTACAAGAACAGAAAAAACTGCTGACGCGTCGTGTCTAAGATGCAGTCACTTCACTGGGTTGCCGTCATGTTGGCAGTGGACGGGATGTTAGAGCCAGGGCGATCGACACAACACCATGAAATCCATCTAACTTTACGCTTACACCCAGGACCACTGATAACTGAGACTTCAGCCATGCTTTCTGCCACTGCGCCCCACTACTCCCACACCCAAGGTTTTTTGTTGTTGTTGTTTTGTTGCTTTTGTTTTTTGTTTTTTGGGTTTTTTTTTGTTGTTTGTTTGTTTTTTGCCATTTCCTTCAAAGCAACATGACTTCCTTGGCTCTTTGTGTCTGGGTGAAGTTCGGCTGTGTACACTCACATACTCTACCTATCCGTGCCTGTTGATGGGCACGTAGGCTGTATAGAATGCTGCAGAACACAATGATGTGCAGGTACCTCTGTGACCTGCACACCTGGAGTCCTTCAGAGACCAGTGTTCTTGCTTACTCACCCGTCCCTCACCTCCTATACACTCAGCTAAGGCAGTGTCCCCAGATGTTTTCTTTTTTAAAAGAAGATTTTTTAAAAAGTGTGTGTGTGTGTGTGTGTGTGTGTGTGTGTGTGTGTGTGTGCTGTGTATCTATGTGTCTGTCTGTGTATGTGTGTGTATCGGTGAGTGTGTCTGTGTGTATCTGTGAGTGTGTCTGTGTTTGTGTGTGTCTGTGTGTGTGTGTCTGTGTGTATCTGAGTGTGTCTGTGTTTGTGTGTATCTGTCTGTGTGTATCTGTGTGTCTGTATTTGTGTGTATCTGTGTGTGTCTGTGTGTATCTGTGTGTGTGTCTGTGTTTGTGTGTATCTGTGCATGTATCTGTGTCTGTGTGTGCTGTGTGTGTGTATGTGTATCTGTGTGTTTGTGTGTGTGTCTGTGTGTGTATCTGTGTGTGTGTGTGCTTATGCACATGAGTATAGTTCAGAACAGAGTGTTGGAGTTATAGCACTTGATAAGCATGCTGGGAACTGAACTCAGTTCTTCCAGAAGATCAGCCAATGCTCTTAACCACTGAACCATCCATCCCTCCAGCTCTATAACCATTATCTCTTGTCTTAATTGCTTTTCTATTGCCATGACAACACCATGACCAAGACAACTTATAAAAGAAAGCATTGAATTCAGGGACTCACAGCTCCAGAGGGCTAGAGTCTGTGGCCATCACAAAAGGGAATGTGGCAACAGGCAGACAGGCAGGCATGGCTGGAGCAGTAGCTGAGAGCTTATACCTTAGCGAGCGAGCGTGAAACAGAGAGCGCTGACTGGGAATGATGTGGGCTTTTGAAATCCCAAAGCCCCCCCTGGTAGCATACCATGTCCTTCAATAAGACCACGCCTCCGAATTCTTCCCAAACAGTTCACCAACTGGGGACCAAACATTCAGACATAAGAGTTTATGGGGGTCATCCTTGTTCAAGCCACCTCATTTCTTGGTGATTTTTTTTTTTTTTTTTTGTCCTGCACGGTCTTTCTCTTTTTCTCTCTCCCTCGTGACTGAATTGCCATCCTCTGTCCTGGCAAAGCGCCCACTGTTTATTATCTTTTTTTCCTTCTGTGTCTGAAGGAACCTGCTGTGTTTGTCCCTGAAGCCATTGGGTAGAGGCTCCGTGGTGCTAATTTGTTTTTCCCTTCCAAGGGCTACATTTTCTTTCTTACTTCCTGACTTCTATTTTGGAATGTGGGGAATCATGGTGTGTCTTGTTGTTGTTTTTGGTTTTGTTTTGTTTGGTTTGGTTTGGTTTGGTTTTGGTTTTTTGAGACAGAGTCTCTCTGTGTTAGCATTGGCTGTCCTGGGTTTGCTTTGTAGACCAGGCTGGCCTTGAACTCACAGCGACCTGCCTGCCTCTGCCTCCCAAGTGCTGAGATTAAAGGCGTGCGCCACCATATCCGGCTTTGGTGTGTCTTACTGTGCAGCGGAGACAGGCTGCTTAACCTCTCTGTGCCAGGCTCTCCACATCTATCGTAATATAACTTAATCTAGCAGGTGATACGGCTGGATAGATATTGAATTAGTTACTTTAGTGGTAATAGCTTAAAGATTGCTTGTGGCTTCTCACTGGAGAGGGCTTTAGTCCTTCATGGTTGGTAAAACGTGCATGCTCATAGCAGCAGAAGCATGTGGGCACAGGCTCCTCACCAGAAAGCACAGAGCTCAGGACCAAAGCAGGGTTCATCTGGAACCCTCAGGCCCCACCTCTACTCCCCTACATCTGCCAGCTAGACCCTGCATCCAGTAGGTTTCACGACCTTCCCAAAACTGCATCATCAGCTGGGGATCAGATGTGCAGACATAGGACCACAGGAGGACATTCTGGTTGGTGGCATTCTGCCCCTTGTCCCCGCAGGCTCGTGGCCATCCCTCAAAGCAAAAAAATATGTTGAGTACAAATTCAAAAGTCCCCACAGTGCCTCGACGGTCTCAACACTGTTAAATGTCCAAAATCTCATCTGAAATGTGAGACACTTAACTGTGAGCCCCTGTGAAATCAAACCCTGCTCACATACGCCAACATAGAAATAGCCCCAATGAGACAGGAGGAATGGAGCCAAGCAGACAAGCAAAGAAAGGCCACACCAAAGCAGAGCCAAAACCCAGTGGGGCAAACTCCCTAGCTCTGAGTCCGGGATCGCAACTTCATGCTGTCTGGGCTCCGGAGCTGAGTGGTGCTGCCCACAGCTCTATTGGCTGCAGCACACATCTTTGGCAAGCCCTACCTCATGCCTGCAGCTTTCCTCAACAGACTTCTGCTATTCCTGGCATCTCCATCATGTTGGGGCCCCCATTATAATATTCTAGAACTTCTCTAGGTCCCCATTTGCTGCTTGGGATTCACCTTTGCAGCTTCCTGCACAGGCCATACAAGCTCACATGGAGACAGTGCCGCCGCTGCCTGCCCGCCCCCGCCCCCACCCCTGAGGCTTGCTAGAATCTCGACACATGCTCCATGACATTACAACTCTCACACTCTGTATGCCTAAAAATCACAGCACTACACAGACATTTGACAGCAGGTTGGGTTCTCAGCTCAAAGCCTCGCCTGGCCCTCCTTGCCCACAGGCACAGCGGCCTCTGGGTACCTGCATGGAAGAACTTAGATGGTCTTGTTGGAGCAAGTTGCCCGGGAGTAGACACATTCTCACTCTCAAGGCCTCATCTCTCCTTTACCCCAGTTCACAGTATGGAGTTTTTCCTTATTTGCCTGGATCTCTTCAGCGGTTGCTACTGCTTCTGTTGGCATCTGCTGTGTCCACAGCTGCTTTGTCGGAGACTTTAAATTCTTGTCCACACCTTTTCTCGCTCAACTGTGCACTCTCCGTGTCTTTCCGCCGTGCTTTTGGCTCAGAATTCTCACTGTAAACCTGGAGTAAGGCAGTGAGCATCAACCATGCCATAGCCCGATGCTAGGCTATCTTTAAAATTCCCCCCATAAAAAAAATTAGTCCAACTGGGGGGTGGTGGTGCACGCCTTTAATCCCAGCTCTCGGGAGGCATGTGTGCTTCTTTTCATTTCGATTCTTGGTCTGTCACTTTACTGGGAGGTTCTGATGACAGTGGCCCTGCCAACCACCACCCTATATTGCAACTGAGAACTCTAGGGAGGCCTCCACGCTGTGAGAGACTTGGCCGCGTGAGGTCTGAACGCCGTCTCTCACCCACGGTGCTATTCTGCACATCACAGGGGAAGGCAAGAGGACTCAGGGATGCAGGAAGGTATGCCTGGGATGAGCATCTGCTATCAGGGCTGGCTTCCCCTCCCCCACCCTTTACCCTGCCCCCCACCCCCACCCCCACCACCTGCTCACTTCCCTGGCATAGGCCATCCAGGCCACCCTACTGAAGTCAGAGGCCGGGGACACAGAATGCATCCTCAGAGCTTAAGGGTCATCTCCAAAACCATGACAGGTGACCACTAGATAGAGAGGACAGACAGCCCAGGGAGACCATGTTCCAAGTGTCCCCAGGCATAGGCCCAAGCAGAGTGACCAGCCCAACAGGAGTTTGTGACTGGGCCCCACAGAGCACCCTCCAGACTGAACAACAAGGAAGAGGAAGGGCGCAGAGCCTCCCGCAGCAAAACACGCCTGGAGGATAAAAACCCCGAGCCCAGAGCACCTCACACACACACACACACACTCCACCAGCACTCACACAGTCCCTCAACACACTCACACACTCCTAACAGCCAACCTGGCCATAGCCACCTCCACCATGTCTGTCTGCTCTGATGCTTGCACCCACTCCTCCTGGCAGGTGGACGACTGCCCAGAGAGCTGCTGTGAGCCCAGCTGCTGTGCCCCCAGCTGCTGCCAGCCCAGCTGCTGCCAGTCCAGCTGCTGTGCCCCAGCCCCCTGCCTGACCCTCGTCTGCACTCCAGTGAGCTGTGTGTCCAGCCCCTGCTGCCAATCTGGCTGCAGCAGCTGCTGCGCACCCTCCCCCTGCCAGCAGTCCTGCTGTGCACCTGTCTGCTGCACACCTGTCTGCTGCAAGCCAGTCTGCTGTGTCTCCATCTGCTCTGGCTGCCAGCCAGCCTGCTGCACCTGCTCCCCCTGCCAGCCGTCCTGCTGTGTGCCTGTTTGCTGCACACCTGTCTGCTGTGAACCAGTCTGCTGCGGGCCTTCCTCCTCATGCTGCTGACGGTCTAGCTGTGAGCCTGATGACCAGCTGTCTTCCCTGACCTATGGTCCAGCTGGGTGTTCTGGTCTCACCCACACTCACCCTTCCTTCACCAGCCCAGCCAGGTCTGGAGCCTGAGTGTCCCCCAGCTACTGTCTTGCCTTGGCTCCTGGATATGCTGGCTGTTCCACCTCACCCACTCCCAATCTGGCTGGCTTCAGTTCTCATCTGTGTGACTCTTGGCTCCTGAGCACTCAATAAAACCTCTTCTGTCCCATAACATCTTGGTAGTCGCTGTCATACAATGAACTGGCTCTGGGGCCTGTATCTGGCTCTGTGCTCTGCACCTGGCTCTGGGGCCTACACCTGGTTCTGGGATGGTCACCTGGCCTGTGCTCTGCACCTCTCTCTCTCTCTCTAGAGCCTGCACCTGGCTTTGGGGCCTGCACCTGCCTCGAGTCTCTTACATCTGGCTCCTGGGCCTACATCTGGCTCTAGGGCCTATACCTGCCTCTGGGCTATACACCTTGGCTCTGGGTCTGCCCCTGGTTCTGGGATATTCACCTGGCGCTAAGCTCTGCACCTGGCTCTGGACTCCTGAACCTGGCTCCTGGGCCTACATCCGGTTCTAGGATTTATATCTGCCTCTGGACTATACACCTGGCTCTGGGCTCTTGCACCAGGCTCCTGGGCCTGCACTTGCCTCTGGACTCTGCACCTGGCTCTGGGAGGCCTACACCTGACTCTGATCTGTGCCCTTCCACTCTCTCTGTTTCAGCAGCTGTGGGGTATGGGGTCAGCAAACATGACCTAGAGCTCCTGTCCCCCCATCCTGTGCTTTGCTGCTGGTCTGGTGGGCAGCAGAAACTCTGCACACTGGTCCCCACCCTGAGCACCACTTAGGCTCTGACTAAATCACAGCCCTGTGCTGCCCACATCCACCACTGTGTGTGTGTGAGAAAAATCAGGGAGCTCTGGCTTCTGGCCCAGCAGCCGGGGGGGGGGGGTCCACTGTGGGGAAGTGTGGGTACCCTCTCTTCCTGCCCATCCATGTGCTTAGGGATGCTAAGCAAATACCAGAATGCAGAGAACAGAATCCTGACCTGAGGCTTCCCGCCTGCATGGAGGACGAGGCGAGGGGTACAATGAGATGGGGATGGCCATAAGCCCAGAGTGGTGAGCGAATGTGCCCACTGGAGACAGGAGGACATTATGTCCAAATGTGGGCAAGTTGTGGCCTCACCTTTGTTGGGGGACTTTGAGAAGTGTCTCCTGGAACTACAAGGAACTAACTGGTCAGGGAGAGGATGGCAGTGTCTCTACAGAGATTCCTGAGTCCACTTGACAGCAGGGACAGTGGAGGTCACCTCATCAGTGACACATTATCTCAGTGCTAGGTGACAAGGAAGACAGCCTCCCATGGTGGCCTTTGCTGAGGTGCCAGATGTCTCTGTGCTGGCTTCGTGTGCTGGGTTTGTGTGGTGCCAGATGGCACTTGAAGTCACAAGAGTGCCACTGATGTGCCCTTGCTACAGATCACTGGCCAGGTAATGAATGGCGCTTGATATCATCTTTAAGCTTGAATGTCACAGTGTCCACTCGTGTGATCTTTTTACAGATTGCTAAGTCAGTAGTTCTCAGCCTCTGGGTCTCAACCCCTTAGGGGGTCAAATGACCCTTTCGCAGGGGTCACCTAAGACCACCAGAAGACACAGATAAATACAGTTATGAAGTAACAATGAAATAATTTTGTAGTTGAGGGGATCGTTGTAACAGGAGGAACTGAATTCAAAGGTTGCAGCATTAGGAAGGTTGAAAACCAGTGCTCTAAGTGGTGGCACCTGGTGTCTTTTGGCGTCCTTATCACGGTGGCTGCTTATCATAGATCACAGGCACTGGCTCTTATGGTGCCCAAATTCCTCTCTGCAGGATGTCCAGGGCGGGCGCTTTTGCGAGGAGCCAAGGATGGGCTGTGAAGGACAGTCCTGAATGTGCAAGGACTAAGGTGGTGAGAGAGGGGTATGAAAGGGTGGGACTGCCACAGAGGCACTTAGAGCAGGCGGCATGATGTCCACCTGAGCTCAGGAAATAGTCACAACACACCACCAGGCGCAGCAGGGAGAGAGCTCTGTGGCCGCCACCTCCCAAGCCTGCCTAGACCTGAGCAGGTCCCGCGTGGGACTGGTGCCTGGGAACAGGGTGGGCATGTTTCGGAGGAAGCTTTAACCGTCAACTTGACACAACCTGGAATCCTCTGGGAAGGGAGTGTCAAATGAGGGACAGCACAGATCATATTGGCCTGTGGACATGTCTGTGGGAGATAGGCTTGCTTTGTCAACTGGTGTAGGAGGGCCCACTGTAGGCGGCACCATTCCCTGTGCAGGCAGTTCTGGCTGTATAAGAAAAGCTAGCTACCCACTCAGCAAGAGGGAAATCATACCCGGTCCTGGAAACCTACCCATTCCCCAGGGCTAGTGAAAGCCACAGCAGTGTGATCCCTAGCCACATGCCAAATGTGTGTCCTTCCGCCCACGGATAAGTGTAGCTCTCACCCCTCACCCACAGAGGCGATAACAGAAAATAGATCAAAATGCAGGGTGGTGGAGTGCAATCCCTACTACACTCCTCCCCACCAAGGCTCAGGGAGGATTGCAGAAGAGCGGGCAGCAGAAAAGACTGTGAGAGCCGGAGGAACAGGACGTTTGCTGTGGGGTCCCGTCTACTCAAAAATGCCAGGGACGCTGCACCAACGGTTGCTGCCTAAACGTGAGCTGAACGATGACGAAAGAAATAGACATGCTAGAACGGGCTCGGCCCCACACAAAGAAGCACAGGCAACTAGGAAATGCTAAGGGTGGGAGAAAAATAGTCTTTCCCTGCGAAGAACACAGCAACTGGTTATCCAATACCAAGTGGTCAGCCCTGAAAACATACGCATATACATAAGGAGATTATATGAAGTAGGCAGTATTTATATATTTAGGGATAGGTAGACAGATGGATGGATGGATGGATAGATAGATGATAGATAGATAACAAACAAATATGTGTATGTGTGTGTGCGAACGTCTGTGTAGCAACAATTGCATAAAAAGAGACCATGAATTTGAATGACAGCAAGAAGATACATGGTATATGGGAGGGGTTAGAGTGAGGAAAAGGAAGGGGAAAATTATGTAACTATATTATAAGCTAAAAAAAAAAAAAGGAAGCTAGCTAAGTGTGAGCCTGTGAGCAAGCCAGCAGGCTCTGTTCCTCCATGCTTCCTCCTTCAAGCTCCTGCTTGAGTCCCTGGCCTGACTTCCCTCTGTGGTGGACTGTGACCTCCCCTAAGTTGCTCTTGGTTAGAGCGTTTATATCACAGCAGTAGAATGCAAACCGGCACACGTAGGCATTAGTCTTTACCCGTCTGAGGCTCCCTGGAGAGCCTGCTTCGGTTTCTCCAAGTTCAGAACTTGCTGAATACAGGGAGGGCATCGGTGAGACATCTAAGAGTGAAAAAACCCATCTGTGTCTCCTGGGGAAGAGTCTGAGGAAAGCTGGGAGGCAGATGCTTTGAGAAATTAGGGCTTTGGAGCAATCCCAGGAGTCTAGAACGTTCCAAACATGACCACAGAGGCAAATGCTGAGAGAGTCACTTGAGGCTGAGCTTTGAGCCCTGAGCAAACAGGAAGTAAAGGTGCAACAGGAAGTGAAGGGGAAAAGGGTGGAAACTGCCATCTGGGCTCTGAGGGGAAGCCCGAAAGATAAATACACAATAGCTACAAAGTTTAAGGGAAATATTTTTTGTTGCTATAACAAAATACCTAAGATAAACAGCATATAAGGAAGAAAGGTTTGTTTGGCTCACAGTTTCTTGGTGGTGTAACACAGGTGATGCTCATCTTACTGAGACTGGGAGGAAAGGACAAAGGGTCAGGATCCCTTCACGGGCAAGCCCTCTGCCCTAAATTCCTTCTATGAAGTCCACTCCCCAAAGGGCTCCTTCTCATCCCAGTAGGACTGGAAGCTGGGAACCAAGTCTTTAGCTTTTAGGTCTTTGGGAGTCACTTAAAATCCACACCATCATACTCAGCATTTAAGGAACTCTGCCAAGTAGCTGCCCGAGCACTGACTTAATAGACTGGTTCTGATACATAGCGCATATGATGTAGCCACCTCAGGAAAATTACAAGGCAAAAGTAACAAGTGTACGCTAGAAATATCAACAACAGGCTGCAGGGGGAGAGACACAGAAATCGAGAACCACCATAAAAGTGCTCATTGTCCAGTGTCAGCTAGCTCTGCATCCAGCAAAGAAGTAAGCAGGAGCTGGGCACGGAAGGAAACATCTAGAAAAACGCTCCCAGGCTGACTCAGAGACTGTGCTCCCTGGAGGGGGCCTTTAGATCAGCTCTGTTGGACAAACTCACAAAGCTTTGATCAGACCACAGACAGCTGAGGGGAATGGGGAGAATGCTGCCTCACCTACCAGGATACTATGAGAGAAGGACAGAAGGAATCAAGTGGAAATTTTTGACTTCTAAACTAAGACCAGCTGAAGTGATGGTTTCCCTGTAGGGCTTTGATAGCCAAAGGGAGAAGGCAGAAGGGCCAGGGGACCCCTGAAACAGACAGTGTGAGGAGATTTTCTTTTTTTAAATGACGATGAGCAGGTAGATCTTGAGAGGCTAGGGGACACCCTAAGGCACAACCACATGTGTGATGGGAGTTCCAGAGGTACAGAATAAGAAAGAAATATAGTGGCCCAAACATTGCTAGTTTTAATGAAACCCACAAACCTGCACTCCGGGGGACTCGGTGGGTACCATGGACAGCGGCACTTTCACAGCGGTGTCAGATTGCAAAGAGTTGGAGTGAACCTTGGCATGATGGGAGATGACTGACAGCTGAGGCTTTGTGAGAAGCCATGGGAGCAGGGGGAGGATTGTGACACCGAGTGCTGAATGGGTTGGAGGGGAGACAACAGGGGATGGTGACGAACCATCCTTGGATCGAGCAGAGTCAAAGCAGCCAAAACAGAAGCCAAAGCAACATCCCCAGATGGGTTGATGATGTCACCAGAAAGGGTTAATCCATAGCAGACTATATGTGTGTGTGTGTGTGTGTGTGTGTGTGTGTGTGTGTGTGTGTGTGTGTGTATGTATGTATGTATGTATGTATGTATGTATATGTATACTGAACTGACATGACACCAGCTGGTGGCTGGACCATAGTGAAGGGACAAAGCAACAGTAAAGATTTCAGTTGACATCTGACATCTGTCACCCCGCCCATCTCTTCTGGAGCTATTCCGCAGCTGTTCACAGTGTGTTCTGATGCTGCCCAGGACTAGCTAAGGCTGACCCCGAGCCATCCTTCGAGTCGAGGAATGCTTGTTCTTTTAGGACTCTCCGAGTTCACATATGGCTTGAACCAGTTGATCCTTTATCAGTCTAGCTAAACGTTGTCGCTTCTGTTGCTCCTTTCACAGAACCAACTCGGTGCCTCATCAATCATTGCTTTTCCATTTTTCTGTCTTATTTCTTGGTTCTATCACTTACCCACGGAGCCTGATTGGCCTCTGGTATTCTTCCATTCCGCCATTTCCTTATTGAACTTGGATCTAGTTCTAGCATCCGGTTTTTACTAGAGAGAGGGAGGCATGCTGCAGTCCCCACTGCTGTCCTGGAACTGGAATTGCCCGGCTCATCAATTCTGTTCCATTTTCTTTCAGGATTAGATGCAAGGAATGACATCTAGAAACATCTAGGGTTGCTGGACCTTCATGAGGGACTCTGCTTGTCATTGCGTGATGCTCTGTACCCTTCCCCTGCTGATAAACCACCCCAGATTGCACACTGATTAGTTCCTTACTGGGCCACTGGCCACTGCCACCTTTCTGTCTGTGGCCACCTCCTCCCAAGAGGCCTCGTGTCTCCAGGCTACACAATGGCTGCTGGGCCCCACACAGAATTCCAATTGCTCTAATTTCCTCAGGCCCCAGCTCCCTGAGGTCTGGAGAATCATGGCAGCCTTGGGGGGGGGGCAAGCTGAGTAATCAAGGCTAGAACATCCCCCCTTCTAGTCCACAGAGACGCCTCCAGTGAAAGTGTTTTCACTGTCAGACACCTGGGTAGAAAGGCTTTGGCGCTAGGTTTTGACTCTAGATGTTTGGGTACAAGATGTTGCCACTTTCCTTCCTTCTGCGTTGATTCTGAGGCTAGGCGGAGGTGTGCAGAGTGTCACCACTGCAGTCTGTCTGTGGAGTCTCCCGTCTCACCTCCCTGCTTATCAGGTCCTGTCCCACTGCAGCCCTGGCTGTCACTGATGTGTATTCAGTCCCTGTAGTAGCTTCTTGTTAGCAAATACCTGAGGAAAGGACTGTTTCTGCTCGAAGTCTGAGGAATCCAGTCCATATGGTGGGGAAGGCTTGACGGCAGGCATGTGAGGCAACTGGTTCAGAAGCAGACTGGAAGTGGTCTGGCTATAAACCCTCAAGGCCTGCCCCCAACCTCAGCGACACTTCCTCCAGCCAGGCTCCACTTCCTAAAGGTTCTAAACTTTCCAAAGAAGCGCCACCAGCTGGGGACCAAGTGTTCAAACAGGTGAGCCTGTGGGGACCTCTCACGTCCAAACCACAGCCATCACCTCATGGTAACCTTTCCCAAAATGCCTCAGAGACAGAATCACATATGGTGTTTCACCTATTGCCTTGGAATGTGCACACAGACATTCAAGAAGGCAGAACTGAGGGTGGCAATAAACACATGTAGTTACACACCTGTCGAAGGCCAGCTCTGACAGTGTGTTCAGCGATCCAAGGAGGGGACGTGGAGTAGGCAACAGATGTAAAGCAGGCACACACTCACACACACACACACCTGGTGGATAATGCAAGGCTCCAACAACTTCACACATATATACATGCATGCATGCATGCATACATACATATGTATACACACACACACACACACACACACACACACACACACACTTTGTAGATTGAGCAAAGCTCCAACAGTTTTATTATCTTTTCTCCCACAGCAAAATCTTTCAAGAGATACAAAAATCACAATGTGATTTCATTTTATTTTCCTTTAAGTGGACGATTATAATGAGTATACATAGAAAAAACCATGTTCTCCAATATATGATCAAAATGCTTTATGTATTATGGATAAAAACAAATTAGTCTCAATAACCCACATATATTTGTAACTAAGCAACTTGTTATAGATTAACAAAGTGTAAGCAAGTGACGTAATTTTCTCAGCCAGTTTCTCTTACTGACAAGCTGCAATTTGCAGTTACAAAGAAAGGATCGATTATTTTATTATTTATCTTTAAAAAGTAATCTTATAAAAATCTTAAAAGAATCACAAATCTAAACTTTTATATAAAAACAATCAGTCATTTCTACTTTAAATCTTAAAGCTGCACATCTACTTATTAACAATTTTTTTTTATTAAATCATATCAGGAAGCTGAGGGCAAATGTGGGTACAAGAAATTAATCATCACCCTGATCACCAGCCCAGCTTTAGCAAGAGAGTCACATCAGCTAGTGCCCGTCAGGCTGCCAGTGTTCTTGCTGCCTGACCTCAGAAATCCCTCATTCACTTATTAAGATTGTGACTTTCTGAACTTCAAATTGTTCCCTAAGATTTTATACATCAAAGCCACTAATGAAAACATCGTAACCTAACCTCACTGATAATCTACATCTCTAAGTCCTTTCTGAAGGTGGTGGATGGATCATTAATCTGCTCTAGTGACAATCCTTGAAAAAAATCAATCACTATTATTGTAGGTTCCAGTGATGCTGCCCAGTGAGGGGCTGGAAGCCCCCTTAGAGATTTCATACAACTCACAGATTAGGAGGGACGTGGTGACCATGAAGACAAGGAGAGTGATTCTTCATAGTAGCATGAAGTCCTCAGGACGTGTAGTCCTCTGGCCTCTGCCTCTCTGAGGCACGCTCATTGCGGCTGTGCTAACCAGTAGCCTGAATTCCAAGAGTTCTATAAAGTTGTTTTGATGTTCCTCTCGCAGGGCCCCCAACACACAGCCCTCCCCCAAGTCATCACAGAAATGCACTGTGGTGACTATTGAAGCCATGTTTGAGCCAACATCCCACTTTTATTTCTGGGTGTGCCACGTAATCACAATGTCCCCTATATCTCCTTGCTTCATTTTTGGGGTTGCACACATGAGATTTTCATTCCTCCACCTTCCCTCTCTTTTCTCTCAGACTGGTTCCCAGCTGCTTCCCCCCACTTAGAGCAGGACGATGGTTCAACAACAGCTCTAGATTTGGAACTCTGCAACATAGGTGTCCCCACAGCCATGCAACACACTGCTCCTCCGACAACGAAGTGTATGGACACCCTTTAGCTCCAGAACAGTCTCATCTTGCTCCCGCATTTTCTACCTCCATACCTACACCATGAGGTGTTTGACACAGCCGGCAGTTGCTCAGTTTACCCACCCGCCCTTCCTCTGCAATACTCCGATGCTTTCTCAGGGTCTGTGTCTGAGGATATTGGGGTCCGGCTCTCGTCTCCAAGGGCATTCTCTGTCGTCACAGAGTTCTAGCTTGGCGCTTGTTTCCTTTCTGATGAAAAAGAATGCTTCCATGGCCTTCTGGTCTCCATTGTCTCATCAAGAAGTCACCTGTCAGTCATGTTGCTTCTTTGAAGGAGCCATGTCTCTTCCTATTCCCTACTGACCATGGTTATATTCCTGCTCCATGGGCACATGTGTGGATTCCTATGTAGTGCTTACCTAAACTCTTTTCAGTGAACCTAAAATGCACTTTGTATTTGTAGATCAATGCCTTTCATCAGTTTAAAGCCCCTACCTGTTTGTGCTCAACTAGCCTACCCCACCCCCTAGTCTCTCCTAGGATTCAAACCATTCCCCACCCTGCCCCCATGCGTATCAATTTTATTTCCTCTACTTCAGCTTTCTCTACCCCTGTATTCAGTCATCAAACCTCCCACCTCCTCCCCTTCACTAATCTTCTCTTCAGCCTTATCTGTTAAACTGTTTACCTACTCTATTACAGAAGGAAATGTCAGGTTTTTATGTTCTTTCTTTGTAGGATTTGGGGGTTTTGTGGATTTTTGGGGGGGTTGTGTGTGTGTATGTGCGCGTGTGCGCGTGTGTGCGCGCACGCAATTTTCCTGAAATATGTGTCACTGACCCTTTGAGGTAAATGCTTCATTTAATCTGAAGAGAAACAAGAACATCGCCATGGTTACCCTTTTTGGTTCTGTAGTGCATCTCCACAGTCACCCACTTTGCTTTTGTAGTTCTGGGGACCAAACCCAGGGCTTTGTGATTCCTAGGTATTCACTCTGCTGCCAAACTATGCCCCCACCCTTATCAGTTGTCTTCAGTCCAAGTGTGACTATTCTAATACCTAGAACTCCTGTTTGTTCTTCTATTGACTCTGGGCCAACTGGTCTTGTCTTCTAGAATATCTGGTAATGCTTAGCCAGTGGCAAGAACTCACTGTGGAAAAAAAATCTAAGCTCCCTTGGCTCTCTGGTGGTGTCTGGCTTAGAAGGGACGGCTGTGTCTCTGGCAAACAGTTGTTCTGGGGGGTGGGGGGGGCTTGTCACTTTCAGTTGAACTTATGTACAGACAGGGCCGTCTGGTTTCTGCTTTGCTTTTCTCCAAAGCGGGTCCTGCACTCACAGTCAGTGTTTGCTTCTGAAAGCCCAGCACTTCCCAGACCCCTCCACCTCAGCAGACCCTGGACTCTGTGCCTTATTCTCCAGTTCTGAGACCACCAAAGGCTCCGGTCAGCTCCTTAGCCTCTTGCTAATGAGCTGTGACTCAGTTATTGCCTTGAGAGGAAAATCCACAGGGCTTTTCCCCGATGCCAGGGATTTGGCCCTTCAAGTCTCAGCTATCCCTGGGCCTCTTGGTGCCTCCAAACAGAGATTCATGTGTCAAGTCAGTTTCTCCACCCTCCTTAGCTCTACCGACTGATAAGGGTCCACTCCCCACGGTCAGGCATGGTGGGCAGAGGGTCTCACACAGAATCAAAATGGGGCATCCACATCTCCAAACCCTGCCACCCTGCACCAAATTCTCAGAAAAGAAAAGGTTTTTATACTTTTAGAGACTTTCTACTGAGAAGTGACTGTGCCAGGTGAGACCGTGCAGCGAGTGGGACAAACCAGATGGGGCCTTTGGGGATGCAGTGCGATGCAAAAGGACAGGCGTCTAGCCTGGACAGGGCAGGAAACTGGGCAGGGATGGAGTTTGTCCATTGCCAAACAACACTCAACAAAGCTCTGGACCGCAAACGTGGAGTGAAATCCAAGCAGAGCAGTACAGGATCTTCCATCGACCCTGTGCCCGTCACGCACCTGCCGCTCCCGCTCTCAGACCTGCTGGGTGCAGATGTAGGGACAGGGTGCCTGATCTCCCCCTCTATAGAACAGGAACACCATTGGGGATCGGGCCACATGAGACAGGCTACATGGGGTAGATGGGACACTCTGAAACCACAGGTCACCTCTTTCAGCCTGTGCTGTGCTGGTTGTGGAGTGGCAGCTGGTCACACATGTCAATGTCTGTCTTACCTTAGAAGGCCCAGACATGGGCATTATTTTGTAGCTAAGCCTTAGCTTTTAGCTCCACAAGCTTCAGAAGGTCCAAACGATTGTACACAAGAGCTGGGATGCATGTCTAATAAGGAAGTAGACAGTAAAGACTTTGATATGAAATATGGGAAAAAACAAACCCAACAGCACAGATTATGGAGGTGTGAGACCAATCGCAGGGAGGGTGAGGAAGGCTGTTCAGGAGAAGCAGGGCAGAGGAATATGAGAATAGGCAGAAGACAGACAGACAGGCCTGACAACAACATCCCAGACAAACAAACACCCTAATGATGGCCAGAGTCACACCAACAAGGAAGGGAGGCCAAGCCACACAGCAGCACAGGAGGATAAAAGGCGACGGCCCAGCACCTCGCACACTCACACTCTCACTCACCACTCACTCACTCTACCCCAAGCCAGCTCTGCCATGGCCGCCTCCACCATGTCTGTCTGCTCTGATGCTTGCACCCACTCCTCCTGGCAGGTGGACGACTGCCCAGAGAGCTGCTGTGAGCCCAGCTGCTGTGCCCCCAGCTGCTGCCAGTCTAGCTGCTGCGTCCCAGGTCCCTGTCTAACCTTTGTCTGCTCCCCAGTGTGTTGTGGGTCCAGCCCCTGCTGCCAATCTTCATGCTGCCAGCCAGCGTGCTGCACCTGCTCCCCCTGCCAGCAGTCCTGCGGTGTGACTCTTTGCTGCAAGCCTGTCTGCTGCACACCTGTCTGCTGTGGATCCTCCTCATGCTGCCAGCAGTCTAGCTGCCAGTCCTCTTGCTGCCAACCCTCATGCTGTCAATCCTCCTGCTGTGTTCCTCTTTGCTGCAAGCCTGTCTGCTGCACACCTGTCTGCTGCACACCCATCTGCTCTGGATCCTCCTCATGCTGCCAGCCATCCTGCTGTGCACCTGTCTGCTGCAAGCCTATCTGCTGCAAGCCCTGCTCCAGCATGTCCCTGCTCTGCCGCCCTGTGTGCAGACCTGCCTGCTGTGTGCCCACCTCCTCCTGCTGTGCCTCCTCCTGCCAGCCCAGCTGCTGCCGCCCAGCCTCCTCCTGTGTGTCCCTGCTGTGCCGCCCTGCCTGCTCCCGCCAGGCCTGCTGTGGCCTTTCCTCAGGCCAGAAGTCCTGCTGTTGCTGAGTCTGTCTACTATGGACTCATGTACTCCCCAATCCCTTTCTACCCCTTTAGACGGCCCCTGCTGTGAGATCTTCCCAGGACAGAACCCTGACATGTTGTCTGCGCTGACTTGTGCTATCCCCCTGCTGCCCAGGAGCCCCACCTGCACCCTGCATCACCCTCTTCCCTGGTCACTTGTCTTTGGCAGCAACCCTTTAGCAGTTCACAACATCAATAAACTCTTCTAATGTCCTGGATCTCCTCTCATGCTTTGAGAAGTGTGGCTTAAGTAGGTGTCGGTCTCCGCGGGCTGTGATTATTTCAGGAGGGAGGGACTTAGCCCTGTAATAGTGAGAGACGCTGGCCACCTGCCCTGGGGGGTGTCCAGTGGAGCGCAGCATCACACTCTGCACAAAGTAGAAAAGTGAGATGCCGCCATGATGGCCCTCCATATCTGGATAGGGTCCCCAGCAACCATATAGGGTCCACATTGTTTATGGGTGATTACCTCAGACACATGCATAGCCATCGAAGAGAAGCCACTGCTGGGGAATGGATCCTCAGGAAATAGACAGCCGAACTCATGTCTGGGGCATCTCCCAGGCTTGAAGCCTATCTTTAGTACCTAGAGTAGTTCCCTGAGGGGAATTCCTCTGAAGAGACTCAGAGAAGTCACCTGACCTAATTTACCACGGGGTCACCTAAGTGAGTCCCAAATTACCAGCCTGCTGCCACCCAGCCCATACACACAGAGCCTGAGTGATCACAGAAAGACAGCATGCTGCTGAAGAGCTATTCAGTTTAGTGGGCGCCCAAATCGGGAAAAGGAGGCCCCGTAGAAGATGGATCAATTGATGAGAACCCTACCATCCTCACATCTTCCAACGCAGCCAAGAAGTTGGAGAGCAATAGAGCAATCGGCCAAAGACGGGAAGATGTTTAAAGAAAGAAACCCTGAGTGGGAGAGCTGAAGAGAGGTGCTGTTGGGAGGGGCATGTTGATGAGTTTAGGGTGGGACTCACAGCCACTAAAAGGCTTCATAAAGTCAATAAACCATGGGCCTGGCTCAGGTGCTTCCACAGGAGGAAATGAGTGAGCTGGAGCGGCAGACAGACACCCTGCCCTGTGCAGCAGAGCCCAAGGGCCCGCCTTTGTCACCCACTCTTGGTGTCGGGCATGCTGAGGTGTTTGTCAGATAGCTGACACACACCTCTCCATCATTGCAGTGTCTTACAGAAAGCTTTGCTGTCCTGGGTGCCCTCCCAGTTCGGGATCCCTATGGAATCTCCCTGTCCACCAACCCAGGTGACCCCTGTGCGGCCTGCACCCTTCACTTAGAACCATGCTCAGGTCTTTATGGCCTTCCAGGTCCCCTGACATCCTCCACATTCTCTAAGCCTCTCCGTGCCCCTCTGTGTCCCCCCCCCCACACACACACTCTCTCTCTCCCACATCCTCCATGCCCCTCCGAGCCCCAGCAGGTCCTACCACGTCCCTTCGCATCCTCCACACCCCTCCATGCTCCTCCGGGGCCCCACACATCCTCCACACTGCTGAATGTCACTCTCTTCTCTGGAGGCAGAGTCTCTCCCTCGACAGGGTTTCTCCCTTCTTAACAGGGTCTCTCTCTTCCCTACAAGGTGTCTCCCTCCCAGCGGAGGCTCAGCATGGCTCTGTGGAGCATTTGCCATTGTGATTAAGGCAGCTGTGCATATTGTCCTCAGATCTCTGTGTAGATGTGGTTTTTCAGCTCCTTTTAATAAATACCGAGGCGTGTGAGTGCTGGATGGTTGGGGGTGTGTTTGAATTTTTTTAAAGAGTCCCCCAAGTTCTTCCACAGCTCTGAGCCATCCTGCATTCCCTGAAGTGGTGGAGAGTTCCCATCACTCCTTCCTCCTCAACATCTGTTGTTCGTATTTTGAATTTTTGGCATTCTAACAAGTATACAGATTCACTCTCTCATATTCTCTCTCTCTCTCTCTCTCTCTCTCTCTCTCTCTCTCTCTCTCTCTCTCTCTCTCTCTGCCTCTGTCTCTCTGTCTCTCTGTCTCTCTCTGTCTCTCTTAGTCTCTCTCTGTGTGTCTGTCGTCTGTCTGTCTGTCTGTCTGTCTGTGTCTCTGTCCATCTCTCTCTATCTTTCTCCGTCCCTCTCTCCCCACACTAGGGTGTTTCTATATAGCACAAATTATCCTCAAATTCATGATCCTCCACCTGCCTTAGCTGAGATCACAGATGTGGCCCTCGCTGCCTGTGACCTCAGTTTTCCAAGTTTACATTGTGGCCATCACTTGCCATCTGAGGGCCTTCTTTGGTAAGAGCTCTATCCAACTCTCTTGCCCAGTTTTGAGTTAGGTTGATTCATTGTTGGGTTTTTTTTTACTCTTTTTTTAATTAATTTATTCATATTACATCTCAACTGTTATCCCATCCCTTGTTTCCTCCCGTTCCTCCCTCCCTCCCACTTTCACCCCATTCCCCTCCCTTATGCCTGTGACTGAGAGGGACCACGTTCCTCTCTTGTTGATAGCCTATTATCCTTCCTCTGAGTGCCACCAGGCCTCCCCATCAAGGGGATGTGGTCAAATATGGGGCACCAGAGTTCATGTGAAAGTCAGTCCCCACTCTCCACTCAATTGTGGAGAATGTCCTGTCCATTGGCTAGATCTGTAGAGGGGTCCGATGTTTACTGCACGTATTGTCTTTGGTTGGTACTGTAATTTGAGCAGATCCACCCATCATAATGTTTTTCTTATAGGTTCCTAGGACCCTCTGGATCCTTCTATTGCCCCATTCTCCCATATTTCTCTCACCTAGAGTCCCAATAGGATGCCTTCACATCTATCCCAATTTCTTGGTAAGTGAAGACTTCCATGGGACATGCCCCTTGTGCTAGTGTCCAATTATAAGTGAGTATACACCATGTGAGTCTTTGTGCTTCTGGGTTACCACACTCAGTATGATCATTTCTAGTTCCATCCATTTGTCTACAAATTTTGGGATTTCCTTGTTTTTAATAGCTGAGTAGTATTCTATAGTGTAAATGTACCACAGTTTCTTTATCCATTCTTCCACTGAGGGACATTCAGGCTGTTTCCATGTTCTGGCTATTATGAACATGGTTGAGCATACGTCCTTGTTGTGTGGTGGAGCATTTTCTGGGAATATTCCAAGGACTGGAATAACTGGGTCTTGAGGAAGCCCTATTCCTAGTTTTCTGAGATAGCACCAGATAGATTTCCAAAATGGCTGTACAAGTTTGCACTCCCACCAGCAATGAAGGATTGTTGCTCTTTCTCCACATTCTCACCAGCATGTGGTGTCACTTGAATTTTTTATCTTAGCCATTCTGATGGGTGTAAGATGGAATCTCAGAGTTGTTTTGATTTGGATTTCCCTGATGACTAAAGACGTTGAACATTTCTTTCAGTGTTTCTAAGCCATTCAATATTCCTCTGTTGAGAATTTTCTGTTTAGTTCTGAGCCCCATTTTTGAATTGGGTTATTTTGTTTGGTGGTGTTTAATTTCTTGAGTTCTTTATATATTTTGGATATTAGACCTTTGTCAGATGTAGGGTTGGTGAAGATCTTTCCCCAGTCTGTAGGCTGTCGCTTTGTTCTGTTGAGAGTGTCTCCTGCCTTACAGAAGCTTCTCAGCCTCATGAGGTTCCATTTATTAATTGTTGACCTTAAGGCCTGGGCTGTTGGTGTTCTGTTCAGGAATTTGTCTCCTGTGCCAATGTGTTCCAGGCTCTTCCTCACTTTTTCTTCTAACCAATTTAGTGTCTCTGGTTTTTATGTTGAGGTCTTTGATCCACGTGGACTTGAGTTTTGTGCATGGTGACAAATATGGGTCTAATTGCATTTTTTTTTTTACACATAGACATCCAGTTAGACCAGCACCATTTGTTGAAGAGGCTATCCTTTTCCCATTGTATAGATTTGGCTTCTTTGTCAAAAACCAAGTGACCATATGTGTGTGGATTCATTTCTGGGTCTTCGATTCGATTCCACTGATCAACCAATGTATTGCTTTGCCAGTACCATGCTGTTTTAATTACTGTTGCTCTATAGTACAGCATGAGATCAGGTATGGGGATTCCTCTAGAGGATCTTTTATTGTACAAGATTGTTTTAGCTATTCTGGGTTTTTTGTTTTTCCATATCAAGTTGATAATTGAACTTTCAATGTCTTTAAAAAATTGTGTAGGTATTTTGATAGGGATTGCATTGAATCTGTAAATTGCTTTTGGTA
Organism: Acomys minous; assembly: GCF_964271855.1. Classification (NCBI taxonomy): domain Eukaryota; kingdom Metazoa; phylum Chordata; class Mammalia; order Rodentia; family Muridae; genus Acomys; species Acomys minous. Next base: position 104,392,834 of record NC_140495.1, read on the forward strand.
AGATGGCCATTTTTACTATGTTAATTCTCCCGATCCATGAACAAGGGAGATCATTCCATCTTCTCATGTCATCTTCAATCTCTTTCTTCAGAGTTTTGAAATTTTTTTCAAACAAGTTCTTTACTTGTTTGGTTACAGTAACTCCTAGATATTTTATATTGCTTGTGGCTAATGTGAAGGGTGTAGTTTTCCTAATTTCTTCCTCTGCATGATTGTCATTTGTACATAGGAAGGCTACTGACTTTTTTGAGTTAATTTTGAATTCAGCCAATTTGCTGAAGGTGTTTATCAGCTGTAAGAGTTCTCTGGTGGAATTTTGGGGGTCACTTATATACACTATCATATCATCTGCAAATAGGGATCATTTGACTTCCTCCTTCCCAATTTTAGAGGAATTTCCTTAAGTATCTCTCCATTTAATTTGATTTTGGCTATTGGCTTGCTGCATATAGCCTTTATTATGTTGAGGTATGTGCCTTGTATTCCTGATCTCTCCAAAACTTTAAAAAAGAATGGGTGTTAGATTTTTATCAAATGCTTTCTCTGCATCTAAGGAGATGATCATGTGGTTTTTTACTTTCAGTTTGTTTATATGGTGGATTACATTGATGGATTTCCATATATTAAACCATTCCTGCATGCCTGGAATGAAGCCTACCTCATCATGGTGAATATCTTTGATGTGTTCTTGTATTCGTTTCGCCAGTATTTTATTGAGTGTTCTTGCACCGATGTTCATAAGAGAAATTGGTCTGAAATTCTCTTTCTTTGCTGGGTCTTTGTGAGGTTTAGGTATCAATGTGCCTATGGCCTCATAGAATGAATTTGGTAATGTTCCATCCATTTCTATCTTTTGGAGTAGCTTGAAGAGTATCAGTATTAGCATATCCTTAAAGGTCTGGTAGAATTCTGCACTGAAACCATCTGGCCCTGGGCTTCTTTTGGTTGGGAGACTATCAATGATTGCTTCTATTTCTATAGGGGATCATTGTTGGTTTTAAGGGTCCTTTGTGGTGTGCACGGCGGCCTCTGTCAGATATAGGGACCAGGTTCCCCACCCCTGCCCCACCCTACCCTCATCAAACCATGCATCTCTTCTTTAGTTGCTTTTCTGATGGTGAAGGAAGGTAGGGTTTGTTCTAGTTCACAGTTTGAGGACACCGTCCATCCTGGCGGGGAAGCCATGGTGGCAGGAGCGTGAGGAGGAGACTCATTGAGTCCTCAGGAAGCAGAGAGAAGCATGCTGGTGCTTAGCTCACTTTCTCTTTTCTATTCACTCCAAGATTCCAGCCAGTGGGATGGCGCCACCACACTCAGGTGGCTCTTCCCTCCTCGGTTAATCCTCTCTGGAAACACCCTCACTGACACGCCCAGAAGTGTGCCCTCTGGGTGATTCCAAATCCTGTCAGGATGACACTGACCTTCAACCACCACAGTGCAGAGGCAGCACATGCTCTGCAGTGGGAGAAACAGCTGTGGGCGTGTGCCGAGAAAGGCCTCGGGTCAGTTACCCAAGAGGAGCTAAATAATAAGGCCAGGAAACAAAGGCCCCAGTGGAAACAGACCAAGAAGAATCCACACGGAGCCTCAGGACCTCTTCTGAAAACCAGAAGAGGGGGTGACACATCGCAAGCCACTCGGAGGCACGCGTTACAGATAGATGCCTTAGGTGAGGGGTCTGCCCAATTCTCTTGCCCACTTTAAAGTCAAGTTCGTCATTTTTAGGGGTCTTTTGCATATTGCAAGTGGAAGCCTTTGTCAGGTAGGCCCTCAGCAAACCCCAGCAATGGAATCCAACCTCAGAGAACCAGAGCCAGGGGCATGGATTCCGTGGCTCTTCAGTGTACCCCAGAGCCTGGGTGCTGACGGTTTGGTCCCCATCCTGTGGCATTGTAGGGAGATAGAACACAGGCTGAGCAAGCTATGGGGATCAAGCCAGTAAGTGGTGTTCCTTTGTGGCCTCTGCTTCAGTTCCTGCCTTTAGACCCTGGCTGGCTTCCTTTGATGACAGATGGTGATGTGGAAGTGGAAGATGACATTAACCCTTTCCTCCCCAAGTTGCTTTTGGTCATGACCTCTATCACAGCAGCAGAAAGTGCACTAAGACATTGGTGCACGCCTTTGAAGGAGACATTCATTGGGATCTTGGCCGTCTTCTTCCTCTCCTAGCCACCACGAGTAAGCAGATTCCTGTCACATCCCCCACCATGACATGCTGCCTGTCACAGGCTGGAAGGCCTCACAGCCAAACGGCATGTAGTGTGTAATGACTTGAAGGAGCCATCTCCCACAGGCGCCGCCAGTATTTGAGCATTTGGTCCCCAGTCAGTGGCACTGTGTGGGGAGGACTAGTGGGTGTGGCCTTATGGGAGGAGGCATGTCCGTGGAGGCAGGCTTTGGGAGTTTAAAGACTCGCGACTCTTTGCTTCATGCTTGTGGCTCAAGATGCGAGCTCCCGGCTTGCTACTCCAGCTGCCACAACTGTTTCTACACCTGGCACTTCCACCCCATAATGAGCTCTGCTCCCTCGGAAACCATAAGCCTACATACAGAAACTCTTTCTCCTTTAAATCGCCCTGCTCATTGTTGTTTTATCACGGCAACAGAAAAGTAACGGATACAAAGCTAGGAGGTAAGTGACCTTTCCTCTCTATAGGTAGGTTACCTCTGGCATTCTGTCACAGTATCGAAGAGCTGCTTAGCGCTGTGGCTAAGTGTGACAATCTCTGGAACAAAAGATTAGTTTAATATCTGAAAAAATCAACTAGTGTAATATACTGCATTGATGCAATGATGGCAACTATCACGTGATCACATCAATCTATACCAAAAAAAAAAAAAGAGCTGGGACAGCCCAACACTCTTTCATAATAAAAGGACTTCACAAACCCAGGCAAGGAGACTTCCTTACTGTGGTGGGGTATCCATTTGGAACCTACAGATGACATCACCGTGTGCCACGCCTTTTCCCTAACCTCCAGCAAAGCACAGGCATCCACTCAGCCGATCAATCCCAGACATCACTGGGGGAGAGATGACCTCATAGCCAAGCTAAGGCCATGAGTTGCAGAGCGCATGCTCCGGAAACCATGAAAGTCACATGGAAAGCCTCTTAAATACACCAGGAAGTGGTGTGTCCCTGCTCATCTGCAGACTTTTCCAGTTCCTGGCAGAAGCCGAGCAAACATCTTTGCAGAAATGTACAAGTTGGTTTTAAAATTAATACGTAATTACAAGAGAGCCAGAATCACCAAGAGAAACGAGAAAAAAAAAAGATTTCTCAGATCCACACAGGAAGCATAATGCGTGGGAGACTGGCTGATGGGACAGGCCTCGTGAGTACCAAATGCTCCTCTTTAAACCACGCTGTCACAGGCCAGGCATGGAGGTGCACATCTGTAGTCCTAGTCGTTAGGAAACGAAGGCAGGAGGGTCAGGAGTGTCACACCATCCTCAGCCAAACAGTGAATTCCAGGCAAGCCTGGCCAACGTGAGACCTTATCTCAAAAGGAAAAAAAAAAGTGTAAAAGCAGGCATGAATACGGAAGAAACGTTTCACTAAGGAAGATGAGATGGATGAGCAGCAGGTGAGACTCAGCTGGAAATGCCAAGCACAGTACAAGAGCCCCACAGCCTGTTAGAGCCACTGAGGCTAAGATACCCAGTGTGGGGGGTGGAGGGGGTGCATCCTCTCACACTGTGTGTGGGATGCAGACGAGCCCATTAAACACAGTTCACACAGCACGGTCATCAGAGAGTGCACCCCCACCACAACCAACAAAGAGCAGAGAGCGCTTCCCAGTCAGTCACGCTACTGTGGAATGCAGATGCCCTGCCTCCCAGGCATAGAGCAGCCTGAAGATAAACACTTACCTGCCACGTGACCCAAGGAGACTACATAGAGCATTTACTCTAGAGAAAAGAAAACTTGTCGTCACATCAAACACCAAACACAAACAATGGTGACAGCAGCTTTATTCACATCTGTAGTAAACAAGGGACAATCAAAATATCCATCAGTCACTGGAGGGATACACTGTAATAAATCAACACAATGGAATATTATACAGTCATAAAAAGAGATAAACTTTGTACGCAGTAGTTGGTTGAATCTTGAGGTCAGAGAATTGTAAGACATAAAGAATGGATTAATAGCCGGGCGGTGGTGGCGCACGCCTTTAATCCCAGCACTCAGGAGGCAGAGGTAGGTGGATCTCAGTGAGTTCAAGTCCAGCCTGGTCTACAAAGCAAGTTCAGGACAGTCAAGGCTACACAGCGAAACCCTGTCTTGAAAACAAGAAGAAGAAGAAGAAGAAGAAGAAGAAGAAGAAGAAGAAGAAGAAGAAGAAGAAGAAGAAGAAGAAGAAGAAGAAGAAGAAGAAGAAGAAGAAGGCATTAACTGGAAGGAAGGGAAGTGGAGTGGGGCTGGCGGCTGGCAGCTGGTGGCTCCAGATGGGCAGGCTAGCTTGCCCCTGAGGGGTTAGGCACTTTACCTGTTCCTCCTGTCCCTGGCCTTAGCTCTGCTTTCTGCAGGCAAGATCTCTCACAGTCTCTTGCTAAAGCCCAGCCCACTTCCCTCCCTTTTCCTGTCATCAACACCCTCAGTCATCCCACAGCGCAGAATGGAAGATTCTGTCTTTGTCTATCTGTCCTACAGGCTCCGACTGGCTGCTGGGCTGTCTGAATTCCCCCATATGTCCCTGTGCATCTGAGGCTCCCAGGCTATGCTGGGCACACAGCATGAAGTTTCCATTACAGAGAGGCACAGTCTCGGCAACTGTGGGACTTTTCTCCACCACTCCCTTTCTCTGATGCTGTTCTGGTAGAGTCTGTGTTCTGGGAGAATGTGTCTCCCTCTAGTTTCCCTCACTGTCTCATTCTCTGAGGACCTGTGCTACCTTGACACACTCAGGCCAGTCTCCCACAGTATGCAGAGACACTCTGTCAAGCAACCCTACCCGCCCACTGCCTATAGTGAAGCAGCCTGGATGGTCAGGCGAGTGGTATGTACACAAAGCAAGACCCAGCATGGGCAAGGCTCCACTCAGAGGACCAGGCACTGCAGCACCCTCAGGCACTAGCCAGCATGTGGAATTCAGGAGGAGTGACTCTCCTGTAAATAAACAGATTAACAAGGGCTTGCAGGACGCAGCTCAAAATACCCATGAGGAAGGAAAGCTCTGGAGGCTTCCGGCTGAAAACATACCCTGTCTGGTATAAAAGCTGTCAGCACAGCACATAACACACACATCACATACACACATACTCACATACTCACACCTCTCAGCTCCCAGCTAACCCCACCATGGCCGCCTCCACCATGTCTGTCTGCTCTGATGCTTGCACCCACTCCTCCTGGCAGGTGGACGACTGCCCAGAGAGCTGCTGTGAGCCCAGCTGCTGTGCCCCCAGCTGCTGTGCCCCCAGCTGCTGCCAGTCTAGCTGCTGTGTCCCCAGCTGCTGCCAGTCTAGTTGTTGTGTCCCAAGCTGCTGCCAGTCTAGCTGCTGTGTCCCCACCTGTGCCCCAGCCCCCTGCCTGACCCTTGTCTGCTCCCCAGTGTGTTGTGGGTCCAGCCCCTGCTGCCAATCTGGCTGCAACAGCTGCTGCACACCCTCATGCTGCACCTGCTCCCCCTGCCAGCAGTCCTGCGGTGTGACTCTTTGCTGCAAGCCTGTCTGCTGCACACCTGTCTGCTGCACACCTGTCTGCTGCACACCCATCTGCTCTGGATCCTCCTCATGCTGCCAGCCATCCTGCTGTGCACCTGTCTGCTGCAAGCCTGTCTGCTGCAAGCCCTGCTCCAGCATGTCCCTGCTCTGCCGCCCTGTGTGCAGACCTGCCTGCTGTGTGCCCACCTCCTCCTGCTGTGCCTCCTCCTGCCAGCCCAGCTGCTGCCGCCCAGCCTCCTCCTGTGTGTCCCTGCTGTGCCGCCCTGCCTGCTCCCGCCAGGCCTGCTGTGGCCTCTCCTCAGGCCAGAAGTCCAGCTGCTGTTGATGGGCCTGATCCTGGTGCCAGATGGTCAGGTCCCTCCTGTGGACACTCAGCTTCTCCAGTCTCACCCTGAACTGGGATAGATGGTCCCCCATGATGGAGCCCCCAACCTGTCCTTTGTGACTTGACCTCTCCTCCTGTGTCCCAGGAGGCCTGCTGGTCCTCTTGGACCGTGTCCTTGCCCCTGTCCCTCTGTTCTGGTTGCCACCTGCATCAACGTGTCAGTGGCCCACGGCTTCAATAAACCCTTCTAAGGACCTAGATCTCGTCTCATGCTCTGTAGTAAATGCTTCTCAGGCAAATACGTCCGTCTGCTTAGCCAGGAGTGTTTCTGGGAGGGAGCTCCGCCATGAACAAGAGACAGCAGCCACTTCCCCTCCCCAGGGTGGTAGTTTGAATGGAAGAAGTGTGAATTCAATAGGCTGATGTACGTGAAGACTTGGTCTCCGGTGGGCGGTCCTGTTCGTGGGGCCGTGGGATTCTTAGGGGCTTGCTTGAGGACGTAAGTTCCTAGGAGCAGGCTTCCAGAGCCGAGAGCCTCGAAAGCTTCATCCTGCTTTGAATTTGCTCCCTCTGTTTGCTGTGGCCACTGGCTTCCTGCTCTACTCACAGGCAGCCGTTAACCTCCCAGCCTTAGGGACTCCTCCTCTGGAGTTCTGATAAACTCTTCTATATGTCACGGTGCTTATTCACAGCGACAAAAAGTAACGAATACAAGAGTGTGTGTGTGTGTGTGTGTGTGTGTGTGTGTGTGTGTGTGTGTGTGTGTGTGTGTGTGTGTGGGCGCGCGCGCGCTGGGTTGCAGTGAATAGAGGGCTCACTCCCTATACCTCCCGTACTCACTATTCATCCTTAGCTCCCTCTCAGCCTGCTGTGTGGCTCCTGGTACCCTGGACATCACTGGGAGGGTTTTGTTCTCCATCATCTGCCAGTTTCCAAACTTCACACCATTTCCTGGAAGTCCTCAGGAAGCAGGTTCACTCTCTTATCACTGTCAAAGCCACAGAGGCAAAAAAGATCCCTTCTTGTTCCCAAAGGAAGCTAAGCAAGTGTCCCCTCCTGTGACCAAGGCACACTGCACATTGAGCCAATGTGGAGCCCACACTGGCCCTCTTTGGAACAGGTGCCTAGAAGACTCACCATGGCAGAGCCTCACTAAAGAAAATAATAATAAGTGTGCAGGCACTTACACACGCAACTGTTGTCAGCTGACTTACCTTTCCGGCTCTTCGGACTGCCTGTGTTAGGCTAAGAGCAGCTTGGTGAGAAGCCTTAGTATAAATTGGCCACCATGGAAAGGACACTGCTGCTTTTGAGATCGCAGACCTTGCGGGCACTCTGCTTTGCCAACTGTAATGAGACGCACACGGCACGGAATTTACCGTGTCCACCTTTGTGAGCACAACTCAGAGGGTGCTATGACCCCACTCACCGGTCTACCTAGCAACCCCCAGCCATCTTGTGAACTACTAGCCGCTTGCTCTGCCCCTCAGGCCCTGGGTGAGGATGGAGGGGTGAGGTGTGGCTGGGCGGCTGGAGAGGGGGTGCAGGGGGGGGCTTCCGGCCTGGCTTGTTTTACTCAGCAGGAGGTCCCCCAGGCTCCCTCATGATGGAGCAGGATTTCTCTCTACAGGCTGAAAACATTACATTTTGTATATAGACTAGGCTGCTTGTACAAAGCAAGCTAAGGTTGGGGTCAGGAGGCACACTGAGTTCCCACTCAAAAGTGGCTAGGGTAGGGTAGGGTAGGGTAGGGTAGGGTAGGGTAGGGTAGGGTAGGGTAGGGTAGGGTAGGGTAGGGTGCCATCAACTCCACCCATTCTCCAGTTAGCTCCACCCTCCTCTTCTCGGTCCCACCCACTGTCCTGCTATCCCCACCCTCTTCCCCCACCACCTCCCTGGTGCGGCTTTCCTCTCCCCTTAGCTCCTCCCTCCTCCTCATCTGCCTCACCTCATTGGTCTTGCCCATCCTTCTTGGTCCTTCCCTCCTCCCTTTCCTTCAGCTCTGCCCCACCTCTGGTCCTGCTCTCCACAGAAGAATGAATACTTGCTCTCCCTGCTGGCGGAGGAGAGGGACACGCTGCTGCTCGGCCTGAGGTACTCGACCACACAGCTGCACTTCCTGTTTCTCAGCGAGGACTTGGCTGGTGCCTGGCAGACCCGCGTGTCCTTCCGGAGCCCCGGCCTCGTGGACAGCCAGTGGCACACTCTGATCTTGGCTGTGTCCCAAGGATCCTTTTCCCTCACCGTGGACTGTGGCCTCCCCGTGGACATGTAGGTACCAGGATGTGCATCCCAGTGATTGACCACGCTCTGTGTCATCTGGGCAACCCAATTCCAGTGGCTGTTCTGTCACTGTGAAATGAGGGGTGGGTCCTGAGCAAGTCCACCCCTGCCCCTGCCCTGCCAAATCCTTTACCTTAGGTGCTGGCCCCTAAGGCAAGTCCCTGATAGGGCCTTGTGGGAGGCAGCCTTCTCTTATCAGCTCAGGGACCACAGAGCAGCTCTGTAAACCACCTACTCGAAGAAACTGTGGCCAAGGATGATCTGAGACCCATAGGTTGATGATGCAGGCCAGCCCCAAGGGTGCGGGTTCCCCTCAGGGGCCAGGATGCCTAGCACGGAGTGGAGGTGGGCTATGGATGGGGAGAGCTGGCTGCCTGGTAGCCCTGACCAGGAGCTTGGTGCACTGTAGCAAATGGTTAGGATTGGAGGAAACAGGAGCTATAGGGGAGGACAGTATGTCGTGGCACGCTGGTTCCTTATGCAGAAGCTCAGGCCACATATCCCCTTTCTTGGCCTGCTATCTTTCCTGCCTTTCTCGGTGTGATCAACTTTTCTAGCAGTCACAACCAGAGCCTGCCCAGAGCCGCCTGGGTCTCCAGCAAGGTGCCTCCCTCCTACCCCGAGCCACCATGCTGTCTTACTCCCCAGGCTGTGTGAAAACACACAATGGCTATATAGGCTAGGGCCCTGATGCAGTGGAAGGTCCTCAAGGTTCACCAGGAGGTAGAAAAAAAAAGGCCCTATATGTATCTTTATCTATGCCTGCAGGAACCCACGTCCTGGGGTAGTGTGACCCAGCTCATGTCTACTGGGGGCTATGACTGTGCCTTTACCTGCCAACTGGGTCTTCAGCCATGTCGATATGATGTTAGCTGAGTGAGGCAGGCTCCTGATGGGGAGGCAGAGACCACAGATGCAGGGAGAAGGCTTCAAGCATGCTCAGATGCAATAGGAAGGGGACGGAGGTAGAGAGATGCAGCCACCGCTGAGGATCCTGGGAACACTGGAGCCAGAGGAGCTGAGGAGTCCTCCTCTGCCTCAGAGAGGGCACTGCTCTGCAGGCTCTGAACTTCCCATCACTATGGAGCCTGTGGCCACAGCTGCCCCAGGATGCTCCCTTGCTTCCCACGAGAGATGCGTCCCCTACCATTGTAAGTAAATGAGGTATATACCCTTATTCTTCTTTGGCGCTAGCGTTGTCCACTCCTGTTTCAGAATGGCTGACATCCCCTTCCCACCCGCCCTATCAGTAAGAGGAGCCCGGTTCTTCGTTGGCAGCCGGAAGAGAACCAAAGGCCTGTTCACAGTGAGTGTAGAGCGGTTGCCAGCAGCACCCATCCCCCCTGGGCCATGGGAACATCTTGTCACATGCTTAAGATAGAGTGTCATCTATGCTAAGTGAGAACCAGGAACACAAAGGTGTCATGGAGTCCACCACAGGGCCCTCAACAGTGGCCATGCCTGTTTTCTAGCACACTCTTCCCTGAGGCTCTTGGGTCCCTCCTCAGGAGCTCCTTCTACCATGAAAGCCTGTCTCCAATACTCTGACAAACTGATGCTTGAACCTAGCCTTTCTGGCCCCGCTGTGTGACTGTTCCATCCGTCCATCTATCCATCCATCCATTATCACCTGTGATGTACCCACTACTAGGTTGGTATCTGGAGTCTACTCCATAGCTAGGCTCTATAGTACTCTGTAGTGTCCTCAGCATCTGGAAACACTCCTAACACCTAGTGGTCACTCTGTGGAATGCACTTGTGTCATGCTTGAGTGGGCAAATGGAAGAACAGATAGGTGCATGGATGGATGGATGGTGAATAGATTAGATAGACGGATGGATGGGTTGGTGGCTGTGTGGCTGGATGGATGGGTAGCTGGGTGTGTAGGTAGGTGGGTAATGAGTGGATGGATGAGTAGGAAGGTGGACTGATTGATAGATTATTACTGAATGGGCATTGGTGGCTGGGAAGATGCACAAGTTGGTAAGTGGATGGGTGTGTGGACAGATGGATGGGTAGATAGAGTGAGTGAATCAGTGGTGAATGAATGGTGAAGAAAGGGATGAAAGATGATCTGGGTCAGGTGGAAAGGAATGTGTCCTGGTCCCTCTAGTTCCATGTAGACAGCCCCTTCCTCACTAAGAGCAGTAAGTAGTTGTCTGCCATCACTCCTAGTGGCTCCCCAATAATCCTTCATGCAGACCCCTTCTCACTCCGCAGGTTAGCCAGCGAGGTCCTCAGCAATGGCAGATACCAGTGGTAACCCCCCGCCCCTTTCTCCCTCTGCAGGGTGTGATAAGGCAACTGGTTCTGCTGCCTGGCTCAGATGCCACCCCAAGGCTGTGTCCCAGCAGGAATGCCAGGCTGGCTGAGCTGTCCATTCCCCGGGTGCTGAAGAGGCTCACAGAGAAGCCTGGGGAGGTGCCGAAATATCCCTATGGTTAGTAGGCGGGGCTTGCTTCACACCCTGGCAACACCCGAGAGCACAGGCTCCTTTCTTCAGCCTTTCCATTGTGCACCTTTCAGTGGCAGAAGGGCAGTTGTCACAGTGGCCAGGAGAATACTCAGGGCCATCAGAAAGGCCAGAACCACCAACCTGTCCCTCCCTCGTAGGGCTCTGTTTGGACAGCCTACAGACAGACCTCATGCTTTTCTTGGTCCCCTGGGCAGATGGAAGACATGGCTCACATCAGGAAGTTTCCCTCCTCTGGACATCCCTCCCCTCCAGCTATTGCCCATGTCTCCCAGTCTCTCCCTCCAGCTCATTCTAAGCTCAGCTCGGTCCATGCCAAGACCTAGCTCTGTTTCCCACCAGCCCCTTCAACCCAGGGCATCTCCCTGGTGTTCCTTGTCTGGCTCATATCTGCTCTGTCCTAGTGTAAAGTTGCAGTGTTGAGCCATTTATAAAAATCACGCCCCCTGCCTTTCAGAATCTGAAAGTCTCCCCCTCTCCCCCCGCCCCAACTACATACATAGCCCTGCATGGTGGAAAGCTGATGAGAGGCATCCTGGCCCCTAGAACCTGTGGTTCTCACATCATAAATAAAGGAAGTCCCCATCCGAGTGTGCCAGGCATTTAGGTTTTATGGTGTTACACAGCTGTCCAATGATGATGGATGGAGCTGTTCCTATAAAGCTAGGAGGCCTGACATGGGACGGATGTTGGTATGAGATGTGGTGGATCAAAACACAGACCCAAGAGACCCATGAGAAGAGCCAGGCTCCCAGGGTGAAGTGTAAGGCTATTGAGGATGCCCATGGGGTGACAGCAAAGGGACAGAGAGACATGCCCTCTGGGTAGAAGATGGGTGAGGCCAGCCAGCCACATGGGGAACATCATGGTTGGGGTCCTGGGGCTGCTCACCCTATCTCCAGTGACCTGTCAGGGGCTCCCTTCAGCCACGCACAAAGATGAAGACAGGACCAACGGGCTTGGATCCTTTGCAAGTCCAATGCCAGACACTTTTGCCTGGTCTCTCCCCACAGAAGCTGACATGAAAGTAACCCTGGGATCCCGTCCGCCATGCACCAAGGCAGAGGCTGCCCAGTTCTGGTTTGATGCTGCCCGGAAGGGGCTGTACCTGTGTGTGGGCACCGAGTGGGTCTCTGTGCTGGCAGGTAAAGGCTGGACCCAGAATTCACGCCCTGTGATATCCCAAGCACACAGAGCAGCTGGCTGCATCCCCACCGGGAAAAGGGTAGCAGGAAGGGCTGAAGTCCCATCCATCCGTAAGGACCACTTCAGAGTGGAAAGCTCATCTTAGTGGTAACTTCTGGAGCAGGTGGCTGCTGCCAGAACAACCCAGGCAAACCAGAATTTCTCCTCCCTAGAATAGCCATGTCCAGCCCCGGAGATGTCCTCAGAACTCCAGGAGGCATGTCAAGCCTGTGTGCTCAATCTGGAAATAAGCATATCCTGGCTGACACATGAGGGCCGCATGACTGGTCTCTCTAAGCATCTCTTCCCTGGTAGCTAGCTGATGGCTGGAAGAGGGTACAGCACAGACACTTAGGCCTCCCCTTTATCTTGTTTGATCTGGGGCTATGCAGACCCCAAAGCCCCTAGTGGACACAAGCAGCCTCCCACTAATGGGCCTTTCCCACAAGGATAAAATGGGGTCCGAGGGAAAACTCATAAACCCCAGGGCCCTGGGCACAGACCTAGAAGCCAAGTCATGGCAGGGCCCCAGAAGCCACTCCCAAGAGAACCCCCAGCTCCATCCTATGCACACTGACTAGGTCCCCATCCTCCCATTCCAAGCCAAGACCAAGCTGGACTACGTGGAGGAACACCAGAGTCTGCACACCAACTCAGAGACACTGGGCATCGAGGTGTTCAGCATCCCCGGTGTGGGGCTCTTCGCAGCCACAGCCAATCGGAAGGCTAGATCGGCCATCTATAAATGGACAGATGGGAAATTTGTCTCCTATCAGAACATCGCCACACACCAGGCACAGTCGTGGCGACATTTCACCATTGGGAAAAAGGCAAGTCTGGACAGATGATCACTTCCCCTTCCTTGTTGGTGGGAGGGCCCCCCGCCATGGGGTCCTCAGGCAGGAAGAGACCTGTATCTCCTATACAGGAACTCTGCAGGTCAAAGCATCTCTCAGATTTCCAAGCCGGTGGTAGGAGGGATAATGGTTCAAAGTCACAGGCTATAGGCTGTAGGATTGTGCCTATAAGGAGCTTCCTTAGTTTCCCACAAGGCATAGGTGGTGTCAGCTTGAAAGCCTTGTCTAGTCCCATGCTAACTCACTACAAATCAAAACTGTTCAACCTGGAGGTGGGAAAGTGGCTTGATTGAGTGCTTGCCTGGCATGCACAGATTCCGAGTTCGGTTCCCAGGCACTGCATAAACTGAGTGGCAATGGCTCACCCTTACAATCCAAGAACTCAGGGAGTGGAGGCAGGAGGATGAGACGTTCAAAATCATCCTCAGCTACCTAGAGAGTCTGAGGCCAGCCTGGGCTACACGAGACCCTGGTTCCAAATGCGCTAACTGTTGCAGTGACCTCACTGGGCCAGTCGTCATGCAGAAAATATTGCAGAGTGAATGTCTCATGCCTCAGTCTACCAAGCTGTCCATACAGGATGTGGAAATGGATGTTAGTGCCAGGCGTCTGGGGGTCAAGGGCCTGACGGTTAGCCTCGGCAGTTCCTTCCACCTGCGCTGGAGTGAGCAGAGGGCCTGTACAAGGAGAGGGCAGTGGCGCCGTGACAGGAGAAGGGCATGCTTCCTTCCCAGTTCCTGCAGCGTGCACGGCAGGACGTTGTCCTGGAGACAGCACCGTGTGGCTCTGGCCCAGCAGAGGGCCCATGCCAGACCCTGGGAATCAAATAGCTAAAACCTGCTGATGGTAGGAATCCACTGTGTCCAGGTTCAGAGTGGTGGCAGTGCTACTAGTAGGTTTTTCCTAATGACATCAGAAAGTTTTTCATTGTGATTTTTAAAAATTATAATTTTGTAGTCAAGAAATGTTAGGAAGCAGAAAAACAAGGGAAGGAGGCATTTTTGTCCTTAAATGAATGCATGCAAGACAGGTGTGGTGGCGCACGCCTGTAATCTTAGCACTTGGGGAGGCACAGGCAGGCCTCTGTGAGTTTGAAGCCAGCCTGGTCTACAAATTGAGGCCAGAACAGCCAAGGCTACACAGAGAAACCCTGTCTCAGAAAAAAAGAAAAACAAGCAAAACACATGCATGCTTTCATTTGCATGTGAGCAGTGCACACATGTCACACATGACTGAAACCCATGCTTTCTGTCCCTGGGAGAGCCACACAGCCATGCAATTAGAGCCCTGAGCATGTCCTAGCACCAGCGCTTTGGTGTTCAGTCTGTCCCGTACCCTTCCGTATCTTTCCCTGCCAGCCTAAGATAACGCTTCTCTTTCAGATCTTCCTGGCCGTGGCTAACTTTGGGCCAAATGAAAGAGGTCAAGAGTTCTCAGTCATCTACAAGTGGAGCCCCAGAAAGCTGAAGTTCACCCTTTACCAGAGGATCGCCACCCATAGTGCCCGTGACTGGGAGGCCTTTAAGGTGGACGGAGAGCACTTCCTGGTAGTAGCCAACCACCGAGAAGGTAGGGCAGATGTGGCCTTTGACCTGGAAGGAAATCATTCCACACTTTGTATGCAAGGACCGCGAAATGGCTCTGTCAGTAAAATGCTTGTCTCACAAGCGTGAGATACCCAGGACCTACAAAAAAAGTAGCCAAGCATGGTAGCAAGCCTTTGTAATCCCAGCACTAGGATAGAGGTTCTCGGGACTCGCTACAGCTCATGTAGCCTGACTGGGGACCCCCAGGCCACTGAAAGTCCTTATCTCAAAAAAACGAGGTAGATGGTGACAAATGACACTGGAGATTGGCCTCTAGTCACGCAGTGTACACGCAGACACTAAGTCATGCTTGGCCCATTTCCTCCAACTTGCCCCTTTAAATATATGGTCAGAGGTAGGCCACATTAACTCCATCACAGCTGCAGATCACCTAGGTTAGGAGAACAGGGAAGCCATGTCATTCTCAGAGAAGTCACTGAGCCCCAACCAGGGGCAGTAGATGCAGCATGAACATCAGTGGGTGTGTGGCCATAGAGGAAGCCAGTTGGAAGCTGCCGTTGTCACTTCCCTGCGAGTGAGCTCAGCATTCTGGCATGGACTCCATAAATGTCAGAGCAGGTGGCCCAGGCTGGACCAGCTGGGAAGCCTGGTGTCTGAGTCAGGCTTTTGCCATAATGGCGGTCAAGTCTTCCGAATTCAAGGATGGACGTCTCAGAAGGCATCTTCAGGGCTGCTCTGAGCCATCGCTCCAGAGACTCCATAGCCCAGTATCCACGCAAGTGTGCAGCTCACTAGGCAGCCTGGGGTGGGGGGGTGGCAGATGGAGTCCCAGCCTTTGCACTCAGCGTGTAGGGGAACCCAAAAACAGGACACCCAACAGAGCGAGTGCTTCTGCAGAGCAGGGTAGAAGGATCATGGGAGAAGATTTTCCACAAAGGGTTACAGAGAGCAGGCCCAGGGGTCTCCTCTAGGGAAACCCCATGAAGGGAGGCTCGCAGAGGAGGACCTTCAGGGAGTGCCACAGCAGAGGGTTTGGGGGACACCACAGAGATGCATCCAAGTAGCATCATGAGGGGAGGACCTCCAGGGAACACTATAGAGAGGACGTTCCAGACAAAGAGTAATAAAAGAAAGTCTGGTCCTATTTAGGGCAAGAGAAGCCAATTGCAGGAGGTGAGTAGGGCTTAGGTGGGGACAGGCTTGTTGTGAGCCTGTGGGCCATCTGGAGCGACAGGCTTTTTCTTCTGGGAACTATCAGCATGCAGGCCCAGAGGCTGGGTGCGGAGGCTGCCTGATGGGTGAGGTAAGGGAGGGACTTAAGTAATTAGGGACCATGCACGGTAGCTGTCTGTGCCCTGGGCCAAGCCGTGTATCCCAGGGAATGGCTCCCCTCCCCCCCCCCAGCACTGACCTTGGTTCCCAGGGGACAACCACAACATCGACAGCGTGGTCTACAGGTGGAACCCCAGCAGCCAGCTCTTTGAGACCAATCAATCTATTGCCACGTCTGGTGCCTACGACTGGGAGTTCTTCACCGTGGGGCCCTACTCCTTCCTGGTGGTGGCCAACACCTTCAACGGCACCTCCACCCAGGTGCACTCCCACCTGTACATCTGGCTTGTCGGAGCCTTCCAGCTCTTCCAGTCGTTCCTGGTAAGAATCCCGAGTACCCCAGCCCACGGTGCCGTGGACACCTGATCCGCAGTGTGTGCCTGCTGGACCAAGGGCAGGGCTTGTGTGAAAGACAGCGTAGTGTGTCCCTGACTGCAATGTGCCTGTCCCTTCGGTATGTTGCAAGGCCAGGTGTCTTCCCAGGTGGTGTGAGCCCTCACTGCTTCTATGCCCCCCCCCCCCAGTGCTCCTGAGGAAAGCCCAGGTGTGAGGGGAATCTGGGTTATTGAGATCACCTTGGGTGTCCACAGCAGGCCTCTCCATTGGTCACATCCCTTCTGATCAGTCGGTGTCTGTGGGTCTCCAGTCAGCTGTAACGGAGGCCCCTTGGCACTGACCAGGGGCAGAGAAGATCTGGTTGGGGCAGACATAGTATTCCCTTTTGATTTTTGAAGCCCCTTGGCTGGCCATACCACCCCTGCTGGCAAGACCTCTGAGTATTTAGTTTTGTGGCACAGCACAGTTTCATGATCACTGCAGTCTGTTCATGTGGGCAGCACTGAATAGCAACAGTCCAGCAGTGACCTTCATGGAGGGCACGGGCACAGCCCGAAGGCAGCAGCCACTCGGCAGGTAGCACGAGGTCAAAGCAGAGCCCTGAGGCCAAGGGCAAGCTAGGGGGCCCCATGTGCTGCACAGGAGGGCAGCCCCAAGAGTGACTCTGTGGAAGGAGGGGAGGGTGGGGCATGGCTGGGACAAAGCAGCAGAGGGCAGGATGCAGAAGCATCTGGAAACCAGGGAACATGCAGAGAGCATAGACTGGCTCAGCCCCGCCCTCGCTGCGGGCTGCCCTCACAAGCAGCTCCCCTCCAACACACACACACACACACACACACACACACACACCTCTTCCTAACTCCTCAGAAGCCACAGAAGTCCGCTTTCATGCCTTGCCAATGTCTCTTCTTTTGCTTAAATCCTTTCAGCCCTGGAGATGCCTTAATACGGTTTCCATTTGCATTTTTGCAAAGTCACGAACGTGAGGCTTTGAAGAAAACTAAACTGCACACTCTGAAACATACCCGCAAGCTGTGGGGGGACACACCTACCTCTGCAGGACATGCCTTTCTGGAAGGGTCTGTGGTGCGGGGACTCAAACCTGGCAAGCTCCCATCCATAGGGCAGGCACTCCCAGGGCACCATGGGTAAGTGCAGTGCTTCAAAGGGACGCTCCAGGCATCTGGAATCTTGCAGCCTGCCTGGGTGGGGGTGGGGGACTGTTAGAGTCCTGCGGTCAGAGACACTTTAAAGGAGCATTCCTTGGCCACACCCTCTAGTCTCTCAAGCCTCACATTAGAAATTCCAGAGCCTTCTTCTTAGGCTCCCATGATTGAGCCCTTGGTCCATTTGTCATTGCTTTAACAGAATGCCTGAGATGGGGTGATTTATAAACAAACAAAAAAAAGCATGCTCTTGTGACTTAAAAAAAAAAAAAAGACACTTTGCCCATGACCCTGGCAGGCCTCCTCCCAGCTAAATGGAGTTGCAAGTCTCCATGTGAGTTGGTGGGAACATGCCATATGCAGGCCACAGCATCCAAGAGGCAATGGCTTCCTAGTAGGGCAGGACTGGCCTAGCAGGGGATGCTGACAGGTACCAGAAGAGGGTACAGGGAAAGGGCCTGAGGTTCTCTGGAGCTAGAGAAGAGCAGAGGTTAATGGGGGGGGGGGGAGAAACCCTGAGTTTCTGGTGAGGGGGGGGGCAGAGATACTGTCCCGGGAGCTATTGGTGAGGAGGTGGGGTGGGACATGAACCCTGAGTTTGTAGATAGCAAGAACAGCAAGGCCCACAGAGACACGAGATGGACAGGACAAACCATCTTCTCCTGCTGAGGCCTCAGAAAGGGCAGGAGACAACTCACACACAACCATGCTTGCACATGCGTGCATGCTGACACAGGCTCATATGAACACTGTTTCTTCTTCACATGAAGCACTGCACCTCCCCCGCCAGCCCCCAGGAGCTTGCAGCCGTCAATACTGCCATTTTGTACCAAGGCTCCTAAAGGAGAAAAGGAAGACCCTCTCCATCACCAGGTGTTCACACTGGGCCTCTGAGCACCAACAAGTGACAGCAGCAGGCATCTCCACTCCTTTGCCCCAGATCACCAATCCCAAGGTAGTGACAGCAAGGCCAGGGCCTTGCAGTCAAAGTGTGCTGCAGTCCAGACTAGGACATGTCTCAGCAGTAGAGAGCTCACATAGCACACGCAGGCCGTGGGGGTTCAATTCTCAACCACGCAAAAACCAAAAAAAAAAAAGTAGCACCCACCACCACGTAGGCAGAAAGCACACAGGCCAGGCTTGCAAGCCTCAGAGCTGGCTTTGGGTGCCATGCAGGTGGGAATTTGCTTCAAGGTTTGAGGAAGACTTTGGTCTTGCAGTCTACAATGCCGTGTGGTTTGGGGGCCATCTGTAAGGTGTATGAGGCCCGGACAGTGGTAGGAGAGGGTGACATCAGACATGAGGTCAATGGGAAGCAGTGTGAGTCCTGAAGGTCAGGACCATTGCTCCCACACCCTTGCACGTGCGTGCACGCACACATGGGCCAGCACAGATACCCGTGAGGCCTGCCTGACCACAAGTCCACTTCCCTGCCTCGGTTTCCTCTTCCGTGCAGTAGGTGTGGCTGAAAGCACTCCCCTCAGGACAGCAGCACCTGGACAGCCTTCAGATGATGCTTGTCTGGGCTTTGTAGATACCACAACACCCCTGTGACTTTCGCATTCATTGCTGAGACAGAAAAAGGCCCTGGCCCTTGCAGGTTGGGAAGGCACCAAATTTAGGGAGACCTCAGTAGTCAGGCAAGAGCACAGAGTGGGGGTGGGGGTGGGGGTCACCAGGAGTTAGCCAAAAAGTGTGCTATGCTCAGGGAACCTCAGGAGTGCATCTTCCTGCAGCCTTGGGTGCTGGCCTGACCTGAGAGCAGGCAGCTGGGGAGGCTCTGGCTCTGGCATCTGCCTTCCCTCCTCTCCTGGACCACAAAAACATCCTCATTCTTTTCCTTATCAAAGCCAGGCCAGACTCTTTTGTCCAGCAACTAATCCATTGATGGCAGTGTCTGCCCTCCCTACTGGGAGCTGTGGGATGCCAGTGACTCCCGGCATCAGCTCCTGGCAGTGCCATTATCCTGCCAAGGCACTCTAGTGGCATGCACCCAATGCCTGGACAGCAGGCAGATCTCTGGGGAAATGCCTCAAAGGGGTGGGGGGGGGGGGATGGAGGAAGGAGGAGGCGGGGAGAGAAAGAGAGCACACCTCCTCTCCCACAGCCTTCTAAGCCACAGTGTCTGAGGTAGCCTGCAGCTGCCCTTTCACCTCTGAGTGGGAGGGCCTTGCAGAGGGGGTGGTGTGGGCTTCCCCAGGAGGGGCGTTTAGCAGCTGGACCTGCCAAGCTAAGGGCTCAGAGCTTGAGTCAGCAGGGTCCCTGCAGGTCTGACATTACCCAGGAACCATGGACAAAGTGAATATCAGACTTTTTTTTAAAAATGAATGTGTATAGAATTATGTCCCAACTATTATGTGGGATATATATGGCGAATCAAATATCGTTCCAAAGTACCTGAAATTTAGGTGGAATTGTGTGTGTGTGTGTGTGTGTGTAGGGTGGGAGGTTACCCACAGTTGCTAAGTCAGTCCCCTAGGCTCTGATTGGGCTCAAAGAGTGGATAGGGGCGTGAGTTGCCTGAGCCTCACCTGCCAAGGCACACAGCAGGCTGTGTCTCTCATACCCCACTGCTAGAGCAGATTCTCCTGGTGACCCACGGCCCTCTGCCAGTACCTGCCCTGTGGGGTGAGCCTCACATACCCCATGATGCTCACTTCTGACACACCTTCCTAGCTCCTATGGGCTTCAGGGCTCCGGCACACACTTGCTTTCATCTTTTTCACGCTCAAAAGCTGTCTCTATCTCCCCACAGCCCTCCTTCCTCCCTTCCCCCTACCCACTGCTTTTCACAAGGCTGCTCACTGAGGATGGGCACCTGGCCTGGCCCCAGAAAGAAGTTGTCGCCTCTCACACCATTCCAGGAGAGCTTGCTCTGGGCCTCCAGCTACCTCAGGTGGCATAGAGAAGCCATTACCAGGGCTCCCTGTGCAAATTCCTTCACGTTCCATCAGCACAGGTGAGCAGAGAGCAAGCAGCTCAGAGCTGAAAGGAAGCCCTTGCATTCCGAGGAGATGTATACTGTGCGGGTATGTATGTGCATACCTGTAGGCACCTACCTGTACACATGTGTGCACATACATGTTCAGACACATGTTTGCAGGAGAGTGTGCATCTGATAAGAGATGTATATATACTGATATACATGCATATGTTTACACATGCTTGTGCATACATTCACAAATGTGCATAAACATTGTATATACGTGTTCTACATGTATGTGAACATGTTTCTGTGTATGTTCAGACACATTCCTAGGCATACACATATGCTGTAGGCCATAAGTATGTAAATAGGCATGTGGTCAACAGTGATTATTTTCTCGGTACTTACTTGCAAGAAGCAAAGCCATGACAGTCAGGGCCACTGCCTGTGCCACGCTGTGCTTGGGTGGGGCTCTGGCAGTCTGAAGGTCCTGCAGGCCAAGTGAGGGGGTCCTGGACTGATCCCAGCAGATAGACACAGCCCTGAGAAGGTATGCTGATCTAGAAAGCTTCGAGGCCGTGACCCCAGGACCCCCTTGTCCTCTAGAGTCACAGTTTGTGCCTCTCAAGCTTCCTCAAGCTCATCCTTGGGGCCGGCTCCTTCTTGGATCCCCAGCTGGTTCTTGCCCACTACCTGGGTGGCTGGGCTCTGTGGGTACTGGCGCCCTCTGCTGTCCATGGAAAGAATGCTGTTATGTTCAGATCGGAGCTGGGTTTTTTTCTAAGCCCCCAGCAGGACTGGCCAGCCAGCCCTTGGACAGTGAGAGGACATGGGCTCTTGGGTAGTGTGCCGACAAGGAGTTAACTGGCCTCTACTGGGAGCAGATTTAAAAAGAAAAAAAAAAACAAACACCATCCAGAGGAGGGCTGTGAAGATAGCTCAATGGGTCAAGTGCTTGCTTACCTGCCATTAGTCCCTAGAATCCCCCCTCCCGGCCCCATGAAAAAGTTAGGTGTGAGCCGGGCCATAGTGGCGCACACCTTTAATCCCAGCACTTTGAGGCAGAGGCAGGCGGATCTCTGAGTTTGAGGCCAGGCTGTTCTACAGAGTGAGTTCCAGGGAAGCCAGGACTACACAGAGAAACCCTGTCTCAAAAACAAAACATACATGTATGTGCACCCACATGGATGTACTTCGCACATATGAATACACACCTGGAAGTTCCAGAGCCATTTTCCACCCTGGCCATGCAAGATGCCCCTCGAGCAGGAGGTTCCTGGGCATCGGTTGAAGCCAGGAGATGTCACTGGCCTGTCTTGAGCACAACGCACAGCATAATAGCTCACTCTGTCCCCAGGCTGGGACAGGCCAGGACTGTGCCTGCTCGAGAGCTGTGAGCTCCTATTGGCTATGTGGCTGGAGCATCCCTGCCCTGGGCTCAGGTCCCCATTGTTCAGTGAGAATCCCAGCAGAATCTGGCCCAAGGTGTTATCTTGAAACAGAGGGGAGAGAAAAGCATCATCTAACTAACATTGCAGAGGAGTCACCTGTTACCCATAGGGCGTGTGTTGTTGGACAGTAGTCACAGTGGTTACTTATAGCAATAGCATGTGCTGTTTTCTCCCTATGAGGAGAGTTGAGCTTCTAGCAATTATCTGTTGGTTCCATTGGCCTCTGGAAGTTTGGTTCCAGTCTTTGTTGTGTCTAAGTTCTGTTTCTAATTCCAAGCAGTTTCCTTTAGTTTTGCACCCTCAGCCTTCCTTACTCAGCCTTCCTGTTGCTGCCCAGACATACATACATACATACATACATACATACATACATACATACACACACACACAGTGGCAGCCATAGCCCTCTGATGGTTCCTGACCCAGGCCCCTCCTCCTGCCCCAGGATCCACTTCCTGATGTGCCACACCCCAGAGCTCCCTCTACCCAGCAGCTCTTCTCTAACCTTGTGCCGTTGGGGCATAAGACACAGATGTGAGCAGGGGCTCAGACTACAGAGCGCCAGGCTGTGGGCTGGGCTTTTTGGAGACTGGTAGAGCACTGTCCATTAGGCACAGAGTCCCATATGAGCTAGCATACTCCTCCACGCCCCCTGACCCCTGGCCCGCCTGCCCTGCTGTCTTCCTAGGCAGTCACATGCCTACTAGGACCCTGCCTGCCATTGCTGCAGCTTTTCCAGGAACATTCCTCCTTGTTCAGTGCCTTCCTCTCCTGGACCAGGACTATGGATGTCTCGAGCCCTCTCCCTCTCTCCTTTCCTGTGCACCACCACCCATGCACTTCTTTTCGTAGGTCTCTCTTTCAGGTGGATCTACACAGCTTCAGGTCTGTAGTAAAGGCTCCATCCGTCCCCCACTTCTGCCCCACTCCACCCCCATGTCAGACCTCATGGGGCTGAGTGACCTCTGGAGCAAGCAGGCAGAGGAACTCTTTTGGGGCTCTGGTGAAAGGATGGCACCCAGGTGGCCTCAGTGGGAGGCTGGCACTGGGTCACTGGGCACAGTGGTGATGATATTGGTGGCATGTGGCACCTGGAGCCACCCTCATTGGTCCTCCTACACTGCTCTTCATTCGCTCCAGACATTCGGCGCTGCAGACTGGGAGGTCTTCCACATCGGCGACAGGGTCTTCCTTGCGGTGGCCAACAGTCACAGCTACGACGTGCAGATGCAAGCCCAAAACGACTCCTATGTCCTCAGTTCTGTCATCTATGAGCTGAACGTCACGGCTCAGACCTTTGTCAAGTTCCAGGACATCCCCACCTGCAGGTACCAACCAGGTGGTTGAAAGGGCAGAGTGAGCCTATGGGTGAGCGGCACACAGAAGGCCATCCCCAACTTCCTCCCAGGACACCTGGCCGGGGCTGGTGGCCATGATGAGGCCCACATCGATGGCTGGCCTTGTGGATGTAACTGGTTTCTTCTTAACAAGCAAGGCCTAGCAATGTGAGTTGACCAAGGAGAAGGCCCTGAACCCCTACAAGGAAAAATGGTTTGTTATGACACAGGGTGAGCATCAGGGGAGGTCCAGGAGCTCAGGCAGGTGTCCCCTGGCACCACACACTGCCAGATCCTGTCCCACCTGCTCTGTGGAGCCACCAAGTCAGCACTGAGAGGGCAGAGCTGTCGCTACCCACACGGAATTCCTTTCACTATCTCCAAGTAAAATGCAGCTGCAGCTGCACTGTCCAAACAGCAGAGCCAGGGGACTGAGCATCAGGCGAGGCCCAGAGTGGTGACCAATCCAGAGTGCAGCAGGAGCTCCTACAGGGTCCTTCACTCCTTAAGAGCTATAGAAACATTCACAGCCCCTCCTGAGTGCCAGGCGCTCCTCAGCCTGAGAGCTAGAACACCGAGGGACCTGAGCCTCTTCAAAGGCATGGTTGGTATCTGTGTGCACAGAGATGCACAGCTGTCAAAGTGCAAGGGGGATCACACGGCAGGCAACAAACAGCACACAGACAGAGTTGCCCCCAGAAATAGGCAGGACAGGAAGGGAGGATGGGCCTTCTACTTAATTAGGCCCAATCTTTTGATTGGCAGATACCCACAATGTTTAACTTTTTAAAAATCTTTCTCTCTCTCTTTTTAACCTAAAAATAAAAATAACTCCTGGGACAAAGAACAAAAAGAAGAAACAGTGTGGTGCCCAGCTCAACCCACCAGAACCACTCTCACCGGAGCTGCCCATGGGCTCTGGGCCCGGGGCCCCTGAAGGAAGTCACATTGCCACACCAGGCTCCCATGCCTACAACTGGGTATCTGCTGAGAGTGAGGTTTAGAATACACCCAATAGGCTTTTTGGAAGTCTAGGGGATCTGGTGCCTTCTTCTGGCCTCTGTGGGCATTGCACTTGCACACGCACGCTCTCACAAAAAAATGTATCTCAGGAGACAAGACCTGCCCAGAGCCCAAGGTTGGGCCAGCATTGGCTCTAAAAAGGCATTAGTGTCCTCACCTGGCTCTCTGTCTCCTCAGCGCGCTGGACTGGGAGTTCTTCTCAGTGGGAGAAGATCACTTCCTGGTGGTCGCAAATTCCTTTGATGGAAACACTTTCTCAGTGGACAGTATTATTTACAGGTAAGGACTGCTGGAGGCCAACATTCATCCCCTCCCCCGACACACCCCTCAAGGTTCATAGAAATGGGGTTCAGGGCGGGAGGGCGGGGAACTTCCCTCCCCTCATAGGTGACCACTGGCTCAGAACAATTCAAAACCATCAGGCTGAGGGTGTGTTTTCCCAGGTCTAGCCAGGGCAGGGAATCTGATGCCAGACTGTGTCTGCTAGAGGACACCCCATCAGGCCACACCCCTCCGGTAATGACTGACAGCTGAAGATGCATAAATGGGAATGCTAAGTGGGAAGTTATTCGGTCTGGTTTTCCTCTTACATTGTGACACTCTCCTTGCACTTTTCCCCCTAGGATTTAAGGATTTAAGTGAACCACACTGGGGTGTGGTTCCATTCCCCGCATGCCATCAGCTATTGCATCCAGTCATCACCTGATCACGTTAAGCACTCTAACGGCTTCTCTCTTGGGGGAAGTCTCAGGGCCCTAGCCACACTGACTGTCTCTGCCATGAAGTCAGTGGCCCTCTTACCTGGCAAGGCTTCTATTGTTTACCTGCATTAACTAAGCTCAAATTTCCAGAACTATCTTGGCCAGCAGCAGTGGCAGCCAACAGCTCTGTTCATGGCTTTGATCTAAATGCCACAGCTGGGGTGATGCTGAGCAGCCCGTCCACAGCACTTGGGAAGCCGAGATATTGATCCACCAGTGTGAGAGAGAGAGCTGTTCTGGGCTGAGCGGCTGAGGCTGACTCAGAATTTCTTCATCCTCCTGGAACCTGACTGCAGCCCAGACTCCAGATTGTAATAGGAAGTGAGGTTTGTCTGTGGCATCCAGTAGGCTAAAACCTCATAAGGATGTAATGCTCCTTCTCTCTGCACCTATGGCCAGGACAGTTTAAATAATAGCATGACTATTTCCGTCATTAGGTTAAATACATACCTGGGTCTGGGACCTCTTTGTGAGCCCCTCCCCCACGCTTACCAGCTTCTTCGGGTCTCCACTCTCCTGGAATGCTTCAGCCACCTGTAGCTCATTAGGAAAGCTATGGCTTCGCTTAAACTTTCAGATTCATTGCTATAGCCTTTTGAACACAAGAAAGTAAAGATTGTAAAGGGTTTGTCCAAGGGGGAGCTGGAGAGATGGCTCGGTGGTTAAGAGCGCACGCTGCGCTTTCAGAAGACCCTGATTCGGTTCTCATCTGTTCACAACCATCCATGACTCCAACTCCAACTTCAGGGGGATCCAACAACGTCATCCACCCTCTGTGGGTGCCAGGCACGAACACGATGCGCACGCATACGTATAAGCAAAACACTCATACACATAAAAGAAGTACATTTAAAAGAAAAAAAAACCTTTTAATATATGTTGAAGAACGGTGGCCAAGAAACTTCTGGAATATAATATTGAAAAGACTTGGGATATTGAGATATTGATCTGCTGGTGTGATGATGAACAGCGACAGGGTTGTTCTGGGCTGAGCAGCTGGACAAGGAGCTGGGTTCAATCCCCAGCACCCACAGAAAAGCCAGCTGGTGTGTGTAATCCCAGCGCTGGGGTGGCGGAGATAAATAGGTCTCTGCAGCTCTTTGTCCAGCTGGCCCAGCGAAATCATGAGGCCTGAGGAAATAAGATGGGGTGATTGAAAAAGATACCCCAGATCTATCTCTGACCTCTATACACATGTGCATGCAAACCAGCGTGCGCGCACACACACATACACACATACACACACACAGTGAAAGGAGGAACTTTGGTAACATGCTAATAAACCAGGGAGGGTTTTGCCTAAAGTAAACTGATAGGTGACTGGGCTAAAATATGGCTCAATGGTAGAGCACTTACCTGCCATGCCTGAGTCCCGGTTCCTTTCCCAACACTGCAAAATAGATAGATAGATAGATAGATAGATAGATAGATAGATAGATAGATAGACAGACAGACAGACAGACAGACAGACAGACAGACATCCCAGAACAACTAGAAAATCCATGCTCACCTAATTTGATAAAGTAATGAATTCCAAGTCAATGGAAAAGGCTGTGTGGTTAATAAAGTATCTCATAGAACTTCTGGCCTGTTGTCTAGAACAGGTCAAAACTATCGTACCTTTATATCCAAGAGCAAAAATTAATTTTATATGGATTAAAAATAGAAACATAAGACAGGCAGTGGTAGCACACACCGTTAATCCCAGCGCTCAGGAAGCAGAGGTAGGTGGATCTCTGAGTTTGTGGTCAGCCTGGTCTATAAAGTAAAATTTCAGGGCAGCCAGGATGACACAGAAACCCTGTCTCAAACAAAACAAGACAAAAAACTAAAAGTGTCCCAAATGTAAAACACCTCAACAGAAATAAAGGAAAAGCAAGGGGGACTTCATATTGCCTCAAACAGCTGGAAGATAGAGGCTAGGGAGGGAAGGGCTGCTCACCGCACATGTGCAGGACCCTGCAAGCAGATGCCACAGCCTAAGGAAGTGGGTGAAACCTATGGTCAAGAATATTCTGGAGGACACAGTGGGGTGTGTCAGTGTGTTGATGGAGCCCAGTCACACAGAGTGGCATGGGTAGTTCTCATGGGGTGGCAGATACCTTTTGACAAAATAATCTTGAAAAATATCACTGCTTCCCTTTGAGCTATGAGTCAGCCACTCAGGGACTGTCTTGTGACCATGAAAGCCACTTGTGGGGAACCTAGGGGAACCTGCTGACCTCAGAGCAGAGAGCAAAGACTAGCTGTCAAGGCTTATGACAAGGAGTGCTGTGCTTGTGGCTAGCTTCTGAGGGCTGAGACAAAAATAGCCGTGCCTCCTGAATGTATTCCCCCAAGTATTTAGGCTGCCTGGAACAGG
Organism: Acomys minous; assembly: GCF_964271855.1. NCBI lineage: Eukaryota > Metazoa > Chordata > Mammalia > Rodentia > Muridae > Acomys > Acomys minous. The sequence goes on from NC_140495.1 coordinate 104,419,868, forward strand.
TTCCTGGGTAGACGTAAGGGAGTTTTTGGATCCTGAATGAGACAGATTCTCTCCTGGGCCTCAGTTTCCCACTTGACCCTGGGAGCACCAGTGCCAAGGGGACCAGGCTGACCATCTCTCCCACAGGTGGCAAGGCTATGAGGGGTTCGTCGCTGTACACAAACTCCCCACCTTTGGCTGTCGAGACTGGGAGGCCTTTAATACCACTGCCGGCTCGTACCTCATCTATTCCAGCGCCAAAGAACCCCTCTCCAGGGTCCTGAAGCTCCGGACTGGCTGAAGTCACCCCAACCCTACCGGCTCCACTCTCAACCACCTCTGCAGGAGCAGCAGACAGAACCCACGCGGCCCTGAAGATGCCTGTACACCTCTCCACCCTCTCTGAGCTGGCTCTTCCCCCCTCCCCCAGCTGGTGGCTATTACCAGAGCCACCGTCCTGGTGACTGGTGGCCAAATTTCAGGTGACCCTGGGGTCCTTCAGGCTGAGGCCCAGGGCTGCCACCCAATCTTGGTGCTCCCAGCCTGTGTCCTGCAGGCATTCTGCCTTAAAGGGACAGTTTGCTATCACGTCTTACCTCAAACACAGGGGCCCTAGCAGTCTCTAGGGCCCCAGCTCTCCCTGCCGCCACCTCCCCCCACTACTGTGCAGCCCTGATGTCATGACCAACACCTATTTATTGTGTTTTATCTATATGAAAATATATTTATATTGCTCTTTTAAAAAAAAGCACGGGTGGCATCCTTTTTCTTTTGGGGTCCCAGTGGTGGGCACATGCAGAGAAAAGCATCCTTTGTGGAGGGATTCTTCCCTGGTGTCAGTTTACTCGCAGGCACTGGGGCAAAGTTAGATCAGAAGTCCCAAACCCTGTGTAGTGCATCCTTCTCCTTCCTGCGGACCCCTGGCATGGAGACACGGGTGCCTTCCCTAGCTGTACTGCAACCCCAACACAGCAGTCAGCTAAGTGTGTACACATGAACTGACGCCTTCCAGAAAAAGTCCACTTGTTCCTTTCCATGGCCAGGCCAAGCATAAGGCCCCACGCTTCTCTGGATAGTTCTAGAAGTGGCATAGATGCACTGTGAACCTTGAAGGCCATCACAGAGGGCAGGGATACTGGGTAGCCCCCTGCCCCAGGGTAGGCAGGAAGGAATAAGGCCTTGCAAGACAGCCCTGTGGAAGAGGCAGGGGTACAGGCCCGCCACTTCAGGGGCTGGAGCCCAGAAACCACCGGCAGACTTGGAGGGGTGGGTGGTACAGGGGAGCCCAGCCAGCCTGTTTCCCAGACCTTCCTCCAGCTGCCAGAGTTGGATCCAGGAGGCAGGGCCAGGACCAAGGCTGCTGTGGGCATACTCAGGGGCCTTGCCAGGTTTAATGACAGCCTGCTGTTAGGGCCTTGAAGCCACAAGTGAGCAAAGGCCTGAAATATCTTTTATATATTGGATGTCAGCGCACCTGCATGGACACCAAAGTGTCTCTCCAGTGTTAACATGAAGCTGAGATTTTTTTTCTCTTGCACACACGCATGCAGTCCACAGAGGTTGATGAAAGGAAAAGAGTTACCTCCAAAGAAGAGGCAATGTTGAAGACCTTATTTGGTCACTTCAAACACATCTTAAAAAATCCCAGTGCCTCAGGCGGATCGATGTGAGTTCGAGGCCAGCCTGGTCTACAAAGCGAGTTCAGGACAGCCAAAATAACAGAGAAACCCTGTCTGGAAAAAACAAAAACAAACAAACAAAAAACCAATGCCTCTCTTGCTTGATAAGCTCTATGCAGCGAGTGAGTCATGGTGGGAAGATCTTTAATTCTGCGAGCTCCAAAACTGACCTCTCATTCACAAAATATAAACTTCAATACGCAAGCACAACAGGCCCAACAGAAAAGACACGTGTAGCGCCGTCCATCGGTCAGACCAGGAGCCCAGTGCTGACTTATCTCCCTATCTGATCATCCTTCACATGGGTTACATGGGGTGCTGCCTGGGCAATGTGGGTTATACCTGTACCCCAACATCCACATGCTAGAAAGACCTCTGAAGCCAGTCCAACAGAGGAGGCGAGCCTGCCCTGCAGTCCTGAGATATGCAAGACCCACAATGCATCTTCCACCTTCCTCACCCCATCTCTCTCCATGGCAATGGCTGAGGAGGAGAAAGTGTGACAAGTGTTGGACACCAGAATAGGATGGTGGATGACAGTGTCACCTCTGAGGACATCCAGCAGCTCTGCCTCCAAGCCTCAGGGGAGCCAAGCTCTTGGTGGATTCAGGATGTCTGTCTGAAGCCCTCAGCCTCTCTCCTGCTCGTGGGGTCTCCCATGAGGTCCCCATGAAGCTCCTGGTTAAAAAAAAAAAGACCTGCCTTTCCCAGGTGGGCTGCTCCTACCTCCCTGCAGCCACACCCACATCTAAGGATGCTGCTTGGGTCCACGGATCAGCCCGAGTTCTCTTGAGGGCAGTCCTTGTGTGCTGGACAGGCCTGGGTTTGGGGATCTTGTCTATCCATGAGTAGAGCCGAATAAAACCCATCTTCAGTGGTTCCCGTGGATACCTGGGTCTCATCTATCTCTTGCCTTCCCCCACAGTGAGCTGTGCCACTGTGCCCTTATCTACCCTGCTGTGGTTACTCTTGACATGCCCCTACACAGGAGGGTACCATCTGCCCTGGACTGAAGGCACCCAGTACCCTGCTGTGGTTCTCCATCCCAATAAGGGTCTCTCTCAGCCATCACTGCTCTGGCCACTGGTCACCAGAACTAGCAAGGCCGAGGTACCACCAAGGACGTCCCAGCGGCTACACCTCTCTACCCAAAGCACTCCCTAGCAGGTGCCTCTCAGAAGGGCCACCCTGCCTCCCTCATGCCCTGCCCTCTGCAGTTTTCAGAACTAGATGGAGGCACCAGAGCCACTGCGGGGGAGGGGGGGGAGAGGCGGAGTGGTCAGAGCTGGGGCCTCAGCAGCCCCAGCAAGTCAAGTTCCAGCACTTGCCCTCATCAGACTGATTACACAGTGAGGATAGGATGACAGGCCTGTGCCGCCAAGCCTGGCTGGTTTCTTTGGAGAACATCAAAGACACAAACAGGTAATAGTCCCTGAGCAGGAATCAAGACAGTCCGAGTCTAGTCCCACCAGCCACCTGTGGCCTTTAAACCTGTGTATGTGGTGAGGCATGACCCTTTGAGGGCTTTACCTCCTCTGTCCTTCCCTCCAAGAGCACCTTCCCTCTTAGTCCCAGATGACGTCCACACAATCCGTCTCTGAGGCCTGAGTGTCCAGTCACCCAGAGAGCTGGCACCAAGGAGGGAGGCAACAGACACTCGTCGCCAACACAGTGGGCACAAAACAGGGAACAGTAATTTGTCTTCCACCCAAAGGTGCCACCCTGGCTCTGGCTGTTCTGAACGGAAACAAACATAAAAAGCAGAGACTGTATATCGAGGTTTTGAATTCCGAATGCAAGCCAGATGGGGGGTAGAGAGCCCTTAAGTGTTTACATGCTCACTGCTCACTGACCCACCCAGCACTTCCTCAGGTCAGTCCCAAGTGTACTGGGCCGGGCGTCCTCCTCAGGAGTCCATAGTGGTGTTGTATGACAGCAAACATGTTTAAAATGCATCACTAGACAATAGTTTTCAGCTACGCTTCCTTCCTGGAAGTCAGACCTCCTGCAGGAACACGTCAGCAGTCATCTTTGCCCCTGGCTTCTAAAGCCTTGCTCCCTATGAAACTGGCCAAAGACAACCCATGTCACCTGTCTCCCAAACTGGGCGTGATCTGTGTAGTCCTGCTATGACATTTTTGTTTGCTCTGAGGTCACTGGTACTCTTGTTGCGATTGCTAAGGTTTGCCCTTTGACCTCTCTATTCACCAACATGCACCTTTGTCCCTGTAACACTTCCCCACCCCCACACATTTGCTTTCCCACAGGCACCCGGCATGTGCACACATATACCTACACTCCCACTGGTACAGGAGTGCAAACGCGTGTACGCAAACCTCCAGCCCATTCTGGTCATAGACTCTGTCATGAGCGGTGGGTCCCAAGACCCCCTCCCACATGTCTGGCTCAAATCTGAGGCACACTGCTCCCTCACAGTTGAGTCCTACACCGAGTCTTAGCAGAACCTTCTGTAAGAGCAGGTGCTGCATGGTGTGGATGCTGTCTCACACATCTACTGTTCAGTGGCACCCATCCAGGTCACATTGTTTTTGTCACCTGCCTGCCCAGCCCACCACCTCAGCAGGCCCACACTCACTGTGCTGTCCTTCCTTGATCTCAACCTTTGCCGTAGCCCCTTGCTCGACTGTCAGGCTGTTGCCTGTCCCCCACGTTCCTGCTCACCAGCCTTTGGCTTGCAGTCACTCGCACACACGAGGCATGAGGAAAGGATTGCTGGGCCATGGGGCAGGCTGATGACAAACTACAGGGCCACCTCCCACAGGAACCACTTCAGAGCTTTTGGTTCTCCCAACCCCAGAGCTCCTCGCTCTCAGGTAACCAACAGGTGCCTGGTGCCACCTGGCATTGCCCTGAAATATGGAGACCACAGAGGGCAGATCAAGGAAGGAGGCTGGGAAGACTCAGGGAAGGTCTGTGCGTCCAGTGGGAGAGGATGGACGAGAAGCTACAGAAACAGAAAAGTAAGCACACGTTCAAGCAGGACAGACAGCGAGCTAGTGAAGGCCAAACACCCATGCATCTGCAACATCTGCAACGCCATCAGAAGAGGGGTGAAGAGGGTAGGGACGCTGGGGGAGGGGCAGGGATTATGTAGAACATTCTGTTGTCACAAAGTCAGTGGCCAAAACCAGCACAGCTTCCCCCTAGCTCTGTCCCCCAAGGCAGAAGGCCCACGCACTCTCCTGGCTGAAGTGCTGACAGAGCTGGCCTCTCGTTTCCATTTCCTGGAGCTGTTAGCAGCTTGTGGCTCATGACCTCACTCCACATTCCAAGTCCAGCTGCTGTGAGCGCGCCCGCCCGAGAGCCTCTGAGTCCCTCCTTCCCAACCTGCTCCACATGGCAATGGCCACAGGACCACAGTCAGCAATGGCCACAGAACTACAATCACCAATGGCAACTTCAAATCCTCTTCTCGGCAACAGCCACAGGACCACGGTCACCAATGGCAACCTCAAGTCCTTTTCTGCCATGTAAAGAAACAAGCATGGTGGGTTCTGGGTTGGGGCAGGGTACCTGCAAGAGCCACTGTCCTGCTGAAGTCCCCTGGCTTCTCCCTCCTCCTCTTTTTCCTTCTCTCCCACCTCTCTTGTCTTTTTTCATTTTCTCTCTCTCTCTCTCTCTCTCTCTCTCTCTCTCTCTCTCTCTCTCTCTCTTCTCCTTTTCTCTCCTTCCTCTCATTTTTGCTTCTTGCCACCAGAAACTTAATTGTTCTATGCCTGAAAGTACCATATTACTCAGAGTTAACACATCTGCCATTTTGAGCTCTGAGGCTTTTTGCCTTACACTTTCTTTGCAAATGGCCGAATTCACCGCAATTAAAGTGCTGGGTATTTTGGTATCTGACACTTCTAGCAATGGCTTGTCCTGTGATGCTGGCATGATGCTCATCAGAACCAATTGTCAGCCATGTCCCTTATCCACGCATCCATTGGTGCTGCCTGCGCCTTTAATGGTCTAATTCCTTTCTTACATTTGGCATTCACGTTCTCAAATGCCAAGGGCTCTATTAACACCTGTCCGGCATCAGGGTCTGACATGGCTGAAACCAGTCTCTGCAAGAAATCTGTGAAGGCTTCTCCAGATCGTATTGTAGTAAATTAAATGAATCCCCCCCCGCCCCGCCCCGGGCTCCTCAACCTTACCCCAAGCTCGTAAAGCCACCAAGCGACACTGTTTTATAACATCATCGGGTTGAGTTTGTCAGAATACTGCCCTTCACCAAGCAATTGCCCTTTAACAATATTTGTCCCCCTTGCCCTATTCCACTCTTTTATTGTTTGCAGCTTCTTCCCTCTGCCATATTAACCATTGTGGCTGCTGACCGGCTTCTAGCACAGCTGTCCCCAAGCCTTTCCAGTCTTGGGGAATAGTTCTATTTTGGGTAGCCCAATTACTTAATATTTGTCTAACAAAAGGGAAATCCATTCCATAGGGGCGGGGGGGGGGGGGGAAAGAAATCCAACCTCTTTAAAGTGTCTCAGATCTCGCATTTCTATTGGATGCCACATTATCACACTTGTGATCAACACCATTAGCTTGCAGGTGCCGCACAATTTACTGGGAAAATCCCAGGCCGCTTCTCTAGCTTTGCACTTAGCTCAAGAGTAAACCCTCCCTCTCAAAACAGGCTGTTTTTCTTTAACCCTTTCGCCCTCCTCCTCTCCCCACCCCCACACCCCTCACCCCCACCCCCACCCAGAGACTGGGAGGACCTGACACAGGAAAGCGTGCACAGCAAAGCAGGGTGGTAATTTTGGGACGCTCCCGCTCTTAGCCACCCTTTTTGTTCTCCTCTGAGGCATTTTGCTTTCCAAGCACTTCAACCTCGACCCCCAAACCTCTGGCTGCACAGCCAATTCTGCAACAATCCTTTCAGAAAACGAGAGAATAGAGTGATCCTTCTGGGTTTCCTAATTCATTCTTTGTTCGTTTGTTTCTCAGGCCCCCCATAGCCACTCGTAACTTTCCCAGTTGTTCGACCATTCTCCCAACCTTTTTTTTTTTTTTTTTTTTTAAAACAGAATACAGAAAGAAGATGAGGAAGAAATAGAAAATCCCCTCTGGGGGCAAAGCGAGGGAGAGCCCGGTGGCGGCAGCTGCAGTAAACCTTTGGCGGACACTGAAACAGTATACTCATTCCTTCGCGCCCTGCCGTCTCCTCTACTGCAGTAGAAGCCAAGTTTCCCATCATGCCTAGCCACTTCTGGGCGCCACTTGTCCTGCTTTTTAAATTTTTTCCCCCTATTTTATTTGGCCTTTAATATCTCTACCTCCCTCCCAACCCTTCTCCACGCTAATCCCTTCCAAGACCCCAGCACTAGGTAGGCGAGAAAGAAGGTTAGAGGGGAGAGCGTGCAGAGCTCTGTAAGCTATTTCCTACTGATTAGGGATGAAGTTCCTTGGGGCAAGTCCAAGCTTCGCCATCCGGATATCCAGCAGTCCGGCAAGCCAGCAATAGCAGACACAACAGCAAAACACAGCAGCAGGGGGAAAACACGCCAAGGAGCACCCTCAGCCCCTCCCTGAGCTCTGGCATTTATACCCGCTCAAGAGTTCCCAGGATTAAACTATCTGCAGCTGATAAAGCTCACGCCCCTGCTAGCGCACAAAACAATCATAGTTAGCAGCTGTGGACGGCGGTTGTGTAGCCCACACCTGGGATAAAAACAAAAACATAACATAACTGGGTTTTTGTTGTTGTTTCTGTTTTTGTTTGTTTGTTTGCTTGCTTGCTTGCTTTTGTTTTTTGAGACAGGGTTTCTCTGTGTAGCCTTGGCTGCCCTAGACTTACTTGGTAGAACAGGCTGGCCTCGAACTCACAGCGATCTGCCTGCCTCTGCCTCCGGAGTGCTGGGATTACGAGTGTGTGCCACCAGCCGGGTGTGGTGGCGCATACCTTTAATCCCAGCACTCCAGAGGCAGAGCTAGGGAGATGGCTGTGAGTTCAAGGCCAGCCTGGTCTACAAAGTGAGTCCAAGAAACCCTGTCTTGAAAAACAAAACAAGTGTGTGCCACCAAGCCTGGCTCCATAACTGGGTTTTTTAAGAAACCAAAATTCTTACTACAGTTTCTCGTCTTTCCTTCCTCTCCACTACCTTTCATCTTCCCTCTCCTTTCCTCCTCCTCTCCATACCTTTTTCTCCATGCTCTACCCACCCCCTCCACCAGCCAAAGGACACGATGTGTCTTTATCTTTCCGGCTATTTTCCTGATAAGTGGGAGTACATGCAAAGTTCACCTGTCCCCGCAGGCCCTGGAAGCACCTAGTTAAAGGTACCTACTTTCCCCAGCTGTAAACTACGGAAGCCACAAAAATCAGACTGCAGGACACAAAATACATAGGCAAACCTTTCCTCCCCATCCTGGTCCTAACCTGGCCAATGTGGCCCAGTTTGTATGTCATTCGTAGGCAGTTCTTATCCAAACCTCAGAGCCACTTGTCCTCAGAAGGAACAAGAGCCTCTCAGTACTGAACTAAACGAGAGACAAGGGACAGGAGGGAGTGGAACCTCAGCTCCCAGCCAGCCCTTGGCAGACACACAACTCCAAGTTACACGGCTGGAGATGTGTCTCCATGGTGCAGTGCTTGCTTGCCAGGCATGCGCAAGGGCCTAGGTTCAACCCCCAGTACCAAGAGCAATTGGGAGGGTGAGAGAGAGGGAAGGAAGGAAAAAAGGAGGAAGGCTGCTTCAAGTCCCAAGTATGAGACATGAATGTTTCTAGAAATGCCCCCACCCAAGGTGAAGGGCAACTTTCTAAAGCTAGAAACAGTAACCATGAGCAACCATAGCGGACAGACACGCTGTGTGAAGCCATTGCCAAAGAGGTAACTTCACATGGTTTAAACTGTGAGTTAGTGGGGATACAATGGCAGCACAAATTGTTGGCACAGGGAAGGGACCGACCTGTTGAGGCCTAGGCCAAGCTGCCCATTGCTCACACAGACGCTGAACATTAGAGGCCCTGAAGTCCAGGGGGCACATGTCAAACCTTCCTGGGATCTGCTTCCCCTGAGTCTTCACTCCCTAGGGGCTGGCTGCTACTGTGGCGCCAGGGCCCACAGGTGGACTTGGTTCAGTATGCACAGAATAAGGCGGAGGAGGCAAGATGGCTGGCCTCCACTGGTCCCGACAGCAGCCCACGGCCACTTCTTATGGTTAATGTCATCCAGTGATGATTGGGTGTCCACTCCCTTTCGGGGCAGTGCTGTTGCCATGGTTGCAAGTGCAGAGCCAGTTAATTCCCGGCTATAGTAGCCACGCAGACAAGCTGCGTGAACAAGTCTGGTTTGCCTCACACACTGGCCGCTGGCCTTTCTTCCATCTGTAGTCAACCAAGCTCTGGTCTTTTGTTTTGACAACACCCCAAGGCCCCCGTTCCCAAGTGACAGTGTCCAGGCCAGCCATCAGAGATGCAGATTCCAGCCCAGACTGCCGGGAGCCAGCCACCACTAAGCAAGAACGTCACTCCTGAACTCCAATGCTTCCTCCGAAGCAAATCAGGGCTCACTGTGCCAGCCACTGTGAGAACCAACTAAAAAACACCCTTGAAATCAAGCTGGGTCTGTGATACGGAGGCTGTGGTCCCTCCCAGTGGCCAGTGGCCTGAATAAAGAGGGTGGCCTGAGAGCTGCCGCTATCCCAATGTCAGACTCTGACAAAGTCATGGGATTTTGCTTCTCCCTGAATGCACCTCACCTGCAGACCCTCCTCCCGCTTAGGCCCATGGCTTTGCCCCTGGCTCAACCCAGAGGCCCTATTTAAAGCAGGGCCATCCCCTTGAACCTAGCACTCAGGAACCCAAATCAGGGTTTCCTCGGCCAGTGGTGGCAAGACAGAGGGGCCCAGTGCAGGTTCTGAGCATTGTAACATTCTCAGAATCCCAGGAGGCTGGAAAAGTCAGGAAATGGATGCTGATACAAAGAAGCCCCCAGAGCAGGCCATGGTCTCTAGAGACCTGTGGGGGCAAGATTCCCCCTCCAAGGACCAGAGACACACTGTGCCAGGGGCGAGGAAGGGATGGCAAGCATGAATTCAATGTGTGCGGAAACCTGGTACCGATGAGCAGTGCACGTCCCTAAGCGTGTGCATGTATTTGTGTGTACGTGTGTGTGTGTGTGTGTGTGTGCAGATTGTGGAAGCTGGTGGGGCCCTGATCTGCCTACACTGTAGGTTCTCTAGGAGGGACAAGTCAGTCTTCAGCACAGGGAGACAGGCTGACAGGCGATGCGAACACTCTAGGGTCTTTCAGCAACACGAGCTGGGAACTGACCTGGAGAACAGAGACGTAGTGTGGGAGGACTCCATGGCAGGAAAAGCTCACTACAGGGCGAAGGAAATCTCATCGATTGTCCACCCCAGAACCTAGAGAGCAAGATAGGATAGGAACAAAGGAAGGAAGGATAACCCAAGCTGGTCGGTGGGTACCAGGCCATCCTCAGGGACACGAGTCTCCAGGCAGGGAAGCTGGGAACGGCAGTGAGAAGGTTGGTGAGGCAGACAGGCACCTGTGGACCTCAGAGCAGGTGTAGGGCTCTGTCAGAAGGCACCAGCATCAGTGGAAACCCATGAGGCATGGCCCTTGAGAAATCAAATCCTGAACCTGGGATCCCCAGATCCCCTAGTTGGAGATGCCCCTACCCCACCCCACCCTCACCCTCACCCGCAGCTGTGAGGACCTGCAGATGTTGACAGCGCTGTGAGGGACAGGTGGAATGGAAGAACTACAGAATTCCCACTACCAGCCTTCAGCACAAAGATCTTTATTGGGGGTTCACAGAAAGGCTGAGAAGAGGTAGAAGCAGGTTCAGGACTGAGCTTCCGGGAAAAGCATCTGAGAAGCCATCTGAGGTTTCTGCATGGCTGAGAGCTGGTACAGGCCCATCTCAGTCTGTGACACCCTCCCCCACCCCACCCCACCCCCACCACCTCTGATCCCACCCAAGGAAGTCAGTTTAGAACCATGTGACTAATGGGAAGGAAAGTGCCCAAAGAGAGGCTGTGAACTGACAGGTTTATAGTGATGCGGAGGGGAGGTTGGGGGCGGGGGAGGGGAGGTGTGTGGCAGGGCACAGCACTGAGCCATGTGGCACAAACCATCCTGTGCCTGAGAACATTTGGGCACCTCTGTTCTGTGTAGTAAGGTTCCACCTGCCTTCCAGAGTTTGGGGGGTGAGGGGGTAATGACCCAGAGTGTCAGATCTAGAGGGTCTGTGCAGGGGTTGGGGAGGGAGAACATCTCATTCAAGAAGAGGATGATGAAGCTGGGGGAAATAGGTGGAATGCAGGAACCATCTCAATGCAGCCCTGCATGCGCACACATGTGCACATGTGCATGTGCACGCGCGCACACGCCCACATACATACATGCACTCGCGCGTGCACACATGTGTCCCTCAGGGACTCCAGCCTCATACACTTATCCTGTGAGCTGGTCATGGGAGGGAAGGGAAAAGTGTAGAAAAGGAAGAAAGAATGGGATGGCAGGGAGCTAAGATTTCAGGACAGCGGGATTGGAAGCTTGGGTGAGCAAGAGAGCCGCTGAGGCCCTAGGGTACCCCTTACAGGAGGAGGGGCCATGCTCTCTCCAGGGTCCCACAGCCTCTTCCTCCCGGTAGGGGCTGTGCAGGAGCCCTGTAGATGCACAACCCCGGTAGGTAGGGCCAAACCCTAGACTAAGGGCTGTAAGCCTGGCAGTGAGCTGAGCAGCCTGGGAAGGAGCCCTACCCCTCTGTATCTAAAGGGCTCACTAGGGGTCATTCTGGCAAGAGAAGAGCTCTGGGGTGCTGACCTCACCACCCCAGCCTCCATCCATGCTCTTTCCTGACCTGGTCATGTCAATGGGACAGGCAAGCTCCTGACATAGGGCCTCCCTACTAAGTAGGATGGTAGAAGGGCTCCAGGGGCCCAGCTACCACCCAATCTGTGCCCCAAGCCTGGAAGCAGCTACCCTTCCTGTACCACACATCACCCCACACAAGAAGAGGCATGCCAGTCATACGCTCTGCACCAGCACCTCCCAGAGTAGGTACCTGACTCGAGGTGTCCCTGACCATCAGGCAGACATAGCCACTTCAGCACCGGTCCTTAATCCAAGCCCTCATCTCTGGCTTTTTAGCCTCTTCTCCTTGGTTCAGAACCCTCCAGGTCCAGATCACTCTGCCCTCGGCACCTGCCTCCTCTGAACGCTCAATTGGACACCATGTGTTGGCCATGTCTGTGCCACATGGGCCAGACAGCAGTCACACCAGTGTCCGGCATTCCTAAGGAGGCTTCCTCGCCGTTCCAACCCTCATGGGAGTGGGAACTGGTGCTGCTAGCTGCGCCAGGGCCTGACCCTTACAGCCCTGCAGCCATTCAAGCTTGGCCCAGTGCACCAGAGGAACAGTGAACAGGGTCTGAGCTCATCGGGCCTCCAGATTCCCTCACACTGCACACACTGGGCATGGTGGTCCCATGGCTGACCACCATGCAGGTGTGGGCACGCAGCATCAGGGAACATCTGGAATTCAAGAGTGTCTTTCTTTTTCACGTATTTCTGCAGCTGACAGTCATGTGGCCTCAGGCACCATGTCTCACGGCAGTGACAGAACTGTGGGCCACAGTGATGCTAAGACCAAGCCAGGCCCAGGCCCCCCAACATAGTCTCACCTGGTCCCTGCAGATCACAAGAGAATTTCTGGCCGAAACATAGGCCATGTCCACTTTCTGCTTGAAGAGGCATCTGGACCGGAAGCTCAGCACCACCACCCCTGCCACAATCTACACTCATTTGCTTCTCCCAGACACTCGATGTAGCTTAAGATATAAACACTTATACAAAAAAGACAGTAAATAATAAATCTGGAAGTTAGTCAAGTAGGTGGCTGAAACATCTACCCCTGAACATGAAGTAATCTAGGTAAGAAAATTGATCAGCAAACTCTGGGATTTTTGGCGAGGTGAAGAGAGAAAACCCTTGTTGCTAGAGAAAAACGGTGTCCTGTTGATTGGCATGGAAACCTCACACACCAGTCCCTTGTCCTTTGAAAAGGCTGCTATAGATATTGGCAGTAGAAAAGCAAGGCACAGGAGCCACTGTGACTGACGGGCTTCCACTGGCCAGGCACAGATGGGCGTGGCAGAAGCAGGGGAAGGCCACGAGTTGTCTGCTTAGCCGACATTGCCACGGTGAGCCCACAGTGGACCTTTCTTGTTTCCCCGTTTTCTCCCTATGGATGGACTGACATTTTGGCACGAGGGCAACTCAAAGGTCAGTGTGGGCCAGTACGGGCTGTACTTTGCACTGACCTCTCTAGAAAGGCCTAGATCGCCAGTGTTTTGAAAGGGCAGCATCTCTGTGTTCAGATGTGCCAGGAGGGCAAGGGGTAAACAGAACGAGTCACTCCCCAATGGCAAAATTGCTGGTGCCATCCTCCCCACCAGGGCGCCATCCTCTCCACCAGGGCCCCATCCTCGTGTGCACAAATATTCACTTCCCACAGCACCATATGGGAAAGGTCGGCAGCTCAGAGTGGTCACAGGCCTATACCGCAAGCAGCCTGGGCTTAAGTGCCAGCTGAACCCAGCCCTGGCAAGGTATTCCGTTTCTCTGAACCTCAGTTCACCTGCCCATTAAGACAGGCACACCCCTGCCTACTGTGTTAGGCAGTGGCTGCAGCGACCAAATGCCAACTACGAACATGCTTTTTTGGGGGTCGTGCAGAAGCACCTGCCATGCACCTTCCTGGGGACACAAGAGCACCATCGCCTCCACCTGCTGCAGAGACCAGGGCAGCCAGGCTCGGTGGCCTACTGGAGGCAGGCACTAGGGCACAGAGCTGAGGGCCTCCTTGGTGACTGGGGCACTAGGCAGCGACTTCAGGTACTCCAAGTGTCTTCTGGCATCCTCCTGGTTGTGGCGCACATAGTACACAATGTAGGCGATCACCATGGTGAACCAGCCGAACATGGTGACCAGCATGGCCACATCGGTGGTCTTCCGGTGGGTACTGCAGAAGCTGGCACCTGAGTCCAAGACCTGGATCAGTGGCTTGCCCACGAACTGCTCCTGTGCCGAGGTGTGGCAAGCAATTTCGTCCACGGAGTCCGGGTCCAGTTTCAGCTCCCACAGGGCCTCCTGCAGGGCACACTCGCAATGCAGCGGGTTGTGGGACAGGCGGATCTTGGCGCTCAGCTTGCCCAGGGCGTCCTTTGGAATTCTCCGGATGCGATTGTGGGACAGGTCCAGAAGCCGCAGGCCTCCAGCCAGACCTGAGAAGGCAGCGGGCCCAATGGCCTCGATGGCATTATGGGATAGGTCCAGCTCCCTCAGCTGGGGCAGGTGCTGGAAGGCTCCGTTGGGGACTCGGGAGATTCTGTTGGCGTCCAGCTTCAGAAGCACCGTGTCAGCTGGGATGTCCTTAGGGATCTCCTGCAGGCCTCTTGAGCTGCAGTGGACAGCCACAGCCCCGGCATGGTCAGGGCACTGGCAGGCCTGTGGGCAGGGGGCACCTAAGCGTAAGCAGAAGAGGATGAAGAAACAAGACCCCTGGGAGGTGGCCAGCGGGGACGACAAGCTCTGCCTGCCCCTGGGGCCCATCTTGCCTCCACCTGACCCAGGTAACTCTTCTTTACTGGGGTTTGCAGGTTGAGTGTCCTTCCTCGTGTTGCAGGCGGTCGTTCAACACAAACTGCAGAAGAACCGAATGGTCTCAGTTCTACAGGAAAAAGAGACAGGGAGGTGGAGGTGACTAGTAGTGACCATTGTGGTCCAGCTAGGAGGACAGGACCAGGGAGGAAAGTCATCATGGGCACACCAGGTTTGAGGCAGGGTTGCAGGTTATCAAACATGCCTGCTTTGTAACTTACTCTGGAAGACCAAGGCCACCCAGAGAAGCATCTCCCAGCTAAGATAGACACCTAGGGCTGACGGTTGGCTGGAGGCCCGACCCTAGCGAGGTAGTTACAGAACCCTGCCCTAGCCCCTCTGATCACCCACCCATAGCTGGGGACCCAAGTCTGGGCGGAGGCCCAGAGATCCATCTCTCTCTCCCCTCCCCCAGCTCCTGGCAAGTGCTGGCGGAGGGCTTCCCTCCCGTTCTGTGCAAGCCAGGTCGGGCGGGGCAGGTGGCCGCATGTGCCAGTATGTCCCTGAGCACTCGGCTACCTGCGACACCTTAAAGATTGCGGTCATCGGTAGAGCTCGCCGCGCGCCCTGAAGCAGCAGCTCCACGCCGGCGGCGCTGGGGACAGGGGAGAGGAAAAGCCGCCCCATGTGTGCCTCCGGGCTGGGCGGGGAGCGGTGGCAGAGCGCAGGGCGGCAGGGCCAGGACACTGGAGCTCCGAGGGTGGGAGGCCACGCGGGCGAATGGGGGCTTTACCTGAGTGGCCACGGCTGCGCGGCGCCTTCCGAGCTTCCCGGAGCCTGGCCAGCGCCTTCTCCAAGCCGCCGCGTCTGCCCGGTGCCCACCCTGCGCCGGTAAAGGAGAGAGGCTGGCAAGCTAGGGCAGGAGAGGCGGGAGCCTTAGAGATAGGGGAGGGGCCGGCAAGAGGAAGGGCAGGGTGGGGGTGAGACTAGAGGGGAGGGGTTTTGCATGATTAGGGCGGGGCCTTGAGAGGGGAGGGGGTTGGAGAGGGGCCTTGAGATAGGGGCGGAGCCGGTGAGAAGGGGGTCCTAGTAGTAGCTTTGGTGTTGTGTGCATCGGGGAACGGGGTGTAGCCTGCTGTGGATGGGAGGTGCCAGGTAAGGGCGTGGTCTGAGTGTTGAGGGGCGAGGCCTCTAAAGGGAGGTTCTCTGCGAGGGGAGGGACATGTAAGAGGAGGGGCTGGGTAGGGGAGGGTCCCGTTTGAGGAGGGCCAAGCCTTAAGTGGAAGGGGCTGGGGCCTGCGTAAGGAAGGGCTGAACAAAGTTAAGAAAAACCTACTGAGCCAGAACGTGGGGCGTTGGGTGTGAGGGGGGCGGGGGGAGCGAGGTGGTGTGGGCGAGGTTTTGTGTGAGGGGTGGGGCCTGATGTATGAACTGCACTGACTGGGGCGGGAATCTGGGCGGGGCCTGGGATGGTTTGGGCGGGATTTAGGTACCGGCTTTCTTGAGCATTTGGTAAGGGGAGTGTCCGTGGGCGTGCCACGTGGTCAAGCCCCGCCCTGAGCACCCCCACCACCAGACTGAGGCCCCTCTCCCCAAGTCCCAATTCCAGGGTGGTGGCACCTAGAAAGATGAATGGAAGCATCGACGTGGGACTTGAACCTCAGCCTGGAACCTATCCCACTGGCCTCGGGAGGACTTCGGTCTCTCTTTGTTACCTGCCATCCTCGTGGCAGTCTGCATTTTCCAAGGCTTCTATAAATGGCCTCCTGTCACATAGGTTCTCTTTCTGCCTCCTTATTTCAAGACTCCTTTTGGAGTTGTGGTTATCCCTAGTGTGCCAATTTGTGTGTCTGCACACCTACTCAGCTTCCGGCTGGGTTTTAATCTGGAGCTCTCATAGAAAGGCCACTGGGGCACTGTGCACCAACCTAGAGTGCTTACCCTGCAGAGCAGTGGCTGGAGCGTATTTTACTTCTGGCTCCGTGTCACACCCCACTGATAACACAGGCACATAGCCAATAGCACCTGGTGGGCCAGTGGCTCTGATTGGAGACACTCTGGGTGTGGTGTGGTGGCTTGACCTGTGGTATGGGTCTGTGTCACCCCAGAGGTTCGTGGTGTGGTCTGGCTTCCCGTCTGCTCCATCCCTCTGCTTTTAGTTGTTTGTTTTCCGTAATTTTGAGCTGTGAGAGTTCTTTGGAAACTCTCCCTTCCTGATTTGCAAATATTGTTCCTCAGTCTGTGTGGACTGTCTTTCCATTCTCCTGACAGCTTTCCCCACAGTTGGTTTTTAATTTTGAGGGAGTCTAACTCAGCGATTTTTCTCTCTTTGGTGGATTATGGTGTTTAGATGTCATATATAAGATGTCTTTGTTTCGCAGGGTTTTATGGATGTAGAGATCTGCATTTGAGCCTGGGTTTGGAGTTGACCTGGGTACACAGTGTGAGGCATGGTAAACAGATAGCCTATTTGGTCTGTAGTCGAGAGGACCGTCTTTTCTCTAGTTTGCTGAGAATTTTGTTTGGGTTTGGTTTTGGTTTTGTGTTTTTGTGTTTTGTTTTTTTTTTTAATTAGGAGTGGATGTTGTACTTTGTTTCTTAAAGCCTGTTATCATTGGGCGTTAAATTGGCCCATGTTTGGGGAGAAAGCCGACTTAGTCGTGATGTTTTATCTTCTTTGCATGCAGTTGAATTATTGAACACATCTACAAGTGCCATGTTTTCCCCCTTAGCCGTATGTTTTGTATCGCTCGCGAAAGTTTCTGTCTCACCCAAGCTGTTGCAATCCTCAGCACAGTACACCACCATAACCCTTTCAGTGTCCCTGGATGTGAGTGAGCAATTGGCACTGTCCTTACGCACGCACGCCTCCTCCAGCGCCCTGCACCTTCTCTCTCATAATTCAGGAGAGAAGCGTGTGTTGATTTTGTTGATCAACTCAGAACAACAATTTTTGGTTTAAGTAGCTTCTCCACTGTTGAAACCCCTGCCCCCCGCAACTGGTTTCTGCCCTGAACTTTCTTCTGCCCTTTGCTTGCCTGTTTTAACTTCCTCTTTCCTTCTGGGTTCCCTCAGCTAGAGACTCGGTTCACCGGGCAGTGTTGTCTTTACCAGCATAGGCATTTCCTCTCGTCCTGTTTCAGGTGCATCCTAGAACTTTTGATATTTACAATCTTTGTTTGGGTTTTTTTTTTTTGCTTGTTTGTTTTTGTTTTTCTTATTGTCATCAAGCTTAAAATACTCTATAACCTCATTCTACTTTTTAAAATAAATATTTATTTACCTTACTTGTGTTTGTGTGGTCAGGCAAATGCCATCCAAGCATGTGGAGGTCAGAGGACAATTTGCAGAAGTCGGTTCTCAGCTTCCACCATGTGGGTCCTAGGGACCAAACTGGGGTCCTCAGGCTTGGCAACAAGCACCCTTTTCCTGCTGAGCCATCTCACCAGGCCTATCTATTTCTTGTTTGATCCATGAGTTCAACAGTATGTCATTCACTTTCCAGGTGTTTGGAAATTTTCCAGTAATCTTTCTGTTACTGCTAATTTAAACGCATTGTCAAAAGGTGTATTCTATATTTCTTAATTTTACTGGACCCATTTGCGGTCCAGAATATGGAGATGGTTTGCATGCACTCTGAGCATGTGTTCTCTTGCTCAATGGGGTGTTCTGTCTCTATGGGATGGAGACTGATGGCTACATTACAGAGAAGTTTCTGGAATCACCAACTTGCCTACTTGCTCTAGTAATTACTGAGAGGTGGAGATTGAAATCCCTAATTATAATTGTAGATTAGGGTCATCAAGGTGGCTCAGGGGGTAAAGGCACTTGTTAAAGCATGATGGCCTAGGTGCGAGTCCCAGAATCCCAATAAAAGTAGAAGAAGAGAACTGACTCTACAAACAAGTCCACTGACTTCCACATGTGAGGTACGGTGTACACATGCACACATATACATCACACAAATAATAAATAAAATAATGTTTTTTAAGGGAGGTTGGTTTGTTTTTGTTTGTTTGTTTGTTTGTTTGTTTCAAGACAGGGTTTCTCTGTGTATCCCTGGCTATCCTAGATCTTGCTCTGTAGACCAGGCTAGCCTCAAACTCACAGAGATCTGCCTGCCTCTGCCTCCCAGAGTGCTGGGATTAAAGGCGTGTGTCATCACCAGCTGGCTGAAATAAAACATCAAAGAATAAATTTTTTTAAATTTATAGATTAGTCTGCTCCTTTCATGTGTGTGTGTGTATGTGTGTGTGTGTGTGTGTGTAGGGGGGCTGTGTGTTTATATATGTGGGCAAATGTGTGCTTACATGAATGTGTGTGTGGACAAATGTCTGTACATGTGTAGACTGGGATTTGATGTTGAGTGTCTTCCTCAGTCTCCACCTTAGTTTTTTGAGACAGCGTCTTTCACTTAACCCAGTGTTCCCCAGTTTGGTTAGTCCAGCTGGCCAGCAAGACCCAGGAGTCCTGTCTCCAGCTCCCCCGCATTGAGATTACAGGCACAAGCTGCCGTGCCTGACTTTTTAAAACATGGGTGCTGGGGATCTGAACTCAGTTTCTTGTACTTGCGTGCAGCAAACCCACTGAACTCCCCAGCCCCATCAGAGTTGAACCCCTATGTTCTGACTGCATGGATTCGCCACTAACCGACCCTGTGCCACTGTGAATTGGTCCTGTGTGTATCCCTAGAAATCCACCTTGTGTGATGTTAATACAGCCACACCAGCTTCCTTTGGCTGAGATGGAGTAGAAGGTCCCTTTCTCTCCCTGCTTACCACATAGTGGGGCTTTCCATTTCAAGTCACATCCTTCAGGGTCCCACGGTGTCCACACAGCTTTCAAAACCAGTCGACGTCAAAGGGAAAAAAACATTAACTCCACAGTGATGAAAGTGCGGTCTATATGGCCACGTGTGCCGGTTGCTCTTCTCACTGGTGAACAGCATCTTTTTTCTTTTCTTTTAGATGTATTTATATAATGTATATGCATGCTCTATCTGCATGTACACCTGCACACCAGAAGAGGGCACCAGATCCCTTTATAGATGGTTGTGCGCCACCATGTGGTTGCTGGGCATTTAACTCAAGAGCTCTGGAAGGGCAGCCAGTGCTCTTAAGACATTCAGCCGTCTTTTTCCTTTTTCCTCTTTTAACTCTGCCAAAGCCCCCAGCATGCGGTATGGCATCACCCATACTCAGGCTACGTCTTCCTGCCTCAGCTAAACTCCTCCAGAAACACCCTCACAGATGTGTCCAGATGTGTAGTGAGACTCTTGGTTTCTTTAAAAACCCAGTTATGTTAATATGTTTTTGTTTTAATCCCAGGTGTAGGATATGGGGCTGCTTCAGACTGTCCACAGTTGCTAACCATGATTTGTCTCATGTTCTAGGAGGGGCGTAATATTTTTTTTTCCTATCTGCAGATAGCTTAGATTTAAATTTCTGGGGTCTCTTGAGAGGATATAAATATGAGACCCCTGAGAGGGCCTGCAGCAGCTGCTGCTGCTGCCCCTGCTGCTTTTCCTGTTGGTCCATGCTGCTGCTTTTGCTGTTGCTGTTTACTGGATTGCTGGTTGCTGGCTGGAGATATTCTAATGAAGAAGATTATAGATTTGCCCCCCAGGGAACTCAGTATTCCTAATCAGCAGGAAGTGATCCAAAGAGGTCAACGCCCCTTTTCCTCTGCATCCTTCTTTTCACCTACTTAGTGTTAGGGGGCTTGAAAGGGGGGGAAGGGTGGTAGATATAAGAACTCAACAAAGCAGCCAAAAAGCCCAGTTACATTCAGAGGATTTCTTCAGTCTTCTAGATGATTCTAAGTCCTGCCAAGTTTACAATGACTAGTCATCACACAGGGTTTATGTCCTGGTGGTCAGAAAGATGGCAGCTTACCCAGCAGGAAAGGTACAACCTTGCTCTGCTGATATCCTGTCCAGGGAGTCCCTTCATACAGCTGTGAGGAAGACAGAAAACACACTCAAACTGAATTCGACGTCCAGAGTGACAGGATGCTCAACAATGAGAAGATCACTACAGACAGTGGGAGTCCGAGTCTCTGCTGCAGATGGGGGAAGCAAAGAAGCCGTGTCCACTGGCCTGCCTTAGTGTGATGGGATCCTAAGGCCAAAGACAGCTTTGGGAAATCCGGAGGAACTGAGTCAGTAGTGCAGTTAAACTACAGCTACTTAGCCTGTGGTGTCTCCTGGTGTTGCTGGCTTGGTTTAAAGGACAGCTGGGAGGTCGGCGGGCTTGTAGGCAATCTCCCAACATGCCTTTGTTTTCTCATCTCCTCTTCTTGGACTAGGCGTGGGACTGTGGTGTGGGTTCATAACTTAGATGTTGGAGGCCTCACCCCTAGCACAGTGCTGCTGGAAGCTGGTGGAACCTTTGGACGGTGGGACTGAATGGGGGAGGCGGGGCATGTCTTAAGTCGTTGTGGAGGTACCATTGAAGGAAACCATGACCTGCATCTCTCAGCTGGTGGACATGTGAATGGTTTGTTTTGCTCCCATATGCTCGCCCCACCCCCATCCCTGGCCATCATGATATTAGCTCATGCAGTGACTCAAACTCAGGACACAGGGTGGCCAAGAGGCTACCAGACCAGCCAGGGCAGAGCCAATTGCCTTTTTAGACACTGTTTTCTTAACAGTTTAGGCCAGAATGGGTTTCTTCTGGGATACTGGAATCCTTGTTTTTCCCAGAATCCCCAGCTCTCTCAGAATGCCTGGATCTCCAGGGCATCCTGGGTCTTTCAGAATTCTTGCCTCTCTGCATTGTTTGGAAGCCTGAACTGGAAAAGAGACAGCCTAGGACTGTGCCCTCCAGCTCCCATGGAGCCACATAGCTGCCCTCACTTGGCTACCTGTCACTTCCCAGAAGCCCTTTGGTTGCTTGGCAGGAGATGCCAAGCAGAGCACTTCCCTCTGAGCATCTAGGCCTCCTTTCTGGGAGCCAGGGACACCGACTGTCTGGGAAACCAAGCTGTCTTCAGTGGCTTAGGATGTGTCCCCCAGTCTACCGGAAGAGGCCCCAGCCACCCGAGAACTCTCCTGCCTCCCTTTGCTCCCGGTGATCCAAGTTGAGTCTCGAGCTTTTCCAAGATAGATCGATTTTCACATAGGTGGATCATACCAGTTCTTTATTGTCCCATCCCATTGAACCCCAGCATTACCCACCCCTCCCTGGCTGCAGAGTTGATCTCGTAGCCAGTACCTGAGTCAGGACCTGAGTTGCCTACCCTGTGTCATTCCCCCATGGCACCTTCCTCTAGAGGCCGTTGCCACAGTGCCCCCATCGTCTTCTAGTATTTTCTGTGACCGGCAGGTCAGCTGGAGCTGGGGGAGGGGGCACCCCTGCCTGTGTGCCTTCAAAAGAGTACTTCTGAAGTCTGGGAGTGAGAGGCATCTTACCTCAAAGCCCACATTGCCTTTTCCAGTGCCTGTGGCACAGCACTAGCTGGGACCCATGAGGACAGTGTCTTTTTGTGAAGGAGGCCCAGCCTCTTTCCTAGGACAGGAAGCTCCCACAATGAGGAGAAAGGTCCCTCCAGGGCATAGCACCTATCCCAAAGGTAGCACGTCCAGTCAGGCTTATGGGTAGTGGCAGCATCTTGCTGGAAAGGGCCCCATTAAGCCCTAGTCAAGGCATGGTGGCTACCTTAGGACATAGGCATCAGTCCTCATCCTGTAACTCTCCTGTGGTGGCAGAGGTGGCTTTCAAGATAGCACCTCTGGGGACTTGTTAAGATCCCTGTGGTCACCCAACCCAGCCCCACAACCTACTACCCCAATCCAGTACCCGCAACCCGCCACCAGGTGTGGCAGGTGTGGCTTCCACCAGAACCAGCAGTCAGAAGTGAGCTCCAATCAGAGAGGCCACCTTTTGGAGGATGGTCTTGTGGTTCGCATATAGGGGGATGCGCCGGTCTACCACCTGCCATTCAGTAGCCGTCCCCGGGCCACAGGTTGAGTCCTTTGGATCCTGGGTGTACAAGTTCTGCAAGGACAGACAGCAGTCTACATCTACCCAGCAGCCCTGCTCCTCAGGCTGCAGGGGCCAGTGCAGCTTACAATACTGTCTCCCGCCCATGCCCGCCGTATGACACAGGATCGCCTGCTCCAGGAGCCTGAGCTGGCCGTGTGGGGTCCTACAGTCCCAAATGAATAGAGAGATGTGACCTTACCCAGAGGCCTTCATTCTGCCTGGCCACCTGGATTTCACAGAGTGGACCGTTCCTGGCCTAGTTCTAAACCAGCAGAATGGCAGGCTATGCCCAATGCCTGCAGACAGATGTCCATGCAGAGGGCACAGGGAGCAGAGGAGGCCATGCCAGCCTCTCTCTGGACATGGTCCTCAAGTCCTCTGGTGCCGGTTAATATGGACCGTCACCTTGACAGGGTCTAGAACCACCTTAGAGACAAATCTCAAGGCAAGTCCATGAGAGGCTGTTTAGACTGAGACTAAGGAAGGAAAGCCCATTCCCGAGGTGGGTGGCACCGTTCCTTGAGATGAGATTCTGGGATACAGGAGATGTTGAGATGCTCGCCAGCCACCATATCTGCCCCCTGACTACAGACGCAATGTGGCCAGCTACTTCGCACCTCCTGCTGCCATGACTCCCCAGCCATGACCAGCCATGAGCCAAGATAGACCCTCCCTCAAGTTGCTTTTTCTCCAAGTATTTGGTCACAGCAATATAACTAACCCAGAGCTCGCTGAACGGCCTGGGTACAGGCCCACTGCTCAGCCTCTACTCTGGCTGTCTGGCCTCTCCCTGGCGCCCCCTAGGTCCCTTCAGGATGAGAATCTGCATGTTAGCCTCCCACCCATAGGAGACCCAGCTCTGTCTCGAGGCCCCAAGCAGACCGCTATGGAGAGGGCCCTGAGACATGTCCGGAGCACTCCACTGTGCTCCCTGCTCTCTGGGGGGTGGTCCTCATACCTCTTCCAGCCTCTTCAGCTCCACGTCATTCTGGCCCTGGAAATGGATGCTGACAGCCACCGTCTCGATCCAGGCATTGTCTGTGTTCCTTGGGTCATCCACGTACCCTTTGTACACCTGGAGGCCAGGGCATGGGTAAGCTAGCCGACTCCACAGTCCACCCTGCAGGAGCTCAGTTCCACAGGGAGGAAGGGCCTCCTGGGGCAGGGTCTGAACATGCCTGGCTATCCCACTTCCTCCCTGACCAGTCTCAAGTCCACACACACAGCCCCCTGACCCTACTCCTGGCTTCTGGCTCAAGTCAGCATAGTACCCTGCTGCCTATACTGGGCATCCATGGCTCGCTCTCCTCCTCAAGGATTCTGCTCAGGGAGAATTCTCCTAGACAGCAGAGGCCAGCACTACACAGCCCCAACTCAAAACGAGAGTTCAGAACTACAATCCCAGAGACAAAGGCAAATGGCTGCCCTGGAGGATGGGAGCTTCTTTTTTTGGTTTTAGAACTAGAGTGCTAGGAGTATATAAATGTGAAGGGATTGTTCATTCTGGACAGAGTCTGTTGGCCCCCTAGTGGTAATAAAGAGTAATTACAGGAAACAGTCTGGGAGAGGGGTGCTGTAGGGGGCGTGGCCTGAGCTTTCTCAAAGAGGGTGAGGTACAGGCATTCCAACCCTGTTTCTGGATGTGTTTATCCACAGAGTCAGTCACTCCAGACTCGTGTCATGTGAATTTTACTCTAGTAAGAAAAGAAATTATTTTTTGAAGTTGTAATAGAGAAGGCAGTGGTGTCCAGTGAGGCACTGTGCCAATGATGCCATCCAAAACTGAGGAGCTTCCTGGTAACAAGAGGAATCACCAGCCGTCACTCTTGTTTCTTTCTAAGACACGGAACAGCTGGACTAACCCCCAGAGGGATGTTGAAATTGGTCACGGTATATCTACCAATACATTAGTCCCAACAAACAGAGACTAATTTGTAAATCCAGACTTAAATACAGCTTCTGAGATGCTGTGAAAAAGCAAGTCATAAACTGTTCATGGCCCGTGCCCAGGAACACACATGTCTGTGTACAGAGAGCCACCCAGACTGACTAAGGAGGGTGGAAGGTCCTATAAAGAAGTTAGCATCAAAGCCCTGTCTAAGGATTCACAGCAACATGGTTTAGCATTTGGAACTCAGCACGCAGGGCTCAACACACAGGGGGTGGAACCTACCTCTGTGCCCTGCATCAACAAGGTCTCAAAGGCCACCCAAAACTCTTGCCGGAGGACCTGTTTCAGCTTCCGTGGCAGCATCTCCCCTGGCTCCCGAGAGCCCTGAGCAGAGAAGTGAAGGCAGGTCAGCAAGACATGCCAACTGGAGCCCAGGCAACCCACAAGCCCATCTCCTCTGGCCACCTGCCCAACACAGGCAGCCAGCCAGTCCCCTGGAAAGCTGAAGGCGGCAGTGTCTGTCAGCCTGGAGTCAGCTGGCCAACTGAGTGACACTAGCCAGATCCACCATCCATGTCAGCAGTCCACAGCCTGAGCAGGGGTATGGAGTTAAGGAGGGACGGGGCCGCCACTGTGACTCCAGGAAGGCAGCTGAGCCCTATCACCGCTTTCCACCATCCTGGCCTCAGAGAGACAGACACTATACTCTAATTATGTGCCTGTCCCCAGTCCCCTCTGCCTGGTTCCTGCTGCTAGGCTCTTAGCATCCAGAAGGCCTAGATGCTGCCCTGGCCTTGCAATCCACCTTCTAGCCTGAAGACCCTGGCTTACACCACTGGCCCCTACCAAAGCAGCCACTGAACCATGAGCATAGAAAGAGATCTTAAAAGCAGGACAGCTTTTTGTTGAGTTGGGGGAAAATCACAGACACAGGGAATGGGACAGAGGCAGACGGGACGGGCAGGGGTGGGGGTGGGGGTATCGCCAGATGGGCTGTATTATATAGGCTTTGTGCCACAGCAAAGGCCAAGCTGGTCTAAATCCTCCCGGCAGGACAAGAGTCTGTGGCCTGACCCCTACCTTAAAGTGGACTTAGGGACAGTACAAGTTGATGTGGGAAAAAATGAGCAATGTGGAGTCACACTGGCGTGAATAGCCTGGGCCCCTGTACCCTAATTCTGTCATTACCAGAGGGTGTAGGCGATTCTCGATTCTCGCTCTCCTTCAGCCCTGCAGCCAGCTACTGTTCCTGAGCAAAAGGCCTGTGCAACACCCCACCCTTAACCCTTAAACAGCACCCTTCTGCTTTTAGGGCTCAACTCAGACTGGAGAGAGAGAGAGAGAGAGAGAGAGAGAGAGGCAATCCACGTCTGAGCCCCTGTGAGTTGTCCCTGCACTGAGCTCTGCTGTCCAGGAAAGCCTGGCCTGGGATGCACCAGAGTGCCAGTCTGCAAGGAAGTCAGGGAGGGAGCGCTGAAAAGGCGCCGCACCATAGTAACTCACGCAGGGTGATGGGAGGCTAGGATGGTCACCCTGCCGCCATCCCTGCCAGTGACTGTGGGAGGCTGGTACTCAGGCCCTGAGTGAGACGGGACAGATAAGGTGCCTGGCTTACCCCCGGCAGGGCCCAGTGCTCAGAGTGCGGCAGTTTCATCACTAGCACCTCCAGCATCTTCTTTACACTCTTCCGGCAGATGGCTCCACCCTGGTTCCTCTTCCACCTACACAGGGGACCCATTTTACACCTTCATAGCCACAGGTGCCCTCGTGCCGAGCAGTTAGCAGGGACTCAGACCCACTGCTGCCTCCCCCACAGCCTCAACCCCCACCCCTACCCCCATTCTCCTCCTCCCCATGCACCCCACCCCACCCCTCCCTCTTTCCCAAGTATTCTGCCTAGTCCCCAGACAGAATGGAGACAGAGCCACAGGGAGAGAGTCCATCCCCAGCCTTTGGTCCAGTTGCCCAGGGCCACAGCTCTCTGGCACTGCCAGGAGAGCCTAGTATCTTGCTGAGTTCCATGCAGCCTGGGCTAGGACCCCAAAAGGATCCCCCAAGTACAGCCAGTCAGCACCTGCCCAGAAGGTAGGCAGGACCCAGGGTTGGAAACATCATGTAAAAGCTTGAGGGGTGAACACGTGAGCGTGCCAGGCTGTCTTAAGAGTGTGGAATTGCACATATCCCCTGGTAGGAAAACTTCCAAATGCTAACATTACAGTGGGAATGTGGGTGGGTTTTGTTTTGTAACATTTTCTCTTTAGCTCTAGACAGTTTTTATCAGCCCCCTCGTAGGGCTAAGGGATCACCCCAAGAAACCTAAACAGCCTCCAGGAGAAAAGCAGTAGCCTGGGCTTTCTCAAAAAGGATCCGTGTCTGTGTTTTTCCATAGGCTTCACAAAGTACCAAGTACCAAGGCCATCCTCTAGGTCCTCAGAACATGTCGGGGTGGGGGCATCTTTGGAGCCACGTGACAATGACGGGCATGGCACTCACCGAGTAACCACTGGCTGCAGTGTGTGGTTGGGTCCAAACCAGCGGAGGCTCCCACGTCCGCGCAACCCCGTACGGCCCATGGGGTTCCTAGGTTAGAAAGGGTTCACTTAGCCACTGCATCTGATAGAGAGGTTAGGAGCAGGGACATTGAGCAGGGGAGGCCAAGTCACAATGGGCACGCACACACACAGGCAGGACCATCCTGAGCCCTCTCAGGTCCTTCTTGTGCATCTGTCTCCACTCCTGTGTCACAACAGCAGGTAGTACCTGTCATCTCAGCACAGCTCCTCCTCCCTGTCACTCACCCGATGACAACTGACGTTCCGTCCTAAGCATTCTTCTTCCCATCGGTCACAGCCCCATCGTGCAGACACCCAGGTTTGAACCGTGGTCTGTTTCATGCCGCCTCACACCCCCCCCCCCCGCTGCCACCTTGTACAGCCTCTGGCTCAAGGGACAGTAGCCCACTCTGTTCCAAATGTTCCCCGAAAACACCAGCCTCCCATTTCCCTCAAGCCCCTTAGCATCCTCTACTCCACTGCTCCCCCTGCTGGCCACATCCCATCTGGAAGCGAAGCTGTGTTCACAGGTCATTTGCTAGAGATGCTGGGCAAGTTTACCGCAACATGGGCCCACCAGCCCCACGCTTGGGCAGCAGAGTGCTCTCCTCACACCTGACTGTGGTCCCTGCCTTTCCAACCATGAGTTAAAGTCCGAGGGGCTGGAGAAAGATGGCTCACGGGTTAAGAACACTGACTGCTCTTCCAGAGGTCCTGAGTTCAATTCCCAGCAACCACATGGTGGCTCAAAACCATCTATAATGTGATCTAATGCCTTCTCCTGGGCTGCAGGTGTACTTACAGGCAGAACACTGCATACATAATAAATAAATCTTAAAAAAAAAAAAAAAGGATGAGAGTCAAAGTCCCCAGGTACCAAGAGACCCATGCGCTGGGGACCCTGCTAGGGTGGATCCAGGAGCCTTCTCAGGAAAGGTACAAAGAAAAGCTCTGAGGGGATGACACAAGTTGATTTTCCTTTCCTCTTCTTGTGTGCTTTTACCAGAAAGAAATGTTATCTTGCTCTGAAAGGAATACCCCACAAAGGCCGGCTTACTGACACCAGCAGAGGCTCGGCATACTCACAAGGGGAGCCCGTGCTGGACCACATAGACTCCGTGGAAGCTGCGACGATCTGTCAGTCCATCCACAACATTGTAACTGATCTTAGAAAGAGGTTCTGCCATGCTGGGGGCAAGCAAGAGGACATGTCCCTATAAGAAGGAGGTTATGACAAGAGTAGAGACACAGCGGGACAGCGGCTTGGCCTCTACTGGTGGCCCAACTTCAGTAACCACGGGCCTTTCCTTCCAGAGGGGCCTCTGGCCATAGCTCAAATCCACTGTCAGGATGACTTGTGCCCAGGGCTAGAAGAGCTGCCTTGAGGTCCCTGGGGAAGATGAAGCAGAGCACGCCTGGGCCTGCCCCATGTGAATTCTGGGGTCCCTGTGGAGAAAGGGACACTCACTCTCCCACTGGGTCTGTGACAGCCACATCATTCTCGGCTGTGTAAAACGGAGGGTCATAGATCAGAAACTCCACCTACAACAAAGCAAATGAATTTCCTCAGAGTTTCACCCTCCTCCCAGGCAAGCTATGTCTGAGTACCTCCCCCATAGTGCACGGGTATCTCCCAGCCCCAGTAGAGTTGAGGAGGAGACTCCAAACAAGCATTCCAATGGAGCCAGCCAGAGCATTGCAACTAGATGGTGTGGACCCCTCCCAGGAGCTACGTGGGCCCCTGGAGGTAAAAAAGATTCTGAGTAGAAGAGAAAAGGTAAGAAGTAAGCAGCAGCCTGGAACGTTCCAGAAGAACTGAGAGACAACCTAGGGGAAGGAATGGCAACAGGCAAGCAGGTGACCCCCCCCCTCGTGCCGTTATCTCTGTCTCTTTGTAGAGGTCTCTCTTTTATGCCTGCCACTCAAAAAGGGGGACAGGATAGCTGGAGCACCTAAGAAGCTGCAGCACTGTCCCTGGCCCCTCCCACAGTTTAGCTATATGGCTCATGCGATTTGCATGTCTTGCTTAGTTCCCTCACCTGTCAAATGCTCAGATGACCAGAGAGGCTATAGTGGGTGGAGGCCACCATGATCACAGGAGGGGCCTCTTCTTCTCCCCAGCAGCCTAGCACCTCCTGCCTTGGCATACACACAAGAACTGTACTCACCTCCCAGGGCACCTTCTCATTAGGCACAGGGAAGCGCGTGACGCGGGCACTGGGGTAGAGGAGGTGCCGGGCGCTCACGTGGTAGCCATCTCCTGCCTCCCCTGCTCTCCTCCTGGTACTCAGCTCGGTGGTGGTGGTGGTGGTGGCGGCGTCTGGATCATCTAAGGCCCTTTGGGGTGCTAGAGACAGTCACATGTTTGAATGCCTGTCCCGAGACCCCCCCACTTCTCATCCCACGGATCTCAGCCATGGAAGGACAAAGAAGAGAGCCCACCACCCCCTAGCAGACGTTGAAATGTCTCAGCAGTGAGCTAACCTCACAGGCTGCTACAGGGTCTGTCCAATCAACGGGGGGGGGGGGCAGGGGGGGGCGAGTTTGCTTCCTAGGGGCCAGCCACACCTAAAGAAGACCGTGGCCATGCATGGCCATTTCCTCCCTGGTAGCACATCTAGGGAAACAGGCTTTATTTTCTGTGCCTTGGTTGACATGCTGTTAGCCTTGGTCACCTAGAACTCTTCCCTGCTCCCAACTTTGCAGCAGGATGTGCAGAAGGGAGTCAGGAAAGAGGAAATCAGTGAGATGTGTAGCAGCTGCCCCTGGGAGTCCAGTAATGGTGCAAGCCAAAGACACTTGCTCGGCTCACAGGCAGAGGTGAGGGTTGACCCCACGGGGCATGGAGACAGCTACAGCCAAAGTCTTTTTTCAGCCAAACCCCTAGAGTTCCCTTTCCTCCCAAGCCATCCCCCAGACTCAAAACTGTACAGGTTATTGGAGACAGCTCCTGAGAGACCATATATACTCAACCAGCATCAGCATACCTGTGCCTGAGCCAAAGCCACTGTCCTTCAGGTTCGTCACGATCCAGTGCAAAGCTCTGGATGTCTGAGACACCTGGATGGCATGACCCAAGAAAGATTAGGTTGGCACCCGTGGCCTGTGTGGCATGGGGCTTATGGCTAAAAGGACTAGCCTCAATGCCCAGTGACTCAGACACCCAGCTAGGCCATGCAGCCTCAGAGGAGAGCTTGAGATTGGTCCTCTATAGTCCCAAGATGTCTCATGGGTGGTCTCAAGTGGAAAGAGAGGCCGTGTATACTCTGGGACCACCAGGACCATGAACTGAATATGGGTGACTCACAGTTCAAACCTGAGAGAGTTCAGCATCAGAAGGCTTGAGTAGAATTTTCTAGAGAATAAAGAAAGTTCTTCTTCCCAATGGAAAATGATCTTGATCTCTCTCCCTCCCCTCCCCCTTACAAACCTCGATTTCTCCATCTTTTCCCAAAGTCCTTCGTCTCAGTGTCACCACTCCACAAAAAGCCCCACCAGTGCCTGACTTCCAACCTACCTGCTCCTCCAAGGAGGCCAGCCTCTGCTCCATGGAGCCTGACCTCTTCACCTGGTCCATGTTGAGAAGATCCACCACAGTGTCCACTCTGAAACAGGACAGATGAGCAAGCTTTAGGGACCCCGCCAATTACAGAAAACACGATAGCCCAATTCTAGACAGCCCCACCAAACTCAGCAGCCCAGGAGTGCCACCCAACTGGCTCCCGTTCAATACTGTCTCCTGTAATGTGAAAGTGTCTACAACATACATCTCTACCATCAGAGAAAACTGTCCCAGCAGGCGGGCAACAGGCTCAGGTAGCTCAGCTCAACAGGCCACCTGGGGTGTCAGCTGGAGGAGGTTACTGTGTTCACAGAAGCCTGCTTATCTAGATTTGCTGCATGGTGCTGGGCCATATAGGCTCTGGAAGCTATCTCAGACAAGCTTGTGGGGACAGCTAGGTTGGTGTAGGTGGCGTACTGGGGCTGTAGGAGAATGTTTAGTTTGAACCAGAAGCCCCACCCCTTCCCACAGCCAGCTGTGTTTATAGTTAAGTGAAGCCAAGAGCTCTAAGAGGTTTTGCCCAGGGAATCCTTTACTTCCTCCCACTTACAGTGGCAACTGCTGGCAATATCCTTTTGTAATAAAGTGAGCCACTTTGTAATATCTGATCAGTGTTTCTGGGATGTGACCCAATTTAAACAGGCGTCCAGGAAGCCATGCTAAGAATCACGCTGAGTGTGCTGGCATCTGCTTCCCCACCCGGTGCACTGCCTTGGTCCACAAAAGATACCCTGGTGCCCCATATCTTTTTTTTTCCCAAGACAACCTTGCTAACATGTAAGGGTGATGTTTGCAGCCTGTTTGGAATCCCATGATTCAGTCGCCGTGATGCATGGGAACCATTTAGATTCACAGAAACCCCAAAACTCCCAGCCATGCTCTGTGGGTGAGAAGCTGGGATCAACTTAGCTCAACACAGTGCCATGATGTCCCGACACACGTAAGGGTGCCCCCTGAGTCTCAGGCCCCTCACTGTGTCCCCAGAGAGAAAGTGACTACACCAGGGTCCTCACAGCTCCCCTGTCACTCCGTGCTTGACATCACTTACTGGGGGCATAGATTTTTGTTAGAGACTTCTAGACAATAAGCCGGAGGTGCTGAGATGTTCCACCTTAGCACACTAGACACTATCCCCACTAGAATGCCTGTGGGAACCATCTTTGAAAATGTGATATTTTAATCATCCTTTTAAACCTCAGGAAATAACTGGAGGAGCCCAACTGCCTCTAGGCCCCAGGCTGGAAACTGGACATCAGATCCATTCTGAGCCTCCTACAAGGAGGGAAACTTGGGATAAGAGCTGAGTGGGCTCATGTGGCTGAGTTCTTCAGGGCTAGTCTACTTCCCTGAGACAGGAGAGTGCAAAGTCACCAGGACGGGCCTCCAACTCCAGGCTATACTGTTCACCAGTAGTGAATGCTGGACCATTCTACTTTCTACTTCTGTCCCTTTCTTGACTCTTTGTCACCTCAATGCCAAAGATGAAGCACCCGACGCATCTTCGTAAGTAAGGCTAGGGTTGGGATGCGGGTCATGTGCCCAGTCAACAGCAAGCCTTTGACACCATGCCATCAGAGTCCTCGAGCTGACTCTACTGACCCAGCGTCCAGATCACCCTGGTGATGGGGCACCTAGACATAAGCCCCATTTCAGAAGCTCCTTGGGTACCACATATCCCACTATCTGGGCAGTGGGCACAATTACTGTTCAGAATCAAATGACATCGTATAATCATTCTTGATGAGCATGTAATAGCGGGTGCTGAAGGGCTGTGGACCCAGGGCCCAGCCCTTTAAACAGACAATGAGAGTGTGGTATCCTATCAGCTGAGAACATAGCCCAGCCTGCTGTAGGCCAGCCAGGCCAGGATCCACAGCTCAAGAACCACACAGCATTTGCTGAGTTTCTGCCAGGCTCTGGGCTTTCTCTGGGGGCTGATGACTGTCAGGAGGGGGGGGGGCTGTAGGAGTCTGTCCCTGTTCTCAGGAAGCTCATAGAGGAACATCTGGGTACCCCCAGCCCACTGTGGTGGTTTGAATGAGAAATGTCCTCACAGTTAATGGCCCTGTTTGGGAAGGTGGGGGGGGGGGGTCTATTCTTGTTAGAAGATGTACTGGTGGGTTTTGAGATTTGCACTCTTGGCTTCGTGCTAACAGTTCAAGATGTGAGCTCTCGGCTCTGTGCTCCTGCTGAAATGCCGGCCACCTGCTGCCACACTGTCCCCACTATTATGGACTCTAACCCTCTGGATACCTGTAAGCCAAAATAAACTCTCTTCTATAAGCTGCCTTGGCCATGGTGTTTTGTTGTTGTTGTTGTTGTTGTTGTTGTTGTTGTTGTTGTTGTTGTTTTAATCACAGCTACTGAAAAGTAACTAATACACCCCCAAGCAATCGATTGATGCATTCACCAACCAATGAGCCTACCTCCAAATCTTCCGATAAACCACAAATGAACCTGAAACAGACTCACCAAACAATACATTCACAAAACCATCAACTAACACACCAGTAAACCTGCCAGCCAGCCAGCCAGTCTACAGACCTGTTAAAGGTATGGACAGGGAGTGTGGAAGCAGGAAAGACCCTCCAATATAATGACACTATGTAGAAGACTGTTCTAAGCAGAAGGCATCCCAAGGACTAACTTGATGCCATTGTGCTCAACCTAACTCAACCAAATGGTTCATCTTTGCCTAGCTTACCCATCGTGGTAGGTACAAGGGGCTTTGACTATCAGCTAGTTCCTTGAGGTTTCTTGGTGTTGCCATCATTGTCACCATGACCACCATCACTATCAGGAGAAGCGCCACCACGCTCAACACCATCATCTCCATCATCACCAACACCGTCACTATAGTAACCAACACCTCCAACACTAACCTCATTGTCACCGTTGTCATGGTGTCATTTCAACATCATCACCATGATCACCGCTACAATTGCCATACCATAATTGTCACTTCCATCATTACCATCCTCTCCATCACTGGCTATCGTCAGAATCAGGTCCCTGTTAGCTTGTCTGAGGACAGTGACATCCAGTTTTCGCTCCCACAAGTGTGTAAGGAGCCAGCCACGATCGTGCCAGCCGCACCCAATAATGGCGCTGGTCTGTGTGCTGCTATCTGTAAACAATTGCCAGTACGCATGCGTTTGCTAGAGCTATCTCTAGTCACCCCTCCCGTCAGGGGGATTATGCTAATTGTAATTACGCTTGTGTAAGCTGTTGACCTATCTGCATTCATATGTTAATTAGGCATTCTGCCTGAACCTGTAAGGTGTTAACAGGCCACTTTAGATGGTATTTAAGTTCAAGCTCTAGGGGAGTTCGGGGTCTTTCGCTTCAGCTTCAAGGGCGCTCCCAATAAAGCGTGATTGGGAAGGATCCTGTGTCCAGCGTCTTTCCTGCTGGCAGGGGGTCACGTCACAAGTTGAGCACGCGTCCTCCCCCACCACGGGGACCACACCTAGGGTGGCTTTGGGGGCTACAGGACATAGGCATTCAGGGGGCGTTTCCCAGGGCTCCCAGCCTCCGTACTTTTCACTGATGCCCTGGATCTTCTGCTCTAGCCACTGTTTGTGCTGGAAATGCTGGTTATGAAGATAGTTCTCCTTCAGACAGAGCTCCCAGGTCAGGAGGGCCATCTCCTCGTTCTTCTCCAGTTTGTTCTCTGTAAGCAGGATGGGGGGTTAGCAAGGATCTAATAACCTGCCCAGGGCCCCAAGTCCAGGCCCGGGGGAGGGGGGAGGGGGAGCTACTGGCTTATGCTGGGGGGTGGGGATGGAGGCAGGGAAAGCCCAGCAGCATGAAAAGTCATCTTTCCCAGGGCTCTGAGAGGACACACACACACACACACACACACACACACACACACACACACACACACTCAGGACCCCTGCACCCAGGATGGCGGGACTGCACAGTGGTGGGGTGGCAGGGGAGGGGGGAGGGGGCGGGGACTCACTGAGCTGCTTGTGCCTCTTGGCGGGGATCTTCAGGACGATCCTCTTGATCAAGAGCTGCAGATGGCTGAGGAGGATGAGCGGGGGAGGGGCCGGGGGACGGCCGTGGTACTCCTCAATCAGGTCGTGGCGCTGGAACTTCCAGATCTGGTCTGTGTGTTCCTGCACCTCCTGGAACGTGTAGCTGGTGGGAGGCAGAGGTAACAGAAGGTTTGCGAGGGACACAGCCTGCCCGGGCCAAGTGCCTGAGACTGCAGACACAGGTAAACCGAAGGGAAACCACAGGGATTTGAGATCTGTGTTCATGAAGAAGAAGAAAAGATGGCATCTGGGAGGGGGCCAGACACGGGCACTGAACTCTGCGGAGGATCTAGTGATTCGAAGAAGCAGAGGGTGGTGTCTCAGGCACTTCAGGTACCCAGGTCTCACACAGAGACCAGGGAGCACGGGAAGGGACATGTGCCACCTCATCAGATGGCTTTTTCTGCCTCAGGGACAGAGTCCTCCCCTCTCCCTACCCGTACCCATGGTTCTCTGTGTCCAGAATACTTTAAATGAGAAGGAGAAGCCCCCAAACTCAGCTGGTGAGAAAAGAGTACACTGTGCACATCACAATGGAGGGACTGCCAAAGGTCCCAGCCACCAGGAAACTGTCTGCAAGGACAAGAGGGCCAAGGGCTCAAGGGTTTCACCGTGGGCAGGCTGATCCTTCCATGACTGAGCCATGCAGTGGGTCATAGGGCCCCAGTCAGAGGACAGGGGCTACGGGGCCCCTGGGAACGCCAACACGGAAAGGATGGCGTGCTGGCTCCCCGGGGAGCTGAGCACACGCACACTCGTGTCAGGTTGTCACGTGCTAACCTGTGCACACGCCAGTCCAGAAGAGCCCCACCTGCACAGGTGCCCACACTTACTTGAACATGGCGATGAGCAGATTAAGCAGCAGGATATTGGCGAAGAGCAGGTAGAGGCAGAGCAGGGTGACCGTCAGCCACTCGGGGAAAGCCGGCGTCTTCCCTGTCCAGTCGCTCTCAGGACACTTGGGCTTGTAGGGGTCTGTGCCATTGGGGCTGCACTGGTCCATGCTGAAATTTACACCTGTGGGGAATGGGAAGGGGGAACCAAAAAAAAAAAACACCACCATGTAGTCAGTCACCAGGACCCTAACCATCGGGACATCTAGGGCCCCCACAGGCTTGGACACCTCCACCCCAGGAGTTAGGGGCTGGGTGTCTGGCTAAAGTCCAAAGCCTGACAAGAGGCAATCTGTACTTGGATATCCCCAAGCAGGAAGCAGGCTATTAGAGAGGGGCCCGGAGCCAGAGCCGTCTCCCAGAGTGGCCCTCTGTAACCCATGATCCAGCCATCTCTCCCCAAAGGCACTTTGCATGGCTACAGTCATCAGTGTATGAGTTTTGATCCTGAGGTGTTTTTTGTTTGTTTGTTTGTTTTGTTTTTTGGTTTTTGAGACAGGGTTTCTCTGTGTAGCCTTGACTGTCCTGGACTCACTTTGTAGACCAGACTGGCTATAGTGTTTTGCCTGCATGCACACCTACCCACCAGAAGAGGGCACCAGATCTCATTATAGGTGGTTGTGAGCCACCATGTGGTTGCAGAGAATTGAACTCAGGACCTTTGGAACAACAGACTGCGCTCTTAACCTCTGAGCCATCTCTCCAGCCTCAGAAGGAAAGGATTTTAAAAGAAATAGTTAAAAATAAATAAACAAACATAAAATTAAAAAAAGAAATAGTTGAGGTGGCTCAGCCGTTTAAGAGCATATAACTGCCCTTCCCAAGGACCCAAGTTCAGTTCCCAGGACCCACCTCACATGGCTCTCAATGGCTGTTATTCCAACTTCCAGGATCATGTGTCTATCATGTGTGCATGCCCTCATACAGACACACACATACACATCATTAAAAATAAAATAAATCTAAAAGAAAAAAATAATAGCAACACATACTAAAAGAGAAAGCGATACCCCAGGATAAGCGTAGCAGTTCCAGACATGGCACTAAGCACATGAGTGATACATAGACATACATGCAAGCGAAATGCCAATACGTATAAAATAATAAATAAAAAGATAAGAATGACCCTTTTCTCACACACAAATGCGTACAGATAAAGCACACTTGTGGCTGCATAAAGGAAAAGAGGAGCACTGATGGGGCAAGGCTGAGAGCTAGGTTTTGCAAATGCGTCAGAGGCCAGAGGAAAGATGGAAGGCTATAAACCCTTACAGGACAAACACACTCATAAACCTTCTGAGCCTTGGGGTAGGCGACGCTGTCTCCACTGCAACACAGAGGCCCAAACGACTTTTAAAAACCTAGCTGTACCTCATTAAAATTCTATGCTTCGAAGAAAGGGTCTTCTCATAAATAAAATAAAACGACAACCTCTGTAATCACAGGAAGTATTGCAAACTAGTCCTTTGATAAAAGTCTTAAAAGCTCGATTTTTTTTAAAAAAAACTATACTGGAAGGGGGAAATGAGCACAGGATGGAAATGGACGTTTCTCCTGAGAAGATGCACAAATGGTCTGGTAAGCACATAAAAAATACGCTCACAGAAGCCATTAGAGGCCTGTAATCCAAACCCACAAGAGGACACCGCTGACACCGCCCGCAGTAACAAGTGTGAGGTGAGTGTGAAGAAACTGGAACACGTCGCCTCTGTGGAGCCAGCTCGCCCTGTTCTCAGAGTTAAACACACCCGTGCAAAAGCATAGACGTAAATTCGCAGCAGCCACAGCCACAGCTGCCAAACCCCAGAAAGAACAAAAGTGGACACAGCTTATGAATAACTAAAACGGGGCTCCGTCCGTGCAGAGAAATACAATTTAGCAATAAAATGGAATGAAGAGCTGATACCTGCTATAACTCCCTCCCCTCCCTCCACCCCCACCCCGTGAACCCTGAAAATGTGATAGTGGATGACAAAGCCAGACACAGCCGCCATATTAGGTCTGGTTTGTGTGACCTGTCTGGGAGGGCAAATGTGTGTCACAGCGGCCGACAGGTGCCTTCGTAGGACTGAGGGAGCGGGCAGCGGCTGTTGACGGGGCAGGGTCTGAAGCTAGCTTCCGTTACACACCATTCATGTGTAGACCTACTGTGGGTAGCCCATGGTGTGGGAAATCTACCTGAAGGGTGATGGTTTAAAGAAAAAACAAACAAACAAACAAACCACATGGGCCTAGAGAAATAGTAAAATGTTTCCCATAGTCCATGAGGACCTGATTTCAACCCCCAGGACGCATGTTGAAGGCCAGGTGTTATAGCTCACATGTCCAATACCAGGGCCAAAGAGGAGACAGGTAAATCCCTGGGACTCTGTCTGGCCAGCTTAACTGACTAGGCGAGTTCAGACCATTGAAAGATACTGTCTCAAAAAATGAGGGACAGGCTGGGCACAGTGGTCCATGCCTCTAATCCCAGCATCAGGAGGCAGAAGCAGGTGGATCTCTGTGAATTCCAGGCCACCCTGGTTTACAGAGTGAGTTCCAGGACAGCCAGGGCTAACAGAGAAATCCTGTCTTGAAAAAACAAAAAACAAGTCGGGCATAGTGGCGCACGCCTTTAATCCCAGCACTCAGGAGGCAGAAGCAGGCGGATCAATGTGAGTTCAAGGCCAGACTGGTCTACAAAGTGAGTCTAGAACAACCAAGACTGCACAGAGAAACTGTCTCAAAAAAAGGGGGAGGGGCGGGCTGGAGAGATGGCTCAGTGGTTGAGAGCACTGACTGCTCTTCCAGAGGCCGTGAGTTCAATTCTCAGCAACCACATGGCAGCTCACAACCATCTATAACGCTATCTGATGCCCTCTTCTGTCCTGCAGGCAGAGAACTGTATACATAATAAATAAATAAATCTTTAAAAAAAGAAAAAGAAAAGAAAACCGAAAACCAAAACACAAAATCAAAACAAAACAAAAAGGGACTGGAAAAATGGCTCAATGGTTAAGAATCCTTCTAGGGGACCTGGATTCAATTCCCAATACCTTCATGGAGGCTCACAGCTACATGTAGTCAAACACTCATATACATAAAATAAAAATAAAGGGAAAAGTAAAAAAAAAAAAAAACAAAAACAAAAACTAAAAACCAACAACAACAACAAGCAAACAATGTGTGTAACTCCTAAAGAATGACACCTGAGGCTGTCCTCTGGCTACCACACATGCGTGCATACTCACTCACACACACATATCATCCCCACACATGTACATGCACACACAGGCTCATACACAGGCACAGGGACACACATGCACCATAAGTCATCTTTTTTGTCAAGGACTAAGAATTTCTGACTGAGTAGGGGTAGACAATTGAGATGTAATCTGAAAAAAAAAGTAATTAAATAATAATTTTAAAAAAAGAATTTCTGACTGGCCAGGCATGGTGGCGCACGCCTTTAGTCCTAGCACTCGGGAAGCAGAGGCAGGTGGATCACTGTGAGTTCAAGGCCAGCCTGGTCTACAAAGTGAGTCCAAGACAGCCAAGGCTACACAGAGAAACGGTCTCGAAAAACCAAAAAAATAAATAAATAAAATTAAATAAAATAAGAATTTTTTACTATAGTGGGGTCAGGGAGGTGATGGGGTGGCTTTAACACTGTGGACTGCCAGCTGTGCCCCCTACATCTCTGGCATAGCTTAATTTCCTGCTAACAAAGTCTTCATTGACTGGAATGCACCCTCACTCTCTGTTTAGGGCTGTTAGCATCCAGGACAAGCTAACCCAACAGAGGCCTGGACTTTCCTGGTACTCAGAAAGCCACGCACCCTGGCTGGAAATGACTCCCGTCTCCTGTAACCTGGACTCTTCCAGAGCCCTAGGGGAGCACCCCATCTCCATCCCTCTCTACTCCCCTCACCCCTGAGATACCCGCCCATCACTGGGTCCCTACCATCGATGTAGGTTGGGATCTGCCCAAAGATGGTGAGGTAAGAGTGGTAGACAACCCCACGGAAGATCCAATCCACGCGGCTCTCGTTGTGGATGAGGATGGCTTGCTTGGCCACTCCGAAGGACACCACCCATACAGCCAGGAGGAAGAGGAAGAAGAAGACGTCCTTCATCTGCAGAGAGAGAAACAATGGGCTGCACTTCCGGCCCTGAATGCCCTCTTCCCACTGTCACCCTGATATGGATGCAGGATACTGGGGAGCAGCGGGGCGGGGGTGGGGGGAGGCTCCACAGGACCTCACAGAGCACACTGACATCTTCCTAGGGAGTCCCCTAAGACGGGAGTGGGAGCAGCAATGGGGCCCGTGCTGGGGCTGTGAAATGAGGGACATGGAAAACAGCCTGGAGGAGGTGGCCTTCGGGCAACTGTCTGAGGGACGTTCAAAGATTCTGAGGATGAGGCAGGGGCAAAACGGGACAAATGGTTAGGCTCTAGCCCCGTTCTACCGCCTTCATGATGGGTACGGCTCTCAGCTTCACTCACTGGCAGCCATGCGCTCCGGTTCCCTCCCCCTGGGTAAGCCCCTCGTGCCCTCACCATCCGCTTCACAATGATTATCTTGGGCCCCAGCGTCTTGCTGATCGTGAAGATGTGCATGAGGCGGAGGCAGAACATGATGAAGTCCAAAGACAGGATGACGCGCCCGGGGTACAGTGTCGCGGGGATGAGCCTGGCAGTGGGCAGGGTTCCACCTCAGCCTCTGCTCGCCAGGAGGCAGAGGTTTCCAAAACCTCTCCCTGGCTCGGGGGTGGTCCCTGGAGACACCAGGCTCTGGAGGAGCCAGGCCTAAATATGTCAAAGGCGAGGGTGACACCATGGGCAGAACATCCATAGAGAACTGAGATGGAAGCCCAGGTACAAGGAAGGACATCCCAGAAATATATTGCAGGAGCCTTGGCCATATCCATTCCACCTCAAGAAAGAAGAGGGCCACCACATCTCAGATTCACAAGCTGTCATGAGTGGGATGTCCAGCGAGGAAGGACAAAAAAGGACCCTATGTGTCTGGGAAGCTGAGGCTAACAATGTGACCGGTGGCCCCTGCCCGTAACAGCAAACCCAAGGCGGACCAAGAGCAGTCACACACCCCAACACCATCTCTCCATTTGCCCCACGGCCAGGCATGGTCTCGGCCACCTCCACACCCGCGGACAGGAATGAGTCCGAATTCAGAGATCCCCACCTTGTCCTAAGCTGGCTGGGTCCAGATGCCACACGGGGAGATGGCAGGGGCACTCACCGGCAGGTCAGTCCTGCTATGAAGAGCAGAATGGCCCCAATGTCTAGCCTGTTCCAGAAGTCACTGAAGTACAGGGACGCCTTCTTCATCAGCCCGCAGCCATCGGGGTCATAGAAGAGCTACTGAGGAGACCACAGTTAGGGGAGGCCAACATCGCCATCAGCGTCACACCAACGAGGCCCTTTGTGGACTGAGCTTGACTGTGGCAGGGGCCAGCGGGACACAGGGTGGGCCTCCGCACTCAGCAAGCCCGGGAACGGCATTGGTAGAGGTTAAGTTCCTGCCAGACTTCACTGCTAGTCTCCCATCAACCAGGGGTGCTATTAAGCGTGTGTGTGTGGCCGGGCGCGGTGGCGCACGCCTTTAATCCCAGCACTGGGGAGGCACAGGCGGGTGGATTGCTGTGAGTTCGAGGCCAGCCTGGTCTACAAAGTGAGTCCAGGACAGCCAAGGCTAACACAGAGAGACCCTGTCTCGAAAAACCGAAAAAAAAAAAAAAAGCGCGCGCGCGCGCGCGCGTGTGTGTGTGTGTGTGTGTGTGAATATGTGTGAATATGTGTGAATGAGTGTCTGTGTGAATATGTGTAAATGAGTGTGTGTGAATGAGTGTGTGTGTGCATGTGCACACACGCTCACGCTCACACTCACGCTCACACACGAGCTTATGCGTGTGTGTCCTGGAGAAGCTCCCTCCTCCCTGTCAGCACCACTCACAAGGATCTTTGCTGTGCAGAATGTCCGGGAAGGAGGGGGCTGGAGGAGACCCCAGGCCCCTCACATAGTAAGCCTGGCAGGAACTTTCATCCTCCTCCAGTACCATACTCCAGACAAAGGCGCATCCTTTCCCTGGGCCTGAGGCACAGAGTCTAAGAGACACATGTGCCCTCTGTCTTGAGGCTGCCGTGTGAGGTGAGTTCAGGCAACATAGAAGCTCAGACCCAAGGAGGGTCTGGCTACAGAGGCTGAGGAGGCCCAAACCTCTAAACTCTGAGCAAGTGTTATTAGCTCCACCCAGACTCAGACCCAGCTCCATGGTTCCTTCCTGGGGTCTCTTCTTTCTTCCTTGGCTCCCCCAACAGTTAGGGTGTCTACCCAGTATAAGCTGCTACCACAGGAAGCAGTGGGGACCTAACCCGGTAAGGGTTGGGATGCTCAACGGACACAGAGGCCTTTGTCCTGGGAGGTGACCTCAAGGCCCTGAAACATCCAGCTTTACAGAAAGTTCCTGTTTACCAGGAGACAGAGCCATGTCTGTGTGACCGGCCCGCAGTGCAAACCCTGGCCCCTGCAGCATGCAGAAGCTGCCGGGGTCGCACTGGTCCTGGATGTCATTACACATCCTTGCAGGCAGAATCAAGTTCCGCTCCTGCCTCAGGGAAGGTACTTCTGGATGCTCTGGGTCAGCAACCCTTGGGTGGACGGGTGCCTTTGCATTTGGCATGTTTTGCTCTGAGCCCTTTTCCTGGGGTGAGCCATAACTACACCCATAGCTGTCCATCAGCCTACGTCTTCTGCAAACGATCACATGGTGCCCCATACTTAGCAATGTGGGGAGACACACCCACTCCGAGGTGACCATAGAATGTGGTTAGGTGGATGGGGGACCTTGGGCCACACAGAACCTGCCTCTGTGAGCACCAGAAACCAGACAGTCATAAGCACTTTGCCTTGGAAAGGCCTAGAAGCCTAGCCCTCAGACAGGGCAGACAGGCCATGGAAGGAGGCTCCCAGGTGGGGGAGTGGGTGCCTGCCTCCTGGGGTTCTGCCCAGGTCCTCAGGGGCTTGGGTGAAGCACGGTGGTAACGGACACTTGGTGAGGGGGCAGTGAGCACCTGCCGTGTCTCCTCGCACACCAGGGAGAAGAGCCACAGGTAGATGAAGTACTCGCACCAGGACGGTGAGGGTTGGAAGTCCACCATGAGCACGTAGGCAAACAGACAGAGAAAGCCGAAGTAGGACAGGATGTTCAGATGAAAGATGACCACGGGGGCATTAAAGAAGGCACGGACTCGGGCTGGGCGACACAGCGCCTGCAGCCTCTTTTCCCTGCAGGAGAAGACATATCAGGTGGCTGTGACAGGCTGAAAGCCCAACATCCCACAGACTTTGGTCCCCAGGCTCTCCACTCACCCTGTGAGAGATGTGACTCGAGGAGCAAAGGTACTAGGAAGAGAACACCTCACCTGGTACCCAGGGTCACATAGCAGTCATAGACTAAAGACCTCAAACCTTGCATAGACCCAAGGGCCAGGGGTCAAGTCTCTGTACATCCTGGGGAACATCACAGCTCCTATCCAGGGCCATGGCTTACCTATAAGCCTAACCTGGGCTAGAATCCCTGTGCTGAGCTCTTAGCATTAGAAGAGTTCTCAGGCCTCAGGTGTCCCCATAAATGAGAACCAGCT
This sequence comes from Acomys minous, assembly GCF_964271855.1. Lineage (NCBI taxonomy): Eukaryota > Metazoa > Chordata > Mammalia > Rodentia > Muridae > Acomys > Acomys minous. Next base: position 104,462,694 of record NC_140495.1, read on the forward strand.
ACCAATACTGTCATAAGGGTCAGTATAATACGGTGGCCAAGTCCCATGCTCTGATGCAGCCTCTTATCACAGCTGCTACTGGAAACACAGGTCCAGCCGTGCTCCTCCCAGGGGAGGTGTGGGGGGAGGGGAGGTGGTACTACAAAGGGCACAGGGTGATGTCCATGACCCCTGAGAGGACGTGAGATTGACTTCTGTTCCTTCTAGATCTGTACAGGATGGGAGCCCAGACAGGCAGGCAGGGCAGACTGAAGCTGCTTTAGTACCTAAGCTGCTTCCTCAGTGCCTCAGTTTCCCCTAGGATACATTCCCAACAGTCCAGGGTATGAGAAAGTGGTGGAGCATGTGGCCTACAGCTATGAAAGAATTTGTTACTGGCATCCGGGCTGGGGCTTGGTATCTGTCCCTGGACTGCCAGGGAACCCAAAGATGTTGTCTATCAAAAAAGAGGTGACATCTTAGCAGGAGCCCGTGTGCTCTGAGGTGACCACAAGTGAGCCACAGCCAGACCTGGTCTTCAATCTTCTATGCAGTATAGATACAGCACAAGGGTACCCCATCCATTCCATGCTTCCTGTTGCCATGGAGCTGAGGCCAACAGACAGGCTCATCAATACCACCAGCCTCCAGCATCCAGCAGAAAACTCAGGGCATGGAAGAATTTGACCCAAGGTGGTACTGAACACTTGGTGGTGTCCCCACCTCTACTTCCTACACATTCTAGGAGCCCAGACCCCTCCCCCTCACCTGAAAGAGATGAGGCCTGTGAAGAGCAGTGGGAAGGCCAGCATACACAAGATGATCCGCCACAAGCCATTGTCCACACAGAGTTGGCCCCACCATACTTTGGTCAGGAAAGCCTGTGGACGGGGTGGTCTCAGAACAGTAGGCACCCAGCGGCCTGCCCCTGCCCCAAGCTGGTCACATCCTTGTAACCACAGCACTCGGAACCCCTGACTACAGGTGGCCAGCCTGACAGGCACCCCATTGTCAGCCAACAGAGGAATGGAGGTTTGGGTGGGTGGAGCCATGGTGTATGGTAGAGAAGCAGGACTTATCACATGGGGGGGCCCTAACCCCTCCTCTGCCTGCCATGCCTCCTCCAGCTGCAGAACCCCCAGTCCCTGCAAGGTCTCGAGGTCAGACAATCCCAGGCTGTCATACGTGAACCCTTTTCAGAACCATAGGGTAGCGTTTCATTCCTTCTGGGGACCCTGAGGCTCTGCCAGCCCAGGGCACATGGAGCTTCTATGGGCATGGTAACCGCATGAGGCTGTGCTCCAAGGATACCCAAGTAAAAGGAGTATCTTCCCCAGCCCCTAACGTTCTGTAAAGGCTATACTGTCCCCCTGTCCTTCCTGATCACCACCACCCCACCAGGTGAAAAAGGCCCTTGGAAAGTGCACTGGGGAACCACCTGATGTTTAAGCAGCTGCCTCCACGCCATTTGCTTTACTGTGTGCCAATTTCCTCATGCCCCTAAACCAGCAGACAAGTGTCTGCCCATCAGCACATGGCTAAGGTGCCAAGCACTATCCTGGTCATCAATGAGCCACTCTGCTGGGAGCAACCGTATCATCAGAGCCAGGGCAGTGCCCAGCTGAGCAACCCTGGGCACCTGATTCTAGAAGTAGACCGCCCTGAGGAAATCACCTGGATGCCTCCATGAGACACGAATTTCATGTCTTTGGCCTCTAAGGCCAGCTGCAGGCAGGTGGTCCTCCCCCAGGCCTCAGACACACGGACAAGCAGCTTCTGGGCTCTTTCCTCATCCTTCCGGTAGCACTCGGTAAAGACGCCTGAGGAACAGAAGAAGTACTCAGCTCACGAGGACGACCAGACCCGAGCCTTCGGGGGGGACCCTCAGCAAAAGCGGGACCCAAGGTAAGACTGAGACATAGGCGCACGCCTATAATCCCAGCACTCGGGATGCAGAGGCAGGTGGATCGCTGTGACTTCGAGGCCAGCCTGGTCTACAAAGCGGGTCCAGGACAGCCAAGGCTACACAGAGAAACCTTGTCTTGAGAAAAAAAAAAAAAAGACTGAGAAATAAGTACTGTCCGGAAACATGTGGACCATGGACGAGGTCAGCATTGGAGCTGACATACAGAGATGGAGACCCTGGTGACAATGCAGGTGGCCCCAGGAAGCTCACCTATAGCTCGGTGCTCAAATTCATCTGCCAACGCCAACATCTCCTCTGAGCTATCTGTGTCTTCTTCCTCCTTAGAGAGCTCCTTCAGGATCTTGCTACAGGCCAGCGCTGCAGCAGTACAGTCCTGGCTCTGGGACACAGGGGCACCGTGAGGACCTGGGGGACCAGCTAAGTTTACCCACCCTGCCCCCCAGAAACCTTTGATAGTGAACAGAGATGCTTAGGATCCGAAGGGTTTGTGGGTCCTGTCCATATAAACAACTTCAGTCACCTCCACATTAACACATAACCCTTCAGCTGATGGCCTCTTGTATAAACCCATGGGTACCATGTGCTTGTCCCCCTACTGAGTATAATGAACAGACAGGTCTTGGGCAGGTCACAGAGATCAACACTGCCTCCATCGTCAGCCCTGGAAGTAACCACAATGGTTTGCATATAGGGCCTTTATCATTCCTTCCTTTTTTTTTTTTTCTTCCTTTAAGAATTATTTTCCTGGGCTAGAGAGATAGCTCAATGGTTAAGAGCACTGACTGCTCTTCCAGAGGTCCTGAGTTCAATTCCCAGCAACCACATGGTGGCTCACAACCATCTATAATGTGATCTGATGCTCTCTTGTGGCCTGCAGTTGTACATGCAGGCAGAGCACTGTATGCATAACAAATAAATAATCTTTAAAAAAAAAAAAAAGAATTATTTTCCTGGGCTGGAAAGATGGCTCAGAGGTTAAGAGCACTGGCTGTTCTTCCAGAGGTCCTGAGTTCAATTCCCAGCAACCACACGATGGCTCACAACCATCTACAATGAGATCTGGTGCCCTATTCTGGCCTGCAGGTGTACCTGCAGGCAAAGCACCACATACATTATAATAAATAATATAAAAGAATCATTTTTCCTACCAAATTTTCTTGTTTCCCACCACTGGGTGCTCCAAGCCTCCCTGGACTAGAGGTCTTACTGTCCCACACAGCCATGAGCTATGATTTGCTGTGGGAAGTGAGCCCCCGACCCAGACCACCAGTCCAGATGTTGCAACTATGCTGACCCTGGTACCTGAGCCCAGATGATGCCCGCCAGCTCCCTGCGGTTCTGGATGATGGCCCAAATGAGAAGGTCACGGACTGGGTCAATGGTGAAGGTAGCGTGGTCTGTTGATCGCTTATAGAGAGACCGGAGGCTCACTCCCTGTACCTGGTGGGCAGAAGACAGTCCATGTCCTACAGAGACCCCCAGCATCCGACGCCCAAGGTGGTGAGCAGGTGTGTGTCCTGCCTTGTGCCATCATAGAGAGGTGGCACATAGCCAGGCGTGGTGGCGCACGCCTTTAATCCCAGCACTCGGGAGGCAGAGGCAGGTGGATCGCTGTGAGTTCGAGGCCAGCCTGGTCTACAGAGCGAGTCCAGGACAGCCAAGGCTACACAGAGAAACCCTGTCTCAAAAAAAAAAAAAGAAAAAAAAGAAAAGAGAGATGGCACATTATCACTCTCGGGAACTTAGTTAAATGATTCATTGGGGGCTAAGGCGATGGCTCAGTGGGTGAAGAGTTTGCCACACAAGCCTGGAGACACAAGTTCAGATCCCCACCACCCACATTAAAAGAACAAGCACAGTGGTGTTTGGGTGGTAGAGACAGGGGGACTCACAGAGCTGATTGGCCATCCAGGCTGAAAGAGCACTACAGTGTCACCTTCAAAGAGTAGGTGGTGACAATTGAGGAAGCTACTTGACATCAACCTTTGACCTCCCACATACAGATACACACATATCCATATGCATATAGAACACCATAAACACATACACACATACACACACACATACACACACACACACACACACACACACACACACACACACACACAAATTCACCAGGCTCATGTCATGTCCTCCTGTTACCATTCCCAGCAAAAGTGGATCTGCGGGGTTTCACACAGCCCATGCCTTCCCGGACAGAGTGCAGAGCCCATTGCTTTGGTTGGGGTTGTCTGTTTGGTCAATTGGTTTTGGTTTCTTCTATCTCTCTTTTCTCTGCCTTTCTTTCTATGAGACACCTCAGTGACTGCCTCACCATGTAGCCCAGGCTGGCCTTGAACTCTTCACCTTCCTATCTCAGCCTCATGAGAGCTGAAATTATAGGCAACAATTCCTAATTTTTTGTTTGTTTGTTTGGTTGTTGTTGTTTTGGTTTTTTGTTTTTGTTTTTGTTTTTGAGACAGGGTTTCTCTGTGTAGCCTTGGCTGTTCTGGACTCGCTTTGTAGACCAGGCTGGCCTCGAACTCACAGCGATCCTCCTGCCTCTGCCTCCCGAGTGCTGGGATTAAAGGCGTGTGCCACCACGCCCGGTACAATTCCTAATTTTTATTTGCTTGTTTGTTTATTTGGTTGGTTGGTTGGTTGGTTGATTGGTTGGGTTTCTCAGTGTAATAGTCATGGCTGCCCTGGAACGTGCTCTGTAGACTGCAATTCCTAAGTTCTAATAAACATAAGCGCTCATGAACCATCTGCAGAAACAGTGGCCAGCCATCAAGAGCTAGGCATCACACATCACCGGCATGTCACCATGCCAACACCCCCCAGCATCCACATCTCTAGTGCTCACATGACCAGCACTCACATTGAGCTTGATGTGTGGCATAGGCAGCGAGAGCCGTGGCCGGTCACTGTACCGGGGCCGGGGGTACAGCAGCTGCGTAGAGTCCCCCAAGAGCTCACGTAGCACCTGGGCTACGTGGTGCATGTGCAGTCGGGGTGCATCAGGTCCACAGGTCAGGCGTTCATGCTCTTCGGTCAGCACCTTCTGCAGTTTAGTGTGGAAGAGGCAGGATGGCTCCAGGTTCTTGTACAGGCAGACTAGTGTATCCCAAGTGACAAACTCCGTCAGCTGTACCCCGTTCTCCAGAAAGAGCCTCACGAAGTCAGGCTTGTTGGAGATGAGGGCAGCCGTCATCATGGGGTGCAGGTCTGCAGGCTGAAAGGGAGCACTGATCAGGGACTGTCACACCAAGTCTGCACCTCCCCATAACTCCAAGCTCAGGACTCTAGAAGAGGACGCTGTGATATCTCTTCCGAAGGATGGACTCCCCCACCCCCCCATCTAGTCCCAAGGCAAAGATAGAACTGTGCAGAGAGACACACACCCCATTTGTATAAGACACCTCACCTTCCACTGCCACTCGTCGGTGAAGATCTCACTGCGAGCAATGTCCACACGGTTCCACGCCACCGCCAGCTTCAGTTGATGGTCCCAATTCTCATGGCCGACGTGGTCTTGGCTTCGAGAGGCTGTGGGTGACAGTGTGTGTCATGGGGCCTCAAGGTGAGGCTTGATACCAGGTTCAGGAGTTGGTAGAGAATTCTAGTTCCTTTGATAATTTAAAGTGCTAACTCAGAGCTCAGCGGTGACCTGGTCCCTGGGACACCCTTTTGTAAGATGTTTTTTATTTACTGTTAGGCTCAGAGAAGCTCAGGGGTTTGGTCATCACTTTACCCCCATCTCCCCACCCTGGGCCACCTCCCAGACATGGCAAGCCCCTCTGTGACAGGTGGGCCACAGCATAAGGGAAGACATCACAAAAGGAGAAGATACGGGGCTCTAAATACATACATTTACACTAACATGTAAAGCAGAATTCCAAACACACTGCTTTGTCTCTATTCTGCAGCAGCCAAATCACCCAAATTCCCAGAAACACCTTTTAGCCAAGCAAGTTTGCGCTCTGCTTTGTGTGTGTGTGTGTGTGTGTGTGTGTGTGTGTGTGTGTGTGTGTGTGTTAAAGATCAGTACTCAGGTCCCCAAGCTTGCCTATGGCTTCTATTTGAAGAAGAACAAAACCAACTTCAATCCCCTCCTTCACACCACACAACCACACAACGGGGTGTTGAGATGGGAGAGGTGACATCAGTGAATATTCGCAGAGTTCTAAGCCAAGGCACAGAGAGCACAAACTACAAAGGGAAAGCTGATAAACCATGGAAGGTAATCCCTCTGGTTCTTCAGAGCCACCTGAAGGAAATGTGGCCGCAACCCACAAACCAAGGAAAGACTCCCCACTTCACATGTCTGACAGAGGCTCCTATCAGAATAAACAGTGAGTGCTTACAGCTCAGAAAAAACGGAAAGACAACGGATACAAAAGACGCTTCACCAAGGAGGAGAGAAAACGACAAAACAGAAACCACACACAACATGCCCCCATGCCACAGCAAATGCACCGGGAAAAACACACTGAAGCCACACTGAGACTCTGCGTCAGGTCCAGGCGGATCCCCAGCCCCGTGTTATGTAGTAATTTTTTTCCAGCTGAAACTTTCTTTCCTGGAGGGAAGCTCATCAGGACTCAGGAAGTCCCTGAAACTCTCCAAACTCACAAGGCCCATTACTTCCCAGGGTTACATAAGCAGTAAGGAATGCTGGGACAGGGAGACTCTCCCAGCCATGCAGCTGCCTGCAAGTGGTACAGAGAATGTGAGGGATGCAGTTTTTTCTGAGTCTTCACCCATGCTGGGGTGGGTTTTCAGTCATCCATGTGCCCTGTGAGTTACTCCTCACCCACCCTCCTCTAAGCAACCTCAATAAATTTAATGGTTCACCAAGTTGAAGTTTGGCGGCCATGCCACTTTGGTCTGCCATCAGTTCCCCATCTGAGGTGAGTAGACGGGTTTGTTCCTGTCTCCATAGGAATAGTGTTACACAAAACTCACTTCCCAGAACCTTCCGTGGCCCTTCCTCAGCCCCACCTCCAGATTTGGCACCTGTGGCTCCACCTCTTTCTCCACACTGTCTAAGTCCCTCTTACAAGTGGAGTTTGCTGTAGTAATGCTTTGTAAGCTATCTTGCAGGCTCTTTTTTTTTTTAATTATGTATATAGTGCTCTGCCTGCATATACACCTGCAGTCCAGAAGAGGGCACCAGATCTCATTATAGATGGTTATGAGCCACCATGTAGGTTGCTGGGAATTGAACTCAGGACCTCTAGAAGAGCTCTTAACAGCTGAGCCATCTCTCCAGCCCATCTTGCAGGCTCTTAAGCATAATAAGTCCCAGCCTGGCCTAGAGCTTGGCTGTGGATCTCCTGCTTCTAGGCTCTGAGGTTCTGGGATTATAAGTATGAGCCAGGAGACCTGGCCTAGAATATTAGCTGTTAGACTAGCAATTGTTACTGTCTTGACCTCATTTGTTTGTTTGTTTGTTTGTTTATTGTACACCTGCAGGACAGAAGAGGGCATCAGCCCACATTACAGACGGTTGTGAGCCACTACGTGATAGCTGGGAATTGAACTCAAGACCTTTGGAAGAGCAGGCGGCGCTCCTAACCTCTGAGCCATCTCTCCAGCCCCCTTTAACCTCTTATGTAATGAGGAAAGCAACCACCGTGACTATAAGCCACTGTTAACAATGACACAAGCTTTCATAACTGCCCGTGCATTTGCCTGTTTTGGGACTTTTCTTTCTTTATATGGCATTGAGTCACTATCTGGCGGCCTTTCAATTCACACTGCGGGCCCCCTTGAGCATTTCTTAACTCAGGTCTAGTGGCTACAAATTCCCTATGCTTTTGTTTCTCTGGGAATATCTTAATTTCTCCCCTACTTTGCAGCCCTCTGCCTTCCACATGCTCAAGTCTCTAATTAGAAATCTGTCCGTTACCTTATTGAGGCTACCTTGGGTGGGATAAGCCGCCTCTCCTTGCTAGTCTCACGGCCTTTGAAAAGCTTGACCGTAAGAGGATAGGTGTGGGCACCCTTGAGCTCATCTCACTGGGAATTTGCCCAGCCTCTTGGATGTCAGGGGCGTGCGTGGCCCAGTGCAGCTGCTCTCTGGCTCATCTGACTGAGATGCTGTCATCCATCCTGAGCGCCCATGTTCCGGTCTCTCCTCCCGCCCCCTTCCTCCCCTGCCCTGAGCCTCACCTTTCAGCAAAGCCTGCAAAATGGCCACATCTACATCCTGCTGCCCATCCTTGCCTTCCCGGAAGATTGTCAGCAGCTGCCGCCGGCGGACGATATCTTGGATCTGCAACAAATGGACTTCAGTGAGATTCAGGGTTGGTGGTGCTCTGCTTCCTAGAAGGACGAAAGGGACCGAGGCCCCGACGAGGAGCCATACTTCCCAGCCTTGCCAGGCTCAGCTAGTAAGGGCACTTGCCACCAGATCTGATGACCTGACTTCCATCTCCTAGGACCCATATGGTGAAAGAAGAGAAGTGACTTGCCAAAAGTATCCGCTGAGGTTCGTGATGTATGCATTGTGGCACCAGTGCGTGAGCATGAGTGTACACACACACACACACACACACACACACACACACACTAAATGTAACAAAAATAATTTTGGACAAAGAGAGATTAAATTCAGTTCTCTGAATTGCCTGAATAATTTATAATGTTGCTGAGAAAAAGACTCCTGGCACACCCAACAAGGAAGCAAAGGCCTTCAGAACTCGGGAGGGAGGAGAGGAGGAGGAGCTCAAAAAACTCATGTTGTTTCCCCGCTGTATAATCTCACAGAACGTTCCAGGCCAAACAAGGCCACTCTGAATCCCTGGCAGGTTTAAAGTGAGGTCTCTGGGCTTCCTTGAGTCACCCAGTCACAGAGTCCCTAACTCTCCTTTGTTTAGCCACAGCCCCTCCATGAGTGTGGAGTCCAGTGTGGCTAGCTTCCTGGTGTCCCTGTAGCCCATGGCTGGTGGGACCTAAACTCAGCTCTGCTGAAGCCCAGCACTGCTCACACTCACCCCCAAGAAGCTCATGCAGTGTGGAAACTTCTGAGTGTGACCTCTGAGCTCTGTGACCCAGGCTGTCTTGCCCCTGTGCCCCACCCCCACCCCCACCCCCCACCCCCCACCCCCCACCCCCCACCGCAAAACCCAACTTCTGCACTGGGGAGCTAGGCACTTCTTCTTCTTCTTCTTCTTCTTCTTCTTCTTCTTCTTCTTCTTCTTCTTCTTCTTCTTCCTCCTCCTCCTCCTCCTCCTCCTCCTCCTCCTCCTCTTCCTCTTCTTCTTCTTTCTTCTTCTTCTTCTTCTTCTTCTTCTTTTGGTTTTCCAGACAAGGTTTCTCTGTGTAGCCTTGACTGTCCTGGACTCGCTTTCTAGACCAGGCTGGCCTCATGCTGGGATTCAAAGGCATGCGCCACCACACCCAGCTGATCTGGGTACTTCTGAGGCCACTCCTTAGTGTTCTTATGAGGAGATGAGGCTAGACCACTCACTGCTGTGGCCAATATCTGTGGCCTCTGCCACCAGCATCTCAGCCAAGGCCCCTCCTGTGTTCGGCAGTGCTTCCTGGCCCTCCCCGAGCATCACACCCTCCACTCCAATAGGCTCTGGGTCCCAGAACAGCCTTCTCAAGCTGTGAGGTGTCCCAGACTGGCCCTGGCATCCTACAAATAGAATTTAAAGCTCAGTTCTCCTTTGGCATGCTGTCTGTCATATGCTTCAACCTCCCAGTGTCCAACCAGGAGACCCCTCCTCTTCTGGGGCCCAGAGCTCCCCCTTCATCTGCAAATGCAGTCATACGCCCACTCTGATCCATTCTTGGGTCTCTGGAGTCCTGATGTGTTTGGGAGTCAGCCCTATGACCATATGCCTCTTTGGCCTCACCTTTTTGGTCCATTCCACGATCTGGTTTTCAGTGAAAGTCTCAAACATCTCCTGGAAGAAGATGCTGAGCTGCTGTTGGATCAAGGAGATGGTGATCTCAGAGACAGGCAGAGCGGCCACCTGCGCGATGACGTCAGCCACTCGGCCGGAGCCCTCCACTATCACACAGGGTGTGCCATTGGTGATGGCATTGTAGATGGTCTGCAAAACCAGAACCAAGTGTGAGCCGGCCTGAGTCCTCCTCACCCAGCTCTCAAACTTCCGAAATAGAGCATCATTCAGCGGCAGCTAAGGCTGAAACTCACTTGCTGCTAGAACTTTCTAGAAGCCCTCCCTAGTATAGTGCACCCCCACTGTTCAAGAGGCAGAAGAGCTGCTGCTCACACACAAAGAATGTACCATTGACACACCTGGCTCAGGCTTGTCACTCAACACCCAACACCACTGTTATAAAAAGGGTCATGACAGCCAGGCGTGGTGATGCACGTCTTTAATCTCAGCACTTGGGAGGCAGAGACAGATGGATCACTGTGAGTTCGAGGCCAGCCTGGTCTTCAAAGCAAGTCCAGGAAAACAAAGGCTACACAGAGAAACCTTGTCTCAGGGAAAAAAAGGGGGGAGGGGTGTCATGGCATAGCCATTGACCAGACCCACCCACAGGGATGCTGTGTGAACCCAGAATGACCAGAACCATGACAGATTTCAGCTCCAGGAGCTGAGACCTATACTCTGAGAGCAATGCCTGGGACCCCGGGGTGGAGGCCTTCTGGAGAGGATCTGGGAAGAGAGAGCCAGCAGCCCCACCATGACCTGGGCTAAAGCCAAGCCACCTCTCCTACATGAGTGTCTACCCATCACGTGCCTTCTTTCCACGTGGAAGCATCCTTGTCCTTAGTGGATCCCCCCCTTCCTCTTATTCTGAGGACAGCATGCCATGTGTGCCCCCCAGTGATGGCACCAGATTCTAGCTAAAGCATCTACGGGCTCTCCCTCCACAGTGGCGCCCGAGCCCCACGCTGCTCAGCAGCTTGTACTCACATGCAGAGTGCCAGGGCCACCCTCCAACACCACGCAGACTATGGGGATCTTGATGGCCACACCTAGGAAGACGTGGAGACCCGTGTGAAGGCAAGTTGGGTGAAGCAAGCACAGACCCACTATTGGAGTCCGCATCCTCCACCTGAACCAACTCCACCCTAGTCACGTGGGGGAAGCACCAGCTGAGCTGAGTGGTGGGTAATGGGCAGCTCTTGAAGGTGAACAACGCTGCCTTGCAAACAAGTTGCTTATTCACTGTTTAAATAAAATAAAATAAAATAAAATAAAATAAAATAAAATAAAAAGCAAACCCAGGCAGGCGGTGGTGGCGCACGCATCCCAGTACTTGGGAAGCAGAGGACAGGTGGATCTCTGGGAGTTCGGGGCCAGCCTGGTTGACAGAGTGAGTTGTAGGACAGCCAGGGCTACACAGAAAACCCCTGTCTCGAAAACCCAAAAAGGGAGGAGAGGGGGACAAACCCAAGACCATCTGGCCATTTGCCCCACCCCCACCCCTGACCACTCATCCCACCCTGGCACTTACCCCTGATCTACTCCTGCGCCTGAATCTACTACACATGCTTTTCTCCACCTGTATCCTACCCCATCCTGACTGAATTCCTCTACAGAAGCGGCAAGAACAGAGCTCTCTACCCGGGGGACCACTCTAGGCAGCCAGCCTTTCTCCACTGCTCTTTTTACGGTGCCTCAAACATCCAGGCTGCCCCCAAGGAACCTCTTGGAATGGGCTGGGGTCGGGGCCAGCTGTGGCTGTGGCGCAGGGCCAAGGCTTGGTTCCCTCTGTCCCAGATGCCCTCAGAAGCATACACACTCACCTCCTCTCTCCTTTGTTTGCTCTGATATGAACTTCTCCAGCTTGGTCCTCAGGGGGATCTCCACGCCATACTGCCCATGGGTCCCATCGTCCACCAGGATGAAGTGGGAGTGATTATTATCTAGGCAAGTCAGATTCCCTTGGCCTTCCTCGTCCAGCAGGTACTGAGCGGGGAAGCCTTCCTGTGGGTGACCAGGGGGGGATCACACACTTTAGCAAAAAAAAAAAAGCCAAACCTGCACTCTGGAAATGGGTGCCTAATAGCTCGGATTAAGCCTCCCATAGATACCAATTCCTAAAACCAAGTATCTGCGGGTGTCCCCTTATTTGGAGAAAGGGCGTTTACAGCTCTGATGTTAAGGAGCTAAACGTTTAAGAAAGTTAACCTGGATTATCTGGATGGGGCCCCAGGAACTCCCAGAAGCACCAAAAGGCCCTAGAATAGTATAACCTCGTTTTTGTTGGACCCAAGGGATATGGTGTTGGTGCTTTGTGGGAGAGAAACTTCTGACTGTAGACACACGCGTTAGTTGCCTGATGCCACCAGATTTGTGGTCATGTTTTAGAGTATCCCAAAGAGGCTACTAACCTGGGAGATGCTGCAGGACCAGACACCTTCTCTACTGTCCACAGAAAATGGAATAGCCTAACAACTGGAGGGGTTGTCAGCTTGGAACACCCTCTGCCTCCCTTAGCCTCAGTCTTACACCATCAAATGGGTGTGCAAAAGAGAACAGCTAGTCCATCCTGCTCAGGGAGGCACTCCATGCTTCCGACACAAAAGAGAGACCAAGCCTGTGGACCTTCGAGCAACTGTGTCTGGCAGAGGACCCACTGAGCCAGACTTTCTCTAGTCACAGACCATGTTGTCCATAGACTTCCCTGGCTGTGAGTGAAATGTCTACATCCTCACTAGGATGGATCCAATGTGTCCTTTCTTAAGCAGCCACTGACCCAAGCTCGGAGTGCAGTGTTAAGGGGCAGCCCAACTTGCTGCTGACTTTCAGAAACTGCTGCTGGAGGCCGCTGAGCATAGAGGTCCAAAGCTAAAAGCCCAGGCTTTGTAGTAGTCAGATAGCCTGGCCCAACTCAACCCCACTGCTTGTTGGCTGTGTGGTCGTGGTCAGTCACTCCGTTTCCTTGAAGCCCATTTCTCATCACAGCGACTCTTGGGAATGCTCCCCCATGTAGTCTCATAGGGATCCCTCCTGTCCATGTTAGCTGCCTGCCCTGCTGTGTCTGAGGTGTCCCCCACCCCCACCCCACAGCACCCCTCCCCCAGCATCCTGCACGCTCCTTGTACTTCTCTCCCTCCACTGCTCACCATGGGATGGATCAGCGCCTCACGGTTGTGGATGGTACCCCACGTGGCTACACCAATGGTGATGACTTCTCCTTCTTTGCAACTGCTGCTCAGGCTGAAGTCCCGTACAGCCTCGCCCACTTGCTTCATCACGCCCGTGTGGGAGCCCCCAGTGATGATCCAGGCCCCTGGGGATAGAGACAGGCCATGCCTCTGGGTTCCAAAGTGCACCCTGTCAAGCTAACACCGACACCCAGAGTCCCACTGTGCTCCTAACATGGGACCTTATCCTCAGACTCTTTTTTTTTTTTTTTTTTTTTTGGTTTTTTGAGACAGAGTTTCTCTGTGTAGCCTTGGCCATCCTAGACTCACTTTGTAGACCAGGCTGGCCTGGAACTCACAGCGATCCGCCTGCCTCTGCCTCCCGAGTGCTGGGATTAAAGGCATGCGCCACCACGCCCGGCTATCCTCAGACTCTTAAGTACATTGGCCAATGTGCCTCTAAAGCAGCATCAAGGGGAGGCGCTGTGTTGTGACAGTGTCCTCCTCATGCCTTTCTGGGACCCAAGCTCCCCACATTGCAAAGATGGCAGATGGGAAGGGACAGGAACAGAGACCCGTATCTTCTTTCTGCAGGTCTCTCCTGTCCCTCCACCTTCTCCGTCCCAGGCTGGCCTGAGTCGCCTATTTCAGGGCTTGCAGCGTTCCCCGCTTCCTCTCAGAATTTGAGACTCAAGAGTGGTGGATGATGTCTGTGCTCCCCATCCCTCAGCCCTATTCCCTACAGATGACCATGTGCCTTACAGAGCTACGCGGGCCGAGTACATATGTGCTACACGAGCCAAGGCCCATCTGCTATTGTTTGGGTGGTTAGCTCACTGCACAGTGCTGGCCGTTTCTCTGGAGTCAGTGCCTTGAAGTCGAGTGTGATGTGGACATTAAAATAAAATCTAGGCTCTGAGTGAGAGTGCTGGCTTCTCTTCCAGAAAACCTAAGTCTGTTCCTAGCACCCATGTTGTGAGGCTCCCAACCATCTATAACTTTAGCTCCAGGAGATCCAATGTCCTCTCCTGCCATCCACAGGCATCTGAACACATGTGGCATTCACACACACACACACACACACACACACACACACACACACACACGTACACGCAGGCACATAGGGACTAAGTAAAAATAAATAAATCTTTAAAAAGAAATCTAGCACATTAGCACATGGCAGTGGCTATGGGGCACCAGGGAAATAAATACTGTGAAGGAAGCGTTGGCTGTAGCTGAGAGACCCAAGGAATCTGACCCAGGCTGGGGTGTGAACTCAGCTATCCCCAAGACTTTTCCCGTCCCCCATAACTCTGATTCCCAGAGAGCCCCTCATCCTGTTGTGCAGTCATGGCCTGGGCAGGCCTCAGCCCTCACCTGTGGTTTGGGCCACCTTGACCAGGCCTCTCCGGAAGATGCTCTTCAGCCTCAGCTTCATGTTGAAGTTCTTGGCCCCTCCGGTTACCGAGATGAGGAGATTGGGGACATCCAGGCCCCAGTGCTGGGTCATGAGTTGGTAGATGACGTTGGAGGGTGTGTCCTGGGAGACCCGGACATACTGCAGGGGAACAGTGAGCTGCTGAGGGCACTTTGCAGGAGACACAGCAAAGGAGCCTTACAAGACACAGGGCCACTCTTCAGAGGACAGTGAGGGCATCCTGCAGGGCCAGGGAACCAAGCAGGGGACAGAAAAGGAACCCTGCAGGGGTTGGTGAGGAAACTCTGCAGGGGGACAGTGAAGGAACCCTAAAAGAATGGCTGAAGCCTTCACACTCAACGCAGAGTGTGGCCACCTGTGTCCTTCCTGCCCAGCCTGGGGCTGGACACCTCAAGTTCACACCCAGGAAGAAAAGCAGCCAGCTTGTCAAGACATGAGTTGTAAGAAGAAAGAGAAGGCAGTGAGGCCCAGAAGAGAGGCCCAAGTACGATGGGGCCTCCCTAGGCAAGGCCAGACTATTCTTTACAAAACCCCTAGGCCCAGCTCCCCCACATACCCATAATTCTCTCTCCTCATCCCTTCTGCTTAGGGAGCACCTCAGACCTTCCTACCCTCCTTGTGTCACCCCCTACACTGGCTTCTCCATGCAGTTTGGCCTCCACTCGCCCCACCCCCACCTTCCCCCAAACCCCCTACCCCCCACCCACCCCATCTGCTTTCTGCTGTCCTCAGTCTCAATACTGGCTGCCCTCTGCTGGCCCCTGACCTGTCACTGGGTTTCTTAGGTTTGGCCCTGTTCTGTGGACACATTGTCAGTCCCTGAGTAAGGTTAGGGGTGGGGGAGGGGAGGCAGCAATTCCCTGGCTTCACACTCCAGAACACCCTGAGCCCATGGTGGAGTGTGTGTGTGTGTGTGTGTGTGTGTGTGTGTGTGTGTGTGTCTGGTTTTTTCTCTCTTTCTCTTTCTCTCTCTCTCTCTCTCTCTCTCTCTCTCTCTCTCTCTCTCTCTCTCTGTGTCTGTGTGTATCTGGTTCTCTGTTTCTGTATGTGTCTGTTTCTGTGTGTCTGTGTGTGTCTGTCTGTCTGTCTGTCTGTGTCTATGTGTGTCTGGTTCTCTGTGTGTGTGTGTCTGTGTGTGTCTGGATCTCTGTGTGTGTGTGTGTCTATGTCTGTGTCTGGTTCTCTGTGTGTGTGTGTCTATGTGTGTCTGTGTCTGTGTGTGTGTGTCTATGTATGTGTGTCTGTGTCTGGTTCTGTGTGTGTGTGTGTCTATGTGTGTCTGTGTCTGGTTCTGTGTCTGTATGTGTGTCTGGTTCTGTGTGTGTTTGTGTGTGTGCATGCATGTGTGTGCACGTGTGTGTGTGTGTGTGTGTGTGTGTGTTATGCACTACAATGGAACCCAGAGACCCACATATGCCAGGCAAGCACTGCAGCCCACAACCCATGCTGGACATCCCCCATTCTGGTTAAATCAACTGAGGAGATCCAGCTTGACCAGAATCCACCTAAGGGACCCATAATGTGCAGGATGATGGACAACACAAAACCCAAAGGGACATTCAGAGTCCCCAGAGCAAACAGAACACAGCATAACAGCAAGGAATGCTAGTGGATACCAACCACAGCAGCCGCTGCCTGTTGGCCCTCAGAGCAGTCTTTCTCACAGGGCTGAGCAGGTGTCCAGGGCCAGCCTCTCATGGTCCTGCTCTTGGACTGTAAGTCACATGATCCACAAGGGACTGTGGATCCACACCGAAGGCACCAACGTTTAAACATAAAATGTTCCCCCACAGCTCAAGCCTTTGAGCATCTGGTCTCCTGTTGGGGATACTGTTCTGAAACACAGTATCTCCTTTGCCTTTAGGAGGTGGCTTCTAGCTGGAGCCAGTGCATTGATAGTTTCTGGGGAGCAGGTCTTAGGAGTGACAGCCTGACATCCTTCCTCATCTCTCCTGTGTAGCTCTTTACCTCTTGACCCACCAAGATGCACCAGCAGCCTTACGCTCCCCCACCCCCACGGCTTCGAGCTCCTTGAACTCCATCAAGTCTCCTCCACCATCATGCTGGACTGTGTCTCTCAAACTGTAAGCCAGAATAAATCCCTCCTCTAGAAACTTCCTTTTATCACAGGACAAGGAAGTAAGGTGGGGGTGGGAGGGGGTGTCACACACTCTCAGGAAGGGCTTCGCTGAGGTCAGGCCATACCTTATGGTTCCCAACAGGTGTCCCAGTCACTGGTAGAACATGAGTACTACACACACATACACACACACACACACACACACACACACACTGTCCCTGTCACTGGCCTTGAGGAAGCAACTGGAGCCAGGAGGCTGTCAGGTTAGGAACCTGGGCCGAGGTTCAGTTGGTCTCCAACCTACCGTTGCTCTGCTTGTCATAGCTTTGGGCAAGAGAAGAGACCTCCCCATACTTCTCCATGCCTCACCTGAGGCTAGGTGACAGGACCTCCTGCTGCCTCTACCTGTGTCATCTCCTGCCCAGGGTGGCCTTGCTCAGCCAGCTGCAGTGGCTCCTGCCTCTGCTTCTCACCCCAGGCTTTTCCCTCTCCTCTCCCTTCCAGCGAACTCCACCATTCAGAAGCTCACCACACCTATGCCAGGGCCTGGTTTCTCGTCTCCTCGGTCCCATTCCCCTAGACCCAGACAGACAGTGAACCTTCAGAATTAGCTCATAACTCCCTTAGGAGGCTCGGCACTCTCCCCTCTGCTCATAAGCCTCTTGTGTGCCTGAGGAGTGCCCCTCTGCCTCATGCTATTTTTCAGTGTATAGTGGGCTCCTACCAGCTTCTTGTTCTCCCTGACCCGACCCCACCCCAGCCCCACCCCCTCACCCCCACCCCACCCCCAGCCCCCCAGCCCCCCACCCTCCCACCCCCACCCCAGCCCCACCCCGCTGAGGAAATCTGCTACAGTGTCCCAGGGGCCAGCACCGTAGAGCATAAAGTGGCGGAACTCACCTTCCCCATTTTCTGGCTCAGGCCTGTGAAAACGATGTCGCCGAAGGCATCCGTAGGCATCTCGTGGACATGTTTCTTTGGGTCCCACTCCTTGCCCTGGAAGGTGTGAGGCTTGATGGCCACCTCCAGGTGCTGCTCCTGGGTATAACCGCATGCGCACACCACCTTCCTGTGAACATACCAAGGGCATCATGCGAATCAGGGGGACCAGAGGAGAGCCAGGACATTCAGCTCACTCGGCAATGACAAGGCACCCCACCTGGGTGTCAAGGAGGCCACATGGGAAAGTGAGTGGGGGGTGTCCTTGCCCTCCCAGCCAGGCAGCATCAGCAAGGAACCAAACAGGGATATCCAGTGAGGCCAAAGGGGACCTTGGGCTTGGACTTTGAACTTTTCCCATGTGGCAGTGATGAGGTTCTGCCCCTCCTCCTCCCCTGGACAGGCTTCAGGGCCAGCTGAAACTCAAAAGCCAGAAAAGTCATCAGTCACACAGAGCAAGTCGGCTTGGACAGCCATCCAGGCCAGGATGACACAGGTGTGGCAGTCATCTGGGAAGGAATTTTTTTTAACGCATCCAAGTTTTTAAAAAAATCTTCTGCAAGTGACTAAAAACACCCTGGACATAAACTACAGCTTCTAGGAAGACAAGACAGTACAGCAACTGGAACCCTCGGCTCTGCAGAAGGTAATAACTAAGAGAGAGAAAATAAATCAAAATAAAAATGCATAGGCACGGACCCACGGAGACCAGCAGGGTCGCCAGAGTCCCCAGAGGAAAAGGATAAGGCAAGGCTACAATGCTGTGTGAAGAAATAATACCCTACAAGAGCTTTATGACAGGTGGATCTTAGTTTGGTCCTCCTCAAACTAAGGCACCAGCCAAGGAGAATATAGGCAGTAAACTTCGAACCCCTACCAAGACCTAGCTGACAAACAGGATATTCTCCACCGTTGGGTGGAGAGTGAGATCTAACTTTCACATGAACTCTGGTGCCCCATTTCTGACCACATCCCCTGGATGGGGAGGCCTGGCAGCACTCAGAGGAAGGATAGAAAGTTACCAAGAAGAGACTCAATACTCTAAGAGCATGTATAGGGGGAGGAGGTCTCCCTCAATCACAGACATAGGGGAGGGGAGAAGGGGGGAAGTGGGAGCGATAGGAGGAATAGGAGGAAACAAGGGAAGGGCTAACAATCGAGATGTAATATGAATAAATTAATAATAAAAAAAGAAATAATGCCCTAAACTTCCTGCTGACAGCCCATCCCCCAGCCCTTCACCCCCCGCCCCCCAGCCTCAGCCAGCCAGGCTGCGTCTCCATGAATTGAAGGCAATGTCAGAGAGCTGTGTGGAGTAATCAGGGGACTCAAAGTATTCGGGTTCAAAAGTGGTGTGACCAAAGCACTTCCCATTTATATTACTAAGGCAAGTCAACCAGGAGGTGATGCTTACAGCCAGCTTAAGTGACTACAAGTCCAGCGAGGGAATACATCTGGTGTTATATGTCTTTGGTCTTGTGAAAAACAAACAAGCAAACAAAACATATTCCTCCCAGGCATTTGCCTTTTCCACAGAGGTAATTGGACGTCCATGAGGAGTCCCTTGTATTCACTTATCGTGGTTCATGCAATTCGTTCTAGAAGGCCACCTTGTGGGAAGAACATTCTGCACTATGTCTGGTCCATCCATAGACCAGAGTAAGCCCACAGCTTTCCTACACAGCCTCTCACACTTCCCCACATTTGCTTTATAAATAAACAAGCAAACCAACCCACAGATATAAGAGTCTGAGTGAGCAACAAACAATGTAAACCCGGAGAGACACGTGCTAAAAGCAGTGAGACACAAATGGTAGCTGCTGATTTCTCTTCCCTACAAGCCTCTTGATGTTGTTGTTGTTGTTGTTGTTGCTGCTGCTTTAATCTGTATGAGTGTTTCACCTGCATATGTGCCTGGTACCTAAATAGACCAGAAGAAGGCATCAGATTCCCCGGAGCTAGAGCTAGGAGCAGAGATGAGCCACCATGTGGGTCCTGGGAATTGAACCCTGGTACTTTGAAAGAGCGGCTAGTGCTCTTAACTGCTGAGCCATCTTTCCAGCCCCGTGGAGATCTACCTGCCTCTGCCTCCTAAGTGCTGGAACTAAAGGCATGTACCACCACACCCAGCCTAAAAACAACACACTTCTTATTAAAAGCCATCAAAATAATAAAGAAGTTCAGTGCTGAAAGGTTTTTTTCTTTCCGAGTCAGAGTTTCTCTGTGTAGCCTTGACTGTCCTGGAACTTGCTCTATAGACTAACCAGGCTGGCCTCGAACTCACAGAGATCCACCTGCCTCTGTCTACCAAGTGCTGGGATTAAAGGCGTGCGCCACCGCCCGGCCAGTGCTGAAAGACTAAAAGCTGCAATGCAGAATTCTATAACCAGCCAAACTACCCTTCAGTAATGAAGAAATCAAAGAATGCTTTTTAGCTAAACTACCATTAAGGAGATTTGGCAACTGTAGGACAACTTGAAAGAGTGACTGAAGGTGGTGGGGGTGGGGATGTGGTTCGGTTGGCAAAGTGCTTCTTAACATGTTCAAAGGCCTGGGCTCAGTCTCTAGCACTGCATGAACCTGTGACCCAAGTATTCAGGAGGTGGAACTAGAGGTAAGAATATCTTAAAGTCAAGGTCATCTTCAGCTCCATAGGGAGTTCAAGGCCAACCTGGGTTCATGAGACCCTGTTCAAAAAAAAAAAAAATGTTTAAACAGAAGTGAAAGGACAAATGAGGAAATTCCAAGTATCCGAGAGGAAGATGAAACAATAGAAAGAGTAAAAATATAAGTAGGCACATTCCATTTCTCCTGAGTTTTTAAAATATATTTATTTTTGTTCTGTGTGCATTAGTGTTCTGCCTTCTTGCATGTTTATGTGATGGTGTCAGAGCCCGTGGTACTGGAGTTACAGACAGTTGTGAGCTGCTGAAAATTGAATCTGTGTCCTTGAGAAGAGCAGCCAGTCCTTTTACCTGCTGAGCCGCCTTTCCAGCCCTTCTCTTAGGGTTTTAAATTTATGTTTGATGGTTGAATTGAATCCAACGTGGTGTTCTAAATAATTATAAGTGAGAAATTGTGAAAGGAGGTATTTCTACACTCTACTGCAACTCTCAGCATAACAACACTTATGGATGATGACACGTTTTGCTATGCAACTTTCATAACCACAGCAGCCACAAAGAAACTGAAGTGAAACAGAAAGAAAACAAAAAACAAAGACAGGATGGGAGATTTAAGCCCTGATGCAGCAGTAATTATATTAAATGTAAATGATCTAAATATACCCATTGAAAAGTAGAGACTACATCAGGCATGATGGCGCACACACCTTTAGTCCCAGCACTTGGAAGGCAGAGGCAGACAGATCTGTGAGTTTGAGGCCAGCCTTGGAGGGAGAGAGAGAGAGAGAGAGAGAGAGAGAGAGAGAGAGAGAGAGAGAGAGAGTGTGTGTGCTCAGAGACTAACAGATGGGATTAATAAACAAAACCAAACCATTATCTACAAAGTCTCCTCTCAAATACATACAATTAGAGAACTGCTCAACAGTGAAAGAGTCACGGATGCAGAAACAGGAATGGATCTCAAGGGCTACATGTCAAAGGGCACAGCCCCTTCCCTCCCTGAGCAGTGCCACCTGTGTGACACAGACCAAGAGGCATATGACTCCATTCATATGTTCATCCATCCATATGTCTCTCCAAAGACAAATCTAGAGAAGTTTCATATGAAGATTGGAGAGGGTGAGAAAGGGCGGGGTGTGTGGGTGGCTGAGGCCACAATAGACCACAAGGGGAAGGACAGGGCTATCTCTGTGGGAACTAAGCCGTGTGCATCCTGTGTGAGTGGTTTCACATGCTGCAGGGGTGATGAAAGACACAGAGCAAACAGAGTGCGTTCTGACCAAGGCTGAACTTTCAGTCTTGATACAGCACCACAGTCAGACAGAGCTACTGGGGCAGGGGGTCTGGCATAGCTTTCCTTTACATCTGTGATTATTTCCATGTTAAAAGTTAAACACATACAATGGAAGTCTGGTACAAAGGAGAAGAGGCCGGCACAATATGCTGAGCCCTACAAAAGATGAGGTACAGCTGAAGGCAAAGGACCCAGACAAGCAGGAGAAAATGGCTGAGCCAGGAAAGGCAACCATATCTTCCTGTCACTGCCTCTACCAGGTTTGGGAGTTTTGTCTCAATTTCTGGGTCATTATCATAAGGGGTCACATTCCCTGGCCCCACTCTGAAAAAAAATCACACAGATTGCTGAAAGGAACTCCAGGCACTTATAACTTGCTGTCCTGGACTCACACTGTAGACCAGGCTGGCCTCGAACTCTCAGAGATCCGCCTGCCTCTGCTTCCTGAGTGCTGGGATTAAAGGCATGCACCACCGCTGCCCAGCTGCATGGATCTTTATTTGTTTTGTTTTTCAAGACAGGGTTTCTCTCTATGTAGCCCTGACTGTCCTGGAATCTGCTCTGTACACCAGGCTGGTCTTGAACTCAAAGATCCACCTGCCTCTGCCTTCTGAGCACGGGGATTAAAGGCATGCGCCACCACCACCTGGCTCGGTTTACAGGGATCTTAAACAACTCTGTGGCTGGGATTAGGTAAAGGTGGGGACATACTCCTAATAGAAGGCCTAGACTATCGCATCTTAGCCTGGTGATGCCAGGGATCCTGCCAGCAATGCCAAGCTATCTGCTTTCTCTCTTGTCTTTGGTGAAATGAGCCTTCGCACCCCCGTTGGTGTTCTCCATGCTGGCCCAGAACAGGAAGCTGTGCTGTGCTAGAAGACCCAGAAATTAAATAATCACACAGTCTTGGCCTACTTAGGCATAAAGAGGAATGACATGCTGAGCAAAAGGAAGAGCTCTTGGGAGATGCCCAATGCTCCAGAGTCCCCCCCTCTCCCCCAGATGTGATGATCCTAACCTTGCTCAGCATCCACGCTGAAGACCTTCAACCTCGTATGAATGCCGCAAGGATGAGGCTTCAGGGTAGGAAAGAGGTGATGTGCCCACAGTTAAAGGGAAATGCTCACCAACGTAGGGCAATGTCTGGACTAGGGTGGCAACGGTCCAAATGGACATGAGACATATCCATGCTAAGCTGAGGGTTGTCACTGGCACTCCCCTCCTCACTGGGGGAGGAAGAAGCCAAGGGGGAATGGAGTCAGGAAGCAAATTCTGTCCTAGTAGGGAGGATGCTAGCCACTCCCTCTGTTGCTCTGCCTGTCCCATGGACAATGGCATACTTTCAGCCCTCTGTTCTTTTTTTTTTTTAAAACAATTTATTTATTATGTAACAGTATTCTGCCCACATGTGTGCCTGCAGGCCAGAAGAGGACACCTGATCTCATTGTAGGTGGTTGTGAGCCACCATGTGGTTGCTGGGAATTGTACTCAGGAACTTTGAAAGAGCAGACAGTGTTCTTAACCTCTGAGCCATCTCTCCAGCCCCCGACAGCCCTCTGTTCTTGACTCCAGGGATGAGGCGAAGAAAAATGCAAGAGCTCCAGGCCCCTACCACTAGCACCATGGGCCTAAGTGGATAGGAGATCCACCTACCAGGAGGCCAGCCTTCCATCTGGAGGCTCAAAATAGGACTCCTCCTGACTAGGTCTGCTCTGCTGCTATATAATATGATGCTTGCTGAACACTAGTGTTCCTTCCACAAATGGCTGCCAGGTAGACCTCTAAGTGCCTCCCTCAGTGCACACAGGCTTTGTGGTTGTTTGGATGAGAACAGCCCCCTTAGGCTCATATATTTGAATATTTGGTTCCCAGTTGGTAGAACTGTTTGGGAAGGATTAGGAGGTGTGGCCTTGTTGAAGGAGGTCTGTCATTGGGGGTGGGCTTTGATGTTTCAAAATCCCACACCATTTGCCCCCCCCTTTCTCCTCCCCACCTCATGGTTGTTGTCTCAACATATAAGCTCTCAACTACTGCTCCAGCGCCATGCCTGCCTGCCTGCTGCCATTCTCCCCAATACGATGACCATGGACTTACCCACTGAAGCCATTAACAAGCCCCCAGTTAAGTGCTTTAAAAAAAAAGTTTCCTTGATCATGGTGTCTTTTCACAGCAACAGAACAGTAACTCACACAGGCTCTCTGGGCTTCTAAAGCAGAAGGTCCAATGCAGGCAACTGGAGAAGGCGCTTTCATAGCCACAGCTTTCCACTCTAAGCACAAACACGCAGAGCTCCCAAGTCTCGGTGAGCATGTGAGGTGGCCTTGGGGGACCCCCAGGCTCACACAGCCCACATCAACCGAATCAGCATTTACTTTCAGTGGCTCTCAGCTTTCCTAATGCTGAGGCCCTTTTTAATACAGTTCCTCATGTTATGGTGGCCCCCAAACATAATCTTATTCTGTTGTTACTTAATGACTAATTTTGCTACTGTTGTGAATCATAAGGTAAATATTTGATATTCAGGTTTGTCCAATATGTGACCCTTGTGAAAGGGTTGAACAACCCCCAACGAGATCCCAACCCACAGATTGAGAACTATTCAGGAAGCAAGTATGCTTACCCAGCCTCTGTCCTGGCGCAGGCTTTTAATCCCAGTACTCGGGAGGCAGAGGCAGACATATCTCTGAGTTCAAGGCCAGCCTGGTCTACAAAGAGAGTCCAGGACAGCCAGGGCTCTGTGTAACAGAGAAACTCTGTCTCAAAAAACCAAAAACCAAAAACCAACCAACCAACAAACAAAAACAAAATCAGCATGCGGGAGGCACACAGAGGCTGTGCCTCATGTCCCTTCCCCTGGTCCCCACCGCCCCCCCATGTGAAGAGGACTGCTTTTCCCACATGGAGCCCCTGGTCTCTTTCTGTGTTGGTTCCTCAGTGTCCATAGAGGATGAGGTTCTAGGCTCCACAGATATGGAAATCCCAGGACACTCAAATCCCTCACACGTGTCCTGTAAGCCGGGTGCTACCGTGTGGATGCCGCATGAGCCCTTGCACTGTTTATTAGAGAATGACACAAAAAGAAGCCTACGCAGTATTCAGGACAGATGTAGTTCTGTTCTATCAGTTTTCAGGGAAGTTTGCCAGTAACTCATCATCCCTGGTACACTAGTCTTCTTGGTGTGATGCTCTGAGCCACAGTGGTGGAGACCGCTATCTCCAGGGTCTGTTCCATTATGACCCGGAAGCCATGACATTCATCCCCAGACCAGGGAAAGGACCCCAAAACCTCCATGCCCCTGTGTTTCCACTGACCACACCTGGAGAGGTCACAGGGCTCAGAGGCAACATCACTCAGTTTGAACACAGTATGGGGCATCTCCTTCCTCGAGTCACTCAGAACAGACAGAGCCAGAGGCCAGCCATGTATCTGGCCCAGGAAAGTAAGTCCTATAGC